>NC_073745.1:321152486-321808319 GCF_029784135.1 Toxorhynchites rutilus septentrionalis | reverse complement strand
GAGTTTGTGTGTTTACGTTAGACAGAATAACCTCCCTCTTTCGGTTGCGAAGTTGTTTGGGTGCTTGTTGTTTTGCTCGTCGCAAATCCTCCAATCGATGGTGAGTCGATGTGGCATTTGCTTTGCACACAGCATCTTTCCCTAACCGAACAGAATCTCCTCGACAAACAACATGACCAATTTTGTACCCAAAAGCCGGTGTAATCTTTTCGGCTCCTTCATCTTGTCATTTACGTGCTAAAAGTTTCTGCCTCATCCACCTGATGTATAACGATTAAAGGTTTAAGGTTAAAAACGTGCGATAATTTGCTTCTGCTTTTTCTCATGTTTCGAAAAGCCCCCCCTTTAATGCCCATTTAATGCCACAAATAGAGTAGAGTGTGAGTCCATGGATGATTCCTCCAAACAAGCAACAATGTTGAGCAGGTTTTCTGTTTCTTCCGGAGGCCGAACCACTTGTTGAAATTACATGTTTTGTTTGTTGAAGTGATTTGCCGGTGGTTCGCATTTCTCATTTTTTCTCATTTTTTCTTTTTATTACAGGTGAGCGTTGCGAATAAGCTATTCCAATCCAAACAACAACACTATAGCGGGGAAAAGCACGTCAGCACAAAAGGGCGTCGAAGTTGTAACTTATCAATAAAACATTTGTCAAACAGGGGGAAATCAACAGAGACAGCAGCTCAGCAGCTATCATCTGATACTGCGAAGCAATCTTATCTCGAAATATCTACTCGACATACCAGAGAAATAAAAAAAAGAACCCCAGAGAAAGGCGGCATCGACAGATCATGTTATGTAGTAAACACGATTGCACAGCAAACCAAACTTACACACCTCCCTGCCAGCTGCCCAGCAGCCACTGCCCACAGGTCAGTGATCCTATCCAACGCTCCACACCCGGAGATTGGCGGAAGAAACAACCAACGCTGACTGCTGCCACCGCCTTTGATGACATTGAGAAATGCGGCTACACTTTCTCTCGAATGTGTTTACCTTCATCTCGCGTGGTATCTTTCCGCAGCTACTTTGTAGCCGCACCGACCCCAAAGATTGGCTGTCATGCTGATGCTGGGCGCCAGAGGAATGTGTTTGAGAAATGTCACAAGCGAGATAAGCCATTCGGCTGCAAATTTGTTATCTATTCAAATTGGTTGTATTTTCTTTTTCGATTCGATTTTCATTTTTCAACATCCCGAATGTCATCGAGGGAAACCGTATAGTGATTCGCATGGCACTATGATACTTGATTACGAACTGAATAGTTTGATGGTGTTTACGCTTCAATCTGGCTATAAAGTGTATTCAGTATAAACTATCACCTACACAAAATCAATTTTTAGAACATGTTTTGGGATCCCGATTAATTATATAAAATAAGCCTCAAAATAGCAGAAAATGTGCTTCTCTCCCATACTGGTATAGCATTTGTATAATATACTAGCTAACCCGGCAAACTTCGTCCCGCCCATTTACTTGATTAATTCTCGAGTAATGCAGAAATTTGTGTTTTATTTGTATGGCAGCCACCCCTAAGAGAGGGGGGAGGGGTATCTAACCACCATAGAAACATTCATTGCACCCTAAAGTTTCCATATGCCTAATTTGGTTTAATTTGCTTGATTAATTCTCGGGTAATGCAAAAATTTGTGTTTCATTTGTACGGCAGCCCCCTCTAAGAGAGGGGGAAGGAGTATCTTAACACCATAGAAACATTTATTGCATCCTAAAACCTCCACATGCCAACTTTGGTTTCGTTTGATTTATTAATTTCCGAGTAATGCAAAAAATTGTGTTTCATTTGTATGGCAGCCCCCTCTAAGAGAGGGGGAAGGAGTATCTTATCACCATAGAAACATTTATTGCATCCTGAAACCTCCACATGCCAAATTTGGTTTCATTTGCTTGATTAATTCTCGAGTAATGCAGAAATTTGTGTTTCATTTGTATGGTAGCCCCCCCCCCCTTTGAGTGGGGGAAGGACTGTCTAACCATCATAGAAACATTTATTGCACCCTAAAACTTTCACATGCCAGCTTTGGTTTCGTTTGATTGATTAATTTCCGAGTAATGCAAAAAATTGTGTTTCATTTGTATGGCAGCCCCCCCTTAGAGAGGGGGGAGGGGTCTCAAAATATCACGAAAACCTTCCCCGGCCCCAAAAACCCCTACATACCAATTTTCATGTCGATCGGTTCAGTAGTTTCCGAGTCTATAAGAATCAGACAGACAGACAGACATCACTCCATTTGTATATATATAGATAGATAGATAGATATGCTATAGCAATATAAGAGCAATATGAGCGAGCGAAAAAAAGAAACACATTGCAAATAAACACGCATAAAAGCTTTTCGCATACTTATAGATTCACGTTTATACTCTCCGTTTTACTCTTTGAAAACACTTTCCAAATTTATTTTATAACTAGCTGACCCGGCAAACCTCGTCCCGCCCAAAATTTGTTTTTTGTTATTAATACCTTCAAACATTCACGTTTTCTTACTATGAGCAAGTTCATAGGTCCAATCGCAGAACTGTTTATTGATTGATCTTTTAATCGATCCCGTTGCTATAAAATTCCAAGTATTTCTAACAAAACTCATCATTATATTACCAGATTATTTTCAGACACCATTCTCGTTCAAGATTTTTTAATCACTTGCAAATAACATGTTTCTTCGATACATGGAATAAATGTTTTATACAGAAAATATGATAGAATAAAGACAGCCCTAAATCGGACAATTCCTTCCTCGAGTTCTGCTCTTATCAACACATCCGGCGATCCTTTTTTAGGTATAGATAGAAGAAGATATAGGAGTGCGTTTCATCACATTAAAATCCATTTCCAGTTTCGAACAAAGATCAATTTCGCTAGCACAAACATCAAATGGACTAACAGCACTTGTCACTATGTAATTGTAGAACATATGGGAATTTAATTCTCCGAATTTTCCCTTTTTCCTTCAGAGTTTTCCGAAAATTTTCAATTGTCATGTTTGGTGGGCTGTCAAGTTGCATCTGAATCAATTCTCAATGATGTACTGTTCTTGTTTTAAAGGAACTTTAACCCGAAGGTTTTTCGTCCCTTGATTCTCAATGAACGAACGAATCAATATTTTTAAAGAACGCTGAAAGTTTTTTTTGTTATTGTGTGAGTGGATGAGTGGACTATCGATTGTTTCGATTTTCCGTAACACTGCGGTTGAACAGTGTCGGTTTCAATTGAAACTTCATGCAGTTAATTAGGCCTAATACGGGGTAAACGAATTATGGGCTAAAACACCCACGTAAGAGTGAGCCCGATTGATAAAAAATCACCCAAAATAAAAACGTATTGTTACGCATTCGATGCGCTACATTTGTTCCACATCTGTAATTGCCTTTTTAATACCTTTTTCTTCTCCGATTGCGCAACCGAATTTTATCCAACCTACTTTGGTGTTTTTATGGTGCACCTTTCCACTACATTTAACTTGCGCAATTGCAACCCGCAACTTTGTGTGTGTAATAGAGGGAAATAAAACTTTTCTCCTGTCCAGCCGAGGAAAAAACTATACTACAATCCTCCATGAACCAGAAGTTGTCTCGCAGCCAAACTTGAAGGAGTGCCCTTAGGGCCCCTGATCGAACAGCCGGAAGCGAATAGCGAAGCAACGATTTGCTCGACCACGTTTCCATCGCCACCTCGGAGTGAGACGCGCCCCGCTGCGAACGTCAATAATTATCTTTTACGTGTGTTTCTTATGGTCTGCTCCATTAAGGCACCGGTGGGAGTTCTTCTTGGCTTTAGTATTTTTTTTCGGTGGGCTATTAGAAAATGAAAGTTTGTTTTTCGATGTCTTCGTTCCGGTTTTTCGTAGTTCGAACTAAGATGCTACCACTGACGCGGTCAACGACTCATGGCGTCTTCTGCAGATTCATGGCTTGCTATCGAAAGGTCGCGATTTATTCTCAGGTTCCATGTGTTGAAGCAAAACTTTCGCTTTTCTCCGAAATTCCTCCGAAAACGAAAGCACGAAGCGGGGCAAACCCGATTTTTTACTTGTTGTAGTTATCGGGGAGTGCGGAACGCGGGGTTAGCAGAACAATTGAATTAAGGGGGTATTCCAGTGTAGAGACACGAATTTCGGACGTTTTTTCGAACTCCGTAAAAATAAAACAAAGAATATTTTTACTATCCATTATATCATTATTTGTTCTTCTATCTTTTAACAATAAAACAAAAATTGAACGGAGAAAAAATAATCATAATTAGAATAGTTACATGCTGGTGAAGTAAGGGTGTTCAAAAAAAAGTTGTGCCATGGCGTACACGATTCCAGTCCTTCTGGTTGTCTGAAACAAAAAAATCGAACAGATTCTGAATCAGTAAAGATATCGCTATGGCATGAACCTCGGACAAGTCAAAAACATGGGTTTTAACAAAAAGGCGGCCGTTTGAAAACAAAAATGCTGTTTAAAACGTTTTTTTTTGCGTTTACCGATTTTTTAAAAATAGTAAAATTAAAAAGTTATAATTTTTTATTGGTTCATGCGATAGAGAGATGTATGCAGATTATGTTCATATAAATTTGACATAAATCGGTTCAGTAGAACTTGAGATATCGTGTACGCCAGTTAGAAAAAAAACTAGTTCCGAGAGAAACGCGTTTGAAGTTCATTGTGATGGCCGTAACAGGTTAGATACCACATCACTAAGATGGCTCTAACTAGGTAAATAATAGGATTTTCGATAAGTCCTTTCTAGAGTATATTCTTGAATGCCTAAACTACAGAAATATGGTAAAAAAAAATTTCGATTTTTTCAGATTTCTAGACTAGAATACCCCCTTAAACACGATGGTTAGTACTTTCTAAGCATATAAATAAGCTTATTTACGCTGCGTCTTATTATCCCATCTTCCTTCACCTCCTGCCACTTCAATAATCAGTCAGCCGAAGGCTGACCCAACTTTCATTCTCTCGGAACGCTGGACAGTGAGCGAAAGTATTGTGGAATGCGCCATTCGTTGGATTTGGAATGATAATAATATGGCTCAAGGGGGTGTGAGTGGAGCATAAATTGGCTGGTGTTCGTTTGTCGTTTGTTATGTTCGGGTCCTCAATAAAGAAGTTTATCAACGCGTAAGCGTTGAGAAGGATAGGTGACATAAGACGAACAAAGTTCGATAGAAATCAAAGTCAATGATTCCAGGTTATATTTCCAAATACGTTTACTCGATCAGAAATATCTTCAAATATCCTCACAATCAACATAAAACAAACATTAAAATATCAAAACATATTTTTCGAACAATGTTTGACAAATCATACAGTTTTAATCCTGATTCTTATTGATATTCGATGTGTTCTTTTAGACCTTTCTTTGGGATTAGAAGTTCAAATCCAAAAATATGAAATGGATTTGAACAATATAAATAATTCAATGAGTAGATGGTATCCTCCATTTTTCCTAAATGACGAAGGAACATCAGAATCAATGAACCTCATTTGTCAAACCATTTTATAGATAGTTCAAATATTTACTAATATTTTTTCAAAGCAACCCTGAGTTCTGATTGTAATGCAATAAAAAAACTGATATCGTGTGAAGCGATTGTATTATGAGGTTTCACTGACTAACCCACTTTCGTTTGTTGAAATATAATCTTGCTGAAATCATTTCCCCCAGTGGCATTCGTTTGTTTTTTACATTCTACGAATTATGACACAAACGAGAACGAGAGAACACTGCTTCGGTTAGCACTCCATCATGCGAGCCAAAACGTCATGATCGCTTTCAGTGCTATAAGTTTATATTCTTTTTTGCCTTTCATTCGCTACATATCGAGCCCCCCATGTACCTTGAAGCAGCAGAATCACACGGACCACGCGAGACGAATGAGTCATACTCTGTTACCACAACTGAACCCAACCCATAGTGTATCAGCGAGAGTTAACTAGGTGAGCAAACAGCTAGGTAGCTACTCAGGTAGTCAGATTATATTTTTATTTTTAACGCTGCTATCTCTGGCGTTTTCGTATTCTACATTTTTTTTGGCTCGTCTTTCCTCTCCAATGCTGTTCAGACCGGAATTAATTATGTATTGCTGGCGCCGGAATAATGTTTAAGTTAAAGAAACGCGAAGGAGAACAACGAATAACTATAAATAACTATAGCTATAAATCACTATCAAAAATCAGTTTCACTTGCGTTTGTATGTCGCAAACAGAATTATCTTTCACGTGTCAGACAATAGAACCACCGACAACAGTGTCCCACTTACGACAAAATTACCGCTCATGAAGGCCACACAGTGTTACTAGCAAACAAGTTGTAGCAACAAAACCAACCTCATCAACCCTCTCCCATACAACATCGAGTCTTACTCGTGGTGTACTTGCATAACATAGGGCGCTAGAACGCTCAGCAGAGTAGTGAAATCACATGATGTGTGACGTAATAAATAATACGGGAAGGGGTTAAAGTTCGTCTCTCAAAAACTCAAATTGAATAGTATGCGTTCAGAGCTCAAAAAATGCTCTGAAAGCAAACTATTCCAATCACTTCTTGCTTAAAAATCCATATTTGTCATGAGTGGTTGGTGGTTGATACATGTCGTCGACTGACAGCAAAAGTACTTTAACTATTGTTCTAGCCCTAATCCCGCCTTCTCAGAATATAAGTATAGTACAGAGCTTACACTGACGCACAGAAGAGAAATATTAAGTAGAGCGTACCGTGTCGGTTTTCATATCGATAGGTGGAGAGTGTTTGTGTATGATTGAATTACTCACAAACATTCTCATAGGTATAAAGGGGGATGGTGGATCAAGTATAGAAACGCATCTGGCTGTTCCGTGTGCCTAGAAGAAAAGATGCACACTGAGTGCGCAAAGTGCATTGGAAATAAAGGCACAAATCTCGTGTATTGTTCTCGCTAGAACAAAAATGAATCAACCAGCTGCTTCTGTAAAACCACGCAAACCCATTGGTCAATTTCAGGGCAAACAAAACATTCTATTAAAATATAATTTCGAAAGTGTCGATGCATTCTGGAATAATAACCTAAGTAATAAAATCGGTGCTTTCGTGGTTGAGTGGTTTGCGTCACACAAACTTGCACTGTGGTTAAGCGTATTCTAGAGCTTGCCACTCAGAAAACATTGAAGGCATGTCATTCGGTACAATAAATCCCGAATAGTCACTAATGGTATAACGCCTGAAATATCTACATTGAAACGGCAAAAATTCCTCTGGGAACGCTAGTGCCATTCAAAAACAAGAAGAACTCCATTTTAACACCCTGTAACTCACAAATGAATGGACCAACAAAAACAGCAAGAGATAGATGCAGATAGAAGACTTCAATGTCCGGTTTGTAGTATGCTTCATGTGCATTTGTGGGCTCGCGGTATGCAGTCGTCTAATGTTCGTCTTATCCGTGAGTAATTCACTGCGTTATTTATTAAATTTAATTTTATCTATAGCTCCCACCAGTAAAATCATTCGTCATTGACAGGAATTGGAAACAATAACACGCTACTAGATCAGGACTATATGGTGGATAAATGAGAACTTTCCAATTTAAATTCCACTACCAGTATAGCCTGACGAATTGCAACTCCTCTACTTTCTTCAGATAGCTCAATCGCTAACAGCAATGACACTCGATGAATTCCATTTTTATCGCCATTCCCGATAATTGTCCGATGCAATGCCTGAAAAAAGTCCTGTTTGATTAATTTTATTCCTCGTGATTTTCCATCAAGTCATTTTATGAAATAATACAAAAACCATGGTATACTTTAAAATGAGTCTCTGATTTTTCATTCTCTGAATCTCTAAATCTCCTCATCTCCGAATCATTGAATCTCAAAATCATCGAAACTCTGAATCTCTGAATTGGATATTTGAGTCTTTGATTATCTGAATCTCTGAACCACAGAATCTCTGAATCTTCAAATCGTTGAATCTTTGAGTCTCTGAATCTCTGATTCTCTGAATCTCTTAATCTCTTAATCTCTTAATCTCTGAGTTTCTGTACCTATTAATCTCCAAATCTCCAAATTTAAGTCTTCGAATATATGAATCTCTGGATCTCTGAATCTCTGAATCTCTGGATCTCTGAATCTCTGAAGCTCAGAATCTCTGAATTTCTGAATCTCTGAATCTCTGAATTGGATCTTTGAGTCTTTGAGTATCTGAATCTCTGAACCTCAAAATTTCTGAATCCTTAAATCGTTAAATCGACGAGTCTCTGAATCTCTGAATCTACTAATTTCTGAATCTCTAAATCTTTAAATCATTGAATCTTTGAATCTATGAATATCTGAATCTCTGAATCTCAGAATCTCTAAATCATTAAATCGTTGTACCGTTGAGTATCTGAATCCTTGAATCTTTGAATTCTCGAGTCTCTGAGTTCCGAGCCTTAGAATCTCTAAATCTTTGAGTCTTTAAGTCGTTGAATCGTCGATTCTCTGAATCTCTGGATCTCCTTATTTCTGAATCTCTAAATTTTTGAATCTTTGAGTTTCTAAATCTCTAAATTTTTGAATCTTTGAGTTTCTGAATCTCAGAATTTTGGAATCTCTAAATTTCTGAATCTCTGAATCTCTAAATCTCTAAATCTTTGAATCTGTGAATTTCTGAATTTCTTAATCTCAAAATCTTTGAATCTCTGAATTGGATCTTTGAGTCTTTGAGTATTTGAATCTCTGATTCTCTAAATCTCTAAATCTCTAAATCTCTAAATCTCTAAATCTCTAGATCTCTAAATCTCTGAATCTCTAAATCTCTAAATCTCTGAGTCTTTAAATCGTTGTATCGTTGAGTCTCTGAATCTCAGAATCTTTGAATTTCGGAGTATCTGAGCCTCTGTGCCTTAGAATCTCTAAATCTTTGAATCTTTAAATTGTTGAATCGTCGAGTCTCTGAATCTCTGAATCTCCTTAGTTTTGAATCTTTAATTATTTGAATCTTTGGGTCTCTGAATCTCAGAATCTTTGAATTTCTAAATTTATGAATCTCTGAATCACTAAATCTCTAAATCGCTTAATCTGTGAATTTCTGAATTTCTTAATCTCAAAATCTTTGAATTTCTGAATTGGATCTTTGAGTCTTTGAGTATCTGAATCTCTGAATCTCGGAATCTCTCAATCTTTAAATCGTTGAATCGTCGAGTCTCTGAATCTCTGAATCATTGAATTTTTGAGTCTCTGAATCTCAGAATCTCTGAAACTGTAAATCTCTAAATCTTCTCAACTCTGAATATCTGAATTGGATCTTTGAGTTTTTGGATATCTGCACCTCTGAACCTTAGAATCTCTAAATCTTTAAATCATTGAATGGTCGAGTCTCTGAAACTTTGAATCTCCTAATTTCTGAATCTCTAAATCTCTAAATCGCTTAATCTGTGAATTTCTGAATCTCTTAATCTCAAAATCTTTGAATTTCTGAATTGGATCTTTGAGTCTTTGAGTATCTGAATCTCTGAATCTCAGAATCTTTGAATCTTTAAATCGTTGCATCGTCGACTTTCTGAAACCCTGAATCTTTGAATCTTTGAGTCTCTGAATCTCAGAATCTCTTCTTCTTCTTGAATGGCGTTAACGTTCCCTGTGGAACTTTTGCCGTCTCAACGTATGCATTAACTAGCGTCGTTTATTAATACTTAGTTGAGATTTCTTAAGACAAATAACACGCCTTGAATGTATTCCGAGGGGCAAGCTCTTGAATACGTGTGACCACAGTGCAAGTCGAAGGAAATTTCTTTGACGAAAAATCCCCCGGCCAGAACGGGAATCGAACCCGAACACTCGGCATGATAATGTGAGACGCTAACCACTCGGCCACGGGTGCACAGAATCTCTGAAACTCTAAATCTTTAAATCTCCTCAACTCTCTATATATCTTAATATAGAGAATATCTGAATTGGGTCTTTGAGTTTTTGGATATCTGAATCTCTGAACATCAGAAACTCTAAATCTTTTAATCATTGAATCGTCTCTGAAACTCTGAATCTCCTAATTTCTAAATCTCTGAATTTTTGAATCTTTGAGTCTCTGAATCTCTAAATCTCTGAATCTCTTAATCTCCAAATCTTTCAATCGCCAAGTCTCTGAATCTCTGAATATCTCAATCTTTGAAATTCTAAATTGAATCTTTGAATCATTGAGTCTCTGAATCTTTGAAACTCTTAAATGTGTTCAAAATATGTTCACACAATCGAATACCTCCACAGTGAAATGCCTACAAAATGGAGATATGCCTTCAAATCTGGCATCCCTGACAGTCGCATTCACAAACGCACCATCAACGTCAGGGCAGACGTCGGGAAGATTTGTCGAAGAGAGTAGTCGACACTTTATGTTGCTTTTTATGTGAACCGCACTTTACTGTTACCAGAAAGAAGCGAAAGAGGGTCTTATGGTTCGGCATGTGTTGTGTAATATTTCAGAACTAGCTCATACTGTATCTGTTTGCGACCGACATCTCGAAAGAGGAGCAAGATTCGAAAAAAGCAACTTTCCCTCTCCATCCCTATCCTTTTTCCCATCCAAGACTCTCCTTCCTTCCACAATCACAACCACAACATCCACAACCAGCATAATAACCCAATTGACAGTATAACAGGAGCCGAAATAAATCCATGTGTGTTAAGAAGTTTGCCAAGTGTTTTTAATTCCAAAGTGTTTGCCAATCTCCAAACAAGCCGCAATCCAAATCCTGAGCTATCATCATCCAGGCCTCCTTCGGCCGAAGGAACCGCCATTTTCCTCAATGGTGTGATCCACCAGTGTCAAAAACGCTATCGGATGTAAATTTTGACCAATCGTCAAACACGCAGACCATAAATTACTTCGAACTACATTTCCGTAAGCATTACAAAATGACCCATTGCCAATTTCCGCTGCCTGAAACCACATGATTTAAGCTTTCGAGCTTTCGAGCTACCTGGGCGCCTTTCCATACACGTATGGAACACGCAATTGCCTCCCCTAGATATGGGGGTAACGTCAGTCATTGTCAAGGTTGGTGTATTTTGTTCGAAATGGAATAAAAAGAGCGCGAGAAGTAACAAACTTACCCGCCCCTCAGCCAGCGTTCACATGCAACGCATCGATATGAAAGGTTGTAATTAAATCACGACTGCGGTTATGGTTGTATACGGGGTGCTATACACCTGTGTGTGCGCCTATAAAAGTACGGTGAATGCATTGTTGTGTACAATGCAACAATCCGTCGTCTGCAACATTAGTGGGTGGGTATGCGAGCATTGCGAAGCCGAGCGATAGCAATAAAGACGGGTGGCGGCGGCGGATAAGATACAAACGAGGCGCGAAGATTTCTAGTTCCTACGCTATGTGAAATTGATCTGCGTTGCGCGCTGCGACTTTTAGAGTCAAGCAATCGACCTTCGGTTCTCTGCCACTACACTTTTCCATTGCTGGAAAGATACAAATAAACCTCAATGTGTTCAACGGCGAAAGTGAGTCCCGCGGTACCCGCGTTGGATGAACCGACCGCGTGACCGGTCAAGTGACTGACGCGGAGGTGACGAATTCACTCCGCAATTAAAGTTTTCTTTCACTTCCGCAGTTTTTGCACACTTTTCACTCACTCTTCTCGGCGAAGAGCTGTTTCAACCCGATGCAAAATACATTACATTCGAAAATATTTATTCAATCCCCGCTGTCTTTGAGCTTCGGTGTGAGCGTATGAAAGTTGCACCTAATGCACAATGACCATAAGTTTTTACGTTTGCGAGACGTGCCCAACAGACGGCGCTGTTAATCTTAATTGTGGTTTAGTGTTTTTTTTAGGAACAGAAATAAGCGCGCTCGTCAATATCCGTGCACCGTGTGTATTCGATTTTACAGCTTTGGAATGTGAATGTGAATAGTTGTGACCACAGGTTTACTAATGATATGGAACTTTCTCCCCATAAGGCGGAACGGTTTCCAGAGAAGATGATGTTAAAATATTAACATAAATTGCTTCAGTGATGATGGCACTGCATTCCAAAGTAAGCCGATCCCCAAACTTCTCCTCCGTGTAGGATAGATCACATTGAGGAACACAGTGGGTTGGAGTGAATTAAATATGCTAAAAAGTACCATTCATGAGATGATCTGGCCACCAGTGGATCATCTGATTGAGCATGATAGATTCGATCATTTTTTTCTATGGCTATATCAATTTAATTGATAATTTTATTGTGTTGTGTCTTGTGCAAAAGAACAAAGAAAAATGTAAACCTAAAATTTCGCTTGAAATTCAACAAAGTATAGCAACGCTTTCAAAATGTCTACGATCGTATTTGGTTACTGTCTGTCACACTTGATTTGGTCTGTCACACTCTAAGTGAAGCAAAAGTTTCTGAGAGGTTCAAATGCTTTAAAACATTATGAACACTCGTTAGATACATAATCGCTAAAACACCTTCTGATAAATTCGTCATATCATTTGACTCATCTAACTTAGCATTGTTTTACAGAACGCTTAGGCCTAAACCTTGTGGTAAAAACACTTGTACAGAAAATACTGAAAAATAACGGCGAGTGGAAATGCTAAATAAAAATGTATTAGGCTTTCAAAAAAGTCTTGCGGTATTTCCGCGAGGTGTCGTTGTAAGCGCGTAGTTCTAGTTGTATTCATTGTATCGAGTCATACTATAGCTTGTTGGAAAGGTATTTTTGCGCGCTATAATATAGACCTTGACAGTGTTTTGTTTGGTTAAGTCGTTCGTGAGTTATAGTGTCGCAAATATGGAGCAAAATAAAGAGAAAATCCGACATATTTTACAGTACTACTATGACAAAGGCAAAAATGCATCCCAAGCTGCCAATAAAATTTGTGCAGTTTATGGACCCGATACAGTTTCCATTTCCACCGCACAAAGATGGTTTCAACGTTTTCGTTCTGGTGTAGAGGTCGTCGAAGATGCGCCACGCTCCGGAAGGCCTGTCGTCGAAAATTGCGACAAAATCGCTGAATTAGCCGAGAAAGACCGGCATAGTAGCAGCCGTAGCATCGGCCAAGAGCTGGGGATAAGTCATCAAACCGTTATTAACCATTTGAAGAAGCTTGGATTCACAAAGAAGCTCGATGTATGGGTGCCACACACGTTGACGCAAAAAAACATCTTTGACCGTATCGACGCATGTGAATCGCTGCTGAATCGCAACAAAATCGACCCGTTTCTGAAGCGGATGGTGACTGGCGATGAAAAGTGGGTCACTTACGACAACGTGAAGCGCAAACGGTCGTGGTCGAAGCCCGCTGAAGCGGTTCAGACGGTGGCCAAGCCCTCATTAACGGCCAGGAAGGTTCTGCTGTGTGTTTTGTGGGATTGTCAAGGAATAATCTATTATGAGCTGCTTCCCTATGGCCAAACGCTCAATTCGGACCTGTACTGCCAACAACTGGACCGCTTGAAGGTAGCACTCATGAAGAAGAGGCCATCTTTGATAAACAGAGGCCGCATTGTCTTCCATCAGGACAACGCCAGGCCACACTTCTTTGGTGACGCGCCAGAAGCTCCGGGAGCTCGGATGGGAGGTTCTTTTGCATCCGCCGTATAGTCCGGACCTTGCACCAAGTGACTACCACCTGTTTTTGTCCATGGCGAACGAGCTAGGTAGTCAGAAGTTAGCCACAAAAGAGGCCTGTGAAAATTGGCTATCCAAGTTTTTTGTCAATAAGGAAGCGAGCTTCTATAACAGGGGTATTATGAAGTTGGCATCTCGTTGGGAACAAGTCATCGAACAAAACGGCGCATATTTGACTTAAAACAGATGATTGTAACTAATTTTATGAACAAATTAAAATTCAAAAAAAAAATACCGCAGGACTTTTTTGACAGCCTAATATATATTATATCTGGTGGAACAATTACGATAGCTAGTAAGTGAGGGGAGTTGAAATATGTTAAAAGTAAACAACTTACAGTAGACTTTTGAGATGATTAGAAATCGTTTTCATAAAGTTAACCCACCGTTAAATCAAAATACATGTTTAGCTTTCTTATTTTATGAATCTCTGAAACTGTGTATTTTTGTATTTTTGTGTCTCTGATATTTTTTTATTCTTTGAATCTCAAAATCTACTCATCTTTGAATAATTGAATCTCTAAATCTTCGAATCTCTGAATCTCCGAAACCTCTAAACCTTCAAATCGTTGAATCGTCGAGTCTTTGAATCTCTGAATCTCCTAATCTCTGAATCTTTGAATATTTGAGTTTTTCAATCTCAGAATCTCAGAATCTCTGCATTTCTGAATTTCTGAATCTCTTAATCTGCAAATCTCTTAATCTTCTTTAAATCGTCTAGTCTCTGAATCTTCGAATATTTCAGTCTTCGGAATTCTGAAATGAATCTTCAAATCCATTAGTCTCTGAATCTCCGAATGTTTGAATCTTTGAATTTCTGAATCTCTTAATCTTTAAATCTCTGAAACTCTGAATCTCTGAATCTCTATATTTTTGAATCGTTGAATCTCTGAGTCCCTAAATGTCTGATTCTTCGTTTCTTTGAGTCTCTTAATCTCTGCATCTTTGAATATTTGAGACTCTGAATCGCTGGATTTTTTATTCGCTGAATCTCTAAATCCTTGAATCTTTGAACCTCTAAATCTTTCTAATCTTTGAATCTCTGAAACTCTGAATCTCAGAGACTCTTGAAAATCTAAAAATCTGAAAGTCCACAAATCTGAAAATCTGAAAATCTAAAGATTTGAAAATCTTTAAATCATGGAAATTAAAAAATCTTGAAATCTGAAAATCTGATCATTGAATTTATGAATTTCTGAATCTCTCAATCTCTCAATCTATAAATTTTTAATTTCTTTGAATCTGAAAATCTAAAAACCTGAAGAATCTAAACAATCTAAAAAATCTGAAAAATAAAAAAAAATGAAAAAAAATTAAAAATCTTGGGACCCCAAAAAATATTATGATCTACAAAATCTGGAATATATAAAAATTAGAAAATATCTAAAATGTCTTTAAAAAGTGCAAAATGTCTATGCAATCTTAAATATTAAAAAATCTGAAAAATCTAAAAATTAAAATAACTCCTAAAAGCTTAAGGAATCTAAAATATCTGAAAAATCGAAAAATCTTAAAAATGCCAAAGAATAATATAAAATACTGCAAAATCCGAAAAATCTGAGTGTCTAAAAAGTCCATGTCTAAATCTAAATACCAGAAATACAGCGCGGACTCGATTTTATACAGTTTTTGATTTTTGAAAACACCCTTCTCACATGAAAAAAATAAATTTATCCAGATTCTCTCAGGAGACAATCATATTTGATGAAAAAAATCCTCCTACGTATATGTTCGAATTTCAACAATGACAGAGTTATCGAACTTTTTTTTTGTTTCGGACTCTGTTGCTTCAAACTGGCTCTACATTAAACAGTACGCTACGGAAGAAGATTCTGCTGCTTTCATTTGAAAGATGAGAAAATTTAGTACATGAACAACTAAATTAGTGGATTTTTATAACATTTTGGAAGTGAACCACAACTTCTATCTTCCTTAATTTGGCTGCATTATCGATATAAACAATTCCTGGTGAAAATTCATGCAAAATCTTCAAAAATCACGATTTTTACCCCACTGTACATGTAATAGCCACTTAAACTTAACCTTAACGTTGAATTGTTACATTTCTTCATGAAATAAGAAATATTTGAAATATATAAAAAAATTCCAAACTGTATATAAAATCGAGTCCAAAATCGTATATAAACGAATCACATATAATCGAGTCCGACCTGTATCTGAAAAATCCGAAAAATGTGATCTCAAAAATCTTATTAAATAATCTAATTTGGTCTGGTGTTCTGATGACCTGAATAATCTGAAAGTTTTAAAGTCTGAAGATCTGAAAATCTGAAAATCTGATAATCTAAAATCTGAAAATCTAAAAATCTTAAAATCTGAAAAGCTAAAGATTAAAAAATCTTTAAATCTTAAAAATTGGAAGATCTTCAAATCTGAAATGCTGAATCTCCTCAATCTTTGAATATTTGAATTATTATATTATATATTCGTATCAGAAAGTCTGAACAAATAAAAAAATATAAAAAATCGCAAAGATCAAGAAATTATGAAAAATTGAAAAAATCAAAGCCATCTTCTTCTTCTTCTTCTTGAATGGCGTTAACGTTCCCTGTGGAACTTTTGCTGTCTCAACATATGCATTAACTAGCGTCATTTATTAATACTTAGTTGAGATTTCATAAGCCATCTTAAAATATTAATAATCTGAAAAAGTCTGGAATATATAAACAATTTAAAAATTATAAAATGTCTAAAATATCTTTAAAAAGTTCAGAATGTCTACAAAATTTAAAATATTGAAAAATCGAAAGAAAAAAAACCTGAAATCTCTCATAACTGAAAAACCTAAAAAAAGAAAAATCTAAAAAATACTGATCTGAGAAATCCAAAAAAATTAAAATATCTTTAAAAAATCTAAAATATCTAAAAGAAATTAAGAAATACTTTGGAAGAAAGTATAAACAGTCTGGAAGATCCGAAAAATATTAAAAATTTAAACAAAATATAAAAACTTGAAAAATTTAAAATATTTGAGAAAACTAAAGAATCTAAAAAATCTAAAAGAATATATGTATAAAAATTCTAAAATCTAAAAAAATACTCGAGTTCATATAATTCCACATTTTTAGACTCGATTATATACAGTTCAAAAAAAGTTATATTTCTAACATGACGTATTTCAAGCGAAAATTGTGGTTATTATGGTTATTAAAATCGTGATTTTGGTAGATTCTAGTTGAAGATTCTCTAGAAATTGTTTAAAATGATATCGCAGCGAAATCAAAAAAGACAGATGTTGGGTGTCAAAGCACGAATTGTGGAGTGGTTAGAGAGCTTTAACTTGGTTGATAGAATCATTCAATTTTATTATGCATTTTATGAATAAAATTAAGAATAACACTTTTTAGCTTCTCACTTCTAAAATGTTACACAAATCTACTAATTTGGAAACTTCACAACTTTATCCGGTGTAACATTTTCTCATCTTTCAAATTGAAGCAACACGATTGTCCTACGTAGCATATTTTTTTAATTAGAAAAATTGGAACATAAAAAATTTTAAAAACCTAAAAGTTCTAAACAAAATCAAATGCTGAAAACCTTAAAAACTTTTTTTTTTAAACTAAAGAACTCAAAAATTAAAATAAATTATTAAAAAAAATCTAAAATCCAATGAAACTATCAAATCTAAAAAATCTGAAAAACCTAACAAATTCAAAATTTATAAAAAATCTTAAAAATCTTAACAATTTCAAAAAACTCAAAAATCCAAATCCAAAAAATTGTAAAATAAAATAAAATATAAAAAAGGAAAAAAATATGAAAAATTTAAAAAATATAAAGAATATAATCCATATAAAAAAATATGAAGAATATAAAAAAATATAAAATTAAAAATCTTATCAAAAAATTTTTTAAATTAAAAAATATCAAAAATCTTAAACATCTGAAAAATCTGAACAATAAAAAAATTGAAAGATTCAAAATCCTGAACAATTTAAAAAATTGCAAATCTCCAAAAATGGAAAAAAAATTTAAAAAATTAGAAATGCTGAAAAATTTTAAAAACTAGAAAAACCAGAAGAATGTACAAAAATCTCAAAGATCTAAGAAATTTAGAAAATTTCAAAGAATAATCTATAATCTTGAAAACTCTGAGAGTCTAAAAAGTCCAAGTTTCAGTCTAAAAAATTAGAAATATCTCAAAAATCAGAAAATATATAATCTCAAAAATCTGATTTGTTCTGGTGATTTGGATTCAACAAATTCTAAAAAAATCTTCAAACAACTTTACTTTTTTTAAACTTTTACCCAATTTAAAACAAAATTTCTCGCGAGCGAGCAACATAGTGTTATCTTTTTCCTGTGACGCACTGTATATGAGGGCAAACACCGAAAACGAGGTACGTCAGCAGCTGAAAAAGGCGATCTCTTCCACTCGGTAGGTTCCCTTTGATTCTGCTCTGTTTTCAATGAATCGTAATCATAACACGTCTACACGCCGTTCAACAACTTCTAGCCCATTTAGCACAGTTGCTATGTATTTACCCAAATACGTCCGCCAATGTTCTAATTTGTGAGCAAACATGTTGCGCGCAAAGCGTGGTGGCATAAGTGGAAAAGCAAACACGAATCTCATCAATCCGGTTGGTTCGAAAAAATTAGGCAAATGGAATAAGTCTGATTTCTCATAGTTAAACTCGGTCATCGTTTCGCTTCAGGAAATGTTGATTCGAGTAAAAAATACAAAATTCCTCCAGATAATTATCTCGAATCGAGTGACTTCGTCACCTTGGTGAGAATTTAGAAGATGTGTTGACGTAGGTCCAATTATATTCCACTATGTACCTCCTCTCCCTGATTTTAATCAAACCATCTCAAACTCCTATTTCAATTTGTTATAATTTATCGCCGACATGCGCAATCCGTAATCCAACATGACATAAGACCATCATACGCTCTCTCTCTACACACGGTACATTCAAGAAATAAAGAAAGGTGATCCAACAGTCAGACAAGAAAGTAGGAGGTGACTAATGAGTGGCAACTGTAATTTATTACCTAAGATCGTGTTTTTTTTTGCCCTGCTGGCGAAAACCGTCGATTTCGAGCGATATCAATGGCCTCGGAAATGCAACTGAAGGCAGGAAAAACAACAACTCAAAGGTGGCTCGATATGATCAGTTCCAAACACCCCAAGCGGGAAATACATGCAAGGCATACGCGATTAGATTGCATATCACGTGTAGTGTAAAACAAAAAAATTAAAAGTTCAATTGTGGAAGCAACCGTGCTTGGTGGTGTCCAGCTTAGGCGCCAATCCTCCCGGGGGGAAACCTTCCGCGTTTGTGGGTTTTTGCTAGCGCACCAGCGAAACTTTGTGGGAGAGTCGTCGCAAACCTGTTCTGGAAAACGACAAAAAAGGCGCGCGCAATCCATCTCGCTAATCGCGCGGCTGCAGTCGGTGCTTTCTCGAGGCTGCCTTCGATAAACTTCTTGAAGAAAACGAAAGTCCCAATCGAGCTGGGTGCGGAAACAAATGTAGCCCTCGAGCGAGCGAGCAAGCGGCAGCAGCAGCAGGGGAGTGAATGTTAATGTAAATAGGTTAGCCGTTGTCGACCGGTTCCGTTGGTATCTGGGATAGGTGCAAGACACCTTACCAGGTTGAGGCGAAAGTGAATATTTATGCGACGATTCATTGTGTGGTTCTTATTGGGTTCGGTTGATTTCCAATTTGTTGCTTGGACTTCATTATTAATTTTTCGAAAATTTTAGACTCATAATTCAGTATGAAACGTGTTCTTTGAATGATAAAAAATGGCTTATTCCAAGTATGCTTTATTGCTATTTACACATTATTCCCATCTTTCGGTAGATTCAAAACATGTTGATGGAACAACAAAAAAATATACATGCCCAATCTTTATACCACAAAGCTGGTTCGGCGCTTTTTGTTTTCTGAAATATCTGCATCTTATTTGATACATCTGATACATCTACTATCAAACGAACTTACTGAATTGAATTTGCACAATTAATTCGAACCTGAGTTCAAGATGTATGGTTCTCATAATACTCTTCAAAACAGTCTTTTACAAGGAATACGAACACCTCATAAGTGATTGTAAGCTTGTCGAATATAACAAACGCAGTGACAAGACTTCAGCGTTGAAAACATTGAGAGAGATGTTGGTGGTGGCAAGAAATAAAAGGGTTCTTGAACATCAATTATGGGTGCCCGTTGAAGGTTCAAGACTCAAAAATTCTTTCGTGTTGTAGAAAAGTTGGTACCAAAAAAGCACATGCATGCACCATGGAAAAGTGTAAAAGTCGACCGTCTTGAAATCATTAAAGAAATGATTCCTATGACAAAATCGTTGGATTGGATTTATCGGAAGCATCATTATTAAGGAAGACACCTACATTTATGAGTACGACACGCAATCCAGGTAATCCACGTTCAAGAAGCGTATTTTTGACGTAGGACTACGTCTTTCATTTCTATACCGGGGTGTAAAATTAAAGTTTCGAAAACGAAAGCGTTACGCCGGAGACCGAGATTTTGAGCGTTAATAGCTCCTAAACAGCTGAACGAAATGGTATGATTAACACTTCATTCTAAAGATAAACGCGTTATATACTTGTTACTTTTTGATCCAAAAACTTGTTTCAATAGTCTTAAAATTGCTTTCAAAACAGGCTATTGAAATCACCAATCGGTATAAAAGCGAGCGCCGCTCGGAAATCCACTCAGTTCTAATTAAACAGCGATTGGAGCATGTTGTCGCTGTTGTGGTGAAGCTCTTCGTTTATCATGAAAGCGCGGATGAACGGTGTCACCAAGAGCCTGTTTGTGCACCTTAGGCCGAAAGGGAATCCATCAGGAGGAGAGTGATGCCACAAACGGTTCCGCTTGAAACATCGGAGCAGCCAACACACACACATACACGCGCGGAACTATTTTCGTTTGGATGCCATTCAGCATCGAGAAATTTCAGGAAAGATGCAATCGTTGTTGAAAAATAATCTGCCAGTTCCCCTGAGAACTGAAAAATACATTCATGCGAAAAAGTTCATTTTAATGTTTTCTATCCATGTAACACTGCGACCAAATATTTTTCAATTAAGTGCTATTAACAGGTGGTTATTGAGTTAGCATTAACCACTGGTGGGCTTCGAGTATCGAGGAAAATCAGGAAAGAACTAATCGTTGCTGAAAAATACTCTGTTCCCCTGGGAATTTAAAAATACATTGATGAGAAAGAGTTTATTCTAATGTTTTCTATCCATATAACAATGCAACCAAATACATTTGGTTTTGTGATTTTTCAATTGATCGCAATTAACAGGAAAGCTTCTGAAAATTATTCTTTTTCGGTGAGGAATCAAGGGATCGAGGGATTCATTACCTAGCCTGACCTGACCTGAAAGACATGCAGTTTGTTTGGAACTGTGAGGGAGGGCAGAAAAGCCAGGAGGCAGGAGGCAGGAGAAGAAGAGAAGGTGACCAAGAGAGTATCAGCACCGAAAAACGGCTCCGATTGAGACATCGGAGCAGCCACCACACACACATACACGCGCGGAACTATTTTTGTTTGGTTGCCATCCAGCATCGAGAAGATTCCGGAAAGATATTATCGTTGCTGAAAAATAATCGCCAGATCCCTTGGGAATTGAAAATTACATTCAAGCGAAAGAGTTTATTTTAACGTTTTCTATCCATATAATACTGCGACCAAATACAATTGATTTTGTGGTTTTTCAATCATGTGCAATTAACAGGTGGTTATCGAGTTAGCATTAACCACTGGTGGTGGACTTCGAGAAGAATCCGGAAAGATATAGCTGCTGCAAAATAATCTGACAGTTCCTCTTGGCATTGAAAATAACATGCAAGCGAAAGAGCTCTCGATTTCGAAGTGCCTCAAATATTCATTTGGTCATTCATTCAGAATGGATTCAGATTCAACTTCAAACAAATGATCACTGAATCAACAATAGTCCTACTTCACCATTGCAGTTATACCATAGATATAACCCACTTCCTGTTTTTATGCATAAAATATCAAATTTCAGTGCATTTATTTTTTTATGTTTGTTGATGAGATTTGATGCTCATTTACTAAGACGCGACGTGAGACAAGACAATCACTTATTATTCTTACTATTTAAACGGTTTAAAAATTACCTTAAATGTCGACCCGTTTCGGGCGGGAAGCTGTCCATCTACGGGACAATGTCCGACGACGACAATGTAAATGTCGTGAAGTTCTTACGTGTCACAACAAATCAAAATAAAAAGTGATTTGATGCTCATTTCGGCGAATATGTCCATTTAAAAAACAAACTGTAACTTCAAAACCACCTCACCGATTTTCGATCTTTTTACAACAAATTTTTTCTCCCATTATTGAGAATTTTTATCGAAATGCTGAGCCATCGGTTTATTTGATAAAATCATATCTCAAACACCGAAATATTTACCTTTCTCAATTTTTGGTAGCTATAAAAAAATTTATAACTATGGTATCTTTGATCGCGACGTTCCAATTTTTTTTAAATTTTTAGTTAAAAGTAAAAACTTTGACGCGTGGTTCATAATTTATCTCAGAAAATTTATTCCTTGCATTTGTTGTAAAAGTGCTCCCGTGGCCGAGTGGTTAGCGTCATAACTAACATGCCGGGGGTTCGGGTTCGATTCCCGTTCTGGTCGGGGGAATTTTTCGTCAAAGAAATTTCCTCCGACTTGCACTGTGATCACGCGTATTCAAGAGCTTGCCACTCAGAATGCATTCAAGGCGTGTTATTTGGCATAGAAATCTCAACTAAGTACTAATAAAAATGACGCAAGTAATACTACGTTCAGACGGCGAAGTTCCTCTAGGAACGTTAGTGCCATTGAAGAAGAAGAAGATTTGTTGTAAAAAGAAAAAAAAAACCGGTCAGGTGGTTGAAAAGTTGTAGATTTTTCAACACGAGTATACATTAGGGTGGCAATGGATGTATGGAAAAAATTTCATCATCGAATTTCAGAAACCGACCATGTACATTTTGTCTATTGGCTCAAAAAAATTATCCGTGTAAAATTTCAGCTCAATCGGACATAATTTAGGGGTGCCTCAGCGCGCTCAAAGTTTTGATTTTTTCATCGTCGAAAATCTTCCTAGGAGGGAGTAAAGGAAAATTGGAAAATCGGATTTTTTTTTTACGATGTTAAATGACCCAAAAATGCATGAAACGTCGAGATCTGGTGTCATCACGAAAAAAAAAATTTGGCCGAAAATCGACCTTTTGTGACTGAGAGCCAGTGAAGGTATGGAAAAAAAATAATTATCGAATTTAATTAACCGACCATGTACACTTTGTTTATTGGCCCAAGAAAATGACCTGTGCAAAATTTAGCTCGATCGATTTAGCTCAAAGTTTTGATTTTTCCCAAAAAGCCGATTTTCGGTCAGAATTTTTTTTTCTGAAATAACACCAGATCTCGACGTTTTATGCATATTAAGTCATTTGGCATCGAAAAAAAATTTCGATTTTCTAAATTTTTGAATCACCTTTCCTCAGAGCATCTTTGGCATCTTTGAGCGCTTTGAAGCACCCCTAAATCATGTCCGATTGAGTTGAAAATTTGCACAAATCATTTCTTTTGAGCCAGTAAACAAAATGTACATGGTCGGTTTTTGAAATTTGACATGACCATTTTCGCTGCCACCCTAGTATACATATAGAAATTAGCATAATTATGGGAAAAATTAAATATCTCCAAATCAAAAACGGGTATTCCTGAATTTTTCCAATTTTGTGTAAAAAGTCTCAGCTTTCCACAAGTGATGTTAACAACTAGATCCGGAAACAACGCCTCATTTTTTGCGGTCGTATATCTGCTCTCAGCCACCATACCTTTTTACCGTTCTGGTCGTTTTTCTGCTCTTAGCCACCACACTATGGAACTATACTATTCTCATACATTATTTAACAATATATCAGTTTACACATTTTCTAAACGAATTTCAATCACGAACCAAAATGGTGCTCCTATGAATAATAGATAACGGTACTTAGCTTCCCACATTCCCGTTAGTTTCGGGTTCGATTCCTGTTCTATGTGCAAATCATCAAAATCAATTCGTAGCGGAAGTGGTTATGAACGTTAACTTTATTTCATAAAATCGTGACCTATTTTCTGATTTAGACTCCTCTGAATTACGCAGTCCCACGTAAAAAAATCAATGTTTTAAAGGTTTTTGAGGAAAAAACTGCTTTTACAAATATTGAGCGTAAAAAATACGACCAATCATTATTTCAATCAGAAAAATGCCCTGGCCATAAATATTAGACGCTATAACTATTTTTCCAATTCAATTGTGATGTTTTTGCTCTGTCCGAAACCTGGCTCTCTTCTCAAAATGATCTCTCTTTCCACGATTTTAATGTAATACGCTTGGACCGCGATGACAGATACGGAGGGATACTATTGGGGATTAATAAGTGCCACCCATTTTTTTAGAATTGAACTTCCACCTATTGGAGGGATCGAAGCTATTGCTTGTCATGCAACCATCAGAGGCAAAGACCTCTGTATTGTCAGCTTGCCTCCGAGAGCTGCGGTTAGCCGCAAACAACTTGTTGACATGTGCTCACTCCTTCCTGAGCCACGACTGATCTTGGGGGACTTCAACTCTCACGGAACTGCCTGGGGGGAACAGTACGACGACAATCGTTCATCGTTGATCTATGACCTTTGTAACAGCTTCAATATGACCGTTTTGAATACTGGGGAAACAACACGTGTACCTAAACCTCCTGCTAACCCAAGTGCTCTTGACCTCTCGCTTTGCTCGAATTCACTATCGTTAGATTGCAAGTGGAATGTAATCCAGGACCCCAACGGTAGTGATCACTTGCCAATCAAAGTTTCCATCACCACTGGGTCGAATTCTTCTGAATCTATAAACATGGCATATGACCTCACAAGACACATTGACTGGAAAAAAATGTGCGGACGCGATTGCTCTAGCCATCAATTCCAGAGATGGTTTGCCTCCATTGGAGGAGTATAACTTCATTTCTCGTTTGATCTATGACAGCGCGGTTCGCGCTCAAAAGAAACCCATCCCAGGCTCCACTATTCGTCGAAGGCCTCCCAATCCATGGTGGGATGGCCAATGTTCCAAGCTTTATCAGGATAAATCGAACGCATTTAAAGCTTTTCGAAAACGTGGAACCATTGAGAATTTACAAACGTATTTGGACCTTGAAAATCAATTGAAAAACTTGATCAAAGGGAAAAAACGTGCTTATTGGCGAACTTTCGTGGGAGGTTTGTCACGAGAAACGTCAATGAAAAAATTATGGAAAGTGGCTCGAAACATGAGAAATCGCTCTTCATCGAATGAAGGCGAAGAATATTCACATCGATGGATTTTTAATTTTGCACGGAAGGTTTGTCCCGATTCCGTTCCTGTGCAAAAAATTGTTCGAGATATACCACAAGATAGGTGCGATCTTGATTCCGAGTTTTCGATGGTAGAATTCTCTCTTGCTCTCCTTTCTTGTAACAATTCGGCTCCAGGAACGGATAGAATTAAGTTCAACTTGTTAAAAAACCTCCCTGATGTGGCGAAACATCGCTTGTTGAATTTATTCAATCGGTTTCTGGAGCATAATGTTGTTCCAGATGATTGGAGACAAGTGCGAATTATAGCTATTCAAAAACCCGGAAAACCCACGTCCGACTTCAATTCGTACCGCCCAATAGCAATGCTGTCTTGTATACGGAAATTGTTGGAGAAAATGATCTTGTTTCGCCTTGATCGTTGGGTTGAAACGAATGGCTTACTCTCAGATACACAATATGGGTTCCGCAGGGGCAAGGGGACGAATGATTGTCTTGCGTTGCTTTCTTCAGAAATTCAAATGGCTCACGCCGAAAAAAAACAAATGGCTTCAGTATTCTTGGACATAAAGGGGGCCTTTGATTCTGTTTCAATAGAGGTTTTGTCAGACAAATTACACTCTCGGGGTCTACCGCCTCTATTGAATAATATGTTATATAACTTGCTTGGTGAGAAACATTTGAATTTTTCTCACGGAGATTCGGCAGTGAGTCGGGTCTCTTACATGGGCCTCCCTCAGGGCTCCTGTTTAAGCCCCCTTCTGTACAACTTCTATGTAAGCGACATTGACAATTGCCTTACACAAAATTGCAGCTTAAGACAACTTGCAGATGATGGAGTAGTGTCTGTCGTAGGATCAAACGAATCCGACCTGCAAGAACCCTTACAAGATACTTTGAACAATTTTTCAACCAGGGCCATTGGGCTAGGTATCGAATTCTCCACGGAGAAAACAAAGATGGTGGTTTTTTCTAGGAATCATAGATCAGCAAAACCAAAGCTTCAACTTTTGGGTAAACCGATCACTCATGCTATGTCATTCAAGTATCTTGGGGTATGGTTCGACGCCAAATGTACTTGGGGGGCCCATATTAGGTATCTGAGTAAAAAATGCCAACAAAGAATAAACTTTCTCCGTACAATTACCGGCACCTGGTGGGGAGCCCATCCCGAAGATCTTATTATGTTGTATCGAACAACTATTCTCTCAGTGATGGAGTATGGCAGTTTCTGTTTTCAATCAGCTGCCAAAACACATCTCAATAAACACGGGCGAATTCCGTATCTTTGTCTCCGTATTGCGTTGGGATGTATGCCCTCAACGCATACCATGAGTCTCGAGGTTTTGGCAGGCGTACTCCCACTAAAAGATCGCTTCAATTTATTATCTCTTCGGTTCTTCATCCGGTGTAAGGTTATGAACCCATTGGTGATCGGAAATTTTGAGCAGCTGATCGGGCCAAATTTTCATTCTGGATTCATGACTTCATATCATATCAGATGAATCTCCATGCAGGTTGATCCTTCTTCGTATATTCCCAACCGTGTTTGTTTTCCTGACTACATCAATTCCTCTGTACATTTTGATCTGTTCATGAAGGAGAAAATCCATGGAATTCCAGATTATCATCGATCGGGGATCGTTCCTACGATCTTCAATGCAAAGTATGGGCGTATCAATTGTGATAATATGTACTTTACTGATGGGTCCTCTATGAATGAGTCCACAGGATTTGGAGTGTTCAACGAATTTTTTAGCACCTCCCACAGTCTTCAGAATCCTTGCTCAGTGTATATTGCTGAATTGGCAGCAATACACTGGGCGCTGGACAGCGTCGCCTCACGATCTGTTGAACATTATTACATGGTAACGGATAGTCTTAGCTCTGTCGAAGCTATCCGTTCAGTGAGGCCGGAAAAGCACTCGCCGTACTTCCTTGAGAGAATACGAGAAATTTTGAGTGCTTTAACCAGATGCTGTTATGTCATTACCTTTGTCTGGGTCCCTTCACATTGCTCAATTCCGGGTAATGAGAGGGCTGACTCATTGGCAATGGTAGGTGCAATAGAAGGCGATAGTTATCAGCGTCAAATCGCCTTCAATGAATTTTATTCTTAAGTCCGTAGGAATACCATCGCTAACTGGCAACGTAAGTGGAACGAAGATGAATTGGGTCGGTGGCTTCATTCGATTATCCCTAAGGTTAGCCTCAAACCATGGTTCAAAAGTCTGGACTTGAGTCGGGACTTTATTCGCACCTTCTCTCGACTCATGTCCAATCACTGTTCGTTAGACGCGCTACTCTTTCGTTTTAATCTTGCCGATGGCAATATCTGTGCTTGTGGCCAAGGTTACCACGACATCGAACACGTTGTTTGGTCGTGCGAGGTGTATCTTGTTGCCAGATCGAATTTAGAAAACTCTCTTCGGGCTAGAGGAAGACAGCCCAATGTGCCGGTGAGAGATGTGTTGGCTCGGTTAGACCTTGATTACATGTCCCAAATATATGTCTTCCTAAAAGTTATCGATCTTCGTGTGTGATTGTCCTTATATCCTTATATTCTCCTTTTCCTTTTCCTTCGTGAGAAAGCAAATCCCTTCTTACTAACAATAGAATAAGGTGAAATGTAAATACATATTAGATATAAGATAGGCTTAAGAATTGAGTATGATGAATGTGAGTGCGAATGTGTGTGTGAACATTGTCAACATATCCTTATATCCCTTCCTTTTCCTGAAAAAAATGTCACCCTTCTA
The DNA here is from genome assembly GCF_029784135.1 of Toxorhynchites rutilus septentrionalis. Taxonomy (NCBI): domain Eukaryota; kingdom Metazoa; phylum Arthropoda; class Insecta; order Diptera; family Culicidae; genus Toxorhynchites; species Toxorhynchites rutilus. The sequence continues at coordinate 321,780,598 of NC_073745.1, read as the reverse complement.
AACTCGAGCAAACCGCGAGTAATCGGTTCACTACTTCATTAACTAGAATTAATGAAAAATGTTTATATATACTTGTAATAATACAGATAGGAGTTTGGCTCCTTTAAACTTATGTAACTGAGCCTGTAAAAATAAACGATTTAATTAAAAAAAACAAAAAAACTATTTTTCTGAATCACTTCATCCACTCTCTTGGGCACTGACTCCACGAAATTCCGTTACGCACTGACAATAATTTGCCGCCCAGTCCCTCTTTCTTGCTTGGTTTCCCAGGTTACTTTTGGAAAGGGTATCTGTCACAGGATTTAGAAGGGAGACTGCCCTGACCACTTTTTCACAGTACAAGCTGTGTGCTTATTATCTTATATAAATTGCAATTTTACCGGAATTTCCTGTTGGTTCTAATCAAGTTCACTTTTGTTTCGTCTGACTGTAGAAGATTACGTAATTTCTTTTAATGTTATCGTCAACGAAACTTACGAATCGTTAATTCCGAGGGTACGCACAGCATTTTGTACCGATGGTACAATTTGCGATGAAGTGCTTCTCTCATTTAATTCAAACTTTGATCGATCGGTAAAAAAAATGGCTAAACATATCAACATGAAACGTTCACAGGATTTTCGTGATAAGCTTGTAAAACATTACAAAAAATTAGTTTTTGTTAGATTAGATTGAGTAGAATTAATTGGTTGGCCAAAACAGAAAACTCTCAGTCGCTTCTAACATGAAGTACAGAAGCTACTTTGAAGCAGAAATAGCGATATCGCTCGTGTGTAACCCATAATTCAGTAACAATCGAATATCTTGCATTAAGCATTAAGATTTTCTTAGTACCAAATAAATTGTTGGGGTAGGGGAACTGGGGTAAGCCTGGCCTCATAAGGGAAAACGTCGTTTTGTGAGAACTGAGGGCACATATTGTTATGTTTCCCTCACAGAATCATTGTCTAGATTATTTTCCATGAGATATAAGATATATTAAAAGCACTGATATATCGGCAATTTTTCAAGTAATAGTCAATTTTAAAAGCTGATATAAAAACAGAGTTCACCAACCAGTGCGGGTGAAGCCTGCACTAATTCTAGATGTCACTATCGAATATGGTTCGAATCGCTCAACTGATTCCGGAGATATGATTGGAAGAAGCCCCGGTGAACATGGAATATGGAAAAGAGAGTAATATGATATTAGGCAAATCTATCATGCGGCACCTCAAACTAGAGGTGGGCAAAACGGTCCATTTCAGTGAGCGGCTTCAGAGTCGCTCGTTCATTGAAGCGATCCGGCTCATTTGAGTGGCTTTTTTTAGCCGAGACTTTTTTTTGAGCCGAGACTCTTTTTTGAACCGCGGTTAATTTGTGAAGAACCGTGGAACGTACGCTCGTTCTGACGAACCGGCTCAAATGAGCGGCTCGTGGGCGCTCGCCCATCTCTAGCTCAAATCACACCACAATTCAATTACTAGTTCGATGGAATCTAGGTCCTAGTCTCAAGCTTACCACCTTTCACAAAACGTGATCATGTAACGCAGACCTGGGGATTCCAAAGTCTTGGAAGCACGTTTGTTTATTTATTTTATTGTAGTCAATCGAAATTGTAGACCAATATATTCCTAATACTATTTAAAACTAAAAAAAACTAAAGTGAGCTGGCTGGATAATTTGTCAGTTTCATTCAAAAGACGATTTTAACAAGTTACATAATCAAAAATTTCATTTATTTATTTATTCATTTCGTCAAACCAGCGTAGACTAAATATGCTGCCAGTTTGACTCCACCAACGATAGTTCCCTATAAATCTTCCCCAAATGTGTCGGTTAGTGGTAGGGTATGGTTTTTTTTTGTTTTGGTCATGGCTTTCACATTATCTGATCACACACACGTAAGGTATACACGACCTTACGACCTTACACGACCTAAAACATATTTTTTTCATGTTTACACTTCTTGTTTAGCCCTTTATTGCGTTATCCGCGATTTTCGTTATACGCGGTGACCTAGCCTGACTATTCCACGGATAATCGGGGTTCTACTGTATTTCCATTAATTTATTGCTTTAACTTAACTCAACTCGAATCCCAGTGAATAGAGACGAATGAACTCTCAGAGTTTAAAGTCTCTCTAATTCAATACCTTCCTTCCTTCCTTCCCAGTGATATTCAACAATCCAGAAGACAAACTGTAGAACAAAGAAAAAGGATTTGAAACCTCGTTAAAGAATAAAAGCTTAAATTCACTACCGAAAAATTACATACGGTTGCACATTATCGGTACTCGCGTTTGTTTTTAATAATATTTTCACATTCGACGAATCACGGTGCGTTGGATTCGATTTCAAACGTCTATAACAATAAATACTAACATGGAAAAAAACATAGTTAATTCGAGTTTTCTAGTAAAACTAAAGAGGTGCCGGTCTTACCCCCAGTGACGGGCATACCCCCAGTTCCCATTGTAATTAACGTCCCTTCATAAATAAACTTCATAAGATATTTTTCCATCTAGAATATAGGGATAAATCCGATAAAGGATTGCTAAACAGGAATGTGGTACCTCCCACATTAACGGAAAATAGAGAGTAAGAAAACTTCCTTAGGGATGAGAAAGGAAAACTAAAATAAATTCGGGGAGTCTGGATTGAGTAACCGACGGTTGTGTTAATTTATTTTAAAAGAAAAACCCCGCTCGGCGCGCGTGTTGCAAAATGACTTAAAAATGCATAAAACGTCGAAATCCAGTGTCATCTCGAAACTTAGAACTTAGTCTGAGTGGCAATGAAGGTATGGAAAAAATAATCATCGAATTTAAAGAATCGACCATGTACATTTTGTTTATTTACCCAAAAAAAAAAGACCTGTGCAAAATTTCAGCTCAATCGGACATGATCTAGGGGTGCCTCAAAGCACTCAAAGTTTTGATTATTTGGTCACTCTCAGGCCAAGTCCCAAAAGGTCGATTTTCGGCCAAAAATTTTTTTTTAGATAACTCCATATCTCGACGTTTCATGCAACTCACAATTTTTTTTTAAAAACCCAGATTTCTTGCACTTCTACTTTGAGAGATTTTTTAAGGTTCAAAAATTGAAACTTTGAGCAGTAACTTTTTACTTGGCTTAAATAAATACTTTAACCGTCTTGTTCAGCCTATGTTTTTTGGGTTATGACTTGTTGATCTGATATTGCCGGGAGTCTATAATTTCTGGTGCAAACGATTTCGATTCCGATTTCCGGACTTTGTTTTGTTGGCATTGTTACGCGAAAATATTCGCTCAACACACGCTGATGAATCTTATCAAGAAGTGTCTTACAAACGACCTTAGCAATGGATACCAAAATTTCTCTTCACGCCTTCTGACATTCAACATCTGGGACCAAGTTATATCTGAGTCACCCAATTTTTGCCTCATAAGATTCGTCTTGTGTAGCCTTATTTCATTATCCAAGCCTTGTCTAATACCTGCTTCAACGAATTTAGGAAATTGGCGCATCAAATCATTAAGATGTGGTAGCCTGACGAGATTTTGAGGGGTTTTGCCGCAGTTTTGTTAACCGGATCGCTGAAATCAAATCGCTTTGAAATTTATTTCATGAGTTCAATATAGAAGTCACGATAAATTGATTTAAAGGCCACTCGTCTTTTTTCATATTTCGAATATGACTAATTGCAAGAAAAAAAAAATTCACCGTTAAGGTGAAATTTAATTAGCTATTATAAGCAACCTTCGGACGCGGTGCTGATGTGCAACTTGTTTTTTTGCACCCAGTTGAACTCTCACTACTTGCGCACACTTGCGCTCGGGCGCCGAACCGTTTGGTGCACCGAAACATAGTTGAAATGTTTTGTTGTCAACACCGTTCGCTTTAAAGTTTGAACATCTTTAATGCACCGTATCCTCACACCGGTTTATATACCCAGTTTTAAACCGCGCTCGAATCTGGTTTGTCTGCTTTGCTTTCTCTGATGAGTTATTTTTCTTCACACAAGCGCATACGGTTGGCATGGAGGCGCGCTGTTGTTTTTATGCTTAGCTTCAGAGTTTGGATTTCGATCAAAATCGAATGATACACAATGAGTCATGCAAGTAACCTCTCACGAACATATAACCAAATATGAGAGGATCATTCAGATACTTGTATGAATGACAGTAATCACTTGTGTTACACTAAATGATTAAACCAAGAGAAGAACGAAGACTGTGTTTTGCATATTCGAGCAGTATCAAACATCGCAAGCCATTTTCGAAGACTGCATTCAAGTTTGAACCGCATATACCGTCCCGCTCTATTATAGCGAAACCCACTGCACAGACAAGTGCAAAGCAATAAATGATACAAGAAAAATACGTCATCATTCGGTCACCATTTGCGGAGAGCAACGAATGGGAAAAGAGAGCGGTGTTGCTAGTAAAACTATGCGGTCGATATGAATATACATATTTCAAGGGATAGCGGCGTTAAAAATGGAAAATATGATCTGTCTACCCTTCCCTTAGCCTCTATCGAGCTAAATAATCATATAGTTTGCACTCTCTGAGACTTAAAAATCAGGATCTGCTGTATTAGCTGAATATGAATCATTCGCTTTGAGTAGTCCGTACGATCCTGCTGTTTCATGATGCATGGAGAGGTCGATATGCATATGTTAGAGGCAAAGAAGAAAATAAACTTTCTGCACCGAAATCGTATATGATGGTTCTGCTTGCGTGTCGGTTAGGGTGCCAATGAATGTATGGGAAAAAATCGACCCTAAAATTTCAAAAACGTTACCCTATAAAAAATGTTCATCACCTCGAAAAAACACCCTATGCCAAATTTCAGCTCAATCGGACTTAAGGGAGAGTGGAGTTTTTTCAAAACCACGATTTTCGGTGATTTTTCATTTTTCAAAAAAACTCAAATTTTAACATTTGTAACACCAGTAAATGAAGTCAGAATGAGCTAATATTTTGCCCAGAGTGCCGATTTTTTACAAAAAAATATTTTTCGAGATGACACTAGATCTCGACGTGCCATTTTAAGATATTTGGCATCAAAAAACATTTTTTCGAAAACCCCGATTTCCTTTACTCCCCCCTTGGGTGATTTTTCGATTTTCATAAAACTCAAACGCCACTCATTGCGCCACTCTCCCTAAAGTCCAATTGAGCTGATGTTTTGCATAGGGTGTTTTTTCGAGGTAGTGAACATTTTTTATGGGGTAACTTTTTGAAACTCGAGATGACCATTTTCATTGGCACCCTAGTGTCGGTGTATCGTGAAGTGCGAACCGATGCAGAGTTGTCTCGTTCTCTTTTGTGTCGTGATTTGCAGCCCATAACAACAAAAGAATGCCGCTGGGGGAAATGATTTGTGTATGATCATATTTGAACGAACGAAAGCGATTTTTTCAGTGAATAGATCATTTGGCAAACACTGCTTAGCTTAGAACGAGCGAAGACAAAAAGAGGCGCTAGAATTTGATATGTGTGTGTACAAAATGAGGCGGGAATCACACAAGTGAGAAGCGAAGTGTAGTATCTGAATTCTGCACCGTGTTCATTTTAGGCTTACTTGTTTCTGAATTTGGTGCATTTCGTATCAAGAGAAAATACGTGTTTGTTATGAACGTGTGCTGATGAAAATTAAACTCGAGGGCAGCGCAGCGTATGTTTTCTGAAGACTGATTATACAACACAGTGGAGTAAAAATCGTGATTTTTGAATATTTTGATTGAATTTCCCCCATGAATTGTTTAAAATGATATTGCAGCGAAATTAAGAAAGATAGAAGTTGGGTGTCAATGAACAAATTACAGAGCGGTTTGAGAGCTTTGATTTGGTTGATAGAAACAATTCAGTTCATTATGAATTTTGGGGTTAAAATAATTGATGACACATTCAAAACCGCTATCTTTAAGTTTTTCACTTCCAAAATGTTATTTAAATCCACTAATTTAGATGTTTCTCTACTATATATTTTGTACTAAAAGTTCAATAACTCTGTCGATTGTTGAAATTCGACCATATGCGTAGAAGGGTTCTTTTTTCATCAAATATGATCGTCTATCACCTCTTGAGAGATAAATAAAAGATATTATTATTTTCGTGTGAGAAAGGTGTTCTGTGAATTTGAGAGTTGATTCATCTTCTCAAATTAACAGAACACAAATTAAATTCTTCTACTATATTAAAAAAACGAAAAATATATGCATGAAAAACAAATTAAAAAATGTATATATACAGGATTCGATTATATACAATAAAAAGTAATCGAAGATTGTAAATAATCGAGTCCGTCCTGTATTTAAAATTGAATTTAAAAAAAAAACCGGAAACTCTGTATCCTTGCTAAAAATCTGTAAAATATAGAATATTCTGTATATGTGGCAACCCTGTTGCCATATGATCTACATGGTGAATCTAAGGTAAAAGAACTAGATATCGATTTGACCTACAAAGTTGGCTGATTTTCTCTGATATTGTTTGAATGCCCTGATATTCCTTGATTTTCAAAGTTTCTCAAGGTAGTCGGCACCCTGCTTGTTCAAAGAGCGGATAAGAGAGTTGAGAGTGGCTCGATCGAAGAGAGTATTATTCTTGCCGAAAAAAGTTTTTTTTCACAGATGGAAAGCTTTTCAACATTCTGCGTACAATAGTAAAACTTGATGGTTAAACAAATTAACCAGAAGGAAAATCCATTTGAAACAAACAAAACAAAAAATCGCAAAATTTACTGCCGCTCGAATAATCATTGAACAAAATATGATTATATAAGAACATGCTAAACATTTCTTACTTTCATCATTAATTTTTTGTTCAATCTTGTGTAAAACGCTATGTAAAAAGCATGGGTTACTGCTGTTTACATATCGGAAACGAACGATTTCGATTTTTTAATGAAAAAATAGTTCCGTCCTCCAGAAAAGAGAGACGAAGTAAACATCCGTTCAGCTCTGAAAAAAAATCAATCACATGTGTCTAACGCCTGTCCGTAAAAAAAAATCTTTTCAGCTTCCAGGGTCACCCACGTGTATTCTCTCTTCCTACTGCTTTTACTTTTATTATTATTATCACAGCGCACATGTGTGGGAGCACCTAACGTCATTCAGTTCAATACCGGTATCTACCCGTGACCCTATTAGTATGTCTATAAGTTGTAAATCAAGTACTTTTGGTTGATATTACGATTGAAAGTGCACTATATCGGTATATGACGGCCTTAGTTCATTCATTGAAGGATTCACATTCGAGCAGCAACATCATGGAAATAACCGGCTTTCGTGATCCATTTGGCCCGTATTGATATTGCACATTAGGGTGGAAGTGTTAACTAAGCCACTTATTGAACCTGTTCACTCTTCGTTTCACCGACGCTGCGGTTTCTTCCACTACATTTTTAAGATCGCTGACTTATCTTCGTATTAGTTTTTTTTTATTCTCATTTTATTTCGGTGTCCATCGAAATGACATCATATAATCATAGCAAACAGATGCAACATTACGTAATCACGTCCACAAAATAACAAACATTTAAACAGCATACACGATTGCTTTAAACATCCTCTATATCCTACGCGTATAGTACGAGCCGCACAGGAAGAGGAGGTAGTTCGGTGGTTCGGTGGTTCCTTTGGGGCCTGATGTCATCGGCATAAATTTGCGCTCAATGCGGTGCGTCGAAATGTACCGTACTTAATCTGTTCAAGCGTATTTTTTATTAGCTAATGTTTGGTCGGGATATTTCTCACCACCAGAGCAAAAAAAAAATCAGAGCCAGTGAAACATTTTTCTCGCTTCTTTTTGTTAATGATTGAATTATTTTTAGCGCACAGACTAGACACAGACAGCAGCCTGTCAGGCAATGTGGTTTACCCGTGTATGATTTACGTAGTTAATGTGATGCCAAATTATAATATAGCGGGAGGGTTCATTCATCTGATGGCAATAGCCGCAAGTACCTTGGTTCCACAAAATTTTTAAAATTTTTCTTCCGCATCTCTCTCTCTCTCTCTCTTTCGCAGCTCTTACAAAATCTCGGCAAAGTAGACCGAACCGCAGATGAAATCTTCGACGAACATCTCACCAACTTCACCAGACAGCAAAACAGTGCCACCAGACTGCAGAAAGAGTTCAACAACTACATCCGATGTGTGCGAGGTTAGTTACCTTCCAGGGTAACATATCAGAGGTGAGACAATTTTTTATGAATCCCGTTTACTCCGTTTCAGCCGTTCAAACCGCTTCAAAGAGTCTCATGGATGCCATAAACGAAGTGTACGAAAGCCAGTGGACCGGTTCGGAGGCACTGTACGCGCAGACCAACACAGTCGAGGTGCTGTTCCAGGACTTTTCGCACAAACTAGGTGACCAGGTGCTGATACCGCTGAACACCTACACCTCGCAGTTTCCAGAGATGAGAGTCAGTAAAATATTTCATCTAGTTTTTTTTCCAATACACTAATGCTTCGGTTCTTATCCCAATCCAGAAAAAAATCGACAAGCGTGGCCGCAAACTAGTGGATTACGACAGCCAGCGGCATTCGTTCCAGAGCCTGCAGGCCAACGCAGCCAAGCGCAAGGACGATGTCAAGGTTTGTTACATTGCTTTCGTTTCGTTGCCATAACGAGTCATGGTTGATTCTTTCTTCCAGATCACAAAGGGTCGCGAGCAACTGGAGGAAGCGAAGCGTACCTACGAAGTGCTCAACACCGAACTGCACGATGAACTGCCGGCGCTGCACGACTCGAGAATACTGTTCCTGGTGACGAACTTGCAGACGCTGTTCGCCTCCGAGCAGCAGTTCCACAACGAAACGTCCAAGGTGTACGCCGAGCTGGAAGCGATCGTCGACAAACTGGCCACCGAGTCGCAGCGAGGCTCGTACACGCTCAGGAAGATCACCGGTGAGTGCTACTTGTATTTATATGCAGCAGATAGAATCCAATTTCAATAGCAGAGAATTGATCTTTCTAAATTTTTGATCATTATCATTTGCTGTAAAAACATCAAAGATCGGTTGATCGTTCCAAAAGTTTACAAAAGTTTGAATATACCTAAAGTGCAGAAAACACAAAACAAAAAAATGGAGTACTGAATTTTCGATATGTTAAAAACTATCTCAGATTTAAAAAAAATGAAATAAACAGCCAGGGTCGTATTGGTCTTGAACCCTCAGAAACCTCCAAAAATTCAAAAAAAGAAGAATGGTTCTGCTCAGAATTTAGATCCAGCGCAACATATTTTTCAAGAAAATTTTATTTATAATTTTTGTATTTGTTTGTAATATATCGAAACGTGATCAAGCGATTCGAAAGTTTTATTTTTTTTTAAATGGTCACACTTATTCGAGATGGTGCACTCTAAGAGCCATATAAAAAAAACCATGATCTTAATTCGTTTCAACAAAGAATAAATATGGATGGTTTCAGCAAAATCGAAGCAATTTTTTTTCGGTATATACCTTTTTATGGAATTGTTTATTTAAACCTTCTCCTATAGCAGAAATGTATGAGTATTAAAAAAATCACTTTGTCCGGAATATATCTTGATGCAGACCACAAGCCTGTTTCGAAAACATATTTCATGAAATGTTTAAATAATAACCCGAGTTTAAGGGAAGATCGAAAAATTACTGATTTTCGTGATTTTCTTCCGGACGTTGAAATCAAAGTTGGATGTTGGGACATTTTAGTGATTAGTTAAGATATATTTGAAAATGTATTTTCCTTTATTTTTGGATGTCAATATAGTGATTATGATGCTGCTGGCAGCTCAGTGCGTAGATGCTCTATTTCAAACTAGTGATTAAAACGTTTTAAAACGTTGAAAAGGAGCGCTTTAAAACGTTTACCTCAGAATCTAGTGGACTGATCTGCCTGAAATGTATGTGAAAGTGTGTTAAAATGACAGTCGAATGGGAAGAGAATTGGTCAAAAACGAAGAATGTTACTATTACTAATATATTGACAAATATTGCAAATATTTTTGGAGGCAGTGAACATTTTAGTAGGAGATATATTTCACTACTTCCAATACATAATACTTAACTGTAGTACTAATAGTTTATAGTCATTGTTTAATAATTCATCAAAGTTTAATGTGTAAATAGCCATCAAATAACTCCCCAGAAAAATCTCATGCATAGCATTATACAGAACTATTACAAGATTAAATGTTTCATAGAATGATTATTTTATGTCTTGTCTGGATGAATCATTGTTGTTTTTGATTTCGGGATTCATGAAATGTGGCATTTATCCGATTACTGTGAAGCCGATACTAAAGAGCATCTCACATGTTCCAAGTTCACCAGAAGAATTGAGCGGCGCTCGAAAGCGAAGAAAGAAGTTTGATATCGCTCCAGGAACCAGCATCAAAACAGAACTTTTTGAGAACTTGATTAAAAGAAAACAATATATATTACTTTGACCCATTGCCACCTCCTCTAAGGGATGAGATTGGGTCAACTTTCATTTAATCGCAGTTCAGTGAAAAATTTATACTTTTCAACGATTTTCTGAACACTCGTAAGTGCATTATTAGATAACATATCTATTTAATCAGAAGTGCGTTCCAGTCTAATTTACGATAGTTTTTCGAATCGAAAACATTCTTTTTCCACCTATTCTCACCTCCAACGAGGATATTTAAATTTTTAACAAAAGTCGTTATTCAAAAAATAATTTAAAAAAAAAGAAACAATTGAGCCCAAAAAAGTAATCAAAAGAGAATTGAATTCTATTCTTTTATTGAGGCTTGCTCCTATGAGTTTAGGAGCGTGTTCGGATTTATTGCACCAATGATGATGATGTTTTGAATTAAAAAAAATTTCTCAGACCCTGGGATTTTCTCAGTTCATTCGCCGCCTGCCTCAAAATAGGCCAATTTGAAAAATTAACCCTCTACAGCCCAAGACCGCCTTTAGACGGGCTTCGCGGATTCTGTTTTCAAATTATTCAGACATTATTTTTAATGTTCACTTTCACTAGAACTTCTTTAGAATATTTTCATCTATCACACATACACATTGTTTTTATGCTGGCAGCTTTCTGCTAGAAGTATTTTATGTTGAAAGTCAGAAATTCGAGATAAAAGTGGAGTAGGTTTTTTAGATAAATAAAAAACTCGGGGGGTAGAGGGTTAAAGCCTCGCTGCCGCTGCCGCCTGGTCGCTAGCAGGATGACTGATAAATCGTGAATTACACCTATCCCCCTATTTACACGGTACCTGTTTTACACGGTTTCGCTTTTACACGGTTTATGAAATAACAAATTTTGAAAAACTTGAAAAATGTATATATGTAGTTCATATGTAAGTAAGTAGAATAGGATCATAGTTTTGACTACGAGTGCGATTTTATGTTCCCGAACTGGCAAGTTATCAATTTGCTATTACTTTTGGAGTCTTTATGTGTAATTTGTGTAAATTCTTCAAGATGTTAGAATGCCAAGACAAAAATGAAAAGTAAAGGAAAGTTATATTTATCGGCTTTCGGCAGGAAATGCCTTTAATAAATTTGAGGATAAATAAAGCATAACAAATCTACGCAGCTGTTAATTGAATCTTTTATCACTAGTTCTGAAGTCGAATCTGAGATCTTCTCGAATTCGTCGACTGTTGAACCAGAATCATATCAGAAATGTTCAAGTGATAAGGATGACTTTATACTAATCAGAATAAAAATACTGGTAGTTCCTAAAAGTGGTGATTGCGAATAAACTTATTGCAATTTAATTTCTTGAAGAATTCTTTGTTTATTTGGATACAACTATAATGAATTTCATAAGCAGATTTTTATAATTGTTTTACTTAAATAAATGATTGAATTGAGTATATATCGAGAGTTTATTTCGTTTTACACGGTTTTACATAGCAAAATCTAAGATTTCATCCTACACGGTTTTATCGGGAACCTATCTTCAGTGTAAATCGAGGGATAGGTGTACTTATTGATGATGATGTTTTTCGATCGATCAAATAATTTTCGTAAATTCGAGCATTTTTTCTGGGTTAAAAGCGGTATCAAAGTGCAACGATTTACAAGTTCGATATGAAGAACATACTTTCCGGCGGTGATTGCTACGTTCTACGGTGGGAAACTGAGGAAGAAAATATGTTCCGCAGCGGTTGCTGTCAGCACCGTCATCCCACCACACACCCGATCAGAGTTGCCAATAATATTTTTCAAAAAACTGGAAGATTGATCTTAAAAAAACTGGAAGAAAACTGGATCCTGTGAATTTTTTAAAGTTATTTCAAGAATTTCGGCTTTGATTTATCTAAAATCATTTTTTTACTTAGTTCAATTCTTAAGAAATAGTCCTTCGAAGCGTATGTAGCTCATAAAATAGCGAAATAAACTATTAATTAACCATTCGAGCAGATCAAAATAACGTTTCCCACCACCCGAACATTACTGTAAAACAATATTTGAGGATCTTTTCTTGTAGAACCTCTAGAAAATATGGTTTTATTTTGAAAAAACTTGAAATATCTCGTATTTATTTCCAGAGCAGAGGATCCAAAGCCCCTAAGGAGAACGGCTGCAAGTTGTTGTTCGTGGCTATTTTCTAAAGAAAGGTAACTCTCCTCTGTCGCGATTGAAGTTCGATACAGAGTACGCGCGATTGATAACGAAACATATCGCCGGGAATATTGGTTTTAGAGGATTCTCTCAGTTACCTTCTCAGGTTAACAAAAGATAACTCTCCTCCGTCACGATGAAATTTCTAGAAACCGTACGCGCGATGCATAATGGAACATATCTTCGGGTTTCTAGAGGAGTTCTCTCGGCTTCTCAGGTTTCCAAAAGATAACACAAGAATGTAAACGGACGGAATTTTACTTAAATCAATTAAAGTCAATAGAGCACATTGATCCTATGAACTTCTGAGCTTTAGAATGATTTGGAGGACCTATAACGTCTGATGTTTATAAAAATTTCAAGTCAGCATAGCAAATACACCTTGGATCGATCGGAAGAAAAATATCAACAAACAAAATTGGTCAAAGAAAAGTGAGAGAGGGATAATTTTTATACATCGTGAATTTATTTTACAAAAACTTTGTAAAGTGATGCAACCATATAAAAAACTGGATAAAGCTGGACAATATTTTAAAAGACTGGAAGTTTCTAAGGTTTAACTGTTTGACTGGATCTGGGAAAAAAAACTGGAAGAATCCAGTTTAAACTGGAACATTGGCAACGCTGCACCCGATTCGGTTCAGATTTTCTGTTACCCTTCCGAGTGTTCTTTGGAGCGTTGTTTTTGAAAGCGTTTGAAATGTAATCATGCCGGGGGTTCGGGTTCGATTCCCGTTCTGGCCGGGGGATTTTTCGTCAAAAAAATTTCTTCCGGCTTGCACTGTGGTCACCTGTATTCTAGAACTTGCCATTCCAGAATACATTCAAGGCGTTTTATCCGGCGTAGAAATCTCAACTAAGTACTACTAATAAAAAGTACGCAAGTAATACCTACGTTGAGAAGGCCAAAGTTCCATTTGGAACGTTAGTACCATCCAAGAAGAAGGAAATGTAATTTACTTAGATATACTGAAAAGCTAGTTGGATATTCAGTAAGCTCAATGTAACAGTACCACCCTAAACAGGAAGCAATCAACAGTACATGTTAATTTCGAGAGTTAATTTGAAAATCTGTTCAAATTGGCTTTTTATAGCATCGCGAAACGTTAGCGCTCACTGAGAGAATGCATTCATTGGCCCTTGGTACTTGGTACTGGTTCTTGGTACTGAAGGGTTTCGTTCATGAATTTATATAATGCTTGTTTCTCGCCGGTTATAATTTCGTAGCCCTACGTTAACAAGGCGGTCGTGACTTGGACACCACCCTTCTTTATTTATTTTTATTTTTGCGGCCCGTGACATCATGACGTACACTTATTTGTGGCCACTCTGAAAAAAAGGTTGAGTACCACTAGACTAGTTTGTCATGCGCCTACATTGATTTATAGCGATTATAACATGGTTTCATTATCAATATTCTTTATAATTTTTAATACTAGACTATCATGTTATACGTAGAGACTTGAATCAATTTATATAATTTCTTTTGTGTCTTGTATATTAATTAGATTAAATATGGGAAAAAAGTGACCTTCATATTTTCAAAAGGGACTTGATTAAAAAAATTGATTCCCACGAAAAACTACCTTATGCAGAATATGAGCTCAATCGGACTTCATTTACTAATGTCGCATAGCCGTCAAAGTTTGAGTTTTTTTTTTAAAACCGAGAAATCACCGAAGGGGGAGTAGAGGAAATCGCGGTTTTCAAAAAAAAAAAAATGATACCAAATGTATTCAACGTCGAGATCAACTGTTACCTCGATTTTTTTTGTCTCAAAAATAGACACTCTGGGCTCACTTTTTTTTTAATACAAGGCAAAACGTATGGTTTATGGTGCCAATGGAAATCTTCATTTCGATTTTTCACACGGGACTTTCTGCGAAATGTTGATTTTCACGATAAAATACCTTATGCAAAATATTAGCCCATTCGGACTACATTTACTATTGTCCTACATGTCAAAAATTAAGTTTTCTGAAAATCGAAAAATCACCCAAGAGAGTACATGAGGGGCTAAGATGCAAGGGGTGTAAGTGACTTGATCGATTTCTCTTCATCAACTTTTTCTTCAGTTAATAGCTCAACTGCAAAAACGTTCCAATTTAAGTTTGCTATATAATCCGATAGTTGAGGTTCTGATCTATCTCCCACATTGTCAAATACAGCTGGGAATGCATTTGCAGCTAAGTTATTGCCAAAAGAGAGAGTCGATGTTGAGAAATCGATCAAACCAGTTACACCCCTTTCATTCTAAGCCCCTCACATGAAATCAGGGTTTCAAAAAAAAAATTGTTGCCAAATGTCTTAGAATTGCGTGAAACGTCGAGATTTACTGTTATCTCGATTTTTTTAATCAAATACTGACTTTTTGACGTTGGCCTGAAAAGTCGATTTTTGACGAAAATATTTTTTCGAGATAATAGTAAAGACAATTTCATGAACTTAAATTTTGACATGGCACCATAACCATAAACCATACGTTTTGCCTCGCATTCATTCAGTCCCAGATTGTCGATTTTTGACAAAAACAAAATCGAGATGACAGTAGATCTCGACGTTCCATTCAATTTGAAACATTTGGTTTTTTTTTGTAAACCCCGTTTTCCTTCACTCCTCCTTGACTGATTTTTCGATTTTTAAAAACTCAAACTTTGACGGCTGTGCCGATTGAGCAGATATTTTGCATAGGGAAGTTTTTTGTGGGAATCAACATTTTTATTCGAGATGGCCATTTTCATTGGGACTCTTATGCACATAACATGTTTGGAAAAAGAAACAAGCTCCTCATCTGTTATATTTTTCGTTAAGCTACCTGCGCAACCAAAACATGTTAATATTGAAAAATCAGAACTCAAAAACGCATAAAACGCCCCTCTGATTTTGGATATGTTATGCAAAAAGATCTGAGCTTTCAAAAAATATATAAAAAATATAGCGCCCTTTGTCCCTAAACCATGTAAACTGTAAAACACAAATACAACCAATAATTGCGAAAGCAAGAGGCGTTTTTTTTTTTCATTTGCAATATATTTTCAAAGAAAACCAGTTCATTGGCTTTAATTTGATATGTAAATCATCTGAAACGGCCCAGTAGTTCAAAAGTTATGAAATTTTGTGATAAGGTCAATTTTAGGAAAAAGGGGAAGCAATTCATTTTCGGATCATCCTAAAATGGAAATGTACACCCTAATGAATAAAATAAAAAAAAACAGGTCTAATATTATTGGGATAAGGAACAAAACTACCAAAATCAGAAAACCATTATATCGGTTTGGCATGCAATGGCTGTATTGGAGTGTCCATGAAAATGCTCATTTCGTATTTTCGAACGGGACTTCCAGCAAAATGTTGATTATCGCGAAAAGGAAGAGTAATTCCGACTTCAAGGAAAATCCTCTCTTACAATAGACTGTTCCTACTTCTTCCGAAATTCTTTTAAAATATTTCTGGTTACGACTGAAATAGCTCGGAGGAAAAAACGGAATATATGTATTTATTCGTGATGATATCAAATTGCTGCTTGCTGCTATATGATATTTATGTTCTTATTGTTTCAAAAAACAACAGAAAAAACACGTTCATTACATTCAAATGAAAAACTCTACTTTTCAACTAAGGCATTTCCCATCAATGGCTATATATTTTCACATCTGTCTGGCAATTTGTGGATGCCACCCCTAAAGAACACCATTATTTAGAAGCAAACCATTTATCGAGCCATTTCCCTACATGTTCCTAAGAATTAAAGTTCTGCTTTAGCAAGTGCGTGCCCTATCGATGGAAATAGGTGGTAGTTGGAGTGAGTCAAGTCTGGCGAGTAAGCCGAATGTGAAAGAACTTCCCAACCAAATGACTCAAAATCGCTTTATGTTGCCTTTTTCACCCAAAGCCTGATTTAAATTGACTATTTGTTGTATTTCCGCTCAGTACCAACGGTTTCGCCGGGTTTGAGTAGCTCATAATAAATCAAACCCTCCTGATCCTACCAATCACAGATCATTTCATGCCGTCCATAGCGATTTGGCCATTCAGTCGTTGTTGATGGTTCTTCTGGATTTACCGAAGATACTTAATTCATAGGTTTCTCGAAATAAATCCATATTTCATTGCCAGTGACAGTCCGATGGAGAAATAACTTTCTTTCAGCACACGTGTAACCCATTTCCGATTTTTTGGATTGCTTTTGAAACGAATGGAGATGGTTTTTGAGTCACATTCTTATGGCGGGTTTACATTAGGGAGATCTATAGCTATAGATGGATTTATTCACGTGAATATAGATGTAAACGGGTGAGAATAAATATGATACACTTATTCGAGGTATATATAACTTGAATAAATTCAGCATATGTAAACGCTTGTGAATTTCTCACTGGTGAGAAATCACTAAAGTTGGATTCAGTTCTACTTCAGGTGAATAAATTCACCGAAAATATGAATATATTAATTATAGAAGTTCACGCTAGTGTAAACAGTTGATGCGATTTCTATAAACCTCATCATATTTCTTCACATGAATATATCACTAGTCTAAACCCACCCTTAGTCCAAAGATTCTTGCAGTTTACTGTCCTCGAAATTATCGGGAGTTTTCCACTCTCATAGTTTATTACCTTTAAAATCACCTATTTTAATTTTTTCGAACCACTCACAGCACTGTGATTTCTCTAGAACGTATTTAGCGTAAGCTTCGACGAACATTCGATGCGATTATTCATTCAGGTTTCTCTAAATGGTAGCAGAAAATCATAGACGTAAATGTTTATGAAAATCTAAGCTGCAGAGTAGAGCTTGTTTTGTTTTGGGTTGAAATCCTTTGCAAGACAGTTGCCAATAATGCATTATTATGATGAGGTTCACATTCACAGTCAGACAAATTTGTTAGCAAATTTCAGTAGTTTCATTTTAATACACCTGGTAGATATCATAGCCTACCTCGGTGGGCAACTTTTATGCATTTTTACTTACTGTGGCATTCATCTCGGGTCCAATCGCAGAACTGTTCATTGATTGATCTACCTTTTGAAATTACTTTTTACTATAAAATTTCAGTACATCTACCAAAACTCGACATTATAATATCAGATTATTTTCAGACACAATTCTCGTGCAAGATTTTTCATTCACTCGCAAATACATGTTTCTCCGTTACGTTGTAAATAAAAACAAAAAAGTAGTCTACAAAGAACAGCTGGATGTAAATTTTCGTCTGCAAAAAATAAGGTTCTCATTGTTATCGAGTATTTTTTGGGGTATTCTTCATTACGTGAGTGTTTTGCCATCACTCATCTTCCTGTTTAACGAATCAGCGGTGATGTTTTCTCATTTTTCCTCCATAAATATTGATGAAAAAATACTAACCAAGCCGGGTAAGACGGAGACTTCACCGAAGGGAAAGCAATTTTGTTTTGAAAACAGATTGATTATCTCCTCCTTTCTTTTTTTAACAGATACCCACTTACCACGTTTGCAAGTGCAACCATATGTTATGGACGAATCAGCAGAGCGGTTTTTAAAACGTAATCCGAATATGCATTCCGAATGCCGGAAGCTATTTTAGACATGAAAAAATGAGAAAAATTACAAGATGCCGGACACATTCATTTTGAAAAATTTTCGCCTCGAAGACAAATTTTATTATAAAAAGAGAGCTAGACTATCAATTTGCGGTGAGATAGCTGTATATTAACTGTAAAATTCACGGAAATAATCAACGTTTACTTAAGGTGTCCGTCTTTACCACCCTTCCCTTAATTGAAAAAATTCTCAAATACATTAGTTTTATTCATGAGTTGTCACATGACAAGTTCTTTGGACCTCAATGGAAAGTGAGGGTGAAGGGTGTGAGGGTGTTCTATTGAGAATTCAAGCTAAAGCGTAAATATTTATCATACTGTCAAACTATTCGTTGAAGAAATCGATGTATAAGAAGATTTTTCGTCACGTTTGATATCTTGTATGAATATTGAGTACTAGCTGACACGACGAACATCGTCCCGCCTAAAATTGATTTATTATATGAATACGGACATCATATTCACATTCTCTTACTAAGCACGATCTTGCGTTCAAATCCAGAACTATTCATTAATTGATCTTTCTATTGGCCGTTTACAATTTTCTCTTTCTAAAAACTTTATAATACCTCCTAATAATACCCAATTATTATTATGGCATTCCATTTTTATTTGTATTGACAGATAGAAGATATAGGAGTGCATTATTTCACCTGAAAATCCGTTACAACTTTCGAACAAAGGTCAATTTCATTAGCGCAAACATCGAATGAACTAAACGCTTATCAGACTGTAATTTAAATAAGTATGGGAGTTCAATTATCCGAATTTACCGACCTTCCTTCAGAGTTTTTCGAAAATTTTCCGATTCTTTTCTCCGCTATATTGATCTATGGGAAGAGACGAATACAACAAAATAAAGAAGGCTCAAATCGGAATATTGCTTCCTCGGGTTTTGCGCTTACAAACACATTTGGGTTCCCATTTTCATTTATTTACCAACACTCATCAGCAGCTATTGTGTGAATAGAATTACCACTCTTCCCCTCCTTCCCAGTTCACAGCATTACTTCCATATATCTCAATAATCAAATTTGTGCCGTTGATCGCCATGATATTTTTCAACAACCTTCAGCAATGAACTCGGTCAATAAAAATGTTGATCGCGAAGCCCTGTTTTACGAGCGCCACGTTTTGTATACTTTTTATCCGCAGTCGCATAAATGCATCACAGACCGGTTAGAAGATGGTTACTTCTCTGCTAGATGCGAGTAGAAAAAAAAAGCACTTTTCTCTTTTTTTTGCTGGTTGTTTGTGCATTCAAATTTATAAACAACACGTTAATGGTTTGTCGCCATTCTCTTTGTTTCAGCAGATCTGAAGTGAAAAACATGCGTTATTGATTGCACTTGATGAGTATTTTCAGTATTCTCTGATCGACAATAAAAATCGCCCTTGTTATGATTTGCAACTAGCTAAATAATGAGAACTAACCAGCGATATTCCGTATATACTTCCACAGATTACATATGCCACGGCTATTGTGGAAGGTGCCATTGCAAAGGTATCCAAGCATTGTGAACGTTTTTAATAAAAGGTATCGAATGAGTTGAGGCCACAGTTTGGTCGACTGACATTCATCATTCCAATTGGATGTATTTGTGCTAAAATTCATGTCTGTGATTGAATTATTCGTGACTTTTGTGATCAAATGAATCTATGAAAGACTATGGAAGATATATGTGTAAAAACTAGGATAGATATATTTCAATGTCTAATCACCGTAATTGAACAAAACACGACACATTGAATGTTCTGTTCATAATATACTGCGTACTGAAATTCCACCCGAGCAAGATTGATCTAACGAATCCCACCATATCCTTTTCCCATTTCAGCTAATTCAACTCCGTCCAGCCCACCACAGTCCCCAGTGAAAGCGAATTTGTCGATTGTAAATAACATCACCACCAACGGTTCTGCCAATGCCAACGGACGTAAGTATTTTGTCCCGGCCATATGAGGAGGAAGCATCACTGCCTGGGCCTTAGGCGCTTATTGTGGATGACCTCTGTGCACTAGCAAGCATCCAAGCTTCTTCGGTACTGATTCGTGCGCGAAATTATTCCGGGATCTTTTGTATGCATAACCAAGGAACTGTTTACTTATTTCGCATCTCGCATTTAGCGGCATGCCTTCAACAATCATTTGTTTCGTCGATAATTTGCTTTTATTTTTTAGAAGAGGGAAAAAAGAATTACCACAGTGGTATACATTACATTTTACAGCTTCCAATCATGTTAACTTAGTCTCTGTGTATCGAGATTTGTTTGTGAGTTGTCTCGTGCAATTTGTTTATTTCTGATTTGTCTTTTCAAAACAAAATCAAAAACAAGGAGAATAAGTTTATGTGAATTATTTTCATTCTATTTCATTCGCTGCTTGCAGTGTTTTCTACTTTGCTTTGTTGTTGTATATCGTCTATGTTTTGCTTGGAATAATTGTTCGATTGCTTTCCATTTTATTTTCATCATTCGCTTCCTTCATGTAATTTCAGTTCTAGGGCTTAGTTTCACTGCTTTTATGTACATGTTATTTTTCTGCACAGCAGTGCTTGGTGGCACGCATTCAGCGTATTTTCTTTTGTAAATAATAGATCTAGCCCAATTTGGCCACGCTTCCGAAACGCCTTGTACATAGTTGATATAGCAAAGAGGGAATCTGGTTGGTCGTCAGCGGTCGCATGCCCTGCAAAACTCGTTCAAGTAATCGCGCAGCCGGATTAACACATCCTTCCCGAGAGCAGAAGTATCGGGAAAGCCAACAGAAGCATGTGTGTGACATTATTTCTTTTTGTGTTTCTTTTCTTTTTTTTTTCTACGCGTGTACTTACAGCCACATCCGATTCACCGCCATCGATTTCGCCCAGCTCAGATCCGCAGCCTGTTTCGGAGGATGAGGAGGAACCCTCCTATCAGAACACGGAAGTTGTGAAATCCGCCAACGCCGCTTCGCGATCATCCCCAATCACAACTACCACCCCCACAAATGCCGCCACCACCATTAATAGTAACAGCAGCACTGACGCTCCATCGCAGCCACCTGCGGCATCTAAAATTCCCGAGCCATCCGCTAGCGAGAAAGTAACCACCAATGGTACGGACCATGATCATGATCATCATCCAACCAGCAGTGCTACCACGCCAAATAACACGCCAGACACTATCGCAGCCGATACTAGCGCTACTAGTCCACAGTCCGCTGAATCCCGGCCGACCTCGTCACCATCACCATCAACCACAACGCCCACTAGTGCAGGCGCTGCTGTCTCGCAATCAAGTAATACTAATGTAAATAAGCTAAACCCTAGCCTTGGCTACAATCCAAACACTAATAACTATCGTCACCATCACTGTAACACTCATCAACAGCATCACCATCACCCATCGTCTGTTGTATCATCGTCACATCATGCCCATTCCCATCACCATCATCACCAACCCAACGCCAAAGCGAATGGGCCAACGTCCCTAACGTCGGCGGCGGAACAACACGTCGCGACATCCCTCGGCAAGGGCGGACAGCTGTCTAACGGTTTAAACTCAACCCAATCCCAACAGCATATCTACAGCAATGTCGTTAACAACAGTAGCAATAACCAATTGAATAACCTTAACAATAACGTAAATAACAGTAACAGCCATTGTTCCACCGATTCTACTACCAACACTCACACCAACAATAATAACAGTAAACTGGAAGAACTCTATGATATTCCCTTGGGTAAGTATAGCAATGAATCCGTAGTGCAAGTGTGACCGTTGTAGTGTTGTAGCTAACGCTCACTCGAACGCGCAGTAGCTACTATTTTCGGTTCTGTTAACGTTAGTGTTGTTGTTATTGTTATTTCGCATAATTGTTTTTGCTCACTCTTGAGGCGCTCGAAGCCACAATAAGAACATCACAATTGCACACTGATCTTTCCAAGAGCACATCTCCCCCCACTGCTAAATTATTCTTCACTTGCACAGTCTGAAACTTGGCTTATACTCCCTACAATCAAAATAAATCCAGGATTTTGAGACTATCCAGCTATTATTATTTTTCGTTGCTATTCCGTAGATTCTATGTAATATATCTGTTTGAACCAACTTGTAGAAGGAGACATTCTCAGACCGGGGCGTTAGATTTCAGAGCTTTGCGTTCCCCGCAATGAAAATAATTCACATTGTTGTGTTAGGGGTTCATGTAAATAGTAGAATAAGGGATCAGCTATGGTGATAAAGGTTATAAAGTACTCGAAAAAAATGCAACAGACAAAAATGATCACCAAAAATTCATTTTACCTCGGATATTCTCGAAACTTGGTTTATTCAACCTCCTTTCTTGGGCTGAATGCTCGCACCTTGGACTAAAGGATATCCATCAAATCCTGCAGTTGTGCCATCTTTCTATTTGGCGAAGTTCTGCACAAAACAACATCACCGGTTTCGTGTAATGGCACGATGCTTGATCTAACCAAAACATAGCTTAGTTACCTTCGCGGGACTGGAGAAGGACAGTAGGCGCTTCTGGAGGCATTCTTCTTTAGATATTTGGCCGTTGATGGTGCCGGTCGTTATGTACGGCTTGCTGAATTTGCCGCACTCACAGATCGCCTGCCACACCAAGTACTTCTTGGCAAATTTGATGATCTTCTTCCGGAACACTCAGCCGGGACTTCTGCTTGGCGTCCGCTATAATGTACAGCTTCCTGGCGCGGGATTTGGCCACCGTATTCTGTTTATCGGTTCGGTTAAGCGCCTTCGTTACCTTGAAGACATGAAGTCCGGCCCACTTCATTGTCTGCTGGACGAACCGACAGTAGAATTGACCTTATTGGCCAAGTCCTGAAACGTCGAAGATCTGGATTGCGCTTGAAATAATCCCTCGCCTTCCTTGCCTTCACGGGGTCGGTTATCTTCGCTTCTCTTCCGTTGTCAGTTCGCTGCTGAGTCGTCTGGGTCTCCTTGAATGATTTTACAACACGGGACACGGTCGAATGGTCGATTCCCAACTGTTTCGCGATCCACTTGTGGGACCCTCCTGGATTCTCCTCTTCCACGCCCATAATTTTTTGTCGAATTACTTCTTAGGCCGAGGACATAGTGAATGCGATGAGACGCGGGCGCGATCTCCTTTACGGGAAAGCTCTTTCGTTCACGAATGCGAAAATCAAATGCAAACCGCCTGGACCTGACATAGTAAACGCGGTTTCAATGCGGCGAAACTGTGTGGGGAGTATTTTGCCGCGAGTGAACGCAAGTGATGGTTGCCAGACGATTTATCTGTAAATATCTTCACAACTGAACTAATCGAACAAAAACAAAAATAAAGTTGTTGAGAGAAAAAGTTAGCAAATGCTACTGAAAAAATGTTTCATTTGCTGTACCTTCAATTTAGATTTTCGGTTTCTAGCTTTTTTGAGAAAAAATCAATTCATCGCTCCGTATTGCATCGCATCGCATCGCACCGCACCGCGTTTACTATGTCCTCAGCCTTACACTTCTTGCTTGGGAGTCATCTTGATAACCAGTTGACAGATTGTGGAAAAATTTCGCACATGTAAACATTACACCCTAAATTAGTTTTAGCCAAAATTTCATCAATTTTAACCCATACAATCAAAAGTTATACACAAAAGAAAGTGTTGCATTTTTTCGAATACAATCTTTTGTGGATCAAACGAAGAATGAGTTTTACTGGTAGTCGGCTTTTTTCAGACTGTTACCGCGATCAAGTTCTTTTTCGGATGTGGGAATCAGTACTTACGGGTTTCGGGATAATATTACAGAGTGTCCAAAATATGAAGCTATCCGAACAGTATTTCAATGTGCTGTTTTTATATTAAAAAAAATGTTTGATATAATTCCTCTCGTGTGATACCTTTCGAAACAGTCCCCACCATGAAATCTTGGATTTCGCATGTATCACAAACATAATTAGTTTGGCGTCTTCCGCCTTTTATCTTCCTGCTTGAGCATACAGAACAATGCCCTTTTCATCTACACAGTGCCGCAATACATCGAGTTTTTTTCCATAAGGAAGTTCGAGTTTTTCCATAAGGTCCTCAATACGATGGACCATGGAAACTATACAACAGAGATGCCAACCTTTCCCGATTTTTCAGGATTTCTCAGCCGCTTAGACATGTTACCTGATATCCTGACAAACATTAATTTTTTCCTGATTTTTCTGATTTTTCCTGATTGTTCATTTTTTATTTAATCAGAATAAAATTGTAACTGTAATGATAGTCTACATGAAAAACCCTTCGATTCGCAATTGTATAATTCTTACTCTTCCTTTAGTATATTATTTAGCTATTCCGAATCGATTCGAGTTATAGGGGCATCAAAATTTATTGTAGTTTAAAGTGAGCGATAGATACTCATCAGATTAGCATGCCCGCAGTTTCAAACCGTTTTATTTTGACAGAAAATCATTACTAGATGTGAAAAATTACACATTCGAGACGAAAAAGTAATTTTTAATTCATGATTCTTGTTTCAAAAATGTGTTTATCGCACCTTCATAATGATTTTCGCTTCACAATAAGAGAAGACGAAGTTTAATTCCGTCATTAAAAATTTAATGAATGAACATCGATGATAAGGTTGCGAGATATTATTTGATCTCACCCATAATCTTATTTCAAGGATGGCAGATTTACAGAAATTATGAGAATATAAAGCCTGTACTCGAAAAAAACGCACCAGACAAAAGTGTTCGCAATACATTTTTTTTCGTCACATTTTCTTGAAAGGTAATGAACTAATACATATGTGTTATGTTTCGGCATAATGACTTTATTCAATTTCCTTTCCATCGCTAAAAGCCCACACCTTTCCCTTAAGACTCCTCATTGAATTTTATGCAATGGTGGAGCCGACCTTTTTGGCCACTTTCATCCGTTCTTTCTTCAACTTCAGCTCATTCTTAAACACCTTGTACGATTTTCCGAACTTTGGCCTTCATTTTGGCCCAAAATCTTTCCACCGGACGAATCTCTGGTGAATTTGGGGTAGGGGGTTGGCGGTTTTTGGTACAAAAACAACGTTATTATCTCTGTACCAATCCAACGTCGATTGTGCGTAATGGTATGATGCCAGGTCCGGCCAAAATAGTGCCTCGCCTCAGTGGGACCGCATGAAGGCGTGTTTTGTTGATCACGTCAGTTCGGTGCGTTCTGGACCTTGAATACACGAAGCCCAGCTCGTTTCATGGTTTGCTGAACAAACTAGGTGGAACACTTTGCCCCAAGAGCCGCATCGCGAATCGAAAGGTTCGGATTACGCTTGAAATAATTCAACACCTTCCGGGCCTTAACAGGGCCAGCTGTCTTCGATTTTCTTCCACTTCCACTTCCAACCGATTGTTATGAAATGTTGCACATGTAATAAACAAGCTTCAAACTAGTTATGCCCAGATTATCATAAATTTTTACACACGGACACTAGGGTGCCAATGAAAAAGGTCATCTCGAATTTCAAAAAGTTACCATATAAAAAATGTTCACCACCTCGAGAAAACACCCTATGCCGAATTTCAGCTCAATCGGACTTATCGGAGAGTGGCGCAAAGCGGTCAAAGTTTGAGTTTTTTGAAAATCGAAAAATCACCCTCTCCCCTTGGGAAATCGGGGTTTTCGAAAAAAAAAATTTGATGCCAAATGTTTTTAAACTGCATGAAACGTCGAGATCTAGTGTCATCTCGAAAAAACTTTTTTGTAGAAATCAGTCTTCAGAAAACAAACGCAGCGCAGCGCTTGAGTTTAATTTTCAGCGCGCGCTCAAAGAAAACTCGTATTCTATCTTGGTGCGAAGAGCACAAAATTCATAAGCACTACCGCGCAAAATGTACCCGGCGCAGAACTCTAAACATTTCTAAACATTTCTTATCACTTGTGTGATGCGCGTCTCATTCTATACACACACACACACACATCAAATTCTAGCGCCCGCTTTGTCTTCGTTCGTTCTAAGCAAAGCATAAAAACAACAGCGCGCCCCCATTGAACCGTATACGCTTGTGTGAAGAAAAATATCTCAACAGAGAGAGCAATCCACATTCAAGTGCGCAGTATAGAAATACGGCGCAAGCACGGTGCAAATTTCAGCGTAAAACTCAGCTTAACACTGGGCGCAAATCTCTGCGATAAAACGGCGCTGACAACCTAACATTTCATCTGTGTTTCGGAGCGTGCTCATTCACCAAACAATGAGTGGGAGCTCAACTGGGTACAAAAATCTTGTTGCGCATCAGTACCGAGTTGCATTCTGAAGATTGATAGAAATCGGCATTCTGGGACTTGCACAAAAAAAAAATTTTGTGAGATAACTGTAAATCTCGACGTGTTACGCAATTTCAAGACATTTAGCATCTTTTGTTTTAAACGTCGATTTTCGGTGATTTTTCTATTTCCAAAAAAAAACTCAAATTTTAACGTTTGTGACACCAGTAAATGAAGTCAGAATGAGCTTATGTTTTGCATAGGGTATATTATCGTGCAAATCAACATTTCGTAGTAGCAAGTTCCGAATGAAAAATCGAGATAACCATTTTTATTGGCACCCAAAACCATACTTTTCGTTTCGTACTCCGAAAAAAAACTAAATCCCAGATTGCCGATTTTTGACAAAATTTTTTTTTTCGTGATGACACGACGTTTCATGCAATTTTAAGACATTTGACATAAAAAAAAATTCGAAAACCCCGATCTCCTTTACTTCCCCCTAGGGTGATATTTCGATTTTCAAAAAACTCAAACTTTGACCGCTTTGCGCCACTCTCCCTTAAGTTCGATTGAGCTGAAATTCGGCATAGGGTGTTTTTTCGAGGAGGTGAACATTTTGTATAGGGTAACTTTTTGAAATTTAGGGTCGACTTTTTCCCATACATTCATTGGCACCCTAACGGATACGGATAGAAATGGTGCATTTTTTCGAGTACAAGCCTTTTTTTTCCAATTCATTTATTTGTAAGGCTCAATCGCATGAGCTTTGCGGAGCCACTAATTCATGATTTGTTTTTACAGAATTTCAACTTAAATCTATGTTTAGTAGGTTTCGACCGATTACTCGCGGTTTACTCGAGGTTAGAGGGGCAACAATTTTTGTGGGATGGATCAGGTTAGGGATATGGATATGAGGTATCGTTGTCTCAACCGAGAGTTGCCGCACGCACTGTAGCATTGTGCATAAAGACCAGGGATAGCATCTGGTGTTCGACTATCTGTCGAGGGGGGGCGACGGTGAGATGAGGGGACAAGACAAACAAACTAATAACGAAAAAGAAAAAAAAACACACAAAAGCATTAAATTCTTATGCTAGTCCGTTTCACAAACATATAGATCAACTGCATATAGCAGATGTCGCGAGTTCCCAACACGTCTCTAACAGGAACATAGGGTTGTCTTCTTTGGGCCCTAAGGGCATTCAAAAGAAAGGTACTCTCTGGCTGCGTAATTATCCGTACATTGCCAAACTGCGTGATCGATGTCATCGTAACCGTTTCCACACCGACAGACGTTGCTTTGAACAAGATTTATTCTGTGGAGATGCACATCTAGCGAGTAGTGGTTGGACATAAGTCTACTCATTACACGAATGAAGTCACGACTTACGTCCAAACCTTTGAACCACGCTCTCGAAGAAACCTTTGGAATAATTGAATATAACCACCGCCCAAGACTTCCAGTGTCCCAATCGGTTTGCCAACTCAAGAGGGAACTCTGACGCAGTAATTGGAAAAATTCATCGTATGAAATCTGTCTATCAAACAATTCGCCTTCCTGGGCACCCACCTTTGCGAGAGTGTCCGCTTTCTCATTGCCAGGAATTGAGCAATGAGAGGGGACCCATACAAAGGTTAACTTATAAGATCTTTCGATCAGTGCACTCATCTGCTGCCTCACTTTTGCGAGGAAATAAGATGGGTGCCTACTAGTTTTCATCGACTGGAGAGCCTCAAGCGAACTGAGACTATCCGAGAAAATGAAGTAATGGTCTGCAGGCTTGTTGGAGATCATCCCCAATGCGAAGTCGATTGCTGCCAGCTCAGCAACATAAACGGAACAAGGTTCCTGCAGTTTACGGAAGGCGCTCGAATTTTCATTGAAAACACCGAAGCCAGTGGATCCATTGAGGCGAGACCCATCAGTGAAGTATCTTTTCATGCAATTGACTTTTTGGTACTTTCGGTTAAAAATACGGGGAATGAAAGTTGGTCGAAGCTGATCTGAAATCCCAAGTATTGCTTGTTTCATCGACAGATCGTATTCAATTGAGGAACTGCTGATGATGAAGTGAGCACGATCTGGAGTAAACGATGGAAGACAAATATCTGACGAAATATAGTGGTAATAAATTCTCATAAACCGAGATTGTATATTTAGATGAAGAATTTTTTCAAAGTTTTCAATCACAAGTGTGTTCGTGACACCGCATTTCACCAGTATTCTGAGAGAAAGTTCCCAGAATCGGTTCTGTAGAGGAGTTACTCCTGCCAGAACCTCGAGACTCATGTTATGCGTTGAGTGCATACAGCCGAGAGCTATACGCAGACAATGATATTGAATTCGTTCCAATTTTAGAAGGTGACTTTTAGCTGCTGAGAGAAAGCAGAAAGAGCCATACTCCAGAATAGATAGAATAGTTGTTTTATAAAGCTTTATGAGATCTCCCGGATGAGCTCCCCACCACGTGCCGCAAATCGAACGGAGAAAGTTGACCCTCTTTTGACATTTTTGCTTCAAATACGTAATGTGGGTATTCCAAGTGCATTTTGAATCAAACCAGACACCAAGGTACTTGAAGGTCAATGATTGGGTAATGCTTCTGCTCAAAAGCTTGAGTTGCAGTTGGGCTGGGAACCGCTTTCGAGTAAACACTACCAGTTCTGTTTTCTGCGGCGAGAATTCGATCCCTAAGTTCCTTGCCCAGGAAGACAAGTTACCTAGGGAATTTTGCAATGGTCTTTGCAAGTTTTCGGCATGGGAACCTCTGACGGAAACCACACCATCATCTGCAAGTTGTCTTAGCGTGCATTGTTCTGCCAAACAACTGTCAATATCTTTCACATAAAAATTATAAAGAAGGGGGCTGAGACATGAGCCTTGGGGTAGACCCATATAACTATTTCTGGAAGTTGTCAGTTGTCCAAGGGTAAAGTTCATTCGCTTTTCTGACAACAAATTGTACAAGAAGTTATTCAAAATTCCAGGAAGTCCACATCTGTCCAGATTGTCTGACAGAATTTCTATGGAAACCGAATCAAAAGCTCCCTTAATATCCAAGAATACTGAAGCCAGTTGCTCCTTGTGCGCAAAGGCCAGTTGAATATCCGTAGAAAGCAACGCTAGACAATCGTTTGTTCCTTTGCTCTTACGAAACCCAAATTGTGTACTTGATAGCAAATTATTTGTCTCGATCCATTGATCGAGTCTTCGAAGGATCATTTTCTCCAGCAATTTTCTAATGCACGAGAGCATAGCAATCGGACGGTATGAGTTATGGTCAGACGCTGGTTTGCCAGGCTTTTGAATTGCTATCACTTTGACCTGTCTCCATTCGGGTGGCACAATGTTGTTTTCTAGTAGGGTATTGAATAAGTCTAGCATGCGTCTTTTCGCGATATGGGGAAGATTTTTTAGAAGAACGAATTTAATCATATCGCTTCCGGGTGAAGAGTTGTTCTTTCATCGAAGAGCCATAGAAAATTCCAGCATTGAGAATGGTCTGTCCAGAGGTCCACCGCTTAGAGACGTTTCTCGAAGAATATGTTGGGCTGGAACTGAGTCTGGACAAACCTTTTTAGCGAAATCGAATATCCATCGGTTGGAGTATTCCTCACTCTCGTTAGTAGATGAGCGGTTACGCATGTTGCGAGCTACCCTCCACAAGGTACGTATTGAGGTTTCACGAGAAAGACCTTCAATGAAATTGCGCCAGTAACCGCGTTTTTTTGCTTTAATTAATTGTTTCAGCTGTATTTCAAGCTTCGAATATTCCTCGAAGTGTGTGGATGTTCCATGTCTACGAAAAGCTTTGAAAGCATCCGATTTTTTCAAATACAATTTTGTGCATTCGTCGTCCCAGCCAGGAGTGGCTGGTTTTCTTTTAAACGGAGCACTTGGAACTTTTCTTCTTTGTGCTTCCAATGAGCTTTTATACATCAAATCTACGAAAAATCGATATTCTTCCAATGGTGGAAGTATATCTATTGATTCGACACCAATTGTTACCGCCGTTGCAAATTTTTGCCAGTCGATGTTCCTTGTTAGATCAAATGGAACTCGAGATGGTTCAGTGGATTGCGGGCTACACTTGATTGATATATTGATTGGCAAGTGATCGCTACCATGGGGATCATTGATGACCTTCCACTGACAATCTAATGATAGCGAGCTTGAGCAAAAAGATAGGTCGAGTCGACTTTCTCGAGCCGGAGGTTTTGGAATTCGTGTCGCTTCACCAGTGTTCAAGATAGTTAAATTGAAATCGTCACATAAATCGTAAAAAATAGCCGCTCTAGCGTCATCATAAGGATCACCCCACCCAGTACCATGGGAGTTCATGTCACTCAGTATTAGAACTGGGGATGAGAGAATCGAGACTAGATTCCAAAGTTGACTACGGCTAATGTTAGTATTTGGAGGAACGTATACTGAAGCTATGCAAAGTTCTTTATTCTTTGCCGTTATTTGACACGCGACAATTTCGACGTCTGATAGAGCTGGGAGAGGAATTTTATAGAAAGAGTAGCACTTTTTGATCCCCAAAAGTACTCCTCCATAAGAATCATTTCTATCCAGGCGAATAATATTAAAATCGTGGAAGTTGAGTTCTGTATCAGAAGAAAGCCATGTTTCAGAAAGGGCGAATATATCACAGTCATAATTTTGAAGTAGAAATTTGAACGAGTCTAGTTTAGGCACTAGACTACGGCAGTTCCATTGTAGCACATTGATCATATCTCCTACTACGTTAGGTGAATTATCCATCGAAAGATATGATTTATGCAAGGAGGGGCCATGAAACAGTCAATTGCTTAAGATAAGACTTCAGAGATGGAAGCAAGGCAGAAATAAGGCTTCTAAGGGGGTCTTGAATATTGAGGGTGTTTAATATAAAGTCCACAATGTCCGAAAAAGCTATCAATCCTCGATTGGACGCGAATTTTCTATGAGAAGATCGAGGGGCAGCGTTTTTGTTTCTCTCTCTTCTGGGTAACGGCGTATAATCCTTACTGCAACCAGGAATTGGCTGAGAAGGAGTCTTCGGATTAGTTTTTTTACCATTATCCTTGGAATTAGACAGTCTTCTGAGGATCATTTTAGCTTTCTTACGGTGCAGAGTACAAGCCTTATTAAATTGGGAAAAAAGTTATCCATTATTTTCTCGGTTGCTGGCTTTAGTAACAAATAAATCTCGCGTGATATGGATCATACAATTTAAATAATGCAAAGGTGACATTTCGCACTAAAATAAATTTTGCTAATTAGGTTGGTTCCGTTCAGTTGCGAGTTACAGGATGCTAACAATGGAGGTCGACAAAGAGAAAATTCGCTATATCTTACACTTTTTCTTTTATAAATACGAAAATGCGAGCCAGGTCTCAGAAATTCTGAATGGTGTTTATGGTGTCGATACTGCAACAGTAAAATACGTGTAATTTAATTTATTTGTAATTTAAAAAAAAATATTTTTTTTTTTTAGTGCAATACACTAAATTATGATCTTTGCTGTCAGCACCTGGACCGTTCGAAGCTAGCGATTGACCAGAAACGTCCAGTATTTTCCAACAGAAGAGTTGTTGTGCTTCATCAGGGCAACGCAAGGCCACACAATTCCAGAGCTTGATTGGGATGTTTAATGCATCCTCCATATAGTCCGGACCTTGCACCATGCGATTACCGCCTTTTCCTCGCATTGCACAATTTCCAGAGTGATAAGAAATTGTAAAAATCTATTGCTAGAGTTTTTCGCCAATAAGGACGTCGGTTTTCATACTGCTAGTGGCGAGTGTTTCTGTAATTTTGCACCCCTCCATTTTTGCATCTGTACTGGGGTGTAACTTTGAAATTTGCAAAACGTGGGCGTTACGTTTGAAGTGCATGTATTTGAGCATTAATAACTCCTCGCCGGGTGAACGATGTGATATGAAAATCACTACATTTGAACGATAAAACGTGCATGTGTGATGTTTGCGACTTACTGACCCAAAAACTTTTTTCCATAGCTCAAAAACTTCTTTGGAAACTATCTATAAAATCTATAAATATGGGTCGGATGACCGCGAAAGCAAAATAAATGTTGTGCTCGCTCTGGTTTCTATTTTTTTCTGTTTTGTTGAACGGACGTGCAAAATTTTTCGCTGAGTGCGCTTCGACAATAAGCAATAAAACAGTTTTTGTGAATGTAGGAGCGTGTGTGGATTTATTGGTGTAAGGATGATGATTTTTTAAATTATAAAGGGTTTCCCAGTCTCTCAGACTTTTTCATTCGCCAATTTGGAAAACTAAATTAAATACTCGACCTTGAGAAAGCCCATTTGGAAAGCCTCATTGCCGCCGGCATTCGATCGCTACTTGACTAAGTTACTTTTTTCCGATCGATTAATTAATTTTCGTTAATTTGAACATTGTTTCAGGGCTAAAATTTCGTTAGAGTACAGCACATTTCAAGCCGGATGTAAAGAAAATATTTTTCAGCCGTGAGAGCCGCGTTTTTCGGTGGAAACTTGTTCCGCAGCGGTTACTTTCGACGCCTAAAGAGATTCATTCTTGAATTTCTGTAATGTTTGTTTCTCGCCGGTTATAATTTCGTGGTCCTACATGAACAATAAGGTCGTCTTAAGGGTGGTATCTTTTTATAGTGAACTCTCCCTTACTCGATGTTCTGTATCTCGATATTTTCCCCAACTCGATGAATTTCATGGCTCCTTTGACTGATTTTACAAGCATTCTCTCCATAACTCGATACCTCCCTAACTCGATGGTCGCTTGGGTATCGAGTTAGGGAGAGTTGACTGTATTTTTTTTATGGCCCGCGACATCATGAATAGCACGAGTTTGTGGCCCCTATTAAAAAAGGTTGAGTTCCGCTGGTTTATGCAAAAACAGTCCGATAGGAACTTAGCCTACAAAAAAAACAAAAATTTTGGAAAAATGGTGAATTATTTCTCAACAAAGTCTCCTTTTAGCTCGATACACTTGACCCAGCGATGCTCCAACTTATTTAATCCATCTGAAAAATACGTTTTCTCGAAGTTTGCAAATTAGGCCTCCGTGGTGGCGATGACCTCCTCATTCGACTCAAATTTCTGCCCGGCGAGTGACTTTTTCAAGTTTGGAAACAAGTTTGGAAGTCGCAAGGGGCCAAATCTGGGGAATAAGGTGGATGGGGCAGCAGTTCGTTGTGCAATTCGACCAATTTGGCCATGGCCAAGACGGAGGTGTGAGCCGATGTGTTGTCATGGTGGAAAAGCACTTTTTTCTTCGCCAAATGTTTTTTTCTACAATTCGGCGTCGAACCGGCCCAATAATTCGGCATAGTAGAGTCCTGTGACCGTTTTGCGCTTCTCCAGGTAGTCGATGTAGATCACACCTTGTGAATTCCGGGTGGACAACACCTTTCCGGCCGATAGGACAGTCTTCCTCTTCTTCGGAGCACGTTCGCCAGCTGCAGTCCACTGTCTCACGGTTGCGCTTGTTGTACGGAGTGAGCAAACGCGGCACCCATCGCGCCGACTGCTTTCTCATGCTCAAAATTTCATGCAGGATATGACCCACGCGGTCTTTTCAGATACCTACTGTTTCAGCTATCTCGCGCACCTTCAATCGGCAGTCTGCCAATACGAGATCATGTATTTTTGTCACGTTATCCTCCGTGGTACACGTTTTCGGGGCTCCTAGGCGTGGCTCATCAAAAACCGACGTGCGACCAAGTTGAAACTCGATTAACCATTTTTTGACGGTCGCCATCGAAGAAGAAGAGTCACCGTGTACAGTATCCAAGCGCTCTTTGATTTCGCTGCGCGTTTTCCCTTCCAAAAACAAGAATCGAATCACCGACCGATATTGCTCTTTTTCCATTTTTCTAAAATCCGCGGACTCGCTCGCTTCCACACATGGTCAAAACAAAACTACGAATCCGATTCGGCTGAAATTTTGACAGCCGTTTTTTCACGTGCGAACAACATAAAAGAAAGGGCTTTTTGCTTCGAATCGTTACTGGCGATGAAAAGTGGGTTCATTACGACAATCCATTCACGGCCAGAAGGTTTTGCTGTCTATTTGGTGGGACCAGCTGGGTGTGGTGTACTTTTAGCTGCTAAAGCCATTACGGGGGACCTCTACCTACGTTAATTGATGCGTTTGAGCCGTGCACTGAAGGATAAACGGCCACAATACGAGTAAAGACACGATAAAGTTATTTTGCAGTACGATAATGCTCGGCCGCATGTCGCGAAACCGGACAGAACATACTTGGAAACGCTGAAATGGGAGGTCCTATCCCACCCGCCGTATTCTCCAGACATTGCTCCGTCCGATTACTACCTTTTTCGATCGATGCAACATGCCCTGGTTGACCAGCACTTCTCCAATTTTTATGTAGTCAAAATTTGGATCGATTCGTGGTTAGCCGACAAACCGGCCGATTATTTCCGCAAAGGGATCCGTGAATTGCCAGAAAGATGGGAAAAAGTTGTGACTAGCGATGGGCAATACTTTGAATATTAAATTTGTACCCATTTTTGTCGAATATTAGCATTAATTTAAAAAAAACCAAGAAACTTACCGGTACTCCTATTAGCAGAAGAAGTAATTCGGAACCAAAGATCAGTAACGTTTACCATTCAACCTTTAACACTTACCATCAAATAATTTTAACGAATCATTCTCACAAAGGAAAAATATAAGAAATAAGAAAGCTTTAAATAAGTTATTCTAAAGTCTCCTTCTTTCAGTTGATGTATATGTATAGAAGACTCGTTCGTTCGAAAAAATCTCGAAATCCACTGACATTTCTCTTCGATACGGTTACTTACAGGTGCCACCACAACTGACTTGCCACCGGGAGTGCTGTACCGAGTGAAGGCCACCTACAAATACGTCCGGGAGGATGTCGATGAGCTGAGCTTCGATGTCGGAGATATCGTCAACGTGATCGAATACGAGGATCCCGAGGATCAGGTTCGTTATCTTCGTGCATCTTTGGATATGACAGTAAATCATTAATACATGTTTAATTTTTTTTTTCTACATTCAAAGGAGGAAGGCTGGCTGATGGGTATCAAGGAAGGCACAAACGATAAGGGCATGTTCCCAGCCAACTTTACCCGGCCGTTGTAAACCTAAGTCGGCTTGTAGAGCGAGCAAACGATTCACAGCTTCGCGGTTCGGGCCGATGCGATCGAGTAGAAGCGCAACTCCCATTGTTAATAGCAGAAAGTCAAAGAAAATCAATTTTCATAGCAAAAAACGAACAACTCACCCGGAAGAAAAAGAAGAAGAAAATGATAAGATTGAATCAGCAAAATAACATCTCTCATATTAAATGTGTATATGCAGATTATATGATC
Organism: Toxorhynchites rutilus septentrionalis; assembly: GCF_029784135.1. NCBI lineage: Eukaryota > Metazoa > Arthropoda > Insecta > Diptera > Culicidae > Toxorhynchites > Toxorhynchites rutilus. The sequence continues at coordinate 321,744,888 of NC_073745.1, read as the reverse complement.
CGTTTAACACAGAACGATCGAATGGATCCGATAACACATAGGATACAAAGTTTGATAACACTCGAAAATAACATTAGGAACGAAGAAAAAAAGAGCGCGTGAACGGAAGTAAGCGTTCACAAGTGACGTGCAGTGAGTGATGTTAGAAGGAACAAGATGTGCCTTTAGAACTGTTCATGCCAGGACCAGGAGAATGTGGATGGTGATTCCTTTCAACATCAGTTTTCTCTGCTTTTGTGTCCAACCGTACTATTTATTTGTTACATATTCACATCCTTGAATTTATCGTTTCCATTTTATTTGAAGTACGTACGATTCATAGTCAAACAATCTGTAATTCATCCTGTTACGTTGAAGCTTCCCATTTACAATTCGAATAACTAGAAAAGTCTTCCCAAATTTTTAATACATATCTACAAAGTTCATCCCTTAGCCAGCGAGTTCGTATTATAACCCGGTGAAAACTTTTTTGATAATTGTAAATAATCGATTGTCCTTTTCGATCGAGTAACTTTTGTTCAAAACTTGTTTTTAATTAGAACCTTGAAATATAATTTTACTGTGTATTAAACGATTTGCCAAAATTGCCACCCGGAAACGAACAACTATTGTGAAACAAAACACTATTTTGTAAATAGGTGATAATGTATAAAGTTGTTCCCCCGAATCAACGCTGTTTTCCCCCGTCATTTTTTTTGTAGAATAGCGCTTTTTTGTGTGTAGTTGAGAGTACGTTTTAAATAAGTTTGATCAAACAAACACGATTCGAAAGCGTCACCGATGAAAGTGTGTGATACATTAATACAAACAAAAATGCATTTTGAAAAAAAAACCGAAGCTTTGAACAGCACACACGTTGCGAAAGCACTCTTTGGCATCCCTTTTTTGAACACAGAGTAGCAAAAGAGTGCGGAGCGAGTAGCACACGGTAGATGAATGACCATTTCTCGAAAAAAAATTCCTCCTGTTGATCTACTTTCTCGAAACACTATCAAGCTTAATCTTCCATTTGCACCTACTGTACTCGTCACCAAAAGTCGCATGGCCAACACAAGCAACTGTTATGTAGAAATACTTTCCCTTCTCATTGTTCAATAACTGTTCTATTATTATTTGCAAATTGAAAAAAAAATGTTTTTATTATATTTGAAAATTTTATCTTATTTAACAAATAATTAAATTAATAACTTAGTTGAGTAGTTGTAATGTACATGAATCTACGCGTGGAGGGAAGATGCGGATAGGGATGCGTACAACCCGTTGCAACTGTGGGTAGTTACAAATGCACACAGATGAATTACAAGAAGAAGAGGAATAATAAAAGCCGTTTTGGAATACAAAAATATTTGAGGATAACAGAACAAAAACAGTGGAATACTTTGCAGATAATCAACGAACTTGATTATTTTGATTGGAAAATAGATGATGCAAAGAAAAAAAAAGATTAACTAAACGCGAATGATGAAGAGTTAATATATTTCAAATAAAATATTAATACTATAATATGCTAAGAATAACGAGGATTAAAAGAAGATACATGAAACTTGTGTACAACTGTGATAATTTTTTTTTACTAGTGGAGCTTAAAAGAAATTGTCACCCTAACTGAAAAATTACGTCCATTCGCAAACACCTAGAGAAATATCGCCGCCATGGGACTAAGGTTTGATTCTGTTGGAATCCGGAATCATTGCTCATTTTATAGCAGCGGTCGTAGTAGGCGTATTTGAAGTCTTTTAACAGCAATATGTTTGGAAAATCTGCATCCTTCGACATTTAAAATAGTCGTTGATCCGTTTTGTTTTGGAAATGTTGCGTAGGATGGAAGCCGAGAGATAAAATATGATTTTGGACACCCACATTAAAATCCCGACATGGTCAGATATTAAAATCCTAAAATCGCTGGAAGTGGCTTATCGACGGTGTATGAAGTGATGAACGTTTTTGTGAACGTACAAATGAACCGGACGTACAATTGTTGTTCGGATCGGAAGGTATTAAAAACAATTGAAGCAAACCCGGTACTCTCGGACTACGACATGGCCAAAAAAGACAGCTGTAACCAAAGTACTACTAAACTCCGCCTGCGAATGACGCATCTTTTTAGTAGCATGTCCAAAAAAGAACCTGAAACCATTGAGAACCAGAGTAGACAGTCCAAAGCCCCAAAGGAAGATGGGTAGAATAGCTGTTATTCATGGCTATCACGCAAAGAAAATAATGGATAAACCCGTAAGCAAATGTGTGTGTCAATGCACTACTCTAATTCAGCGAAGACTGCGGATTCTTGGAAAGGGCATTCTTATGCCTAACGAGATTTGGTTTGCTGAACTAAAAAAAGGTAAGGAACTTCATAATGGAAGTCATACCTTCGTTGGAGGATATGCAAAGTCCTGGTGCGACTATCACTTATTCCCTGAGTGATGGAACGGACTGACACTGCATACATAGCAAACTGGAGTGCACTACAATCAATCAAACTGATGGTCGCAGTGGTAAAATGTTCCTACAGAAGCAGAAGAAGCTAATGTGTGACACGACCCGTACCGAGAGCATATAGGTGGGTTGATGAAATACCTTGCAACTAACGGAGCCTGTGGAGTACCAGGGAGCACTCCATAGTAATTTGGAAACCTTGGAAATCTGTGGTCTTCTGGAACTGGTGGTGCCAAATTTGTGGTTTTGTGGGTCAGTACAGGAGAGCCCTAACCGAATATAGCAGAGAACCAAGATAATCTAAACGAAAACCCTGGGTATATAACTGCAAACGCATTGAAAGTACCCCAATCGTTGAAAGACTCAGTGAAACTCTTGCAAAAGAGCACTCGAACGGACTAGGTTCTCTGAAAAAGGACGACGATTCGTTCACAAAATCTCCTTCAGACTTATTAGACTTATGGCGGGTTTACATTAGGGAGATCTATAGCTATAGATGGATTTATTCACGTGAAAATAGGTGTAAACGGGTGAGAATAAATATGATACACTTATTCGAGGTATATATAACTTGAATAAATTCAGCATATGTAAACGCTTGTGAATTTCTCACTGGTGAGAAATCACTAAAGTTGGATGCAGTTCTACTTCAGGTGAATAAATTCACCGAAGATAGGAATATATTCATTATAGAAGTTCACGCTAGTGTAAACGGTTGATGCGATTTCTATAAATCTCATCATATTTCTTCACATGAATATATCCCTAGTCTAAACCCACCTTTACAGACGAAGACTCACTTCCCGGGACCTACATCTGGTCATTCTGACACCAGTTCTTATTATAATCGCGATGACAAAAATGCTCTCGGAGGTGTCTCACTGGACTTGAAAGTATAAAGGAGGTCGCAAACATAGTTGCTGGATTAATTTTCACCAGGCCCAGATAGAAAACGCGGTGAGATCCTTTCAACCATACAAATGCGCAGGTGCAGATTGGACTTTCCCAGCCCTGGTTAAAAATGCAGAATCAAAGCTATTTCGACCTCTAGTCGAGATTTTTAAGGCAAGTCTGATACTAGAGCACATTCCATTCACATGAAGACTCGTTAAAATTGTCTTCATTCCAATAGCTGGGAAACGTGATAATCACTCTCAAAAGCATTCGGACCGATAAGTTTATTATCAATACTGTTGAAAACTATGGAGAAAGTATAACGTATTACAGATTTAGTAGAGTATGGACCCTATTCCAGAACACGAATCGAATAGACGAGCGCTCGTATCGTTTGTTTTCATATTCCAGAAGCCGAGCTCGATTTAAAACAAACCAGTAGCCCGTCTGACTCGACGACCGTTTGGAAGCGCTCGCCGATGAATCAGTCGAATCGTCTAGATTGTTTGATGTGTTTGTTCACTTTGTTGATTTCAGGTGAAGGTGGAAGGAAGCCACAATGGCGCTCACTCCTTTCATCTCCCTCCCTCACCCCTCGCTCGATATTCAATAATTTTCCGAAACAGTGTGTAGAAAATGATCGTTTACGTACAGTTCCCATCATCAACCAAACTCTTGAGCTTGAGCTTGGGTCGGCTGTACAATTCGTAGTTGCTCTCCGTGATTGACCTGAACCTACCAACTTGCACAAAGAACACACAGAATGACGCTTGGGACTAGCAAATCATTCTCGTAGTTCCCATCATCAACCAAACTCTAATCGATTACTCACAAGATATTGAATTGTCATCTGCCGTCGCAATGTATAATGAAAAACGTTGGAAAACTCGAGCTAGTGCTCTGGAAGTGATTTTTTCAATTTTCCGCCATGGTTTTGTTTGTATTTGTGAAAGCAGTGTTACCACATATACAGATTTTTCTGTAATGATACAGATTTTCAGCATGTTTTTTGACCAAGAATCTGCATATACAGATTACAGATTATTGGATATCCATGCAGATTTTATACAGATCTCGTGACAAGATGAACTAATTTTTAAATATTTGATCATTTTGCGCAACAATTCACAAACTAAATCATGCAATTCGAACAATACTGAACTAAACTATTTTTGTTACTGTCGAATGTGTCGAAATTGTTTTTGTTTTCGCAATATAATGCGCACAAAACAAGGGTTTCAAACCGTCTCGCTACAGAAAATGTAAACGCAATTATCAAATCGATATTATTAGTTAAAATCCGAGGGGAAGTGCCTCAGTACAGTTTTCAAACGACATCAAGGCTAAATTCTGTAAGACCATGTATAAACACCACGAGGAAAATGAGGCTTAAATGAATGTTTATAACGCGAAACTAAATGGAATAAACTCTTCCGTCGGTTTTCCCTAAAAATACATTTTAAAATGTTTTTTAATTTTTTATTTGGCACATTTTGATCAAATTAGACCTCTGTGCGAGAAAGAATTGCACAGTAAACTATGAGCATAGACCTGAAAATTGAAAAATAATCTTATCCAGAAAATTACTGGCAAACTATACCAGTGATCACGAGCTTAAAAATATGGATGAGCAGAATATATACACTTTACTACAAGTATACAATTATTACTTCGTACTTAAATCTAACGAAAAATCAATTTTAGGTGCAAAATCCACAATACAGATTTTCTATTTTCTCTACAGAAAAAAAAGATTTTTTAGCTCGGAAATACAGATTTCAATGTGGCAACATTGGGTGAAAATATCGTTATTTTTTCGACACTGATGCCAGACAACATAATCGAAACAGCTATGAAAGCCACTCAATAAAATGTTATTCCTGAGTCATAGCGTTTCATGTCATGAAAATCAATAAAATAAAATTGATATAAAATTATAAAAAAAAAGTAACAGGAGGGTTGTGTCCAAGACACGACCGCATGGTTGACGTAAGATTCCGTTAGGCTATCTGCTGCACGCAGATTTTGGATATGTTTGAAGAATTACATTGTTAAACTCTTCGATAATGATTTGGGTCCATTTTGTCTGGTTGTTAGGTATTGTTTGTTCACTCCACCAGTGTCCATAACCAAGTGATAATGATAGAAGGATAATGATTAGTCATTAGATGGTGCGTATCACGTACCAAAGCCGCCCTCTGTGGTCCTGGACGAGATGGCGCCTGTGTTATGTATGGATGAAATAAAGAAAAAAAGCTCATCAAAGCAATATATGATAATTATCATTATCGAACCCAATTTTTCTCACCAGAAAAAAGTGTTACTTTAGTATAGAGAAAATATATTTGAAATGGAAAAGTAATTTCATTCATATTTTTTTTATTTTCTGAGTGTTTATTCTACCCATTTCCTTTTCGCTTTAAACCCAACGGAACACGATGCTACAAGCCTCAATGCGAATTTCAATTCGGCTAACAGCACCCAATGCAAGCATAACAGCAAGCATATGTGAAATCACTTTTTCGAATATTTCTTCATTTTTCCAATTTTGTTCGTCGCATGAACTTTCCTTGGGAGAAAAAAATCGTTTAATATTTCAAGTCATTTTAACACAATAGCTACCACACACAATTTTACACTTACAGTTGTGCTAAAAGTTTTACGAAGCAACCAACATAAAAGTTCCAAATTTAGTTTTATTTATATTCTATCAAGCATAAGTTCTATTCAGTTCATTGAAACATAATTCTTCAATCGAAAGATTCTTATTGGAACGAAAAAACACTTGTTCATCGCTCCCAACTTATTCGCCAGCACGTATGCAATCAGCAATGCCCACGCTGGTTACAGTGAGCACTATCCATTTGTGCGCGTCGTTAGTTAAACTATCGAGGGTTTTTACATGCTGATTTCTCCCAGAAACCATGGATTTGAAATCTCTGTTAGGGAATACATGTCGGTGGGAAAAAAGCTCCCTCTACTTTCATGTATCTGCAATGCCAATTTCCCCTAGGCAGCTTGGTTTTGATGTCCCTGTTTGGGCCGCATATGTCGTCAATTTCGACCTATCAGAAGTGGGTATTTCCGTTAGGATATGGGTTGAGATTTTTCAATTGTTCGATAGTTAGTTTCATGACATATATTTTTTTACTCAATGTAAAAAAATGTTATGGAGTGCCGAAATTGATTGACGCAAAAATCTCATCAATCCATCATGAAATGACTGAACAATAAGCATTTGAAATTGGACAATTTTCACGGTGCGCACGATTTTCGATTTTCAATTTGTACCCCAATATGTTCCTGAAAGACGTAATCCTACGTCAATAAATATAAAATAAATTGATATCAACACAATTTATTATTTTCACGTTTAATGGGTCTATAATGTAAGTTTTAGCAACTTTAGCATTGGTTAAGAAAATTGTATTGTAGAGCTCGGAACACTGCTACGACTGCCTCTACTGTCAAAAATAGTAAACGGAAAAGTATTACATTCAATCGAAATGCCTCGGCCAACGAAGAGAAGCGTTAAAGCTATCCAACGTGAATATATGAAAAAATACGATCAATCAAAAAAATATTAAAGAATTATCAACTATAATCAACTGTTAGATGGTCTGCGTTGGTCTCCTCAAACACATTGGTTTTTTGAATTTACTGATTACAATAAGTTTAAATTTGTGACTTCCCGTGGCATTGCTACAAGGCAAGATCGCAATTCTTTCCTTGCTATTTTTATGCCCTGGAACATTCTTTCAGTCTCATTGGCTAAAGTATAAGTGGAAATACACTTCCGAAAGAGCCCCAATTCGCATGTGTTATAAATTCGCTCATGTTACGCTCGCGTATAATCAGAATCTCATGCAAATACACCTCCTATATATATTTATATTTGCAATTGTTCATCGGAACCAGTGCTTGGAAATATCTGTATCACATCAATCTTTTCAGCTGAATTTCCGGCCACATTCGATCATTATACCATTGCATTCGGGATACCGAAAATGAACCAACGCCAAACCTCACGATCACAGCAAGCCACTCACAGTTGATTCATCCATTTTTTTGATGTAGGACTACGTCTTTCATTTCTATACCGGGGTGTAAAATCAAAGTTTCGAAAACGAAAGCGTTACGCCGGAGACCGAGATTTTGAGCGTTAATAGCTCCTAAACAACTGAACGAAATGGTATGATAAACACTTCATTCGAAAGATAAAATGTCTACGCGTTCTATACTTGTTACTTTTTGATCCAAAAACTCCAAATGTTTCAATAGCCTTAAAATTGCTTTCAAAACAGCCTATTGAAATCACCAATCGGTATATAAGCGAGCGCCGCTCGGAAAACCACTCAGTTCTAATTGAACAGTGATTGGAGCATGTTGTCGCTGTTGTGGTGAAGCTCTTCGTTTATCATGAAAGCGCGGATGAACGGTGTCACCAAGAGCCCGTTTGTGCACCTTAGGCCAGAAGGGAATCCATCAGGAGGAGAGTGTTCCCCGGGAAGATCTCGAAGCAGCCGCTACACACACACACACACATATATATACACGCGGAATTCTTTCCGTTTGGATGCCATTCAGCATCGAGAAAGTTCCGGAAAGATCTAATCATTGCTGGAAAATAATCTGTTCCTCTGGGAATTTAAAAATACATTCATGTGAAAGAGCTTATTTTAATGTTTTCTATCCATGTAACACTGTAACCAAATACATTTGGTTTTGTGATTTTTCAATCAATCGCAATTAACAAGATAGTTTCTGAATATTGTTCCCCATCAGTAGGATATTTCCGTATCAAATATTGTATGCGTACGCAATCAATTATTGCTCAGTCGCCGAATGTTCCGAGCTCAGAGAGTTCATTCCCCTTTAGTTTGCCTTCCAAACTGCCATCGTAAACCACCCCTTCTCTCGATTCAATCACGCACAAAAAGCATACTTAAGCGATATTCTGGTGGTGAGACGCAATGATCTGCCCGCAAACAAATGCAAGCAGTTTGTTTGAAACTGTGAGAGAGCACACACACATACACACACGGAATTCTTTCCGTTTGGATGCCATTCAGCATCGAGAAAGATCCGGAAAATAATCAGCCTGCCAGTTCCTCTGAGAATTTAAAAATACATTCATGTGAAAGAGTTTACTTTAATGTTTTCTATCCATTTCTATCCACTGTGTCCAAATATTTTTCAATCAAGTGCTATTAACAGGTGGTTATCGAATTAGCATTAACCACTGGTGGGCTTCCATTATCGAGGAAAATGTGGAAATATCTAATCGATACTGAAAATAATCTGCCAGGTCCTCTGGGAATTTAAAAATACATTCATGTGAAAAAGTTTATTTTAATGTTTTCTATCCATAAAATATCCATGTAATACATTTGGTTTTGTGATTTGTCAATCAAGTGCAGTTAACAGGAAAGCTTCTGAAGATTATTCTTCAGAACAAGGTTTTTCGTATCCTATATTGGATGCATAAAACCTTGTGCCTCCAACGTAACGCTCTCGTTTTCGAAGTCCCCCAAATATTCATTTATTTATTCATTCAGAATGGATTTAGATTCAACTTCAAACAAATGATCTCTAAATCAACGATAGTCCTACGTCACCCTTGCGGTTATACCATAGATATAATCCACTTCCTGTTTTTTCATTCTGTTTTTCGTTCCGTTCTGCGTTCACGGAATGTGAGCAAAACAAAATATCCCTAGTTTTGTCATTCATTGACATTAACATACCAGTTCATTCACTATCAGCATCGTTCTCGGACACTGACGAAACGGAGAAATTCGTTCAGGAAGATAAGAAAGTACAGAATGCTCATAATAGTGACAATAAATTAAATTGTTCAAGCATGCAAGGTTTCCGTCTCAGTTAAATTTTTACATAGTGAATTTGCAGTTCCAAATCCACTTGTCAGAAATGCTTCAAAAGAAGAATTCCGATGTAAAAAATACCGTCTTGACTCAAATTTCAAACATTTAATTTTTTTTAATTCTGAACACACGAACATAAAATGGTGGTGTCCAAGACACGACCGCAATGGGAATATATGCTATAGGATTAGCGGATGAAATTGCCAATATCCAGCTTTGGCTGACATAGTTTGCATTCGCTGCTTGGATCGATTCTGCAGAATGCCCCCTCGCCGTCCAAGCCTAAGCAATCCTTAGCTGTGAGTGTGCATGCAGATCTTGCTCTTTTGTTGGCATTTCCGCTTGCGCCACCGATTTGCGTTGCCCTCTCGGAGTAACTTCAAAAACTTATTCAGTTGGCGCAAGGCACTGACTTAATGAGAAAATCACACACATATCGGGATATTGAAAATGAACAGTCAGAACATTCCTGACAATTCAATGGCAATGAATGAATGTGAATGAATTCTCATGACTCGAGCTTTACGGAAAGCTCAGAGAGCACAGAATGAATATGAATGAACACAGTTGTAAACAAGATGCTAAACTATAGGTGTTTCGTTCTTGACACTTTCATGACAATACGTGAGACGAGTTGCGAGACGTAGCTTTCTGCATTGTTTACTTTTTGTTTGGTTGTGTCGTTATGGTTTCATATCAACTCGCTGAGGAAAACAACTGAAGAAAGAAATAAGCAAATATATATTCGTGAAAAATAGTGTACTAGAGCTGCAATAAGGTATTTATATTACATATTATTCAATAGTTTTGGGGGACAGTGAGGATTTGAAGAGCTTGTGAGTGTGATTAAAGTGCTATAAGTCTAAGAAATCTGTTGTCCAACTCCTCCACAGATAATCGTTCATCTCGCGGTTCTCTATCACGCCAAAATTATATTGTGAATATCTTATTTTCTTCAGATGCCGTATTATTGTGCAGTAAAAGGATGCGGAAACAAGGTCCGCATAACGAAAAACAAAAACAACTCTTTCCGGATCTTCTGGCGTGATCGATAGTCGTGATTCCAACAGTTTATTTCACCTGTAATATATTAGCAACACAAAAATTTGAAAAATAAACACGAACCTGTTGCAATCATTGTCAACCTCCTTTTGCTCTAGCAAAACCAATTACTTGTAACAGCCCTTCCGGATCTTCTGGATCTGGTAATCTCGCAATCAGCGCTATTTCTTGTCACCGTCGCCGTAAGTACTTTTTTCCCCGCCGATAGGATCCAAACAGAAGTACATCTTGCTTGGAAAAAAAGCATTGATTGCGCGGCTAGAAGCTAAAACATACTCAAAACATCCTTCTGCACTGTTTTTAATTCGACCGCTGATTGTAGATATCTGAAAAAGTAGAAGCAATTATGAGAAATTGTTATACGAAAAAATCCAGAAAATTACCTACCTACAGTAAAGCGCGAGCAGCTATTTTGCCGACGAATGCATTTGTCACCGAAAGATATGATATGTTTTGTAAACAAATTTGTTTTTTCACGAGCAATGGCCGAACAGCAATTTTGACATTGCGGTCTACCTATAGTATAGCACCTTGGTTGTAAATTTGTTTGCCGTCGAATGAATGACAGTAGCATCGACAAGCAAAATAAACGCGTTACACTGATAAAAATATATTTTCAATGTTGCTTAACAAGCTCAATATTTCCAAGCTCTGATCGGAACACATCGTTCATACATTTTACTTCAGTATTGAATTGTTATTTTTTTAAATGTATTCTAAGACTCGTGTCAGTGAAGCGCCACACAGTCTGATCAGTGAATTGATCTATTTACGTACCAAAACCAAAACAAACTGTGTGCTTCGCTCTTCTCTCACAAACACTATTATCCCATGTAGCGATTTTCGAAATTAATCTTTCATCCACTAATCGAATACTTTTCAGCAGTTTGTTATTCGATACGATTCATCGCTCCAAATAATCGATTGATCGATTAATTGTCACACTGAGAGAAATAATTAGTTAGACTAATATTTCTCATTTGTTAGAAAGCCATCTAGATTCAAAAAAAGTGTTCATTACGCCTGAAAATCAATTATTGTCCTTCACGCTCCCCTAAACTCGTAAACGAAGCTCATTACGCATCGACGGCATTGAGCTTCTTTTAGGAGTTTAGGAGAGCGTCAAAGATAATGATTGATTTTCAGGATAAAACTGCAGCGGCCGTACGGTTTTTTTTTTACTCTGGGTTTGGATCGATGATTCGACGTAAATTATTCGTTCGCTTCGATTATTGGTAGTGCAGTATTCGTTCGATTAATAATCGATTTCTGTAGGAAGTACTCGATTAATGGGTTAATCGAACGATTATCGGGGATCACTAACCCCATGAAAACACGTGATTTTACCTATACTACTAGAATGGCTTCGTTCCTCCTTCAGGGGCTGTCCACATACAACGTGAACAGAAAAAGCACGATTTTAGACTTCCCCCTCCCCCTCCGTGGACAAGCGTGGACATTTTTCCTTATTTTTTTAGAATAATTTAGAAAATAACTGATTTGCGCATATTTTAAATTTCAATTCCATTTAAGGGGGGACCCCTGTCTAGAAGGTCGAAAAATAATGAATTTTCGTGATTTGTCTTCGATTGTTAGGAATAAAATTAAGCGTTCGGATCTAGGTAGTGCGGACTGAATCAAAACGGCTGTCAAAAAAGATCCAATTGAAATGTCAAAAGAGATCCAACGATCAGGAGTGTTATTTTTCTTATGATAATCAACACTATAAAAGAGGTATTGTTGTCAAGGGCAAAAATAATTAGAATTATAAAATGAACGAGCTACATTTTTCCGTCAATTGTTTAATTAACCATTGCATCTCTGAAAAAGCATCTCAACCTTTCACTGAGCAACGCATTTTTAATCTCCCCTCCCTTTGACATAACGTTTTTTCCGAACGAAATAAAATCAAACGAAGTCAGAGTCACGTAAATGTTTACTCCTGCGATTTGAAAATATTCGATAAAAAGTGGAAGGAAGAGATGCCAGATGATTTTTGAAAAAAGTCTGTAAAAACATGTGAATGTCTGTTAAAAATGTGGAAAAATCTGTAAAAGTGTACAGATCTATAGAAATGTTTTTTAACGTTAATTTTCACATATTCATTAATACTTTGTACATCGCGATGCACGTAAGATTGTATTTTGTATATATATACAGCCATTCCATGCCAAACCAATATAGTGATTCTCAGATCTTCGTCAAAAGTGGTAATTTTGTTCTTTATCGCAAAACATTAAACTCGTATTTTTTTATTTTTTCATTAGGGTGCCCATTTCCATTTTAGGGTGATCCAAAAAATTATTTTTTCCCACTTTTTCAAAAATGACTTTTTTTAAAAATTTATAACTTTCGAACCACTTAACCGATTTAGATGATCGACATATCAAATTCAAGCCAATGAGCTTTAATTGAGAAATATTGAAATTGCAGGTAATATGGATCCTATTTTCGCAATTATTGATTGTAGTCGTTTTTCAATGTATTCATGGCTTTGGACTAGGGGGCGCTTTTTTTTCTATATTTTTAATTGAAAGCTGAGAATTTTTACATAAAATATCTCGATATCAAAGATGCTTTTTTTTTCGTTTTTGAAATATGATTTTTCAGAACTAATCGATGGTTCGAAAACAATTTTTCCTCATTTTTCCCACTACAAAAAGTCATAACTTTTGAACTATTGGACCGATTCCTATCATCGACATATCAAGTTGAAGCTTACGAGTTATTTTTCTATGGAAAAATTTTACTTTTGCGAAAAAATTGAATTTTTCATTTTTGTAATTATTGATTCAGTTAGTTTTTCATAGTTTTCTCGGTTAAAGATAGGAGCGCTATAATTTTTTATATTTTTCATGGAAAGCTGAGGATTATTTACCTAGCATATCTCGATATCAGAGATGCTATAATTCTCATTTTTAAGTTATAACTTTGTAAATCTAACATGTTTTAAGTCTTCGATCAATATTCCCGCTTCTAGAATCCAAACTTCCCGCAAGTGTGATATTTTTTCAAATTTTGTTTATTGGCTTCCATTTAATATATCGATCATCTAGATCGGTTCAGTAGTTAAAATGTTATGATTTTTTGCAGAATGTTATTTTTGGACAAAGGGGGAAAAATGATTTTTCGAACCACCGGTTAACTTTGAAAAATCATATCTAAAAAACGAAAAAAATAGCATCTCTGATATCGATATATGTTATGTAAAAAATTCTCAGCTTTCAAGAAAAAATATAAAAAAATATGGCGCCCTCTAGTCCAAAGTCATAAAAAAATAAAAATACGATTACAATCAATAATTACTAAAACATAATCATTTTTTTCGCAAGTTAAATATTTTTCACTAAAAGGCTAGGTCATTAGTTCAATTTTATATGTCGATCTTCTAAATCAGTTATTCAAAAGTTATTAATTTTCATTTGTCATTTTTGGGAATAAGTGGAAAAAATTGATTTTTCGGGCCACTTAATAACTTATGTGTTGTAAGTGTGTTTAAATGTTTCAACAATCTACACATACATACATACACATATATACGCGTTGTTAATTTTTATAAAAATCAGTATTTCTTCGTTGATATATTGGACATCCACCAAGGCTTGCGGTCTTGTCGTTGATGAAATTTATAAGAAAATGCAGTGAATATTTTCCATCCGCCATGCAAGGCTATACAAGTTTTAGATCACCACACGGCCATGAACCATGTCTGTGGTAACAATATCGAACAGTAACCAATATTTCGTCATAAGCAGACCCGAAAGCGAATGTAAGTTGTTGAAAATAGAATGAAAATTTTTATTCGATGTTGTTTAAATACTTAGAAGACATAGTCCTGACCCTAACTTAACTATTCTTCAATAAATCTCCTTGCATTTCAGCAAAACAATCTTATCTAGAACAGAAAATAATTATCAGAGACAATCTTCATTCAAGATTTTTCCTTTCCTGCAGAGAATGCAATTTTTCATTAATTGTGAATAACCGTATTCTCTCTTTCGTCTGCAATGATGTCATGGCAAAAGTACGAGTTTCAAACTTTATACACACCAGATTGGCCAACCAGAAAGACTGCCGGGCCGCAGGTTGAGTATCGCTGGTCTAACGTCATGTGTATTGATATAAACTAAATATAATAACTTTTCTGTATTAAAACTATGGAAAAATGTCATATGGTGAGTCGAATATCTTTGATGTGATGAATAAAGCCTCTTATTTTTCAAAAACCTGTGAAATATTTTTGTATCCAAAAAGTCTACAACAAAAATGAAAAGTGTTTTACAGATGTCTGTAAATTTACAAACATATTTGTAAATCTGGCATCCCTGGTGGTCTGAGAATTTATTGCAAGAAATCGCTTGAAAACATGCATGAATTTGCTTGAAAATGAAGTGGATTGAGTCCGCACCACTTAGGTTCGGATATTTTGGTTATTGTTTAAGGTATATTTGAAGATGTATTTTGCATTTTTGAGTGCATGAATAATGATTGTTACGCTGTTGACAGCTGGATGCGTAGATGCTCTCTGAAAATTGGTACCATGCTGGTGGTATCGGTTCTGGAGCAACGGAGTGTCGTAGAACAAATTCCAATTAATATTTTGAAACTAACAAAGGGGTTTTTGATAATTCGGACAATTCCAAAATGACGGCCATTTTTGTTAAAAATGAAAAAAATCATAAAAAATCGAAAAAATTAGATATCAAAAAAATCTATAGCCGTTTTTTGATCCATTTTTACATGCTGATAAAAAAAATTCAGCCAAATCGGTCGAGTAGATCCTGATATATCAAGACCAGTTGAAAAAAAATAGTGTCGATAAAAACGCGTTTGAAAATTCGTACAGCAATACGGTATCCCTTGAAGGGACCTCATACTTTTGGCTGTAACTTTCCAACGAAATTATATATCGAAAAATCCTTTTAGTACAACATTTCTGAGGGCATAAGCTTCTCAAAAATGCAAAAAACAAAAATTATATTTTTTTGTCGATTATTCAGACCGGGTTCCCCCCCCCTAAGTTTATTTTGTTTCAAATTTTACTAGCTGTACCCTGTCACGCTGTAACACATTGAGGTTTTATGACAGAGAAATGAGTAGCAAAACGAATACGGTCCGCATCCGAATATAAATCATACAATTCCAAAGATTGATCTTGAGCAATCCCAATCGAATAACAATAAATGGATTTAAAATCATTATCAAATACAATTTTAGTTCACGATTTTTAAACACTTTCAAAGAAATGTGCTGTCATCACATAGAATACATATTCAATACTAGAAAATTAATTACGTTCACAGCATAATTTCAGAAGTGTGCTCATTCAATCTGGAAAATCATAATATGTATTCCATCAGTGCCGAACTTTTTATCAATTAAAAATAATATTAAAAAAAAAAAGATTAAATAGAGTGCATGCACTGATATCTATTGATCTTTTGTCAAGATTGAGGAGTAAAGGGTCGAAATCTTTAAGGGATTTTGGAACACCTGTAGCTTCGATATAAATGATAACATGAAGATAAAAAAAATACAGCATTTTCAAGCTACAAATTTCTAGTTCAGAGATATCGTATGTACATATTTTTAGTGTGATGTGTATAGGCGTTGTAGACAAAGACATTGTAAGAAAAGATAAAGCGTTTTTTGTTTGCTTTCAAAGTTTCTATAGATTTAGAAAATAAATGCCCAATAACAATCCAATCAACCTGATTGTTTCGCTTCCATTTGGTTCATAGAAAGTTTCAGTAAAACTATTTACTACAGAGGTATTCTCTATCGAATGAAAAATTATCCTTCAATTTTGAATAAGGAATATTTCATGAAATAATGAACGCACAACAAATCGATGGTCAAATATGCCCACCACAAACTTGAAAATATTTTATACAAAGTTGTGGCTTTGACGAATGCCTGATTTTATAACAGAGTTATAGCGTTTCAAAAATCACTCAAAATTTTCGATGTCGCATTTTGCTTCTCTATTTTTATTTTTTGTTGAGTGTAGTTCTTTGCCCACTTCGGGATACGATCGGTCACAGGAAATGTCGGTTCATTTAAACACTCGATTCTCCTTTAGTCGTCAGCACAATACGAAACTGCTGATCCGGAATATTTAGGTGACAGAAGATCATAAAAAATTTTACACGCCTATGGTCAAATCACAACTACGAAAGCATTATTAAACTTTTCCTCGAGACCGGTGTTTACCTTAAACTGACTTTAATTCAAGAAGTACGCTGCTTATCACAATTCAATTACTTCCATTTGAGGAAATTTTGCATGAAATTCTGTTGTGAAACATTCAAATTAGTGGAAGATAACAAGAAGAATAACACAGTGTGGTGTCAAGGAAGGAATTGTAGAATGGTTGGAGGGCTTTAATTTAGTTGATAGAAACAATCCTGTTTGCCATGCACTTTTTGAAAATTTACAAAAAACACAATATTTTAAATTTGTTCTTTTCGCTACATCTAAAAGGTACTTGGTTTCATTTATTTGAATGTTCTACAACTGCATTCAACGCGAAATTTTCTAATCTTTCAAATGAGCAGCATAATTATTCTAAGTAGTTTACTTTCTAAATTTTAGTCAGCTCAAGACATAAAATTACGGCTCTGTTACAGCTAAAATGCTAATGAGCCTAATAAATAAATAAATAGGATAAAAAAAGACATAAAATTTGGCTTAAGAAAAGTTCAACAATGTCTTACTAGTGATGCAATGATGCAATCTAATGCAAATATAAATATATTTTTTTTAATCTCATTCGTTTATTTCAGGCTCATTAGCATTTCAGCTGTAACAGAGCCGAATTTTAATAGTGCACCTGTCACATGTTTATCATATCTATAAATAGCACATTACACAGTTGCCATTTTTTTTTGGCGTTATAGTATTCCTTCTATACCATTGCATATGGTACATTACCGATGTTTCTTGCAGAGCAGAGCAGTTGTATGGATGAATCGATCTTATTTCGACCGTGGATCGATCTTCATCGCTGATGATTGTTGCGTGGACGTAGTTATTCTGTAACAACACAAAGATGGTCAATGAGGGCCCTGAGTTTTGAACTCACGATCGATCGCTTACTAAGCGAACGCGCAACCAATGTGGCTACGGAGACCCCCTACAAATATAAATATTGATTCCTATAAATTTCTGAAATTAAAATACTTTATAAAAATGACTTCACACGCAATTCTGTATGAGAAACTATACTGACATTATTATCCTATGACTAGCTGTTCTCGAGATATAACAGAAATTAGGGTAAATGATCTTAGTTTGTCCAGTCGAAAATATGATCATGGTTTGCCCACTTTTTTGAATGCTCTAATTCAGCGCTCCTGTGTCAAATAAGGCCTTCGAATGTTTCGAAACATATAAATGAAATTGCCTTTTACATGATTTATAGTAGTTTGATAGTATATTTTCACGAAATCACATGTTTTAAAGGATTATAAAATACACCTTCTATTTGTGTCAATGCGCCCCTCATTCGAGCTAACTTTTAATCAATCACCAAATGATTATTTGGCACGTATTCAGACCTTTTCTGGATTACAACACTTATAAATATTGTAAACATCATGCTTGCTCACCATTTGTATCGGATTTACATAGCTAAACCATTAAATTAACGCATTTTGATGAACTCAATTCTGATCATGAGTTGTCCAATTCAGTAATGTTGTTTTGTCCACATGATTTCTATGGCAACCGCTTGGCGCGCTGCAGTTTATTTATGTTTGTTTATGGTGTGCTTCGCGCATAGCAGAAGTATGGCTTTTCTGTGTTGATTGTGTTGAGGAATACATATACACTTCTAAAATGCTCAAGAAAAGGCAATATTCTGAAGAAAGCCTAAATCATGAATGAATCAATATGATGAGAGTAAACTCAAGCAATGATAAATGCAACATCTAATTGTGAATTCGAATGTTTTCATTCAAAAATGGAGATTTCTAAAACCGGACAAACCATGATCATTTTTTTGGGCAAACCATGATCAGAGGTGGTCAAACCATGATCATAATCCTTCTTTAAGGAAAATCGTTAAAAACCATAAAAATTTGAATAATTTCAACACCTTATGGTATTATTAGCAACTAGAGACTTGGGGCTTTTCAACAAACCCAAACTCGTATCGATTATGTGTGATTTTCATGAAGAAAAATCGATTTGCATTTACTAGTTGCGTAAAAACACCCTAAATTGGACAAACCAAGATCATTTACCCTATATTCGATGAAAAATCATTTACCTATATCATGAAATCTCAACTCATAAACAACTCATAATATATGAACATTTGACCGCGCAGTTCTCTCAGGTGGCTCAATCGGTTTTTCGATAAACGGAGTTTTAGAATTCTTCAATATGAGTTAATTAATTTCATTTTGAATGTATAGGTGGTTGTATCTAAAAAAAAAACTTCCTGTCCACGTGGACCCAGTCTGTACCCCCTCCCCCCTCTCCGTGGACAAGCGTGGACATTTCCCTACCCCCTACCCCCCATTAAAGTTGTCCACGTGGTATGTGGACAGCCCCTCACCTTAAAATAATTTTCGCGTAACTTTTGAAAAGGTCCTAAGTAACAAGTGTAAACAAATCGAGTTAATGGATGCATTCATTCATTCTTTGTTTTTAAGAGGCTTTAAACTTTTAATGGATGCACACCATTAGTTCTCAATCATTGAACGCATTGCGAAAACAACCGTTAAACCTTTTCACCTTTTTATCACCGATACAAAATATGTCCAATGTACAGATTCTTATTTTAAGCACTCAACTGCTACTTCGGACGTCACTTTCCTATGACGCTCGATACGTCCGAAGTAACAAAGCAATCAAAAGAACACGAGGTCGCACTTCGGACATTTTGAGTTTTTGTTATTTTCGGTTGTATATACCGTTTTTAGTGCAATTCTATGAATGATAACAATAAAGATCTGCCTTTAGCACGAAGTGCAAGTGTTTGGTTGTTCAGTAGTTATTTTCAAATTTCCGTCGTGCAACGTAATTTGTCCAATGTACAAAGCCGTCAGTCAAAACGTCCAATGTAACATTTTTCGCTCGGAGGCTTCAATTTCATACTAAAATCACATTACAACAGTTTCTATTGGTTTTCTAGAGTTATTATTGGCTGATAGTGGTAAAAGTAGTAATAAAGATCGATTCCTTTCGAAACATTTCGCGGAACAATGTTCCGGCCTTTAACTTCGTTTCGTCTCTAGTTGATGTGAATGTTACATAGGACCTTTTCAAAAGTTACGCGAGAATTGAATCAAGAGACGAACCAGCCTACGGCTCAAAGTCCCTGTAGCTCCGAGAGAGTGGACTGTATAACCGAAATTTGGCTCAGCGTGAACAAATAAACAACCGTACGCGTGAGCTTTCAAACATTAACTGATTTATTTCTGTGTCATACACTTAGAGTAAAATGATTTGAATTTGGGTGGAATCAAGATGGTTACATTGTGTGGGAACACTGATATAAATTCACTTGAGTATTGTAACTGGAACATCCTCCCGGCCGTTGAAATGGCCTCATTTCAAACGTCAGATGTTGACTCCTCCTCGTCAAGTGGCAACAAACACAAGTACTTTATCGCTCGTTTGATGATAGAATCCTTCGTCTTCAATGTTACCACTCTCACGTGGCCATCGCTCCCGGGGTGTAACTCCTTAATACGCGCAAGACTCCACTGAAGTGGAGGAAGATTGTCATCAACGATGAGCACTAATGCACCCACCTTAAATCTGGTTATATTGAAATCCCGTTGACGTCGTTGTAGTTCTTGAAGATAATCTACTGACCAGGTACGCCAATACATCTGCTTCAGGTCCTGTAGTACCTGCCATCTGGCCAGCCTTCCGGGTTTGATGTGCTCATACGATGGTTCGAGAACTGCTTGAAACTCTCTGCCCACCAAAAAATGAGCCAAGAATAACTGTCATATCATTGGGATCGTCTGAAGACGGAATCAACGGGCGGGAATTCAAAGTGGCCTCTATTTGTGCCAACACTGTCGTCAGTTCCTCATACGAGAGTCTGTGGTCCGCTAAAATTGGGCGTAGGTGAAATTTGGCAGACTTCACTCCGGCTTCCCATATTCCACCAAAATGGGGACTACGTGGAGGAATGAAGGACCAGTCAATATTTCTTTGAACGCAGAATCCATTCAACTTCTTCTTGTGCATCTCGGTTTCAAATAGATTGGCAAGTTTCACTAGTTCATTATTTGCACCAACAAAATTGGTGGCATTGTCTGAAAATATCCTCGTTGGTAGACCCCTCCGACTAACGAACCGTTGAAGGGCAGCCAGAAATGCATCCGTAGAGAGATTTGATACTGCTTCCAAATGAATAGCCCGTGTAGCTATACAAATGAAAACACACACATATCCTTTGGTCGTGACACTTTTTTTGATAGTCGAAACTGCTTTCAGCGTAAACGGCCCGGCAAAGTCTATCCCAACGTTGGCAAATGGATACGCAGCTTGTACTCTATACTCCGGTAAATCTCCCATCAACTGTGTTGCTCGTTTTGGATTGGCACGGTAGCATGGAGTGCATTTGTGAATTACATCGCGTATGGTAAATTTCGCTCGAAGAGGCCAAAACTGTTGCCTCACAACAGCAAGTAAGGCTTGCTGACCGATGTGCATATTGATCTTATGTAGATGACGAATGATTGTCACGGTCACAGGATGTCTGGCAGGTAACAGAAGCTGATGCTTGCTGCCATATGGTATTTGAGCATGACGTATTCGTCCTCCTACACGTAGTGTATCATCTCTTTCATCAATGAAAGGGTTCAAGCATTTTAGTGAATGATTAAAATTCTTCTCTTCCTTTAGTGCACGAATTTCATCTCCAAAACACTCTTTCTGGATCAGTCGGACTATCAGCAACAATGCACGCCTCATTTCGTCAGTAGTAGGCAACCCCTTTGATATGTACTGCCTACCACTTCTTATATAGTTCGTGAAACGAATCACATATGCCATAGATCTCTGCATAATCGAAAACCTGCTGATGCTGTCGAATATCTTCAATCTATAGCGAACGTTCGTGTTGAAGAGAGCAACTCCTCGTAATTCTGGAATATCAGCTTCCTGAGTCGGCGGTGGATCTTCCGTTTCAAAGTTGGCTTGTTTCAAGATTTCCGGACCGGTCCACCACATTTCATTTCCTCGCAGTTGATTCGGTTGGACCCCTCTGGATATAAGATCGGCGGGGTTCAATTTAGATTGAATGTATCGCCAGCTAAACTCATTCGTCAACATTTGGATTTCCTTTACACGATTCCCAACGTAGATCTTCAGTAAATTTGGGACCTTCTTGATCCAGCAGAGAACTATCTGAGAATCGCTCCATAAAACAACGGACCCAAACTGAATCTCCATGGCAGCAATCAATTTTACAGCAAGACGAGACAATAGAAGAGCTGCTTGTAGCTCCCCACGCGGTGTGGTAACTTCCTTTTTCGACTCCTGTTTTTTCGGTAGTATTCTCGATTTACTGCAAACCAATTTCATTTCAGCCGTTCCATCCTGGAACACTGATCGAGCGTAGAGACAAGCTCCATACGCAAGATCGGATGCATCAGCGAATCCATGTAGCTCGACACTAATGCAATGTCTACTCAATACACAACGTGGAATCTCCAATCCGTTCAGTGCTTACAGTCGCTCACGAAATTCTATCCACAATTCCGCCAAATTTTGTGACAGATCGTCGTCCCAATGTAGTTCAAGAAGCCACAGTTCCCTCATGAATAATTTCGCTATTGTAATCACCGGACCAAGGAAACCCAGTGGATCGAAAATTCTGGAAATTTCGCTCAAGATCATCCTCTTTGTGAAATGTGTCGATTGAAGTGCTTCAGCAATCCGGAATGTAAATACATCACTGTCAGGATTCCACACGATTCCGAGTGTCTTCATCAAGCCGTTTACAGCAGCGTCTTCAATTACTCCAAATTTTTCTCGTTTCTCTTCGGGAACCATTTTCAATATCTCCTTTGAGTTCGAGCAAACCTTGTGTATGTCGAACCCACCGTCGTTCAGCAAGCCGATCACCTGTCGCAGCAGCTCCATGGATTCTTCCAAAGAATTCGCACCGGCGAGCATATCATCGATATAAAAATATTTCTTCACAGTCGTGGCGGCAAGCGGATATCGTTGTTCTTCGTCATTAGCCAGTTGTCTCAATGCCATCGTTGCTAAAAATGGCGATGATGCGAGACCGTACGTCACTGTTTTCAATGCATAAACCTTCAAGGCATCATCACTACTGTTTCTCCAAAAAATACGCAAAAAATCGTCATCTATCCCAACCTGTCGATACATTTTCGGGATATCTGCGCTGATCGCATACTGGAACGTTCTGAACTTCAAGTGAATCGACACCAAGTCATTCTGCACCGTCGGACCAACCATTTGGGTTTGATTGACGGACACTCCTGTCGACGATTCCGCAGAACCATCAAAAACCACACGAAGTTTAGTGGTTGAGCTAGTCGGTTTCAGTACGCAATGATGGGGTAAATCAAATATTTCAGTCGGATTTTCATTCTGCGAAGGCGTAACTTCCACCATGTGACCTAACTTCGTATACTCGTTCATAAATTCAACATATTGTCGTTTCAAATCCGAATTCTTATTCAATCGTCGTTCAACTGCATAAAATCTTTTTCTGGCCATGGTTTCGGAATCGCCAAGCTGCTCCTTCGCTTCATTGAAAGGTAGCCGAACGAAAAATCTGCCACTTTCGTCACGTCTATACGTCTCAAGGAAATGAGTGATGCAAACGTCTTCCGATGAATGTTCCGTCATTGTTGTTTCGTCGTAAGAATCAAAGTAGTAACTTACCGACATCATCTTCAGTTACTACCGTGCAAAGCGTACCGCCAATTCCCAATTGGTTAGTTGGAATTAAGCCACTCACGATCCAACCGAGCGAAGTTTCTTGTACAGCAGGCAAATTATCCGCCAACTGAAACTGTCCTTGTTTGATGAGCTTGAAGAATAAACCTGATCCGATCAAGACGTCTACCTGACCGGGTACGTTGAATTCAGGATCAGCCAGCTGAATGTTTTCTGGAATATTCAGTTGGGCAGTTTCGAAATGCTGCATTGGTAGATCACCTGTGATTGTCTTCACGACCAAGAACTCAAGACACTGTGACTCATAGTCTTTCACTTTCGATTTGATTCTCGCGTGCACTTTGTGCTGGATGGCTATCTGGTTGCCACCAATACCAACGATCGTATAATTGGCCCTTTTTCGCTTTAATCCAAGCTTAGCTACCATAGCTTCCGTGATAAAATGCTTATGTGAAGCAGAATCCAGTACTGCCCTGCACTGCATCATTCTCTTCCTAGAACCGTGGATGAGTGCAATGGCTGTGGCCAGTAATGTGTCTTGGTCAGCTTCGACATTCGTGCAAAGAACAGATTTGCTGGTTGTTGGCGTCGCCGTAGTATCAGCGACCTCTATCGTTGGTTTCGATGAATCTATTTTGGATACAACGTTCGATTGTTGTAACGTCGAATCCTCTGAATGCACTTCGATGGGATGCAGTGACGTATGATGACGTTTGCCACACTGCTTGCACGACCGCTCCAATTTACACTTTCCTACGACGTGTCCCTTCTCCAAACAGTTGAAACAGGAACCACTCTTGCGTAGAGAATTGTATTTTTCATTCACTGGTATTTTCTTAAAAACTTCACACCACCAGATTTCATGATCTCCTTTACAGTGCGAACACTTCTCACTGGTAGTAACAAGGCTGTGTACCTTTGTGTCCGTTTTTCCAGCGGTACGTAATTGTTTCACCACTTCTGTTGTCACCTTGCTACTACGACTTATTTTTTCATACACCTTACACCTTTCTTTGAGAAATTCCATAGTGGAATTATAATCCGCTAACTCATTGTCCTTTTGATTTAATCCCCACGCTTTACGTGTCTCAAGGTCGAATTTTTTCACAAGCACGTTCAAGAGCATCATTTCGCCCAATCCTTCCACCGGCAAATCCAGATTCTTTAAAGCGTCGACGTTTTTCGAAACTGTGTCAATAAGCTTCCGAAGACCTACTGCGCTTTCCTTTGTCATTACTTGTATGTTGAACATCGCATCGATATGTTTATCAATGATCACTTGTTTATCTTCGAAACGCTCACGTAGCGTCTTCCAGGCAGCATCATAATCATTATTATTTATGATGTCCTGGTCTATCACTCCGGCAGCTGTGCCAATTAATGAATTGCGTAAATGATACAACTTGATGGCCGGGGATTCATTGTCATAGCGTGCCATCACGTTCTCAAACATATTTTTAAACGCGAACCAATTTTCGAAATTCCCGTCGAATGTTGGCAACGGAACCTTCAAAGGAGGAACAGACGACTGACTGTGAACGGGTTGCACTACCACTGGTTTCATCTCACTTTTTACTGATGCTTCAAATTTTTTCGTTAACTGTACATAGAGTGCACTGTACAGCTGTTCAAACTCAATAAATCGCATTTCTTCCGCACACTGTATTTCGTCACTTGTGTTTAGGTCGTATATGCGATTCTGTAAATCACAGTATTCATTGTAAGCACAATCCAACATTTTCAACTGGAGTTGCAAATAATGTTTATCTGCTGTCTCAGGTTCTTCCAACGAAACTTGTATGCGAGTCAACTTCCTTGCCACCGATTCTTTTTTCTTTAGCAACACGTCGAATTCCTCTTTCTTTTGTCGGTTCGATTCCTTTAACTTCTGTTGCAGTAATTGTTCACCAACGGTAAGCGTGGGTACCGAACCCTCTTCATTCCCATTGCCAATATTCGCATCGTCCGCCACGTTTTTTCCCTTCTTTTTGCCGCTCTTTGGAGTATGTGCAGTAGGCGCCATTTTGTCTCCACTTCTGTACCTTTTGTTCCGAGAAACAATCAAACGAATACGCCGATTCAATGGCGTTCTTTTTCAATTCAAAATTTGTCCGAAAATACTTTCCGATTTCGCAATTTCCATGCTAGGAAATACGATCGATTCGATTTTTCGAGTTCAGCCACAAATCCGGCTCGTAGGACCAAACTTGCTCCGAGAGAGTGGACTGTATAACCGAAATTTGGCTCAGCGTGAACAGTCCCTATGATAGAGATAAAAAAGTGAATCACACAACAAAATGTATACAGATGGTG
Organism: Toxorhynchites rutilus septentrionalis; assembly: GCF_029784135.1. Lineage (NCBI taxonomy): Eukaryota > Metazoa > Arthropoda > Insecta > Diptera > Culicidae > Toxorhynchites > Toxorhynchites rutilus. The sequence continues at coordinate 321,719,395 of NC_073745.1, read as the reverse complement.
AATACCGTGCTGTAACTAACGAAAAATTAAGAAACCGCTTTCACTCCCCTAGTCCAAGGCGCCTCTATATGTACCAGGTAAAACAATCATATGAAATGCACTTTCAGCCATATTGGAATTGCTGTCGGTATTGTTCACAAACAGCTTTGGTGAATATCTCTACCCGGTCTGAAGAACAGGAAAATCATCAGAACGCTACCGGCGGATCTCTACAAACTGCTACGACGCTTATTCGAACGATGCCTACTATGTTCGGCTTTTGCGAATTTATGTGAAATAGAAGGGAAGATTTTGTAGTATTTCATTCTCATTTCCATACTCTTGCATACATGCAAAAGGCAAAAATAGCGTATCCTAGCAATAACAAAACAAACAACCCCCGCTCCACAAACCTGTTATACATTAATATAATCGCCTTGCCATAGTCCAACCAAAGAGACGTTAAAACGATAAAAACGAAATTTCTCGTGTCAAAACATTACCACACATTCATGCAATGAATTCTCCAGAGTGTAAAAAAACGCAATTTTCTCGTCTGACAGCTCACATTCTCGCACGATGCATTCAATGAGAGTGCTGTTGAGAGAGAGAACAAATGAAGGAAGAGTGCATACCATGTTTGTGTTCGAGAGAAAATGAATGAAATATGATTACCCGATGAAAAAACAAACAATAATTTATTTCAAATTCACATGTTTTTATTCGCTGAAGCTTTACAGATGCGAAAGATATTTGTTTCTTATTATGGAAAGTGGAAAATTGTTATTCAGAACAATTTCCTAAATGGAACGATTGTTTTTAAACGCGCTGAACATGCGCACATAAAAAAGTGGATAGTTGAAATAGGAAAAATAACAGAAATTGGAGCAATTGGAAAAGATATAGGAACATCTTTTGTCACTATTTAATTGAAATAACATCACATTTTTTGGAACATTTTTAAAATTTTTTAGCCTCGTATATACTGGATTGCTTTATTTCCGATCATTGACCGGTGTATTCCTAAATTTAAGTATCTTCAAAATTGTGCATTCTGCCTTTTAACTACTGTCATAGTTAACAGACAGTTTATCTTTCAGCGACGATCTTCAAACATTCATGATTAATAGACGATAAATTACATACAAACGAGTTATTACTTGGTAAGTAACAACGTGTATGATGTATCGCAGAAAAGGGCTTTCTTCCATCCGAACCTAAATTACTTCCACCCTAAACGGTAATAAGCTTTTCCTAGAGTGTTTGGAAAGCTCAAGGTTTCATTACTAACCATAATTATGTACAAGAGCTTTGGCCTATTTTTGCCTTCTTAAAAATATTACATGAAAAGATTTTTTTTCTGAATTTCGTTCATCGGAAAATTCATGCGGACCAAAGCTTGTACTCTCAAAGGATATAATATTATGGATACAATGAACAATAAAAGATGTTGGGCTCAAAATGATCTAAGTAAAGGGTTAATAATAACCGACTTGAGGCTTTGAACATTGACCGAAATTATTTTTTGATAGCTCAGGATTTCTTGATATTTTGATAGCTTAAGATTTGAAAATTTAGTCTTGAGAAAATCGTTCGGATTCAGCTTGCTTGAATCAAAACACGCGGAAATACAAAACACTGTGGAATACAAACTGAACAACTGTTTTATTTTTCTCGATGTTGCGCGGGTAAAGTTTGGAATCAGAATCTCTGTCACTGTATTAGTATGAGGAATGTTTGTTTCATTTGTTTTATGTTGTACGATGGGATATACTATTGTCCCTAATTGTCATACAACACAAATCGGCAACAATTTAATACCTGTGTTCTTCTTGAAATTTTTAGCGTAACCTCAATAAGAAATTATTGCTAGTGTAACCTCATAAGAAATCTCAATAAAACATTTAAAAATATAATTATCTAACAAACTTCGTATAATGTGAAAATTTTCTATTGAAATTTTTCTTGATTTGAACCAGAATTCATCGCTCCTGGCCTTGACTGGTCTATGAAAGTACCTCATAACTTACATAGCATGAAGACTAACTATGAGTGCAATACAGTACTGTAGTTTTCATCACACAATCCGATAAACTGGATTGTAATTCTTCCTCAATCTTGTAACTTCCATATATATGGTGGAAATACGTGCTGAATAATATGGTGCTATGGGCTTTTAGCGTCATTGCGAAGAAAAATAGGAAAAATAGGTCAGAAGGAGCAGTCGAGAACACAATTCCTTCTTCTACGTGAGTAAAGTCACGTCTTGTATGCAATTACTTCCACTTCCTTGGTCTGGGTGGTAGCCAGAAAGGACTAGGAATAAACCAGACACATATAAATATTTGTTTTTTTTATATTTATATTTTTATATTTCTATGATAGTACAAGTAATAGACAAGAACGCGCCTATTGCATGAACAGTGAAAACTAAAGCTTAAGAATATTTAATTGTATATACCTTTGGCTTCAATTGTTACAAATATACGAAGTTACCAGACCCGTAGAAGTATTGTGCATCTGTGGCAACCTTGTCGCCCAAATTAACGTTGATGCAATTGAGCTTGGTGTTCCATTTATGTAAAGTGAAAATGGTAATGGTAATAGGAATACGCTTTTACAATAAAAACTATGAATGAAAGTCCACTTTTTCGTATCAAATATGGTTGGGATTCTACCAAAACGAACCAAGCGCCATTTTTTTCAAAATTGAGTTACTTACACCATTGAATGCAGAAAATAATAATCTATCGACCGTAAAATGACCATGTCAAAACAAAAATTCTGTGTAGCAGACTGTAAAAAAAACGAAATTGCATTCAACCAAAGCGAACCATAAACCCGCAATATGGCATCGGTCGATAGTGATCGTTTTCTCCAAGAGGGCAGATTCGAATCTTCCACAGATTTGTCTGTTTCGGACTGCTCCTAGAATCAAATGTCGTTGGGATCTGGTAAGTAAGACAGCCTATGGGCTGCAATGAAGTGTAGAAGCGCTGATCTGCAGTTTTCAAAATTCCGTACCAAGTGTAATGCATTCTTGAATCAATTTATTATCATTTATTAAGTTTTTTTTGTCGTTTATGACAGCCAAAGTGAGTCAATATTGGTGCTCCCGTGGCCGAGTGGTTAGCGTCATAACTAACATGCCGGGTGTTCGGGTTCGATTCCCGTTCTGATCGGGGGAATTTTTCTTCAAAGAAATTTCCTCCGACTTGCACTGTGATCACGCGTATTCTAGATCTTGCCACTCAGAATGCATTCAAGGCGTGTTATTTGGCATAAAATCCCAACTAAGTACTAATAAAAATGACGCAAGTAATACTACGTTGAGACGGCGAAGTTCCTCTAGGAACGTTAGTGCCATTGAAGAAGAAGAAGAGTCAATATATATATATATATATATATATATATATATATATATATATATATATATATATATATATATATATATATATATATATATATATACCATTCATGAAATTAGTCAAGAGCCGTTACAAAATACTAATGTGTTATGTAATGGTATTATGTTAATAGCTAGCATAGATTTGGTTCGCTCTGGCTGCAAAGGAAACGAAGTTTTGCGTGTCTAGCAGAAGCATAATTTTGTTTTTGTCATATTTCTAAAGGTTTTGAATCAGAAATTGACGAAGATGTGTGCTTACAGCATGGAAGGGAGTATTATGTTTGACATCCTGTTTGTAACACGTTAGCGAAAAAATGAAAGATTTGATTCGACACAGTCAATTTGTGGGAGCTCAAACTTCAAATTGAAATATCTCAAAATAATGTTTTTGGTGCTTGGTTCGTTTTGGCAGAACCCCGACCATATGTGTTCCATAAGATGTGCTCCCGTGTATTCTAGAGCTTGCTGCTTCAGAATACATTCAAGGCGAGTTTTTCGGCATATAAATCTTAAATAAGTACTACTAATAAAAAGACGCAAGTAATAACTACGTTGAGGAGGCAAAAGTTCCACTAGAAACGTTAGTGCCATCCAAGAATGTGTTCTATAAGATGGAGTATTTTCCACAAGCGGTGAAAATATCTTGAATGAAAATTTTGTTTGATAATGATTTCATGTTATAGACGAAGTTTTAGGGGAAATGTTAGGAAATTATGGAAAAATTAAGTAATGATGATGAACTAACAGCTAACCTAACTAAGACATCTTTTACCCTGGAAAAATATTGTTCCGTTCTATTCTTAAATCCTAACTCTCCGATAGACTTAATCTATCAATATAAATATTTCTGTGATACCATTGCTGAATCAATCCAACCCGGTTCATTTTTACTCGGGTACCCGGCAACAGAGTACGGTGCATTTTTCATTTTCGAATGTCCGTGTTTGTGTCAATGAGAAGAGAAAGCGAAACAAAAAAAGAGCGAGAGAACGGTGCGAGAGCGATTCTGAAATTTCAGCCATATTGAACAAAGTTTGGCATTTGAAGTTGAAAGTGCAAAAGCATCAGGAATAGGAGTTTCGTGTTCGCGACGTTCCCGTGTTGAAAAATCGCGATTACTGCGAAGGCCAGAATAAAGGGGCACCCAACTTATGGATTACAACGGCGTCTGCTGGGGCCCCACTTGAGCGCGCTGTGTTGGTTCGAGTTGCGGACGGAATTTCGGCGTTGGCAACAGAAAGGAAAAAAAAGGTGAACGGCGAGAAAAATTGTTCGGTGTTCGGTGCGAAACAAAAGTCGAATATCTCGCCCAATAAGAAGTTGGTCATCGTCGCAGTAGTCGTGGGTTTGCAAATGCGATTACCCTTTTCTCCCCGTCCATTCGCGAGTGTGCGTGCAGCGACGTGCTTCACGGAGCAATCGGTGCTGTTCTGGAAGAAGAGTTTCTACTACGGCTGCTCGTGCACGGAACGGATAATCCGTGCAGGGAAACTACCGTTGCCGCAACCCGGCGGTGCACTCGCCGAGATTCATGTAGCTCAGAGACGATGTGTAGTATCAATTTTTCGATGTTCGTTTGTCATAATTTCAGCAGCCGGTGATTATTGGTAGTGCCCATATAATACTCCCTGTCGCTTGCGAAGAGAGCAGAGGCCAGAGGAAAAGCCCTTCCGAGCAAATCGTTACTGTGGAGAAGAAGCGAACAAAAATCTCGCTTCAAATAGTGCTTTATGAATGAATGTCTTGGCAATGAGATAAGATTTAGTGTCAAGTGAATAACTAACAAAAGCTGTGTTGTGGTACGAGCTGGATTTGTGAAATGTGGTGCATCTGATCATCCAACTAAGTTCATGGAGGACACGGAATATAAGAGAGTGGAGAGAAGAAGAGAGGAGTTGAATGAAACAATAAACACCATGCCCATTCTGCTGTAAATTGTGATGATCATCTTCCACTATTACTCGTTTCTTCTGCGTAAAAGGTTTATTCTCTCCATTCTATTTAGAACACGCAATCAGAATCTGCCTCCGTGTTCATGACTTCCGCGAGATTCGGCTGGATTGAATCGTCCAATGCATCAATTTGACCTCTTTTCGTTGTCCGTTGTCCGGAAATCGTTCGAGGATAGACGATGCAAAGCAAAGTGATGCATAATTTGAACAATAAGAAAATATTTAAGACGACTATGTAAAGGTGATCTATTCTGAATGGCATTTTGAAGACAACATTCACATAAAAGTGGCCTTACAGTTCTGTTTGCCAATATGAATATTATGAACAATTCTAACAAACATCAGCTGGTGCGTATATACGATTGAGAAAATTAATTTATGAGCATGAAATTGTGAGGAACGAAAATTCTCGGCTCGGGAATATGGTTGTTCGTGGCTAATAGCATAATGCTTGAGAAACAATTTGAATCATTATAGAATTCTACATTAATCGTAGAAAACTAGTCGAGGGTAACGGGTAGTCTTCTGATTAGTATCGTCAAAATCATAAGAAAATGTCAAACTGTTGCTTCTGGATGAACTGGATGAAAATATCGAACACGAGGGCGAGCATTTCGAACGGGTTTCGTTAAATGACTTAGGTAATGTGGTAGGACTATGAAATTATGTTGGACTTGTTTATCACTTCGGGTATTACTTTAAAATAAACCTGTGTGCAATTTACTACCACTGTCACTCGTGAGAACTGCTGTCTTGAATGTCTCCGCAATCATATCGGAATGACTAAAATTCATAACTTACTTCTGAACAAAGTTTGATACCTTATTCAATGTTTATTCTCATTGGTATTGATATATAGCGCATTTCATTGAACTAACCTTGAGGAATATCAATAAATGTGAACAAAGGATATACAGGGAAACTTCGATATAACGTACCCTCGTTAGAACGTATCCTCGATATTTTCTGATAGAACAATAAATTATCTGTATTGTGATGCTAAAACAAGTTTTGTACCTTCAATCAATCCCGAAATACAGCTGGTTTTGTGATTCCGGATTCTAAATGAATCAAACTTTAATCAACAGTACGAAGGGAAACATCATGAGGAAGGCTGGGTTCGTCTTCTGATTGAAGCTATTCATTAACTGTACTAAAACAGCAACACAATAATGTATTATAGACTACGTTTGTGAGTACTTTATTATGCTTCGATATAACGTACAATTCGATACAACGTACAATTTTGAAAGTGAAATGTACGTTATATCGAAGTTTACCTGTATTTCGTAACTGTGAACTAAATTTTATGAGTTTAGAAAAGAGAATGGGCTTGAAAAACCATTAATTGAGTTAATATAACCCCAGTTTTTCCACACAAAAGGAACTGTGATAGCATAGTTTATTTCAGCTTTGGAATTTTGGTTGTAACTCAAACCATATTCATAAAACTAATTATTGAAACGGTTTGTAACCGGAAAACCTCCGATTTATGATGTGGTCATTTGAAAGATCTAGGTTAAACTATTGTACAATATAGACCAATAATAATGGGGATATAATGTCACGCTCATTCGAATTTTCGAGCGCAAATAAACTAATGTCTTCTAGTGACAATATGTAGTTAGACCGCTTGAAGTTCTCCCGAATTTCAAGTAAAAGTCGCTTTATTGTTGAATTTATTCTATATGCTTGTGGATTTTCTGCTTGGAAAAGTTTAAAAAAAGCAAAAGTCACCGTTGATTATTAAGAACAAAAGTAAACAAGTGACATTGATAAAAAAGCATGCGAATGACACTAACACAAAAGTCCTACTTCTTTTGTCCATATTTTTTACTTTTGACGATATAGAGCCCTATTCCAGAAGACGAGACGAGCAAACGAGCGCTTGCTCGAACTAAAAACAGACGAGTAGCTCGTCTGGCTTCACGACCGTTTGGCCGCGCTTGCCGATTATTCAGTCGAATAGTTTGTTCGATGTGTTTGTTCACCTTGTAGATTTAAAGCATCGGTATTCTAGTATTGCATAAGCAATGTATGTTTTCAACTGTAATCATAATATTCAATTCAGTAATTGCAAGATTTTACAGATTTTCAAATGGGCCTTTTCCGAACAACACAACCAAATGTAAACATTGAACTCATATCCAGGGATGCCAGATGACAGGCACGAAAAGTGTCTTTTAGGATTAGGCGATCTCGGATCGATTCTTAGAAGATCGATCTTTTCCATTCCGATTTCCGATTTTTTGGATCGATCTTTTGTACTCGATAAAATAGAGAAAATCGTTTTTTTTGCTTTCGATCTTTTCGAACTTTTTGTATTTTGTTATTTTACAGTATACATCGATTTTTTATCTCATCAAATGTCACCTAACCTTTTTTTGAACATAATGTCACTATTTGGATTGTCTCTTCTTACTTCTGTTCAAATGCCAACAGAGACGGAACTAGTGGCAGCTACTGAGGGGATGAACTGTAAACGATTGCGCATAGGATCACTGAACCTGATGTTGACATCAATTATAGGCGAAAGAAAAGCTTTTGATTTTCAAAAATCGCTTCGGTAAAGATTGTTTCAGCAAAGATCGATTCTTTAGTACCGATTTAATCAGTGGATCGATCCCTAAGCTGTTTGGAAAATTGATTCGATAAGATCGATCTTCTTATAAAGATCGCCCAATCCTACTTCACATCATATTGAACGAAAATGAGTAATTCAAAACAACTGCTTTATTGGAAATACATGTACATACATGTACAAACTCGTAATCGTACTCCACCATGCAGATCACTTTTTCCTTCTTCTGAAAGTCGAAAACAAGGTTCCGGAACATTCTATTTAGATAAAGTTATAGTGTCATATGAGAGCCAGAAGGTTTGATATCTGTTTTCAGAATACTGTCAACCCTCCTATAACGCGGTGTGTGCGTACCGCAGTATATGGAAACCGCGCTATATCAAACTCAGAATGAGTACAAATCACATCATTCGTACCGCGTAGTATGGATACCAATGAGAATTCATAAAGATCAATGAGAGAAATGATGAAAAAAATAAAACAAAAAGTAGAAGGGTCTGAGCCTAGGGGCACGGATGGAAGTTTGACGTAGGACTGTAATTGTTCAGAACAGATTTTTTTTTAAATGCAATTCTTTTCATTGTTCAGAAATCTGTTAGTTTAATCCTTTTGAAACTCTAAAAAGTAGCCCTGAAAAGGCCGGAAACCGTCAAACGGTTTGTACTTATAATCGAGAGCAGTAGCTTTTTCGGTGGAATAATGCTCGTTTGTAGACTATCACAACCAAGTCGTATTGGTTGTACTGCTCAGTCTATCATAGAAGGAATTGAGTCATTAATGAATATGAGTCATGAAGATTAAACCTTTGCGGTCGTTTCTCTGCTCTCAGTCACCACAGCAAGGAATCACACGAAATACATCATTAAACGATGTTATAGTTTAATTTTTTTTCTAAACGAATTTCAATGTCTAGTGAACTTTTTCACGGATGTATACGGAGTTTCTGGGAATAATAGGTAACGTTACTTGATATTAACAAAATATTGTAAGCGTGGAAAGATAAGAGGATCTCTGTCAAGGGAAAATAATTCATTTATTCATTGCTATACTTGTAGAGTAAGATTTTTTATCTTGTAAATTTCTACAATCGGTGTCTATGTTCTAACCACATTATCCCAAAAAATAAAAAATAAAAATTATAACTGATTACAATTAAATATACATTTAAACAATTAAACAACTAAATATATCATAGATGCCCGTTCCATTCTGCCTATCCATTCCATACATTTACGATATAATTTTGCAGTTGATTGTATAGTTTTAATGTTGGTTGGAAGCTGTTTCCACAAAGTAATTGCACGAACGAAGAAGGTACTACTGTAGTGAGAGAAGTTATGTTGTTGTACGATGTAGTGTCTAACTCGAGAGCTTCTTAATAGTTGCAACTTTTCAGAGAGGTAGTTTGGACCTTGATGGATAATTTTGAATAAGGTAACACAACTTCTAACTTTAATGAAATCAAAAAATGAACAGCCCAGAAGCTGCAGTTGTGAGTGACTTACACTGTCATATATTGATAAGTTAAAATCCCAACGCACGCAATGATTCAAGGCAACTTTTGCGCGATTTAGAGCGCTAGCAGAGGCATTCAAAATTAACTCTAGTCCGTAAAACAAGTGTGGCCTCAAAAGTGAACTGAAAAGCTTCACTTTTGTTGAAATGGATAACATACAAGCCGTAAGCCTCAAATGTCTCACTCCGGCATAGATTTTCGCGCATTGGAAGTTAGCTTGGGAATCCCACTCTAAATCACGCTGAAAAACTATACCGAGACTAGAAACATTATTGACATATTCAATAATATCATTATCAATTACTAGGCTTGGTAATTCAATACATAAATGCCGTCTGGAAATGAACATGGCTTTCGTTTTGGATGAATTTATTGGAAGAAGATTCCTTAATGATCATAGCGAAACATTTCTCAAATCATTTTTGATTGAACAAATCATTTCGTCGGTAGATGCATCAATTGAGCAATGATATAATTGAACATCATCTGCAAACATGTGAATCCTGCAGGTTTGTAGCACTGAGGGAAGGTCATTGATGAATAGAGAAAATAAAATTGGACCCATCACTGATCCTTGAGGTACACCTGATAATATACTGATGGGTGCAGAGAGTTTACCATCTATATCAACAACCTGAGAACGAGCACTTAAATGAGAATTAATCAAATGTACAGTCTTATGAGAGAATCCGAACTGGTGGGATAATTTTTTTAGTAGTTTGACGTGAGAAACCCTGTCAAACGCTTTGCCAGTTAGCGAGTAAAATTCGATAAGTGTATTGATTTTTCGGCCCAATTAACGAACCTTTTTTATTTATTAAATTGTACACTTGTGTTGTTATTTCCACTGTTGATGTCTCAGTGCTTGATATATTTGCTGTCTAATGGTATATATTATAACAGATATCGTAAGAACGATTTAGCGTGATATGCATTTGAAAACTCTTAGACAAACATTACATTTTTCATAGAGTGACCCCCTATATAGAAATCGATGTAGTCCTACGTCAAAACTAAACAAAAAATTTTCATTTAAATGTTAAAATTTCAAAACTGCATTCGGGTGTTCTTCTCTGATAAAAGTGGATCCCTACCCAGATGGGGACTATGGACGTTGATGATGCTGAAGTTAGAGAAGTGGCTTCGCATACTCAATCTGCACATTATTTCTGTAACTATTTTTAAAGTATACTAATTTTGTGAAACCAAAAAACACAATACGCTTGTTCATGTTGTTCATGTTGTAAACGTTTATCTTTGAATAAAGTACTAGTAGCAGCTGAATACTACTTAAATAATGAGAGAGTGCAGAATTCATTCAAACTCTTGTGATCATCCTTTCTCTTTAACATTTCAGATAAACCCCCTCCCACTTTCTGCCGTACTGTTTTCTGCCGCTCCTCTAACCCTGCTTAATAACCAAACGGGCGCACCTTCCTCCATAGATCTGCCTTAAGCTCATCAAGTAGTTTGATAGGTTTGGCAATGACAGCTAATTTTGCAGCACATCTTGACTTGCGAATCATATCCTCTAAGCCGGAGCCTGCCTGAAACCGATGTCGTAAACGGCTAAAATATTATCTTGAATATAAACATATCCAGTTAAAATCATGCATTGGTTGCACGAATAGAACTGATGGGACGTTGTTGAACGGAAACCGCGCTATAAGAGTACCGCGTTATAGGAGGGTTGTCGCAATTTCATCGCCGCGTAATATGGAAACCGCGTTCTGAGAGTACCGCGTTATAGGAGGGTTGACTGTATTAAGTTTGGACACATCTGCGGAACTAACATCTTTACATTGAATAACATCTACTGATTTATTTTGCTGTTGAACGGTTTTTCCGTCTGTGCTCAGGCATTCAAATTGTTCGTCCTCGGCACATTACAAACTTTTTTTGGTTCAATTTGATTTTCATCGATGGTGTATTGGATCAGAATGTTCACTTGAACATCCCAAAGGAAAACATGAAGCAAAGTGTGAGGATTCAAGTTTTACCAAGATAATTACCATAATGGTCATATAGTTCGCACATGGTTATATTACAATTGCAGGGTGGCTATCCATTCGGGAAATGCGGGAAAAAGTCGGGAATAAAAATCCATCCATAAAAATCCAGTCGTGAGTTCTACTGCAGATTTTTAACCCTCCTGTACTCGCGTGCAAAATCATAACACGTATACTCGCGCACGGTGTCACAGACCGAAAATTGAACTTCTCTGTGATGTTGCCATTGTGTATTTTTCAGGCTTTTTTGGTATTTATATGAAGAAGAGGGTATGATTGAATGAAAAAACTCCAAAAAATATGTTTTCTTCGTCTTTATTAAGTTTTAATAGTCATCTTACTAAGCCTCCTCAAAACAGAGTAATTTTTGATACTCCAACACAAATAACGAAATTCGAATTTTTCACTGTTATTAATTAGAAGTAAGGAACTGAATATAATTCATGGAAGTATAAAGAGCTATAAAGTAACATAAAAACTTATTAATCGATTGTGATCTCATTGGAGTAAGAATCAGAACATAGCATAACTGCATGCTCCAAACAAACGCGCACTTCATACACTTCATACAGTTGTTGCGTGTTTTTCGGGTCTTTTATCGAAGAGAATGTATAACTAGAATGTCGATAATTACTAGATGATAAAAGTTCTGGAACATAAAGTTTGCATATTTCTAACATTTCTAACATAACATATCACTGTATTCTTGGTAAACTAAGAATTAATGTCTTTTTTTAGATGGGCATAAAAAGATGACATAAAAGGATTTCTAGGAACTTCCTTTTCTTTTTCTTATTTTCTTGTCGGTATTGTCCATTTTTAAAAAAAATATCCCCGAAACTGTAACTGTTAAAAATTATCATAAGCCACCGATTTGTTTATAGTATACTTTTTACAATTCTTCCACAAGTCAACTTCTTTCATAAGTGTGTATATGTATGACCGTTATATTCAGCGAATATACTATACGAAAGTCAAACATTAATATTTTGCTTTTGAACGTATGAATCGAACGACGAATATATCGACGAATAGTTCATATTTAAATCCGTTCAATGTAGTTACAAAAGGGACTGAAATCAGATAAGAATAGTCCAGTAAAGATCTTATGCACTATATTCAATAAATATTCCACGCCACTAACATTAATGTATACATTTCATTCAACAACATTATAGAATATGAAAAAAGGCACTTGTCCAAAAAAGTTACTCCTATACTCACGTCGGTGTGTCACACCGAAAGTGTTAAAAAAGTGACACACGTCCCCTTTGTACCAACACATGCGATACGCTAAACGATGACGAACGACGAATAACGAAGCTAGAGAGAATCGCAAAGTCGTAGTGTTGATATTTTCTGAGAATTTAACGAATTATTGATTTCTCGGTCTGACAGACCAATGCGCGAGTATAGGAGTGTTAAAGAAATTGTCCATACGATCACTTTGATCACTTGTTATGATTTTAACATTTTGGCACTGAGAAAAGAGTATCGATTGATCAATTTTAAAAATGTTTGTTGTATTTCTCAAAACGAAAACAGTGACAATGACTGAAGTCGTGACGAATTGCTCGTCTCGTTTTCTGGAATAGGGCCCAAAGATGCCACTTTGAGAGAAAAAATGTAGGAGATTATGTCTGGGACATGACCGCATTTCCGACGTAGGACTAGGAAATTGTATTATTCAATTCGCTTGTTTATCACTTCGGGTATTACTTTAAAATAATCCTCTGTGCAATTTACGACCACTGTCACTCGTGAGAACTGCTGTCTTCAAATGTGTTCGCAATCATATCGGAGCAAATAAAATTCAAATATGGTGCATCTGACTTTTGACCAAAGTTTGATAGCTTATTCAATGTTTAGACTTATTGGTATTGTTATATAGCGCATTTCATTAAACTAACTTTGAGGTTATTTCAATAAATATGAACAAAGCATATATTGCGCAACTGCAAACTAAATTCTATGAGTGTAGAAATGATAATTGGCTTGATGAATCGTTGTTAGAGTGAATATACCCCCAGTTTTCCACAAAAACGGAACTGTGATAGCTCGGTTTGTTTATTTGAGCTTTGAAGTTTTGGTTGTAACTCAAGCTATAACCATAAAACTAATTATTGAAACGGTGTGTAACCGGAAAACCTTTGAAGGAGTCATTTGAGAGATCAAGGTTAATCTATTGTATGGTATAGGCTCAAAATAATAAAAATACAATGTCACAATCATTTGAATTCTCAAGCGCAAATGAGCTAATGTCTTCTGAGGACAATATGTATTCAATCCGCTTAAATTTCTCAAGAATTTAAAGGAAAAGTTGCTTTGTTAAATTCATTCTATATGCTTGTGGATTTTCTGCTTGGAAAAGTTTGAAAAAAGCAAATATTTGACCCCGAGACAAAAGTCACCGTTAATTAGTAAGAACAAAAGTAAACAAGTGACACTAATAAAAAACAGGCGAATGACACAAAAGCCCTGCTTCTTCTGACGATATAATTTCATGGAAAAAAAACCCACGTATGCTATCATACTGAAATGTTTTTATATATTTCATAAAGCCTTCACAAATGTCTTCAAAATGAAGACATGTCTTGAAATCGGCATCTCTGCCCCTAACCCACATACCAACCAAACGGTGGCAACATCAACCACACAGTCGTCTTGACTTCACCGTTTAGTTTGACGATGAAAGCTAAATTTACGGCACAATCTTGACTCGCGAATGATATTTTCTTAGCCAGGGATCGGGATCGGTTCCAGTTGGCAGGATAAACGGTAGCAAACTTTGCCAGTTGGGGGTACTGCTTAGAGTTTAATGATAAATTCAAGGAAATTCAAGGATCGTGATTGCGATTGAAACGAAATGTTTTGATCTAACAGTCGATTTCTTTACCAATGGGACTTTTTTGAACCCCCTCACTTAATCAGCTTGTAACTGTTCTAATAATGAATATTTTTTGCCCGATCAATTTTTGTTTTATTTTTGAAAGCTAGGTAAACAAATAATGATATAATGAATGGTAAAGATATGCTTTGTTTTTTTTTCGGAACTCAAAAAAACCTCCGAAATTCGTGCTTCTACACTAGAATACCCCCTGAAGTCTATTATTATGTTATCCGCGATGACGCTGTCTCTCAATCCCGCGGATAATCGGGCTTCTACTGTATTTACAAAAACTTGCAAACTGTTCTAGCGTGGAATGTGCCATTGATGATACATTTATCGGTATTATTATGTGAGAGAGCTCAAAAATGAAAATTTGGGGGAAAATCGAGGTCAAAACCATAGGCTTTCCTAACAACAAATTATGTGAGTGATTACGCACATCAGGCATGTCTAAAAAAACAAAAAAAAAACACTGTTTCCATATCAATAAAACGAATTCAATACAATGCAATACAACATTTTATATTTATTAACTGAAAGTGAACCATAAGTAATCGAATCATCAATATTATAGGCAAAGAAAAATGTCGATTGAACTAACTACGTAAAATATACAATACAGGTCGGACTTGATTATATGTGATTCAATCAAATACAATTGTGGACTCGATTATATACAGTTAGAAATTTTTTTTTTAAATTTTTCAAATATGGTTTATTTTAAGAAAAAATGTTACCTTTCAACGTTAAGATGAAATGTAAGAGGCTTTTATATGTACAGTGGGGTATAAATCGTTATTTTTTGGAGATTTTGCTTCAATTTTCAATTTGAATTGTTTATATCGCATTGTCTATATTGCAGCGAAATTAAGATAGATAGAAGTCGGGTGTCAAAGAACAAATTGTAGAGCAATTTGAAAGCTTCAATTCAATTGATAGAAACAATCAAGTTCAATATGAATTTTTTGGATAAAATTGATAACACTTTAAAATTAATAACTTTGAAGCTTTCCACTTCTAAATTGTTATTCAAATTCACTAATTTACATGTTTCACAACTAAATCCTGTACTAAATTTTCTCTTCTTTCAAATAAAAGCAACAGAATCGTCTTCTGTAGCGTACTTTTTAATGTAGAGTCAGTTTGAGGCAACAGAGTCCTAAACAAAAAAAAAGTTCTATAACTCTGTCATTGTTGAAATTCGAACATATGCGTAGAAGGATTTTGTCATCAAATATTATCCTCTATCATATGAATGAATTCGGATTTTTTATATGAGAAAGGTATTTTATGACTTTAAGGGGATGAATCAAAACATAAATTCTTCTTTCATATTTAAAAAACAAAAAATATGCTTAAAAACGATTGAAAATTTTTTTTTGGCCCGATTATATTCAGGATACGATTATATACAGTGAAAATAAATCCGAAACTGTATATAATCGAGTCCGCGCTGTAGCTAGAAAATTTATGAACTGAAAAAAAATTGCTTCACAAATATCAAAAACATGCATCAACGGTGACCATCAGTAGAGTTCATCGCAGATGAAAATATCCATGCGGACCAAAACTATAAACAACTGTTTGTTTTATCATTGATCTTCCATTGATCAAGAAACGTCCCTTTGTCTGTGCTTTTACTACTACCACCTTCGTAGGCCGGAAGAAACCCTTCCTACCTGCTAGCCACTCGTTTATTTAGAAAGAAAATTTTCTTCAAATTTTCACCAATCGAATGAACCTGCTTGCTGCTGCTGCTGCTGCGAACAGCGATGAGGAGGAGGCCAACCCACCCCACTTTCTTCATTGCGGGTTGGTCGGTGGAGGCCCTCGCTCTCTCCGGCGCTTGTTTCGGTTACTGTGCCATTTTTCTCGATCTCCCACCATTTCTCACTTGCTCTCGCACACTTTCTCCGGCTGCTGCTCACCAGAAGAACTCCCTCTAGCATCGGTTGCTGCTCCCGTCGAACAATCAGTGTTCCAGGATGAGTGATGGATACTTCGAGCGACCTGCTAGGATATCGTTTTGTTTTTCCTACTGCAATGGACTTCAGTAGATCCCAATTGGTGCTGGACGGTTACGTGAATGGTCAATGTCGGTAGAAATCATGGATTTCGCCAGTTGTGTGTCTCGTTTGTTGGAATATCGTCGAAAGTGAAAAATGACTCTAGCTTTTCGGTGTCTCGTGTGAAAATTTTGGGAGCGGCAGGAAGAAATCATCGGAGAGATATCGCGGACGTGAGAGAAGTGTTAGTGCCAGAGGGATTGTTCTTGTGTGTAAGACCGAGAAAATGTAATGTGTGTAGTGTGTAAAATGATCACTTCAAACTGCGTTGTCACTGCAATTCGGAATAATTGTGGATAGTACTCAAACCGACGGACAAAACAACATCTTTGCTTATCCGTGAGCCGGGGCAGTGATAAGAGCTCACCCCGTATGCTGCCAGTCTGTTCCCTGCTGCTTCCACATGAATCGATTTGCTCTCGGTTAGATACACACCATTCGGATACCACTGGTAGTGTTCATTTGCTCTCCGGGGTGATTACACAGAAACCGGAGGAACGTCGGTTGTGTATGCGTGTGATTCTTAGACGGAGTCTACTCTTTTTCTCTCTGGTTGCAAAGAGCGGGTGTCTGAGGAAAATTACCAAATTGCTACCGCCGCCACACACATCCACATACAGACAGAGAAGAGCGTATACTTTGAGTCATCTGAGCCATAGGCGAACCTTCGGCTGCTGAGAGTGTGAATGGCCTGCCGCCGCTGCCATCTTTCGCAGTTATACTCTGGAAAATCATCGGCTGATTCCACGATTTGATTGTTTCGCACGCCTTTTCGCCTTAGTGTAACGTACTGAATTCGGACAAAAACAGGGAACCATGCTGCGACACTTGCGATATGGGGGAGAAAGGGACGGAGGGTAGACAACGTACAACGTGTTCCTAGCGATTAGTTAGTTTACAGAAAAATCGATAACCTGTCATTGTGTATAATAACACGCCCGTCGTCGCCTATACTCGCGGTTGTTACTTTCATCGCAGAGGAGAGATACCTAGCGTTCTAGGTATTCTCCGGTATGCACTTGCTGTCACGCCGTGGTCGTAGACGTGTGTAAGAGAAACCGTGATCGAACTCTTAGGAAAAACACTTCACATACATTCGTCTTCGAGTATGCAAAATAAGACCTTTTTGAAAGGAATTATATTATTAGAACATATTATATGTTCTAGATCCTCCAAAACATGCTGAAGTTCAGACCAATTGATCTACCATTTCAACAACGGCTGGTGCAATGTTCACGACAAGAAATCTAACCCTAAAAGGTTCATAGAGCCCGCGCGCTATGCTGACTTTGAGTTTATATAAGCATTATATGTTATAGGTCATCCAATTCATTCTGATATTTAGAAGATCATAGGATCAATGTGCTCCATTGACTTCAATTGATATGAATATTAAACCCAAGTAATCTTGCTTCCGTTTACATCAATCGACCTTTCAACGAAATGAAAATCCGAAAATCTCATGTGCCATAACATGCGGCAAAGATTAGGTAACCAAAAAAGGAAAACCTGTGCAATTAATTAGACCGGCTGTATATCCTATTATTTATCGCATCTTTATCAATCGATATCCATTCTCACAGTTAAAACCTGAGAAGGTATCCGAGAGAACTTCTCTAAAATCAATCGTCCCGGCGATACGTTAATCATAGCTTTATAGAACTCAATTCGCGACGGCGGAGAGTTATCTTTGGGAAACCTGAAAAGATAACCAGAAGAACTCTCAAATCAATCGGACCGGCGTTATATTCCGTTATTCTTCTATATTGAACTTCCATTTCGAAGGGACACAGTTATCTTTCAAAAGCCTGAGTAGCCGAGAGAACTCTAGAAACAATCGTCCCGGAGTTATGTTCTATTATGCGTAAGCTTTATAAAAATTAAATCGCGACGGAGGAGAGTTATCTTTAGGTAACCTGAGAAGGTTACCGAGAGAAATCCTCTGAAACCAATAGAAGTTCCTCGAATATTGTTTCACAGTAATGTTCGAGTGGTGGGAAACGTTATTTTCATCTGCTCGAATGGTTAATTAATGGCTCATTTCGCTATTTTATCAACTACATGTGAACATTACACGAAGCTTCGAAGTGAATTCTATTTCTCAAGCACTGGAATAGATAAAAAAAAAATGTTTTGAATAACTCAAAGTAGAACTTCTTTAAATAAAACGATTTTTCAGGATCCACTTTTCTTCCAGTTTTTTAGGAGCAATCTTCCAGTTTTTTAAAAATATTGGCAACTCTGGTCACAGTGTCATATGAGCAGAGATGCCAACCAAATTTTTGAAAAAGCTGGAAAAATTTGAAAAAACAGGAAGAATTATTTTTTTTTATTTTTTCTCAATTTTTTATATTAACAGTACAAATAAGGGTATGCAGTGACAGTGTCATTATGTAGCATTGGTACTTAGGGTGGGTTTATATTCATATATTCATGTGAAGAAATATGATGAGATTTATAGAAATCACATCAACCGTTTACACTAGTGTGAACTTCTATAATGAATATATTCATATTTTCGGTGAATTTATTCACCTGAAGTAGAACTGCATCCAACTTTAGTGATTTCTCATCAGTGAGAAATTCACAAGCGTTTACATATGCTGAATTTATTCAAGTTATATATACCTCAAATAAGTGTATCAGATTTATTCTCACCCGTTTACACCTATTTTCACGTGAATAAATCCAGCTATAGCTATAGATCTTCCTAATGTAAACCCGCCATTACGTATTACTGCCACCGGAGCGTTATTTTCAATATGGATTTTTTTTCTTAGTGAAATTGATTGTTCACAATTTGGGGAAACAGGTTTGCTTGCGAGAGACCGCCGCTTCTGACAACGAGTCGGCGGTCGACTCGGATTGCGTCCTTAACCTCGTTAAATGGGAGCTTCGTCACCCTATAACTTTACCCTCAGAATAAATTTTATAGCGAAAAAATTAACTCATGAAAAATTGCGCTTCGTTGACGTTAATATATAAATACCGTAGCATTTTTAAATTTCCTCAATTTGATCATTATTAACATTATACTTTTGTTTTACATTCTGTGTGATTCTTACTAACCCTGACTGTTCTTCATGCATGTCTACATAATTTTTGGAAGCTAGAATTCCGCGCATAGTTTTTGTTCCTGTTCTATTTCTTAGTTTTGTTTTGTTCAAATTGTATTCTGAAAACAATCGTTCAACGATTGCTGAGTAATGCGGCAAAACCAGAAATATTGGAATAATATTTTTCAACTTAGGATAACAAAATGATTGTCATTCCTTTTTAGTGACAAAATTTTACCCCAAAAGAAAGAAGCATCCTTGCGTTCGTTTACAGTGAAGTCAGTAAAATCCAGGTTTCGGATCTCCCCAAACTCGTTATCAACATCCTGAATTTTTCGATTTCGATCGCGAATATTCGGAAGACTTTTATGACATTAGTTGGATCTATATTCGTCATGTTGATAATCAAAGGATCATTGAAATTAAATGCAAGATTTTATATGCGAGCAAATATTCATTGATCAATCGCGGCACCTACATAAACGTTATCCAAACTGACATAATTTTCCTGATCGAACTGCATGTTGTTTTAGACGCAGATTAATTATATTTTTCATATCTGTCTCAAAAAAGTTATCCAAAAGTGTCCTGAACAATCTTGAAATGCTCGAATGCAAAGTTAATAGCTCCGAACCTCCGCTTTGAAATATTCTGGTAATATTTTTCACCATGCTTAGAGTATGAAATGAGAAGGTTGAATGAATGATCATCGTAGTAGGATTATTTAAACCGTCATAGATCGATCTTACTCGGATCTTCTCTACTTTATCACCATTCAAAATAAATTCGGAGCGGTTCGTAACGTTCCAGTATACGTATAATAAAACATTTTTTAACGAAATCCACCGCGTGGCTGACGGATGCAGCATTTTCAACGGTTTCAACTCTAATAGTGTTTGGATTTCAGCAAACTTACTGTATCGTAAAGGACTACAGCTAAGATACAAGTAGATATCCTTACACAGCTGCTCAATTCTATCAGGCATGTGTTTACATGCATATATTGCACACAGAACCATACTATGGCAAACACATTTTAGTATGAACGAACTTGGGCAGTACTTTCCTAGATACGCTCTTTATGACTTCTCGGTACCGGTCATGTTATTAGCCCCTTCGGCAGAATATCCTACAAGAATATCCTGCTTGTATGGTATTCCGTCTCTAACAGGTAACCACAGTCTCGTAAAACGTTTCTGAGTTAGTTTCGATAACCTCAATCAAGTCGTGGAAGCAGTCTTCACAATAGGGAGTAAAAAACTTGAAAATGCCAAAATGAAAAAAGCTGGATAAAACTGTGAAAATTAAAAAAAAAAATGGAGATTTTTGGCCTTTGGCTGTTTCGCTGGTATGCTCAAAGAAAACTGGCAATATACAGGAAAAACTGGAAGGTTGGCAACTCTGCATATGAGAGTTAAAAGGTTTGCTATCTGTTTTCAGAATAATGGTTATTTCTCTAAGAATGGCGAATGTATGTGCTAATGTAGGGAAATTGACTCAAAATCATATTTGTACGCTGATTGAAATCTCAACTCCATTTCGAAGGCGTTGACCAATTTCCAAATTCCGTCATTAGTATGGTACCTCTTGTTCATTGCAACTATCTTCAGCTGGCTTTAGCCGTTATCTACGAGTTTTTTTGGTGTTTTCGGAAGGAATATTCGTCCATTATTCATACATTTTTTTTTAAATCGTATTTTTAGAAATTTGATGATTCCTAAATTTCCTACACATATATCTTCCTTAGTTTTTACTGGGATTGATGCCGGAAGATTGTGGGGGAACATCAATAACTTTTGAGCAATCGTAATGCAACCATGTGCGAACTGCATATGTCTTGTGCTCTGGATAATTATCTTGGTAAAACTTGAATACTCGATTCCATCCCATTTTGTTGACACTTTGTTTCATATTTTTCTCCAGGATGTTCATGTAAACATGCTGATACAAGCCTAAGTTAAAAAACTGCTTCTCCTAAGTTTACGACCATTAATTTGATAATCTTGAAAGAGATCCAATGTTTATGAAATTTGTCAAGTGGTTTTTGGTGATATTATGTTGTTGTTCACTGTTCGCTGTTCAATGTTCACTGGAAAATCAAATTTACCAAATTTGTTTTTCTACGGTCAAAAACATCGGAAAGATCGAAAAGAAAAGATCGATTTTCGTGATTTTTGGAGTAGAAAAAAACGATCCAAAAAATCGGGAATCTGAGAGGAAAAGATCGATCTTCTAAATATCGATCCAAGATCGCCCAATCCTATCCACTATCACTAATTTGACACCCTCGAAAGCAATCCAAATGTTGACATTACACCCAGGTTTTTTTTACGCGGGGGATACGAACCTCGTAAAAAACCGCGTTAATTGGAAAATCCGCGTAAAAAAACATGTCACCTAATGATAGATATCGAATGGGACTATTCTTGTACCGCTGAAATATTTTGTAGTGCAAGTTAGTTCCTATCTCTCCTATCTCGCTTCCTATCTCTTCCAAACATTCCAATTGAAATTCTATTGTTCACGTCCTCTGTACTGTTTTTTTTTTGTCATACCCATTATAAAATTGTTTCAATACACAACGTAGAACGAGTAAAAAGTGTAGTGTTTGGTTACTGTTGTCCCGTAGCTAAGTAGACAGGAAAAGACATTCACAAATCGTCGCCCGTAAAAACCCCGTCCCCGTTCCCCGTTACACAATACCTAAAATCCACGTAAGAATCGTGATAAAGTGCGGCACTAATTTCCTTCGTAAACGCTAAGCTCCGACCTGTGAAAAAAAAATACCTGTGCAAATTTTCAGCTCAATGATTTAGGGGTGCCTCAAAGCTCTCAAAGTTTTGATTTGTTTCTTTCCATACCTTCATTGCCTAAGTCCTAGAAGGTCGATTTTCGGCCAAATTTTTTTTTTTTCGAGATGGCACCTGATCTCGACGTTCTGTACATTTTTAAATCATTTGGCATCGAAAAAAAAATTCGATTTTCCAAATTTCCTTTTGGATGGAACATGGATGGATGGATGGATTCTTCCGTGTTCTCGTGTTGTCGATGTAAACATCGGCAGTCATTAGACCGTTGACCTGCGCTGAGTTCCCAACCCCAGCCCACGAGAAACAGGCCCACACCATGATGCTTCCACCACCATGCTTCATAGTCGGTTGTAGATGACGGTCCTGGAGGCCCTCGTCGCTCTTCCGCCACGCTCGGAGTCGCCTTTTCTTGTTAAACAACTTGACCCTGGATTCGTCCAACCATATAACGTGGCTCCAGAACTCCAGCAGCTTGTTGACATGGTCCCTCGCAAACTCCTCACGTTAAGACTCCTGGACTCCATTAAGACTCCATGGTCTATTAATGACATACTTTTACGTAGTATTGACTAGAATTCCAAAAAGTTTGAGAAAGCTTATAACATTGGAATACTTTGATTTTAAATGGTAGTGGTGTTTTTTGCGCCCATCACTGTATGTACAGAGAATAGGTACATTCTTCTAATGTTTGCGCTGTCAAAGATTTGGTAGCTTCTTTTATCAAGGATTTTTATGGGTTAGTTATTACTATTATTCGGTTATTACTGTTAGTGATAAGGTCGGGTAAATTTTCTGCAGACCATGTATCTTCTTCGCTTTATGAGCCAAGCAGGAGCACATGCACTAGAAGCAATATGATTGACATCTGTACAAGTTGGAGGAAGCAAATGATTCTTCAAAACCAGCCCGCTCTATTTTGTTAGGTTCGTTTGGGTACTATAAAAAGGAAAGAAAGTTTGCTTTTCGCGTTATACGTCTCCAAACCATGAGCTTCGACACGTTCTGGGACCGTGTTCTGTAGCAATTTTATCTTTCAGAATTTCAACAATACTCATTACATATACATGGTCATTTTGCTGATGTAACTGTCCTGGGGGAAGATTTTTTTTATCTGAAAATAAATGTCACATTCTCCGTATCGGAGCAAAAGGTCATTGTTTCTTTTGGGCTTGTTTTTGGCGTGTTGATTATGAAAAATCATAACTCAAAAACGATAAAAATCACAAATCAGATTTTTGGATATGTTATGTAGAAAGACCTTTCACGCTTTCAAGAAAAAAATATAACAAACCATAGCGCCCTCTATACCAAAGCCATATAAACTATAAAAAATAAATATAATCAAGAATTACGAAAAAATAATTTTTCGGACCACCCTGAAATGGAAATAGCCCAAATAAAAAAATATAGGACCAATATTTTGTGATAAGGAACCAAACTATCACTTTTCACGAAAATCTGAGAATTACTACATCGGTTTGGCATGGAATGGCTGTATACTAGGTTGCCAATGAATGTATGGGAAAAAATCGACCTCAAAATTTTAAAAAGTTACCACCAATGTTCACCCCGAAAAAAACACCCTATGGAAAATTTCGGCTCAATCGGACTGAAGGAAGAGTGGTGTAAAGCGACAAAGTTTTGATTTTTTGACCCTCGAACATCTCCCAAGGGGAGCGTGAGGGGAGAGGGGTCTGTAACAGTTCGGCTGAAAAGTTTATAAGGTAACACAGTAAAACTATTCTTTTAAATTTTTGTTGTTCAATTTTATTATCCGACATAATTTCCTTCGAGGCCGATACAGCGATTAGAGCGATCTTGCAACCTTTCGATACCATTTTTATAGTACTCTTTCGGTTTTTCCTAAGCATTCTCTTCAGGTCTGCGAGCAGAAAATAATCGCTGGGGCCAGACCTGGAGAATACGGTGGATACGGAAACAATTCGAAGCCCAATTCATGCTATTTTGCCATCGTTTTCATTGATTTGTGATTTTTCCATTTTTTTTCACAATAACAAAAGTTGCTTCACTCTCAATGCTGTAACTCACGAACCAATCGACCGATTGCTGTCAAATTTTGACACGTATCCATTGAAAGATGGAGCTTTGTGATAGTCATGTAGATTTTTGCAAAGGCGCTATCTAGAGGTCAACCTTATGAACTTTTCATCCGAACTGTTGTTTGAAATCGGGGTTTTCAAAAAAGAATATTTTGATGCCAAATGTCTTCAAATTGCATGAATCGTCGAGATCTACCGTCATCTAGAATTTTTTTGTTGTCAAAAATCGACTCTGGGACTTTTTGTGGTCTTGGGAATAAAAAAAACCTATGGTTTAGTATGCCAATGAAAATGGCCATCTCGATTTATCGTACGTGACTTCCAGCGAAATGTTGATTTTGCACTCGAACATTTTTTTGTCAAAAATTTATTTTTCAGGAAAAAACCGACCGACTGCCAAAAGTAAATTTTAACAAAAAAAATGTTTTGTTCCCCCTTGGGTGATCTGTTTTTAAAAAACTCAGGATTTTGCAGGAAGCTAAGCCATACATATGGTCAATCAAATTTTTTTTTCAAGTGAATTTTACATGAAAAAAACTATGAACCTTTTTTTCCATGCACTGTCAATTTTTCTACAAACGATTCTGTGACTCGGACTTTGTTCATTTACGTTTTTGGTCGAACCAGAATTTACCCGAGAAAGATTATCCTTCTGCAGTATTCTTGCATTACTTTGTGACGTTAGATTCTTGCTACACGCAGCTGAGAGACGAAGGTATCGAAATGTTTATTCGAAATATTGAAATTTTTTGTCGGTCACAATAGTTACAACAGTTACATCTAACTGGCACGATTTGGATCGTTTTATTTTTCTTGAATGAAATTGAATGCGGAAAACCCTTAGAAAATTAGAAAAACAAAGTGTGACAACTGAAGTATGTTCATTCAAGTCAAGTTTTTGCCTTTTGTATGATATAAATAAGTTCAATTCATGTAATTCTAGAGTTAATATTTGACGAGAAGTAAAATTGAATCGTAATTTAATTGGAATCAATTGGAAAACATATACACTGCGTTTCATAACTATAGAATCACTTCATTTTTCCAGAGATTCCAGAGATATGTAAGAAGTCGCTTGAATTGAAGTATATAGTTAGTGTAGGATATAATAACTCTCTTCTTTAATAAGACTGGTCATTTCAACTTTATCGTTTTGCCCAGACGTGAAACATTGCGTCATGTTGTAGTGTGTATCTCGTTCTACGCAGAGGATACTGCTCGTTTAAGCTCTTCAAATCACTCATATTGCTTGTAAGCTGTATCTACTATTTGTACGATCACTCCTCATAAGTGCTTGACGGGGGTTTGATTTGGTAAACAAGCTGACCAGTCCAGAATCTGAAGCCCCTATTCATTAAACCTTGTCATGACCTGCCGGATTTTATGAATTGATGTCAAATTATCCACTCAGAAAAATGCAGTGGTTTTATAGTTATGAAACGCAGTGTATAACACCAAGGTGTGGAGGAAACGCTTATTCGATTATATTAGGCTGTCAAAAAAGTCCTGCGGTATTTCCGCGAGGTGTCGTTGTAAGCGCGTAGTTCTAGTTGTATTCATTGTATCGAGTCATACTATAGCTTGTTGGAAAGGTATTTTTGCGCGCTATAATAGAGTCCTTGACAGTGTTTCGTTTAGTTAAGTCGTTCGTGAGTTATAGTGTCGCAAATATGGAGCAAAATAAAGAGAAAATCCGACATATTTTACAGTACTACTATGACAAAGGCAAAAATGCATCCCAAGCTGCCAATAAAATTTGTGCAGTTTATGGACCCGATACAGTTTCCATTTCCACCGCACAAAGATGGATTCAACGTTTTCGTTCTGGTGTAGAGGTCGTCGAAGATGCGCCACGCTCCGGAAGGCCTGTCGTCGAAAATTGCGACAAAATCGCTGAATTAGCCGAGAAAGACCGACATAGTAGCCGCCGTAGCATCGGCCAAGAGCTGGGGATAAGTCATCAAACCGTTATTAACCATTTGAAGAAGCTTGGATTCACAAAGAAGCTCGATGTATGGGTGCCACACACGTTGACGCAAAAAACATCTTTGACCGTATCGACGCATGTGAATCGCTGCTGAATCGCAACAAAATCGACCCGTTTCTGAAGCGGACGGTGACTGGCGATGAAAAGTGGGTCACTTACGACTACGTGAAGCGCAAACGGTCGTGGTCGAAGCCCGCTGAAGCGGCTCAGACGGTGGCCAAGCCCTCATTAACGGCCAGGAAGGTTCTGCTGTGTGTTTGGTGGGATTGTCAAGGAGTAATCTATTATGAGCTGCTTCCCTATGGCCAAACGCTCAATTCGGACCTGTACTGCCAACAACTGGACCGCTTGAAGGTAGCACTCATGAAGAAGAGGCCATCTTTGATAAACAGAGGCCGCATTGTCTTCCATCAGGACAACGCCAGGCCACACACTTCTTTGGTGACGCGCCAGAAGCTCCGGGAGCTTTGATGGGAGGTTCTTTTGCATCCGCCGAATAGTCCGGACCTTGCACCAAGTGACTACCACCTGTTTTTGTCCATGGCGAACGAGCTAGGTAGTCAGAAGTTAGCCATAAAAGAGGCCTGTGAAAATTGGCTATCCGAGTTTTTTGCCAATAAGAAAGCGAGCTTCTATAACAGGGGTATTATGAAGTTGGCATCTCGTCATCGAACAAAACGGCGCACATTTGACTTAAAACAGATGATTGTAACTAATTTTATGAACAAATGAAAATTCAAAAAAAATACCGCAGGACTTTTTTGACAGCCTAATATTTTGATTTGTTTAGCTTTATTTATACTGAGATAAGTTTCGTGTGACTGCTGTTTTTACCATTCTTCTCTAAATATAACCCGCATTTTAGCCCCTTCACATATGCTTCTTAGAGCCTTTAAGATACAACATGCTTCAGCTTTTGATGTGTTTGAAAAAAAAAACAATAAATGGCTAATTGTTTTACTATATTTGGGAAAAATATTCCAGAAATTTTTTTTTCAATGTTATTCAGTTAATAACTCATTTGAGTTGGCTGGAAGTGAAAAAATGAAGGGACTTATAGAAACCATGAAACATATTTCTCGAATATTCGACAACGAAGCGACCAGTTCCCTGTTTCAAATTTCTGTCCATTCTAGTGGTCACGCTCAATCCATTTCGGTTTATCCATCCTATCGAATCAAGGAAGGGACAAGGACTGGCCTACAGAATAGCATACTGAAAAAAATCATTTAATTGACACGCGCTACCTGGAGTGAGCCGCACGGGTCATCCTTGGGTTCGGCCGTCTTGAGTATTCCCACTTGCATAACGTTCTTCATTTAATTAAGAGGCTTGCACAAAGCGACACAAACGTCACTGGGGGAATACTTTAGGATTTGTTGCTAGGCTAGTAGTCCCGACAGCACTAGTTAATTCCACAATGTGCTCAAACATATCTAATTTAAGGATAACATTCCCTGCGCTTACCTTGCACCGAAAGCTTCCACTACGCTAGTCCGCCAATAATAGGTTTATCGCAGTGTTGACGGACAATTCCGCGGACTTGGGCCACTTGCAACACGTTGTCCACCTTTCGCCAACCATATGTTCGGATGGCATAATTTAATTAATTTGAAAGCGAAACGCTAGAACATACATCGAGGTGAACCGTTCACGTTACTCCGCGTGGTGCTTGCGGGGAATTTTTGGAATGCCAGCCAAAACGGAACGGCAGGATGAAACCTCAGGAAAGTCAGGTGACAGCGAGTCGCGGAAATCTGTGTTGGAAAGGGAAAACAGATTGGGCAATGCGCGAACATGTGTTCCCCAGAGTGTGTGTAGTGTGGTAGTTTAGGAGGGGATTCAGGCCCGACACTATCGTACGCTGTCAGCTTCGTCCCTTTTTTCAAGGGCCGATCGATCCATCGATGCTCTGTCGTCAGTCCGGGGGAAGACTATAAAAGACGGCGACAACTGACGACAACTTTTAGTCTGCCTAGTGTAGCATACAATTTCGGAGAGTTCTGCTGCAGGCCGTTCCGTTCTAGTCCTTTAATCCGTTGATATCCCAGTCCAGAGAGGTTTCAGGTTCGAGTGTGTGTTGTGGCGATGAAAGGTACAGAAGACGGCGCGCAATCGGTTTAATTTACTGTGTTTTCGACGATCATATACGACCATGTGAATTGGGAAAGAATATCGACTAGTTTCACACCGAGCAAGAAAAAAAAAGAAGTGAAAATTGAAGCTCGTTATTTCTCAGGATGTGATAAGTGAACGATAAACAATCATGTTCGATGAGTGTTACATGTAATCTAATATCTGTTTCCTCCTCTTTACAGTGAAGTGAATGGATGAGAAGATTCGAGGCATTGGTTCGATTAGAATTTTTAAAGCAAGAGAGTAATAGTGTAGAAAACAGTGATATATATGGTCAACAAAACAGACCATTGCGGCAAAGTTCAGTGGAATAAGAGCACCAGTCGCCGTCGCCACCAGCAGCACCGCCGCCTCCATCGTTGCCGTCGTCGTGAGCAAGATCAGCAGGAACTTCTGATCGACAGGTCTAAAGCAATCGTTGGCTGGTCCATCTCCGTATTTGCCAGTGATCATCTTAGCAGTTGTGGTCGGAGGTACTCCAGTTTATAACGGCTGCATTAGCTGAACGGCCGACGACAACGACTCAGCGCGATCATCGTTCGGCTATTCGTCCTTCCCGCAGTCCGAACGTCCTTTTTCTTCTATTTTCTGTTTTTCTTACGAGTAATCTTCTGCTCGGCTCTTATCTTTCCGCAAGGGTGTTTTGCTCCCATCTAATTCCATTGCCTAATTGAATTTAAACCTCCTCTCCATCACCCGCAAAGAGCTGCTGAAACACACAAACAAACGTGAACAGAAGGCGCGCGGGTGTCATTGCGGTGTGCCGGCCAATCGTTGTGAAAAAAGGAAAAGCAGTAATCAAATTATTCAGTTGGTATCGATCGTTGTTACGTGCGCCAGGCAAAGTGATATATATATATATACGTACGCACGGAACAATCGCGCACCATACGTGAGACTGGTGTGCGTGTGTATGCGGGTGCGTGCGTGTGAATGTGTGTAGCAACAATTCCCAGTTAGACGACCCAGGATCACTAGTCAGCGAAAATCACGGAAGTGTGACCTCTGTACGCTGATCTCATCACAAGCATCCAACCATGGAGTGCTGCCTGTCCGAGGAGGCCAAAGAACAGAAGCGAATCAATCAGGAGATTGAAAGGCAGCTGCGACGAGACAAACGGGATGCCAGGCGAGAGCTGAAGCTACTGCTGCTAGGTGAGTGTCCCTTACTGCAAAGTCGTAATCATAAATGCTGATCTAGCCAAATTGCTAGATTCTAGATTTTCTAGTCAACGATGAAACTGCGGTTCAAAATCCTAACACAAATAAACGGATGAGGTTTTTTGACGCCTTCGTCAATTCCTTCTACACCTGATGAGGTGAAAAAGGTTACAGAAAGGCAACGAACAATTCAGCTATCGTGTTTTAATCATACTCAGTACTCAAAATGTAGGTTTAAACTGTTTGGTTCTTATAGTAGGATAGGTTTCTTCTGGAACCGTTAGTGTCATTAAGAGGAAAAAATAAAATACTTGACGTTTTCATTGTCTATCGACAGCAAATAAATTGGAGATTCATTAGATTGGCTTGGTAATGCAAACAGTTTTATGGTATAGCAAATCCCAACATTAGGCGCAGAACATTTTACGGAATTGTCGTAAATGCAGAAAGACAACACATCACGTCTTGGTTTCAAAACCACCTTTTACAACTTCAATTGAGCTATGGATCAATACCATTACAGCTATCCTACATAACTTACATAACCATTACAGCTATCCTACATAACTTACATAACCATTACAGCTATCCTACATAACTTACATAACCATTACAGCTATCCATGGGTGCTCTCAAACCTTACCGAAAATCAATCTTTTTGAACCTGATCGAGATTTGTGGCTAGATAAACGATTTTCCAACCAAATCGATTTCCATGCCTCTCCTGATGGCAGTTGACTAACAACAACGTAGAGTTTCCAGGGCATGATTTCACACTTCTTAAAATCTGGAGCTAGAATACGGCTAGTAAGCGCTCCCGAATTATTACATTCCTAGAGAGGCACTCTACCATCGTCTTGAAACATTTGCAATGGATATCATTTCGATTTGAACTGATCGAGACATTTCGACAGTTCATTCCCTGTAACGATTGGCCTACTTTCTTTCTTTCTTTGTTTTTAAGAGGCTTTAAACTTTGAAGTTCATTCGCCTCTAGAGGATTGGCCTACGATAGTTTACACCACTTTTGAGCCTAGA
Source organism: Toxorhynchites rutilus septentrionalis (assembly GCF_029784135.1). Taxonomy (NCBI): domain Eukaryota; kingdom Metazoa; phylum Arthropoda; class Insecta; order Diptera; family Culicidae; genus Toxorhynchites; species Toxorhynchites rutilus. The sequence continues at coordinate 321,688,745 of NC_073745.1, read as the reverse complement.
AAAAAGTAAACAAACATAACGATGGCAAACGGCAAACGATGTAAAATTGGGACCGCTTTTAACGAAACTGATGGAAGAAGCCAAAACTCATTTCCAATTGAATACGAAGGCGACTCTCTTCATAGTCCGCTGACTATCCTCAGCTGAATATGACTGACGAGTTCTAGTGATAGATGCTTAAAATTATTTCAAATCGATCTGCGATCTATCGAAAAATGGTCAAGTTATGAGCGTTCGGAATCGGTGTTTCACAATTCTCGGATTTCTTTTCGCTGTATATAATCGAATAAAAAAACAAAAGAAGGCTCTACATTCAAAAGTACGCTACGGAAGACGATTCTGTTACTTCCATTTGAAAGATGAGAAAATTTAGCACAGGATATAATAGAAGAACATCTAAATCATTGGCTTTAAATAAGTTTCATATCAAACTTGATTGTTTCTATCAATCAAATTAAAGTTCTCAAACCACTCTACAATTTGTTCTTTGACACCCAACTTCTATCTTTCTTAATTTCGCTACAATATCGATATAATTTTTTTTCATATTTCAAATGTAAAAAAATTTTTTTCAAACTGTGTATAATTGAGTCCAAAATTGTATATAATCGAGTCCGACCTGTACTAGAAATAATATCAAACGTTTGAAAACGACAGCTATTATTATACTTCCCGAAAATTCGGAACGTTTCCTGTGTCCGCTCAGCATCCCAAAATTTTGTGACTAGCGATGGGCAATATTTTGAATATTAAATTTGAAACCATTTTTGCAGAATAAAGCATTAATTTTTGAAAAAAAAAGAACGAAGAAACTTACCAGTACTCCTATTAAAAATATTTAAATTCAATCTATCTATCTATATTAGGATGGCAGCGGAAATGGTCATGTCAAATTTCAAAAACCGACCATGTACGTTTTGCTTATTGGCCCGAAAAAATGACCTGTGCAAAGTTTCAGCTCATTCCGAGTTTTGGGAGAAGTACTGAAATATTATACACCCATACCTCGCTTTACGGCCTAGATACGCTCCACGAAATTCGGCCGCAAAGCAAAAAGCCGTATAAGGAATCAATTATTCTAATACAAATTCATACAAATTCAATCAGATCGGTTCCAATTTTTTTAAATATGTAACACGGTTTATCAGTCAAAATGCATTTTATGTTTTTATTTTTATTTTATTTTATTCAAAAATTAAATTCATTTAAATCAAAAATACATACATAACATAAACAAAAAACATACAATACATACAACATACATACATAAAAACCAACAATAATCTTTAAAAAAAATGAAACAACTTCATGTTACATGGAATATGTGTATGTATACATACCTAATTTGTATGTTGCATAAGTTATTGTCTCGCAAATATTTTTTTCACCTCTGTACGAAAGTGATGTTTGAACCAATCCTCGATTTTTTTTGCGTTATAACGAAACATTTTAGGCCGTAAATCGAAAATGTGCCTGTAGTGTGTAGTAATGTGTAGTAAAAAAATAATTTTAAAGGGTAGATTAGAAGATCAATCAATGAACAGTTCTGCGATTGGAACCATGAACGATCGCTTAGTAAAAAAACGTGAATGTTTAAAGGTATTGGTAACAAAAAATCCATTTTGGGTGGGAGGAAGTTTGCTGGGTCAGCTAGTATAATAATAAAAATATTAAAATTTAAAGTTAAGATTAGATAGCTAATCGAAAATTATACAACTGCGTAAGACTGCTCAATAACTTCGTTGAGTTGAATTATTTAGAACTAGTTCTTTCTTGTACGATACAATTTGTTTAGCCAGAATAACTAAGAAGGTCCAGTATACTTAGATAATGTAAGCTCCGTAGCCAACGATTATCCCCAGAACCAACTTCATCAACTCTAGAGTCAGAATCGAACAAGCCAGAATACTTCCACACATCGAACGATAAAATATTTGGAAAACGTGCCCAAGTGGAACTCATAATTTTGTCATTCATGATACTGCCTGTAACTTGTGCACCCGCTCAATTGACAGATTCCACAATTTGTTTTTTCATTCACTATCATCGGAAAGGGAGGTGGTGGTACACTAGTGCGCGTGATGTGCTTCCTCCTCCGGTATGGTGGAGCAGCGACAAGCAAAGAGCAATCTTCACATGTTCCAGAGGGCTGCCTCGCCTGTAACCGACGGTGGTATGAGCATTCCGCATTAATCCAAGATGCTGTGTGACTCAATGGGGCCAATATCGAGCCGTCCTGGACTGTCTCTTTTTCCAGTTGGCACCTTAACACTTAGACTGAGGCAGAATAACAAGAAGGCAATCTGAACGTGGGCACCTGCGCACTGGCGATGTTTGCGATGCTTCTGGTTCCGTTCACCAATTTATTCGGGCAGACGGCTTGTTTTGACTGTGTGAGGGGGAACGACGGCTTCAGCGATCCAACCCGGAGTGCTGAGGAAAAAAAAGGCACTATGCTCTCGAGAATTTCTCCGCAAAAATATTCTTTTACCGTAACGGACAGAACGTAGCGTGGAAGGAGCTCGATCCGTCTCTTCTCCTAGTCTTTGAGGTTCAGAGTCGATATGATTGAGATTGTGCTATACATCGATTCACTACCATCAGGCGACGGTAGCTTTTCTTATATCTACGGCATGCCGATATAGAACTGAATATAAAATAAATAGAGGGACTAGACATCGGATGAACATAGTTCAAATAGTCATGTATTCCAAGATTCAAGTTTTTGAGCAAGTGTTCCATATGCTTGCAAAAGAAGTAACAGACGTTAAGGAATACCAAATCAAAATTCGAGTAAAGAAATCGATCGTGATCATAACCAACAGCATTAAAGCAAAATTTGATTTAATGATGATTTAAAAAGTTTAGTTTAATAACAATAGTAGAGTTGAATACAGCCAAAAGAAGAAAAATCGAGTTTGTCTTGAACGTATTTTCTTTTTTGATTGCCATCATATGTGAAGGAAATAAACCAACGATGAATAAACAAGTGATAAAATAGTAGGCATAAGCGTTGACTGACGTAGACGACATCCATCGAAAACCTGGAGAGTCAGAAATCTAACATTATTAATTCAACGTCGTTCAATCAAGGTCTGTGCGAAGCTGATCTGTATCGCTACAGAGAAATAAAATAAAATAAAATCTACATTCTAAATCTACATTTAAATCTAAACATGAATCAAATGACATCGTATAACAATTAATTACATCAAATTACAGTCATCACATATTAAAGATACACTTAAAAACAATAATCACGTGACTGTTTGTTCTGTAAAAAAAGAGATAAATCTCCGACGAAGAAGCGTTCGGGATAAATGGTAATCGAACAGCTTGGCTACCCTGTTGAAAAGTCTTTGTAGACCATTTAATCCACCGAATATGCCTTAGTTTGTACGTAGGGCGGACAATCGTAACATCAAGTTATTTCGGAGAGCCCGAGGTCGAACGTTGAAATTATTTTTTTCCAGAAGACCGGGACAATCGATGCGTCCTTGTAAGGTATCAGCTATCATCAAAGCCCTGGCTGTGTCTCTACGAACCGACAAGCTGATCAGCCGACATCGACTATGGTATCTCGGTAATCGGAGGGGGTCAGTCCACGGCAATCTACGCAGAGCATATCTTATAAACCTTCGTTGAACTGACTCGATCCTTTCGACACCGTTGTTGTAGTGTGGAGTCCAAACAGCTGCACCATACTCTAAGATGGAGCGAGTGAGGGAGCTGTAGAGGGACTTCAGGCAGTAGATGTCGGTAAAATTTTTAGCAATCCTGAAGATGAACCCCAGAGTTCTGGATGCTTTATTCACCATGTATGTGATGTGCGGTTTGAAAGAGAGTTGCACGTCTAAAATGACACCCAGGTCCTTGACTTCGCTGACACGCTCAGTTTCCGTGCCGAACAGGACATAGTTGAGCAATATGGTCTGTCTCGTGCGCGAAAACGAGATGACAGAACATTTAGCGGGGTCAACCTCCATTCGGTTAAGAATACACCAATCGGCAAAAGCATCCATCTTTCGTTGAAGGAAGCGACAATCTTCAATCGAGCTGACCTGAAGGTAAATTTTTAAATCGTCAGCATATGATAACCGTGGACCTTCAATTACCAGATTTACGTCATTAAAGTATATCAGAAATATCAAGGGGCCCAGATGGCTACCTTGTGGTATACCAGACGTAGCAGCGAAAAAAGGGGATTGGCAATCACCTATAACGACGGCTAGTCGACGGCCAGTGAGATATGATTGAAACCATTGTAGAAGGTTGCCGTTAATCCCAAGCCTGTCCAGTTTGGCGACAGCTATACAGTGGTTTAATCTATCGAAGGCTGCAGTCAGATCCGTATAAATTGCGTCCGTTTGGGCATGCTTCAACATGCTGTCGGTGATGTAAGAAGTGAGGCACAGTAAATTTGTGGTGGTGGAGCGGCCCGTCGTGAATCCGTGTTGGTCAGTACTTATGTACGGTTTGCTGAGAGCGTCTAGCGGTTCCAAAATAACGAGCTCAAATAGTTTTGCCAAAGCGCAAAGCGAAGTGATGCCGCGATAATTGTTAATATCTCGTCTATTTCCCTTTTTATGGACTGGGAACATATACGATAGTTTCCAACAGGTCGGAAAAACACCGGTGGCTACAGAGAGTTGAAATATGTGGAGCAGCGGGATCACTAGGTCATTCATGTGCGTTTTGAGAAAAGCTGAAGGAATACCGTCGGGTCCCGGGTTGAACGACGTTTTGAGCCTTGAGAATGACCTTGAAATCATCTCCGTATTGATGTCGAACCTACTCAGAGTTTGGCTAGAACGGGGGAGGTAGCTAGCAGCATGCCTGATATAGTCGTCGGTTAATGTTTCAGCGGTGAAAACACTGGCGATTTTTTCTGAGAATAGGTGGCAGATATCCTGCTGAGTAGAGGCCGCATTTCCGTTGAACGAAGGCAGGCCAGCTTCATGGCGCTGCTCGTTGACAAAATTCCAAAATTGTTTTGGGCGGGATTTGAGTTTCCTCTGTATTCTACGCTGATAATTCAGGAAAGATTGTTTCGCGACACGTTTGTATTCATAATTGATTCTCGCATACTGGCATTGAAGAGTTTGTGTGCGGTATCTGGTGAACTTTCTTAATGCGGCCCTCTTTATGGATTTCATTCGTCGAAGTTCGCGTGTTTGCCATAGTTTTCGGGACGTATGGAGGCACTTCTTCTTTGGCACATATCTATCGATGACATATGCCAGGACGTTGGAGAATGTTACAGCTGCAGACTCGACGTTAGCGGTATCTAATATGTCGCCCCAATTGAAGCTAGAGAACAACTGGCTGATACTACTATGGTCAGCATTACGAAAGTCGTTAGAAACGACTACAGGTGAAATATTGATATCCTGTAACAGTTTTGTGCCAACGGCAACCAGCAAGGGTGGGTGATGAGGGGTAAGTTTCACGAGAGGAGCGGAAGCCTCGCATAAGAATGGGGCTGTGTCCTGCGCACTCACAAAGCAAAGATCCTGGCTACGGCCGTTCTCGTTAGTGACGTGATTAATTTGCGAGAGAGTGGCTAAGCTATAAGTATCTAGCATAAAAGACGCGTTGGAATGGAGGGCTGAGTGACCCAGTTCCGGATAAAGGAAACCGTTGCGTGATTTCTTCCACGAGATTCCTGGGATATTATAATCACCCATCAAGATGATTTCATCTGTTGCTTTAGCGACTTCCAGAACGGAGAAAACTGACTGGCAATGGATCTCGATAAGTTCACGTTCTCGTGTTCGGTCAGGAGGGATATACAATGCACATAGATATAAATTGCGGCCGCCAAGTGTGATCGCCGTCCATACCTGCTCTAGACAAGACCATTTTTGGTTTTCTACAGCCCTCGTCTCAAGTCTGGAGTTCACGGCTACTAAAACGCCTCCGCCTCTAGCCTTACGACTATTATCTGCGTTCCTATCGCAACGAAAAACTTCGTAATCGCAGCCGAACACTTGGTGAGAGAGCATACGTGAGTCCAACCAAAGTCTCCGTGAGAACTACTATGTCGTAGCATTGGTCTGATACAGCTACCCGGAAATCGTCGACCTTGTTGTTGATACCGCCAACGTTTTGGTAATATACACTAATTTCCTGATGACGGTTGGAAGAAAGAGCGTTGAAATGCGAGGTTGTGGTAGCTGGAACAACAGTGGCATCAAGGTTCGGCTCGGCATCAACCACACCATTGATGTATGCAGCACTATCAATGGGACCAATATCAGGAAGCGAAGAAACGGTACTGCAATCGTACTTGCCTGAAGTAGCAAGTTGGAAGACTCCCTCACCAGCTCCGGACACAGGAACGGAATGTCTTGAGTGGCAGGAGCAGTCAGCGGAGAGACGACAGCGGTGCTCGACTGTGCCGTGCGGTTTGGGAGCTTCCATCATGCTATTTTGCGCGCATTCCGTTGGGAGTAACCATAGACGGCTGGAAACAGTCAGCGGTGACGGTGACGATGTATCCTCTGTTTCGGTAAATGATGACCGACAAACAGCAGAAACGACGGGAGCATCAGTGTTAGGTGCGGTATCAGCCGCACCGTCGATGTAGGCAACACTATTAGTGGGACGGATTTCAGAAAGCGAAGGAACGGTACTGTAATCGTACTTGCCTGAGGTAGCAAGTTGGAAGACTCCCTCACCAGCTCCGAACACAGGAACGGAATGTCTTGAGTGGCAGGAGCAGTCAGCGGAGAGACGACAGCGTAATAGTAATAGTAATAGTTTTCACGAATGCTATTTATAATATTTAGTGTTCCCGTGGTCGAGTGGTTAGCGTCACACACTATCATGCCGAGGGCTCGAGTTCGATTCCAGTTTTTGGCTGGAAGATTTTGGGAGAGCTGAGAGGTATGGGAGATGGTATTACATGAAATGGTGTTTTCGAAAAAACAATGTTGATGCCAAATGTCTTCAAATTGCATGAAACGTTGAGATTTACTGTTCTATATTTTTTTTTCAAAAATCGACGCTCTCGGGCGTCGTTTTCTTGGAATACGAGGTAAAATGCATGGTTTAGGGTGCCAATGAAAATAGTCATCTCGATTTTTCATAGGTACTTCCTGTGAAATGTTGATTTTCATGATAAAATACCTTATGTAAAATATTAATTCAATCGAATTCCATTTACTAGTGTCGCAGACGTCTAAATTTGAGTTTTTTGAAAACCGTAAAATCACCCAAGGTGGAAGTGCATGAAATCAGGATCTTAAAAAAAAATCAAGCCAAATGTTTTCAAATTGCATGAAACGTCAAAATTTACTGAATTACCGACATTAAAACACTGGACATAGAGAATTTCTGAGAAAATTTTCAGTATCTCAGAAAAATTACATCTCCAACGCTCCAAAGAACGCTAAGAACACTTGGAATGTGCTTCGACAGCAACCGCTTCCAGCTCTTACCGGTGAAAAATACCTTCTTTACATGCGCTGCAATTTGACGCTACTTTTTTCCCGGACACAATGCTCGAATTCACGAATATTAATTGATTGAACGGAAAGTCACCAATAAGTCATTCACGATTCATCAGTCATCTTGCTTGCGACCAGTCGGCAGCGGCGGCGAGGCATTCCATATGGCCTTTGTCAAGTCCGAGTGTTTCGTTTGGTTTTCCAAATTTGCCTTTTCGAGAGCTAGAGGCGAATTAACTGAGGGAGTCTGAGAGTCTGAGGAAGTCTCTATAATTCAAAACATCTTTATCATTACTTCTCAACCAGCCATTCTATGCCAAACCGATATAGTGGCTCTCAGATTTTCGTCAAAAGTGTTAGTTTTGTTCTTTATCACAAAATATTAGATCCGCATTTTTTTTTTCGTTGGGGTACCCATTTCCATTTTAAGGTGGTTCGAAAAATAAAATTTTGCCACTTTTTCCCCATAATGACTTTTTTTAAAAATTCATAACTTTTGAATCACTGTACCGAATCAGATGATCGATTTTGAAACCAATGAGCTATTTATTAAAAAATGATGAACTTGCAAAAAAAATGAATTTTATTTTCGTTATTTATAGTCGTTATAGTCGTTTTTTATTGTTTCATGGCTTTGGACTATTTTTTCTCGAAAGCTGAGAATTTTTACATAAAATATCTCGATATCAGAGATGCTATTTTTTCGTTTTTGAAATTTTTTTAATCCCTTTTGTTTATTTTAGGCTCATTAGTATTTTAGCTGTAACAGACCCGAATTTTAATAGTGTATATGTCACATGTTTATCATATCTATAACACATTACACAGTTGCCATTTTTCGGCGTTAGAGTATTGCATATGATACTCATTTATACACAGTAGCCATTTAGGCGTAAGAGTTTTCCTTCTGTTCTTCCATTATCCAGTTAGACCGGACAGCGGAGACAGTTGATTGATCATTGTTGAGCTATTTATAGAACAGCAGCCCGATGTTATTTTTTTTTTTTTGTAGAAGGTGGAAATCTTGCATAGACACCCAGTCGCCGTGTTGACTGGATAGTGTGAGATTCCTACTCACCAAAAACCACCTCCTTCTTCATGCCATTTCCCTCCCGGAACCACAGCAGCCCGATGTGTCTTGTCCTGTGTGTACGAGTGTCGTCTATAGACGACATCCGCGCGACGAGCTGTGTGTACAAGCGTCGTCTTTAGACGACATGAAATTCATACAGCTGTTCGATTACACCAGCAAGATGTGCATACTGTTCGGCGCAGTGCTCCGTACAGGGGTAGCATTTCGGCGGAGCACACTGCCGTAATGAAAGGGTTAACCGCAGGTTCGAAAAATCATTTTTCCACTTCTATTCAAAAATGATTTCTCGCTAAAATTCATAACATTTGGACTACTGGAGCCATTTAGATTATCGACATATTAAGTTAAAGCCAATAAACTTACCTGAAAAAATATAACATTTGCGGAAAGATTGGATTCTTGTCGCATAGTTCTAGTCTAGTTATAAAGGAATATTGAACGAAGATTTAAAACATGTTCAATTTGTAAAATAATAACTCAAAAATGAAAAATAACACTTCTCTGATTTTCGGATATATTATGGAAAAAAACCCTCGGCTTTCCAGAACAAAAAATTAAAAAATATAGCGCCCTCTATCTTTAACCCAGAAAACTATGAAAAAATAATTAAATCAATAATTACAAAAAAATCATCATTTTTAAAAAGTAATGTTTTTTCAAAGAAAAATAACTCATAAGCTTCAATTTAATATGTCAATCATCTGAATCGGTCCAGTAGTTCAAATGTCATGAATTTTTGTAGTGAAAAAAGGGGGAAAATGGATTTTTCGAACCATCAGTTATCTTTGAAAAATCATATGTCAAAAACGGAAAACCTTTCGTTTTCGATATTTTAATGCAAAAATGATGTGGTGTAACAATACAAAAGTACTCTCCACCAGACGACATGAAAATCGACGCAATGCCTCCACCGTACATACATCACTATATGAACGACATCAGTATTCCATTCTTCCTATCTTCTTATCGAGCAAAAAAGCTCTGTCTGAAATCAGTAATGAGAAAGTCTACTGTCTGCTAGCTGGAGCAAGACTGTGGCTTAAATGATGATGATCATGGTTTGAATTATAGAGGTTATAAAATTACTCAGTTGATTCGCTTCTGGCTTTGGAAAAAAAACAATTTGGAAAACAAACTAAACTCTCGGCCTGGTTAACCTCGCTGCCGTCTGGTCTTCCGGCTGGATGACTGATGTTTGTAATCACGTAAATATTTGAAATCATGAATAGCTTTTTTTATGTATGAGTATTTATGTTTGTAGAAATAATAATTGTTTGATTGACTTGTGTTAGGAGTGGAATATGAATGTTTAAAATGGCACAGATTGATGTTTGGTGATAACTGCTCCGATGTGGGTTCGAACTCCGGTCGTCTGGATTATCATCCACCAGCTATCTCGCGCGGCTATCTGAAATTTAATTCAACAGCGGTTAAAACTTTCGAGTGCATCAGCATTTCATTGACATTTCAATATGATGTAATATGTTCTTTATTAGGATCTAATATGATTTACTGTTTCATGATTTTCTTCAGCATGCAACACGATTTACTACAGTACTGAATCGATTTAAATTATACGCTTATATGACACACAAACTGAATCAGCGTAATATACGCATATGATGCGGATTAAATATATTTTACGACAATGTACATCATAAAATTGATGTTTATTATACCGAATTGCGCTTTAATTTGATAATGGTATATAAAATCGAGTTTTTACATTTTATGCGATTTCAAATATACACGATACATACTTTGATTGATATTATATGCGATTATGATTTATTCGGATTTCTTGTAAGACTTGGCACGTGAAAAATTATACGATTTAGTGTTTGCTGGGAAGTTTGATGCGTCCTAGTCTGCTTCAGGTTTAAAAAAGAAATAAAAAAAAGGTCAGAAAAGAAATTATATACCGCTTGTATAGATCACGTACATAAAAATATTTTCTGTGGGAACTTAAGTGTTCGAAATTATTTAAATCAAAATTACAATTGTGGGTGGGACGAAGTATGCCGGGTCAGCTAGTATTTAATAAAAAACTGTTCAAAATAAAGTAACACCAGATGGACCAACCGGAAGAGACCACCGGGCCGCAGGTTGAGTATAGCTGCTCTAGTGAATCTATTTTCAACACCAGAAAGCTTTCATCTCAACGTTTTCGCATGTCTTTGAACTTCCTTCACGCCCTCCACAAAGATTTGTACAAGAGTGCAGCAGCCGATCTTCCTAAATACTGCCATAACTGAAGATGGAGAGTCCTTACATACATTATAATGAATTTTATCACTGCACCATTTTTAATGTTTTTTTGACGTAGGACTACGTCTTTCATTTCTATACCGGGGTGTAAAATCAAAGTTTCGAAAACGAAATCGTTACGCCGGACACCGAGATTTTGGGCGTTAATAGCTCTTAAACAACTGAACGAAATGGTATGATACACACTTTATTCGAAAGATAAAATGTCTACGCGTTATATACTTGTTACTTTTTCATCCAAAAACTTGTTTCAATAGCCTTAAAGTTGCTTTCAAAACAGGCTATTGAAATCACCAATCGGTATATAAGCGAGCGCCGCTCGTGAACCCACTCAGTTATAATTGAACAGCGATTGGAGCATGTTATCGCTGTTGTGGTGAAGCTCTTCGTTTATCATGAAAGCGCGGATGAACGGTGTCACCAAGAGCCTGTTTGTGCACCTTAGGCCAGAAGAGAATCCATCAGGAGGAGAGTGATGCCACAAACGGTTCCCCGGGAAGAGATCGGAGCAGCCGCCACACACACACATACACGCGCGGAACTCTTCGTTTGGGTGCCATTCAGCATCGAGAAAATTCCGGAAAGATTCAATCGTTGCTGAAAAATAATCTGCCAGTTCCCCTGGGAACTGAAAAATACATTCATGTGAAAGAGTTTATTTTAATGTTTTCTAATCATATAACACAGCGATTTTACATTTGGTTTTGTGATTTTTCAATCAAGTGCTATTAACAGGTGGTTATCGAGTTAGCATTAACCACTGGTGGGCTTCGAGTATCGAGGAAAATCTGGAAAGACTAATCGTTGCTGAAAAATAATTGCCAGTTCCCCTGGGAATTGAAAAATACATTCATGCGAGAGAGTTTTTTTTTAATGTTTTCTAACATATAACGCAGCGACCAAATACTTTTGGTTTTGTGATTTTTCAATCAAATGCAATCAGCAGAAAAGCTTCTGAACATTATTCTTCCCCACCAGTAGGATATGTTCGTTTCCAATATTGGATGCGCGCGCAACGGAAAATGTTTCACATCGCGAAAAACATAATTCTCAATCGATTATTGATCAGTCGCCGAAAGTTTCAAACTCAGAGAGTTCATTCGCCTCTAGTTTGCCTTCCAAATTGCCATCGTAAACCACACCTTCTTTCGATTCAGTCACGGACAAAAAGCATACTTAAGCGATATTCTGGTGGTGAAACGCACCATTCTTTGTGTGGACACCGACTGGACAACATTGTTGCTGGAGGAGCTGTGGACGGCGAGGGATCGAGTGCCTTTCTCAAGGCAATGAGGGTGGAGGTGTAATGCAGGAGTTAGAGTAGAGTTCCAAGGGCTTTTCTCAAGGCTAGAGACGAATGAACTGAAAAGTTTAAAGTCTCTATAATACAAAACCATTATATCCATGAAACGCATTCATTTTTCGTGAGGACATCGACAAGACAACATCGTTACTGAACGAGTTGAACGAGCTGGACGAGCTGGATGGTGAGGGATCAAGGGATTCATTACCTGGCCTGACCTAACCTGAAACGCATTTAGTTTCTTTGGGACTGTGACGGAGCGCAGAAAAGCCGATCCATCAGAAGAAGAGAAGACGACCGAGAGAATACCAGCATCGAAAATTGGTTCCGCTTGAGACATCGGAGCAACCGCCACACACACACACACACGCGCGCGCAACTCTTTACGTTTGCTGATTATCGAGAAGAATCCGGAAAGAAGTGATCGTTGCTGCAAAATAATCTGCCAGTTCTCCTTGGAATTGAAAATTACATTCAAGCGAAAGAGTTTATTTTTTCTGTCGTTTTCTGTCCATATAATACTGCGACCAAATACATTTGGTTTTGTGATTTTTCAATCGAGTGCAATTAACAGGGGGTTATCGAGTTAGCATTACCCACTGGTGGTGGACTTCGGGAAGAATCCGGTAAGATACCGCTGCTGCAAAATAATTTGCCAGTTTCCCTTGGCATTGAAAATAACATGCAAGCGAAAGAGTTTATTTTAATGTTTTCTAACCATATAACACTGCGACCAAATACATTTGGTTCTGTGATTTTTCAATCAAGTGTAGTTAGCAGGGAAGCTTCTGAAGTTTATTCTTCCCCATCAGTAGGATATTTTCGTATCCAATATTGGATGCATAAAACCTTGTACCTCCAACGTAACGCTCTCGTTTTCGAAGCCCCCCAAATATTCATGTATTCATTCATTCAGAATGGATTCAGATTCAACAACACTAAATCAACGATAGTCCTACGTCACCATTGCGGTTATACCATAGATATAACCCACTCCCTGTTTTTTATCATAAGAAATACTGTGACAAGCCATCTTGGAACATCTGTGAATATAGGAATGAGTTGACAAAATCTAAATCTCTAATTGAACAACCTAATATTATGATATTTCACAAAAATGAAGAATGAAACTATTACACTACATGAAGCGATTTTGTTTTCAACAGTTACATTGTGGGAAAAATGCTCCATAGATCAACGTGAAGGTTTAAAAACAGACCATCCAAGCCTGGTGTTAATAGCTTTAGCTTTGGTTATCTCATCGAACAAGAAAGCAAAACACTATTCAAGATCTGGCACCAATGCCGCTTCCGAACTCACCATTAAACGAAGTGTGTGTTTTCCTTAGGACTCGCATTCTAATTAGTGTGTACGGTATTGTGCATATGATTTTGATGGCTGTATGCTAATGATTTGTTTACTATGCTGTTGTTTATGAGCGCTGCTCGGCATGAGCCAGCGGGATAGAGGCCGATGTCGACTGTTTGTGTGTACGGCGGCCGGCAATAGGGAGGGATGGCAGAGGAAGTCTAAAAGTAGGCTTACCGGCGAGGCTCGAGCGTCGGAAGATTGTATTTACTCGTTACAAAGATGAACGAGACGCCAGGTCTACTTTGGGGATGTTTGCCAGACTATTTGCAGCAACTTCAAGTAGTTGTATGAAAAGTGGTTTCATTTCACTGTTGGTACCCCACTATCGTCTCGCAGCATCCGATTTGACATGTTTCCATCCATTGAAGCAGCTATAAACTAAATATGTGAACCATGTCTATTGTGGAGAGAGATAAGAGTTTTGAGAAGCGTTAGCTAGTGATAAGAGGCTTGGGATGCCGCCCTATCGTTCGGTAGTAGACAGATGTCTTGATAACCGCGCTATGTTATAGATGGACGCCATGAAAATTATAGAAATCTGTCAGTTTTAGTCATAGCATTCGTCGGCACTTTTTCGAACAATTAGAATAATAGCAATTCGGCCTCAGAATAATCAAAAACAACACCGGGATTTTTTTTAAAATATAACTGTTAACATTTATTTCTCTTTTTAATTTTATTCAAAACAGGTACTGGTGAATCGGGTAAATCGACATTCATCAAACAGATGCGTATTATCCACGGTAGCGGTTACTCGGACGAAGACAAACGTGGCTTTATTAAACTAGTGTACCAAAACATTTTTATGGCAATGCAATCGATGATCCGAGCGATGGACCTTCTGAAAATACAGTACAGTGTTCCAGCGAATTCGGTTAGTATTCACAGATTGTTGGTTACTACATTCGCTCACACATTTTTTCTTCTTCATTTTAGGAACATGCGGAGCTGATACGAAGTGTAGATTTTGAAACGGTGACCACATTTGAACCACCATACGTTCAAGCAATCAAGGATCTATGGGCAGACGGTGGCATCCAGGAATGCTACGATAGGAGGAGAGAGTATCAGCTAACAGATTCAGCCAAATAGTATGTATTTCCTGTGCTCCATCATTGCAAATCTCATTATCTATATTAGATATAACTCGAAAGATAAATCCCCTTAGCGGAACCGTATCTCACTCTCTTCGTAGTCGTATTTCAGTACCTGCTTTATGTTAGGTTTCTTGCAGCACAGAGGAAGAGTATGGTGTCAACATAATAAACGAATGTCTGTTTTTGCTCTTATTTATCCACTTAAAATCGAATCAAAACAACAGTTACCTTATGGAAATTGACCGTGTGGCAGCGACCAACTATCTTCCGACGGAGCAAGACATTCTGAGAGTGCGTGTGCCCACAACGGGTATTATTGAGTATCCTTTCGATCTGGAGGAAATTCGGTTTAGGTACAATGCACATACTATTCTGAATTTTTGCTTCAATCCCCAAAACAAGGGAAGATTCTGTTTGATTTCGGGCGAATGTGTCCATGTCTTTTGTTTCGTGTTTCGTGGCTGTGACTATTTAACCACTTTGTTTTTACATGCCGATTTTCCTGTCTCTCAAATAACGCAACCGAAGAATCTAATTGTACTAATTTCATCCCATTTGTTTAGTTTTTCATCATCTGTCTGCGCATCATGATCTAGACATGAACAAAACGAAACTGAACGTAACTTTATTATTTCACCTATTTCGTTTGCATAATGTCCATCATCTTTGTTATTGCGGGAGCCTACTGACGTGTGCGTGTTTCCGAGCCGGTCTCTACACATAGTTTCGGAATACCTATACCATCTAGCATGCCAGCAGTCGGCGCTCTCACCCATTATAATCATATCTCGCTGATCGTTTCTTCACATCACATCAAACTGCGAGCGGAGGCAGCGAGCCGCCATCCCGCGGATGCTAATCTAATCGCGGGGATACGGCTTCTGTGTGTCGTTGTTCTGCTGATCTTCGAATTACAACACTCTATCTCGGGAGATTCCGCTTCAAGCCGGAGAGAGCATACCGCACTAACTTAGGTGGCCGTGGGCTTGCTTCATGTGTTAATTTATTTCGAAAGATTATTGTGCGTGTTCCATTCACGTGTTCGTTTCGATGTGCCGCTCGCTTGGCTGGGTACCGGTAACTTGCTAACTTAGCGCTTCTAGTGGCAATTAGCTGCTAAACGGTTCCCGTAATGAATTCGCCTGTGTTTGTGCATTAATTCAACGTTGCCAACAGCGCAGTCACTCAGTCTGTGGATGTTGGGTGTGTGCTTGCTATGGTTATCTCTAGCATGAGTCGTTCCCAATTGCGAGAACGGATTCCACCCGTCCTTTGGACCTGAGCTACGCGCGATGGGCTTATCGTGTGCGCATGTGTGTTTGTGTGGATGCGGGGTGCTGGTCGTCACGTGATCTGGGTATAGAAATCTAGCAGGATCCTCTGTGCACATTTCGCCCGAATTCAAGTTGTGTTTCTCCGAGCACTTGGTCTAGCATTCGTTACGACGAGAACAAGAAGATCATGACCCCGAATTTTGCATGTGATCATTATCAATTGTTCTGTCACAATCTATCGAGACCGCGCCTCCGATTCAAACCATTACAAAATTTAGATTCATAAAGAATTGTTCGCTTGAACTTCATTTCAATTATTCCGATGACCTTTTATCAAATAGTTTTTGGAGATCCTCAGTTAACTCACATATTTTCTTTGAGTCACAAGTTTTTGTTCAAAAACAGCAAGGAAAGTGAATTCGATATTGGTTATTTCCATCCAATTTTGCATCAACCTTGGGTGACGAATTTATTTTTATTCCTTTATGTGTGGACCTTGAATATGTTATCGTTGTTTTTTCGTGAAAATAAGTGCCAACGTTAATGAACTACTATTTTTATAACATGTTCATGTCAACATTTGATTCATATTATTTGACATCTCCATAAACAAGGAAGCGATGCCCAATCAGGCCTTTGTCAACGATTGGAGAAAGTGATGATTAGATGGGGTAGTTCTCCAACATTGGAAAATGCGCCTCAGCTTTATGGTGCTACAAAATTATGATTTAGCAGCATCTTATCATTCACGGTACGGTTCCAATAAGTATAACGCGTGTCTGAACTGCAGGTTCTTTTCTCATTTTTTGAATGAAAGGAATAAAATTATAAAGTTATACAAATACACCTCGTGTGACAATTTAATTTCGGATGTTTATAAATAAATCACAATCCGATCAAGTTAGCAACAACATTTTGTTATAACTATTTCACAATAATCCTATTTTGGCTTGAAACATCGATTCCAATAGCCCTGATACCAAAAGCCCTCAAGTCGGGGAAAAATTAATAGCTTCTATGTCTTCAGCAAAGTTGGTCCTTTTCTCCCTGGCTAGAATGAAATGACAATGGTTTAGTTCATAATATCACCGCTAGGGCTAGCGCTAGGGAAAAAAAATCATAACTTTTCAGGAATGTTTTCTAACGTTGTGTTTTATCCAAAGTTGATCATATGTAGGGATACTATCTGGTCGAAGTTTAAAATCAGGATACTTTTCACAGCTACGATCATTGTATTTTTGAGATATAAATAAATAGAAACACGTTTTTTTCGCACATCATGAACAAAATACTCAAATTTGTTCATTAATTAAGTTTATCGGATTAATTAAGAGTCATCAAACGTCATGCTGTAGTGAAACATCATTTGGCACCATATGAAGAAAAAGAGCTGCTTCTGCAACCCAAATCTTTTGGGCGGCCATATAGTTCAGCATGGAATGAAATGCCATATTGGCGCAAATGTTTTGTGTGTTTTCTAAATTATCTGGAATGGTTCATTGCTAAATTCATACTTCCGTTTCAACGAAATGACAAAATGTACATACCGCCATCGACACGTATAAATAACATATGCAACATTTAACCTCATAATAATTCGTAGGTAAAATAAGACTTCTTGGATCGATTCTTAAAAGATCGATCTTTTCCATTCCGATTTCCGATTTTTTGGATCGAACTTTTGTACTCGAGAAAATCGAGAGAAACGATTTTTTTCATTCGATCTTTTCGATCATAGAAAAACCTTTCTGTACATTTGTTTTTCGGTATACATAGATTTATTATCTCACCAAAAGTAACATTTTTTTAAACACAATGTCAGCATTTGGATCGCTTCTTCTACGATTTACTCCTGTACAAATGCGGACAGAGACAGAACAAGCGGCATCTACTGAGGGGATGTACTGTATCCAGTAGTTGCTCATAGGATCACTGAACTAGATGTTGAAATCAATTTCAGGCGAAAGGTTGTTTTTAGAACTGGCGCCAAAGTCAAAAATCGGCTTCGACTGAATGACAGATGTATGGTACGATTGGCTTTTATGGGATCATTGTCAGCTGAGTTCCGGACGGTTGTTGAATTTCTAATAATAATTTTCAACTAATTTATTGAATTATAATGATTCCATGACGGTTCAAGATGAATGATCAGGAAAATACATTTTTTCTGGGTTTTTTTGTGATTTTCATTCTGAGAATTGTAATGCTGTTTGATGTTTTAATAGAAATGTGAAATGTTTATTCCGTGTTTGAAGAAAAGACAACACTTATACAGAACAAGTAGATTAATTGGAAAAAAGGCATTCGATTTTTTAAAGATCGAATCAGGGCTCAGAAGGAAAGGGGTGTAAGTGATATGATCGATTTCTCTTCATCAATTTTTTCTTTAGTTAACTCAACTGCAAAAACGTTCCAATTTGAGTTTGCTATAGAATCCGATACATGAGGCTCTGACCTATCTTCCACATTGTCAAATACAGCTGGGCATGTGTTTGCAACTAAGTTATGGCCAAAAGAGAGAGTCGATGTAGAGAAATCTATGATGTCACTTACACCCAGGGTTGCCAACTATAATTTGGAAAAATCAGGGATAATGAAAATAAAAATCAGGATAAATCAGGATAGTTCATATTGGGTTGTCCGAAAAGTTAATGTCGATTTTTGGGAAAACAAAAACATCATTTTCAATCAAAGCATTATAATTTAATTTTATATCCATAGTTATGTTTCACAATCTTTCACCATCTTTCACACAGCTTAAATATTCTATCCTCCCAGAACATGTTTGCTTCCTCGTCGAAGACTGCTGCGAGCCATACATATGAGAAACAGGTTGCTTGGCAGTAGCTCATAAGACAGAATCCATTCCAAAACTCACCAGAAACAGAGTATATCTTCTTTTGGGCGAAGACCGGATATGTAAAAGAATTAATGAGCATGGTATAAATCTTCGCATAAGCGGAAATGCTAGTGTTTCACCTGACTTTTTGATCGTTCATATTTTTTCCGAAAAACCTACAGCATCACTACAGTGCAGAGTTGCAGAGAAATCAATATTAAAATTTTCATTGAATACAAATGAATGACTCGACAAATGAGGAAAGCATATCAGCAGTGGAAAACTTGTTCAATTTTTCCTAATTTTTATGATATTTAGTACTGTTATAGATATATTTACAACAGTCCCATCATTAAAGTTGATTCTACTGTGCATCAGATGAACAAGTTATATATAAAATCTTTTTATATTGACTGTGGATTCAAAAATTTTCTCTTG
Organism: Toxorhynchites rutilus septentrionalis; assembly: GCF_029784135.1. Lineage (NCBI taxonomy): Eukaryota > Metazoa > Arthropoda > Insecta > Diptera > Culicidae > Toxorhynchites > Toxorhynchites rutilus. Next base: position 321,669,611 of record NC_073745.1, on the reverse strand, counting down.
AGTAATTTTAAACAAGTTAAGTACAGATTTGCGTCTAGAGAATTTAACTTAATGTATGATATATTATAGGTTTATTACCTGCCGCACCGGACGAAGTACGAATCGAAGAACTATCATGAAAGAAAACTTTGGTATGGAAACCAGTATATTTATTACAAATAATGTAAAGAGTACAAAAATCAGGTAAAATCTGGATCATTTCAGAAAAATGAGGTTAAAATGAGTGTTCGTCAGGATATCAGGAAGCGTGCTAAAAAGTCTGGGAAATCCTGAAATATCAGGAAGGCTGGCATCTCTGCTTACACTTCTTTCATCTTGAGCCCCTCATATGTGATCTCATACGGGCCAGCGGATTTCCCTTTGCCTTTTTCCAGAGCGAATGACAAATCCAATTTCATGTTGGAATCAACATCCATTATGGAGTATCCTTACTAGTGAATATTTTTCTGAAATAAATCACGCTTAATTTTTCAATAGGACCTATCTGTTTTGATCGATTCTCTTCATCGACATAACTCAGCGGTAAAAGCGTTTTCTCATCTGTTCAGAGGTGTAGAACGGAACCTCGTTAATAAAACTATGTTACAAAACTAGTGCAAAATTTGTTTGCAAGGCCGTGGTAATCGAAAGAGAAAGTCAATAAAGAAAATCGATGCAAACAGATAGGTCCTATTTTCTTCATTGTTCACAGGCTGTTTATTGTGACGATACTGGTCTTCTGACTGTACTACTAGTTCTACTGTGAAACTGATGAGTAATCAAATTTCGTTATTGTCAACCTGCAAAAGCCTTGATTGTTGGCAAAACACTCAACGGACGTCCAATCACTTCCTCAGATGAATAATCGTTGTAACCACATCCGGCGTCAAGTTTGTCGCAACCTGACGCCAATAATATTGCAACGCAACAACGATCGTGCACACACTTCGCGCGCAATCGAAGAGGCTCTGGAAAGCCTGAATTAAAATCAATTCTACATCTTCCGTATTATCCCAAGCTTGTGCCTTGCGATTTTTATTTTTTTGTTTTGCTCAAGAAATATCTTGAAGGTTATCACCACAGCTAGACGGCGCCAGTGGTTGTGTGGTTAGCGTAACAGCCTCACAATCCGATTGGCCTGGGTTCAATCCCAGCTGGCTTCGTTGGGTTTTTCTAAGACGAAAAATCTCTGGTTACTTTTTCCTTCGGATGGGAAGTAAAAGAAGTTGGTCCGGCTCATGAGTTGTTGAGCCTGATATGTAGGATCAGGTGGAGGCGCCTGCTTGATGTCGGTGATTGGCACTGAAGTGGCGGAAATAGGCCGACGAAAAATAAGCGAATAAAAAATAACTACAGCTAGGACAATGAGGTGAAGGCAGCTATCGTGTCCTGGATTCGAGGAAAGTCGGTTTAATTTTTCAGTGACGATATGAAGAAACATGTAACCATTAGGAGAAATATGTAGTATGATTTGTACCTCAATTTTTATATCCTATCTTGCTATTTGTTTTTGTTCGTATTCTAAAACCGTGAGTGTATTACTCATCAGCCTCATACTTTTCTGTGTCAAATGTGTATTTTTTTCAAGGAAAATTGAGGTAACTCTGAAAATTCGGATTTTTGAGCGATCCTCACAATTTCGAACATTCTAGTCTGATACAGAGTAATTCCCTTAAAACAGTGATGTCATCGCGAATGATCTAGATTGATTTGGCGATTTTTATATTTTCGAAATATAATTCGATGTCTCGAATATTATGTTGAACGAAAGTTATGAGCGTTTTATTTTCAATTGCGAGTAAATCAATGATCGTTGAGAGCTCGTTCTGTCTCATGTTGATTGATGAAGATTTTAACAGTGAGAAATTTATATCAACTTTTGAAGAATTCGCAATCCGTAAACGGTGGTTTGTCACACGTGTCGCTAGGCATTGTCATGCAACATCATAATCAATTAATATCGACTGCTGTATACGTAATTTTCGGTACATTTTATTCATAACCTCTACCTGATTTGGTAGTTTGGAAAAATCAACCGGAATTCATGAAAACATCGATGCACTCTGCTTTTTGCGACGCTTTTTGACCACAGTTTATTGATTGATCGTAAACTAAATGAGGAAAAATGGAGTAAAATAAAAATTTTAAATATCATTGTAGCGCCAACCTAACATCAACTGTTAGAGCCAAAAACAAGTTCGTGTGTCGGGATGACTGGCGCGTAATGTTTCATTCCTTCGTGAAACAGCGCCCAAAAAGTTTTTTATACTGTTTACAATCACTTTAGCGCAAAACTGAAATGGTTTTCGACCCACTGCGAATCCTCTCGTCAACTCAAACCTCAGCATTCAACATTTTCTCTTAGACCCTGTGATGCCTATATATACTTAACTAATACCTCCACTCCAACACCAACCAGCTACTTGAGCGATCTGCCGCGTATCGAGGCCGAAGAGTATCTCCCTACGGAGCAGGATATTCTCAGAGCTCGTGCGCCGACAACTGGAATCCTAGAGTATCCGTTCGATCTGGATAGCATTATATTTAGGTAAACCCACGTGACGTTTCTTCTGGTTTACTGTGAAGCTATAGAAGTACATTTCGCTAGTGCCGTATCCTTGGTTCGATCTCTCTGGTGCAGAATGTTGTGGAAGAATGCTATTAGGGGCGGTCGCAAACTGTATGCTGTTGGGGGTGCTAGAACAATCCACGCTTGTTTGTTAATATATCATGCGCTCTGTCTCTCTAGCTAGATGGAGATGTCACGTTCCGATGGATGGGTCTCTGGGGCGGGCAGCGTTGCTGGTATAGTCTCCGCTTTTGCACTATCGAGTGTTGTTCCTCGCCAAACTGCTAGAAATATCATGCATTTTGTGTTCTCAGTGAAATCATGTTTCATCCATTTTGTACAAATAACTAACCTTTCGCCATAATGCGTTTGTTCTTAGTTTGTATTTTATTGTCCCTAACCTCGCAGTCGAACTAATCTAGCTTGTAGTTTTTTGGTGTACTTATTAGTTTTTATGTTGTTTAGTTCGCTTAGTTTGAAATGCTAAGAATCAATCATTAACCTGTTTACTTTTCATTAAAACAAACCAACACAGAATGGTTGACGTGGGCGGACAAAGATCTGAAAGAAGGAAATGGATTCACTGTTTCGAAAATGTGACATCAATTATCTTCTTGGTGGCGCTGTCGGAGTATGATCAGATTCTGTTCGAATCGGAAAACGAGGTAAATTAGCACTTGTTTGTTTATCGTGTAACTCTGAAGTAACCTATCTATTATTTTCAGAACCGTATGGAGGAATCGAAAGCTTTATTTAAAACTATCATCACGTATCCATGGTTCCAGCACTCGTCAGTAATTCTGTTCTTGAACAAAAAGGACTTGCTGGAGGAGAAGATCATGTATTCGCATTTGGTAGATTACTTCCCCGAGTATGACGGTAAGTAGTAGTGGTCAACGAACCCGCGAAGGCGCGATGTAATTGTCAAATATATTAATCGGTTCGCGATGCTACCTTCTAAAATGAAAACCATACGCAAAATACAGGGCCCAAACAAGACGATGTCAAAGCGCGTGAATATGTCCTGAAATTGTACCTGCGGGAGAACCCGGATCCGGATAGAATGTGCTATTCACATTTCACTTGTGCCACAGGTCATAATAATGATATTCTTGATCAGATTTTCGCTAGATAACGCGCGCTAGAATGCATTGCAGTAGACATTATCGAATCCCCTATTTGCCCACAAACAATATATAAATATAACGCTAAACATCTTTACGCTAGATCCCGAAACACTCCTAACTTCTCCTTCGATTCCCAACTTTTTACAGGACCACAAAGAGATGCAATAGCTGCCAGGGAATTTATACTCCGCATGTTTGTAGATTTGAACCCTGATTCGGAGAAGATTATTTATTCACATTTCACATGTGCAACAGGTGAGCTAGTGTTTACGCTATTGAAATCATAACTCCACTCTCATGAAATCATTCGAATAATTTCTTTCGTGTTTGGTAGTTGCCTCGGTTGAACGCTTTTTGGTAACAGTAACTTTTATTTGAAAACCCGAATAATTTAACTAACCAACGATTTCTTCTTTTTCTTTTCTTTCCCATTATTATGCAACTCCGGTAAATATTATTTTGCGTTGTACATTTACTTTAAACCTAAAAGACACGGAAAATATTAAACTTGTGTTTTGCGCGGTCAAGGATACAATTATGCAAACTGCTCTGAAGGAGTTTAACTTAGCATAAATCTTGTTCATTTATGTTCATTTTCGTCGGTTAAGACGTCCACAATTTACTACTTGCCAGGCTCATAGACAATTATAATTTGTTTTTCTTTATACATATTTCCGCGAAATAAAGCATATATGGGTTAATGTTAAAAAGTATGAGTGTTTGCAATGTATTTTTTGTATTTTAAACGACTGATTCAAAATTCGAGCAATTTTTTCCAGGCACAGTTGTGTAATAACATTCAGAATAGTTTTTTAATTGGAATGGAGAGTCGTGCTCATTACTGAAGCACTTGAAGCTTCTATCTGTTTTTCTATTTCTAATAAAAATCTGTAATGCTCAAGTACTGGAATATTCATTTGATTTCCAATAGTTTAACGCAACGGTATTAGTATTAATAGCTTTCTTGGTAGTTCTAAGTTTAAACTTCCGCCTTTTCAACAACCATCGCGTTGGCGCTTGCTTACATTACACATATGCGGGTTATTGTGAGGCATGTAAACTGCTGATATCTTGTACCCCTTGTTGAGGTTTGATTTTTTTTATGAGTAACTGCCCCAAAAAGCATATGATTGCTAACAAAAGCGGATTGTCATCGGAAGTGAACTCGTATTTGCGTACTTCATGAAATTAGGTATCGTATGTCTATAAAAAAAACGTATAGTATTCAACTAGAACAGTGGTCAACTGGGAGCCGCAAAGTGTGACCAGTGGACCGCATAATCAGTCGGCGTTACGAAGCTAGCTTGAAACACCAGAGCATCGGTGCTATAGACATCCAACAGCAGAATATTGCAATAAGCAAAGCGTCATCTGAAGAAGCACTAGACATGAAAAAAAACAATGAACCACAAAGATAATCGGGGAAACTCTCATCCAGCCGCTCATTTGAGCCGGTTCGTCAGAACGAGCGTATGATCCGAAGATCTTTACAAATGAACAGCGGTTCAAAAAAAACCGCTTTCCAAAAGAGTCTCGCCTCAAAAAAGAGCCGCTTTTGGAAAGAGTCTCGGCTAAAAAAAAAGCCGCGGTTCAAAAGAGTCTCGGCTCAAAAAGAGCCGCGGTTCAAAAAAGAGCCGAATCGTTCAATGAACGAGCGGCTCAGCGCGGCTGAAATGAACCGTTTTGCCCACCTCTACCTTGTATACACATGTACTCTGGCGAATGAGCACGCTCCGAAAAACAGATCAAATGTTTTGTTGTCAGCACTGTTATTGCAACAAGTTTTGCGCCGTGTTTTACGCCGTATTTCTATACCTTTTCTACACCGCGCTTGAATCTGGTTTGCTTTCCCTGTTGAGTTATTTTTGTCACACAAGCACATATGGAGGCGCGCTGTTGTTTTCATGCTTTGCTTAGAACGAGCGAAGACAAAGCAAGCGCTAGAATTTGATGTGTGTGTGTGTGTGTGTGTATGTGTGTGTGTGTGTGCGTATAAAATAGCCCAGCACAAAAGTGAGAAGCGATGTTTAGTATCTGAATTCTATGCTGTGTTCATTCGGTGCTCTCTTGTTTATGAATTTGGTACCCTCCGTACCAAGAGAGAATACGTGTGTGTTATGAACACGCGCTGATGAAAATTGAACTCAAGCGCTGCGCAGCATATGTTTTCTGAAGACTGCTCTCATCATATCATACGTGGAAAATGATGATCTTAGTTCTTAGGGATCCAAGTTCAATTGAAATGCAGCAAGTCTCCTCAAACAATACCGTGGAGGAACGACCCCCCGATTCTCCGAATTCCCCAACGATAAATACGAAACATTACAGGAATTAAGTAATCCGCTTTATTTACGATTCAACTCGACGAATCTACGGATGTCGGGTGTTCTGCACCACTGTTGTTATTTGAGAAGTGCGTTTACTCTGGCACTATGAAGCCTAAGTTATCTAGGCTAGAGACAAAATATGTTTTGAGTCGTATGGTTTGCTTTGTATAGAATTGTTTTAGTTTGTATCGATGGCATTCTAGTAATATTTGATAACAAACCAGAATTTCAGGAAAAGAGTTTGAAGCACACCCCAAAGAATTCCTTTTTCCTGACTTGACGATATGCCCTTTCTGGCAGAACCATACCAAAAACGTTTCTGAAAATACTCTGGAAAATCTGGAATTCAGAATATTTCTTTATTTAAGGAGCTGTGGCTATAATCGAATCTCGATAACACGTTTTCTCTTTTCTACACTACCTTGCGCTGATTAATTATTCGTGGCAAAGATTAGAGGCTGGTACCGAAAGGTCGGCTCTGGATTTTTTTGCCACGTTTCAGGGTATGACTGAGTTATGACGATGGAACAAATGAATTAGATAAACATTTTGTGCGGTATCTCCCCGAATTGAGACAAGAAAATACTGCTTTAGTCCGCAACCCGTTTACTTTCTTTTGGATTAGATTAGTTCTCTCGATGAAATACTGGATGATTTTCAGGACATGAGAAATAATTCATGGTTCGTGATTTGTTTGGTCTAAATCGGGGGTTCTCGAACTATTTTGGACAAGAGATCCCTTTTCCAGAATGAAGTCATACCTCAGACCCCTATTGCCAAATTTCTTTAGTTTTTTTTCTAACTGAATAATTATCAATTTAAAAACATTGCAGTTAGTTAAATGAGTTGTGATATAATCAGAACCTATGAAAACCTTGGTTGTACTTCAGCTTGAGCTCCTCATCTGTGCTGATGACAATCAATTTTCTTATTATCACTTTGGCTCATTTCATGGTTGTGATATATTACGGATTTATTATCCATTGAGGAATTTGAAAATTTTGAGATCCTAAAACATCTTAGTAAAATCCTTGTTTATGGCATAAAGTTATTTTTGACTGATCAGTAAACGCTGATATAGTATCCAGTCAGAGTGGACCAAGTGCATACGACCATGGTGATTAGAGAGCGAATATTGAACTTCTCCACATCAGAAGATTCTTCCATTTGTCCTTCAGTTAACACGGGAAAGTAACTCATATTAAAGCACTTTTCAGACAATTCATAGCAATAGAAATTGTAATTACCAAACATTTCATGGTCGATTTTAAATCCAACCGTGGTCTTTCATTGACTGCAGGTACTCTTTTCCAAAATATCGTGAACCCGTTTGCCGTTGAATTATACTTTTTTAGAAAGTCATGAATTGTACTTGAAAGTACATACTAATCGATAATTTTTGGTAAGCAAAATACTGTTTTAAGCCATTAAATCGGTTTGTTTTATTTTATCAGAATGGACCAAGTACACATAGTCAGTCGTAAAACCCCCTTGATTGACCTTAAAGAGGTTCTTTTTTGTCATAATACCTTTAACGACCTTGCTGAAGAGTAACTAAAATCTATAGAAAAATAATTGGGGGAAATAATTGGAAGCTACCAAAGCTACACAGCAATAACATATCTTGGGTGTTCCGGATAAGAAGCGTACGCGCTTACGTGTCTGTTAGCATAACTGTGTGAGGCAACGTGCCGCGCTTTACTTTTATTGTATCAACTATTTTCTATGTACAAGAGTTTCGGCTATAATTATTTTAGGTGTGGTCAGACGCAATCTAGGAGACAGAGAAAGATAGCTTCTTCGAGCTGCAAAAAGTAAATAGGAAAAGGAAGTGAAAATACACATGTTGTCGATACGCAACATGTGTTTAACATTTGTTACCACTAGCCAAGCAAACGGCAAAGCGGAAAGAAAACTAACGCACGACTCCACGCGGTGCACTTCGGGTAATGCAAACATAAATAATAAATAGACTCTTGCTCCAGTAAGAGGCTTCGGCATTGTATGACACTTTATGGTCGCATTGCTCGGCACCCTCGTGGGAGTTTTATTGCCTTAGGGGCCCTGACCAGTCTTCAGAAAACAAACGCAGCGCTGCGCTTGAGATTAATTTTCATCAGCGCGCGCTCAAAGAAGACTCGTATTCTCTCTTGGTGCGAAGGAACAAAATTCATAACCACGACAGCGCAAAATGTACCCGGCGCAGAACTCAGATACTAAACATTTCTTCTCACTTGTGTGATACGCGTCTCATTCTATACACACACACACACATATACACATCCGATTCTAGCGCCCGCTTTGTCTTCGTTCGTTCTAAGCGAAGCATAGAACTAACAGCGCGCCCCATTTGAACCGTATACGCTTGTGTGAAGAAAAATACCTCAACAGAGAGAGCAATCCAGATTCAAGCGCGCAGTATAGAAATATGGTGCAATCACGGCGCAAATTTCAGCGTAAAACTCAGCTTAAAACTGGGCGTAAGAACGGCGCTGACAACCAAACATTTCATCTGTGTTTCGGAGCGTGCTCATTCGCCAGAGCGCATATGTGCACAAGGAGCGGGAGCTCAATTGGGTACAAAAATCTTGTTGCGCATCAGCACCGAGTTGCATTCTGAAGACTAGCCCTGACTATTAGCGAGATGTGTGGCATCTCAAGTAATCATATTACACAGCTGCAAACTTTGAGTTCGATTTACTCGAAATCAAATTTATGTAATATATTATTTATGTTATTTATGCGGTCTGATTGAACATCGATCGTATGATAATATAACTTGGTCTTGACGCTTTTGTGATAATTTTGACAAATGTGAAAACTGTGAATATTCTTTTCTGGTTAAATTTTGTTTTTAATGTTTTGTCAGTTACTGTTCCTGAAATAATTAAAAAAATTGTTACGCCCATGCACATGTATAACCAAGCATTTAATAAACATTATTCCGTTTGAATGATATTTTTAACTCTTCTTCAAATCAAATCCAAGACAAGATACAAACTTGACGATATGGAATTTGCATTGTAGCCAACGCATCCTCGTATTACGATATTAAGAACTATATGCGACGATCTTTCAACATTCGTGATTGTTTTTCTCTTTCCTCGAATAATAATGTTGATTATTCCATAATCATCTTAAATAACTCCAATAATAATCTTCCTGGGCGGTTGTAGAGTATTTGGACGCTCTTCAGGGCCTCTATCCACATCGAATCACACTGAAAACTGCTGATTGGTCAATTTGTTTGCGGATTATTGATAAATAATTGACCGCGCTCTGAAATGTCAACACATTTCTGAAAATATTTATCGAATGAAGATATAATGAAAAATAGTATGATACGTGTGTGTGTGGCCCGAACTGATAACGCTTTGACATACTCTCCACGTGGTTCCGGAAGTGTTGGAGGTATAGCTCGTCCCAAGCCTTCTTCAACACAGCAAAATGGTTTTTCTTGTTCGTAACGTCAGTTTTGTCCACCTTGTTGTCCGAAATTGTCCATAAATTCTCAATAGAATTCAAGTAGGAGCTTTGGGTGGCCAAACCATTGATTTGATCCGGACCGATCGGAAGAACGCTGCTGTTTTCTTCGCAGTATGCTTCTGGTTCTTATCTTGCTGGAAGGTCTAGTCCTACTTTAAGCATGGATTCTTCAATGTCGTTGTAATCATCGGCAGTTATAATACCGTTGACCTGCGCTAGGTTTCCCACCCCAGCCCACGAGAAACAGCCCCACACAATGATGCTACCACCACCGTGCTTCATAGCTGGTTGTAGATGCCGGTCCTGGAGACCCTCGTCGCTCTTCCACCACACTAGGAGTCGCTCGACAGCTCGAACTTAGACTCGTCCGAGCAAATAACGCGCTTCCAGAACTCCAGCGGCTTGTTGCTATGGTCCTTCCCAAACTGAAGTCGTCCATTGTTAGCGTTGTTGATCATCGATCGCTTCTTAGTGAAGTAGCTTTTCAGATCCATAAAGCGTCTCCGAATGGTGCGATAAGAAAGGTCCAGATCCAACTTTTCTTTGATCGCCCGAATATTCGTTCGTGGGTTTTTCTTTACATTCCGGACGGTTAACGTGTCCGTTCTTGCATCAGTTTAACATTTCGATTCTCTTCCCAGTCAATCGGCCACGCTTCCATGTATTTGATGCTTCCGAATGACCAGCTGGACCGCACCCCGGCTTGCCTCATATTTCCCACCAGTGTTTCGTTGAGACTTCTTACGCTTATTTCGGACCTGTGTTGAGATATACTTTCCATCCATTTTCCGGAAGCTTCCTCAGCGTTAAAATCACGTCACTACTCACGAAGAGTTCAATGAACAGCTACAAAAATTATTTTTGTGTCAGGAGGACCATCGTGATACTGCTGTTTTCCGTCTCGAGTACCACCAGGACTGGGCAAAAACGCATATAGCGCCATCAATTTGCTTAGAGGAGCTGTTTCCGGGTTTTTGTGGTTTCTCTTGGAGACTGGCAATACCCACTGCTCATCCCACCACACCGTAGACCGTAGAACCGATTCAAGCCGGAAAAACGATGTCTGACGATAGAATTTCTGACCTGAACAGGAGTTGAACCCGAAGCCCCCATCTTGGCAAGCGCAACGCTTACTACTAGGCCATGGGTATCACCTAAGTCGAAATCCTATTTTCATTAATTTTGCGGCCACAATTGCTGAGTCATGAGCGGCCATTCTTAACTTGTCAGATTTTAAAAATTATACTTTCCAAAGTACAAATCACAATTAGGGTTGTGTTATGTTAATGTTATAGGAACCTGTGTAACATCGCACTAAAATTCTTAAAAATCTCTCTTGGCTATCGATATACCGCCTGGTTATGTGGTTCCGTTTCCGCTTCAGGTAGTAATGTTTTGCAACAAATTCATCACGCTATCCTTATCGTCTAATCTCCTGTCGCTAATTTGAACACAATAGCTTGCCCCAGTTCATATGCAGTCAATCAACTGCCATCGAAATGACCATCAGTGTTCAAATGTTGATGGTGTCCTAGAGTGGTCATTGTTTTGAACGCCCTCGTGACTATTTCTTATACCACATGACAACCATTACACATGACATAATTTCATTTTTATAGGTTTTTTTATTCATACTAAAAGTCTCTGCAGTGATCTGGTTCGGTTACACATGATTAATTGTCGCTGATCTAAATGAGCATGCAGCCTCAACTCTTCAATATGTATTAAGCGAAAATCAGTCTTGAGTCATGGTAAACGCGGGCTGTATAGAAAAACCGATGCATAATAACACATTCCTTGGAAAATGAAATCTCTTTCATAGCTGTTCGTTAACTATTTTCAGTATTAAATTAATATTGAAGTTTAATTATTTTTTTTCTTTTTGATTGTTATAGCTTTTGTTTTCAAAAAGAAAATTGTAAATCATTCCATCATCACTATCATGTTTGTCGACGAATAGTACTTTTAAACATTTTTCTTTCCTTCTCAAAACCTCACTATTTATCAATACAGATACCGAAAACATTAGGTTTGTGTTCGCCGCCGTTAAGGATACGATACTGCAATCTAATCTAAAGGAGTACAATTTGGTTTGAACTACAACGTCATCTTCGTCATGGTCGTCATCGACGCCGTTGCCGAGGTACCGCCTCTGCTCTTTTCCTAGTACGAATGGCAGCAGCAGCAGTAGTAGTAGTGTAAGTGGCCACAACACTAGCATCACTAACAACAACCACCACCACCACAACAACCACGATCAGCATAATCACAATAAGGTAAACAACAATCATCACCCCCGTAACACAATCCTTTGCGGAGACAAACACAATTTTGAAAGGTACCACTGTGTGATCTTCGTTGCCAAAATAGTCGCATCCTCGTCGTCGTCGTTGTCGTCATCAACAATAGCAATAGCATCGCCTAAGGGAAACGGTATATCGACGAACGCTAGGAAACCCGCATTTCGTTGCTGTCGAAATGGGTAAAACGTACTAATACTACTGTTAGTGTGCAAGAAAAACAAACAAACAAACAAACAATAGTAACCATACACAGGAACAAAACGACCATAAAGGGCAACCGGGAACGAATCACACACATATACACACCACGCATTGAAAAAACAGGAAAATATGGAAGCCCATCGCGGAAATACACTTTGATACATAGAACATATGGGGAATAAAGTATCAAAAATCGATAGAAACGAAACTAATTGAGAGAAAGCTAGCTACGAATGGAATAAATTCCAATTTTTTTCAATCGGATCGCGGCACCCTTGATTGATCGTTTGGTTTATTGAGAGCGAGGTAGTTAAATTTGAGATTAAGCCATTACTTGCCAATTCTGTTCATAGCGAAATGTAAAGCAAGCAAAAAAAACACATTCGTTTTTTCCTCTGAACAATAATTCAACCGACACTGCGAATCAGTCACTAATGTTAGTAAGAACGATTCCGAGAAGAAGTGGAACGGTTTTTGTAGTGGATCTGTGGAAACATCGAGGTAGTAGGGAGTGGTGGTTTTGTTTCAATTTACTGACAAACTGTTGGGGAATGATTGAAACCGTTTTTGTTTTTAATTTTATGTGCATTTCTTAACTGTTAGGAGTATACAAGCTTAGGATACCAATAAGTGGCACCACTAACCAGCAGCGAATATAGAAGCAAGCGATATGGAAACACGATATGTAAACAGTTTGTATAACAGAAGTGTTAGGGTTTCTTATCTCTACTTCCAATGCTTTTGTGAATAATCTCCACTCGATTTGTAAAATTTTAGTTGATTGTTTTAGTCTGTACAGTCTTTTGTTTTTATGAATGGTTCATATGATATTTATTTAATTTAATTTCTAGATAAAACCATTGGTTTACCTGTTTTATTAGTATCTTGTTTTGTTTTTTATTTGAGTAATAATAATGCTTTTTTGTCATCTTGTACCGCTCCGAGGGAATCGATCGAGCGACATCTAAATCCATATGGCGATAAATCAGCACTTTCGTACAACTACTAGAGGTGCATGTAATGCGCTGACACAAAAAAACTAAACCGCACACCCACGCATAACTAGTTACACAAAGCTGCATTAGAAACGGATGAATGTTTATATATTTATACATATACACAAAAGTAAAATATACAAAAAGTCAGTCTATTTATTCTGCAAATTTAAGAGTTATTTTTAGTTCATTGTGGCTATCATTATTGAGTGTGTATTTAGGTATGGATGTGTTCCCAAGTTTCGGCTTTTTCGGTGCCGGACTTGGAGGCGCAATGTGTTCCCACTTGCGTTAGCAATATTAAGTTCAATATTCATCCATCACCGGATCTACTTAAAATTCTGTCCAAATCATCCCTTCTGGCAGCACAAAAAAAAAGCACGAGGAAACGCGCCCAGAAGTATTCACTCGGTCCCCAAGTTTAGTTGTAATTGCTAGGTGAAATATGACTGTGAGATAGAGTAGTGAACATTTACATTTGTAGTGAGCGTTAACGTTTCGTTTTAGAACTTACTTCCTTATCAGAAGAAAAGGAAGCAACAGAATAGGGATGCACAGCTTGTGTGCACACTCTTCAAAAATGATACGAGTGAGGCAAAATCAAACACCCTTGAATGTACGAGGGAATAGTGTAATAATGATCGTTCAGTTTAACTCTGTTCGTCGCACATGCTTCCCATTCTTCTGCGCTATCCGTGGATATAATTAAGTGTACGTGTAAACTCGTCGTTGCTTTAAGTTTTTTCTGATGGATTTGGTTTTCTACTCACAAACTATTACCGAATGAAAATGTTGGTTTCATTTTCACCCTGGAAAGATGAGAGCACAGAAAAAAGTAAGACGAATTATCGCAGCAAGAATGAGATAGACCAAACGAGGTGAGATATATAGAGCAATTGCATGCTAAATCAGCCGGCCGTTGACTCGACCCTCTCTCGATACTCGATGTCTGATTAAAATATGATGTTTGACAAATTAATTAACTATTTAGGAAAAATAACATTTTAAATGCACTATTAAAAAAATCTCACTCAAAAATCGAATTTAATAATCAAAACTCTTATGTCTTGACCCCCCGTCACCCCCTTCGACATATTTTTTTGTATGTTTTTATTAAAACCCTTCCAATCGAACAAAGTTTGATGTACAGTGGAACCGTGGTAAACTCACCATAATGAGGATATGAATTTTTGAAAAATTTGAGAAATTTGTAAAAAAAATTTTGTGAAAATGGTACCCATTTAAGAAAAGTATTATAAAAATGGAAACTTCATGCGATTTGTTATGACAAACTTTATATATAAAATTTTATCCTAGGACTAACCGTTATCGAGATAGAACCAGAAGCAATAGAAATATATTTCATTGTCGATAGTCGAAAATTGATAATCGATAGTCACATCGGTATGTTGAATTCGATAGAATAAATTCAATAACATGTGGAACCGAACACATGTATTGTAATGTGTTGTAATGAAACTCATTTAAACTTTTTTTTTTGTTCGAACACACGTGCCGTGATGTCATGACAATACATTGACTTTTGACCCAGCATAAGCAAAGGCTGTATCGGCGTTGCTCACATGAGAGCGTCTCGCAATATACTTCCTCACTTCGCTCCTGTTTATTGCGTCGTAAAATCGCAGTCGTTCCCCCTCAACCTTCGCTAACATATCGTGTCCATATTGTTGACACAGCTCACGATACCGTAGAATGATGTGAGTTAACCACGTCGATACACATAAAAATCTTCTTAGTAATCGTCCTGAGAAATTTCGTTTCATTCATCAGTTTTCTTTTCCAAATATTTATAATACTTCTTGTACTCTCTATTAGTGGCCATGGACGAATTTTAGCTTTTAGCTGGTTTTTGAGCTGGCAAGGAGTGCTTCGGAAACGCCCTTTGGAAAGCTTTGTCGAAATAGCACTTCGCAGACAATCTGCAGATTCGATATTGTCCGATAGATGCCTAATCAATATGCTGAATGTCGAATGTGTATCGTTTTTCAGTGGGTTTCATTTCTCTTGACACGGTGCTTTACTAAATGTCGAGTCAATACGATTATGTACTTCTAAAAAGGTAATAGAAGGTAATGGGTTCTTCCTTTTAATGGTTCGCAGAAAACATGCCACGGACGTCTTCAAACGTTTCGTATCGATCGGAAGCCCGGCTTTGGCTTTGGATAACGCGGTTACCCACTGGACCAGCCGTACTCAACCCATTTTTCCAGAAGGGTCACAAACACGTGTTCGTTATGGTGCCGCGAGTGTTGCATTGTTAACGTAGAACTGCGAAATTATAACCAGCGAAAAACCAAAGATTATAGAAATTCAAAAATGAAACTCATTGATACACACATCTGGTAGCGTTGATAAAAACCGATGGATGAATGCCTTCATTGAGAGGGAGGCGCGAACGATTGGCGAAGCAATAAAATTTGCAATAAAATAAACTTACTGAATATCCAAGTAGGTTTTCAATATCCCTTAGCAAAATTACACTTCCAACGCTCCCAAAAACGATACTCTAAAGAACACTCAGAATGTCAACACAAAATCCGAACCAAATCGGGTGTATGTTAGAGTGGCGGTGTCGATAGCAACCACTATGAATCACACTTAATTTCCTTCAAAGAACGCAACTCTAATATCTTCTTCACATCCGGCTTGAATTTCGCTGCATTTTGACGTCACTTTTAACCTGGAAACAA
Source organism: Toxorhynchites rutilus septentrionalis (assembly GCF_029784135.1). Taxonomy (NCBI): domain Eukaryota; kingdom Metazoa; phylum Arthropoda; class Insecta; order Diptera; family Culicidae; genus Toxorhynchites; species Toxorhynchites rutilus. The sequence goes on along the minus strand of NC_073745.1, from coordinate 321,653,913 downwards.
TGCTTGAATTCACGATAATTAATTGATCGATTGGAAAAAGGCACCAATTAGTCATTCACGATTTATCAGCGATTCTGCAGGCGATCAAATAGCAGTGACAGTGGGGCTTTCCAAATGAGCTCTCTCAAGACCGAGTGTTTAGTTTGTTTTCCAAAAAGGAGTTTTTAAGGCCTGAGGTGAATACATTGAGAAAGTCTGAGAGTCTGAGAAAGAATGTTCTTTTGCCTGTCATTGTGAGCTCTGCATTATGCTTACTTTGTTCATATTCTGTGAATGCATTCTGAGGGGAGAAAATTGCACGTACGTTCAACACCATTTAAAAAAAACAAGCTGACTTGACTTTAAAGCGTATTTATAGATTTTTGTTACTGATTAACCCAAAAACCTTTTTCCATGGCTCAAAATCTGTTGAAATTTTGAGCCATGGAAAAAGGTTTTGGGGCTAATAAGTAACAAACATCACTCATACATATTTTGTCTTTCGAAAGTGACTGTCGTTCGCTCAAATATTTGCACCTCTATCTTCAATTCTTCCTTTGTATCGGGCAAAGCAGATGTCTGACACCAGCAATGAGAAAGACTGCTGTCTGCTAGCTGGGGCGAGACTCTGACTTGAATAATGATGATCATCATAGTTTGAATTATGAACTCCCCAATTCTTCTATTTTTCTTCTCTCGAACTTTGGAGTCCTGCAATGAGAGTCAGTGCAGACATGTCGGCAACCAATTTAGCTACGTTTGTGGAAGATTTTCGAGATTTGTCTATAGTTGTTACTTGTTGTTTGTGCTGGGGCATTTTTCTCTTCACCAGAACCCAGTACCACTCGATGGGACGTAACTTTGGGCAGTCAGGTGGATTCGTCTCCTTCGGTACAATATAGACTCCATTAGCATAATTAGCACCATTCCAAAACATCATTGACGTAGTAACAGGATGCTAAATCGGGTCAGAACAGCAAGGGTACATCATGGTTGCGTAGGAACCGTAACAATCGTTTCTGCAGGCAATCTTTACTGTAGATTTCCTCGTTAATCGTTCCCGTAGTGATGAAACTTTTGCTTGCTCGACAGCTGCATATGGCCTGCCATACTAAATATTTTTTAGGGAACTTGACCTTCTTCATCGTCCTAAAATGATCTGCAACACCATTGCGTTTCATATGGCAATGTAAAAAGACATATCACGAATCTGTTTGAAGTCTTCTAGGATATACCGTTATATCGCACGGAAACATCGTCGAATATTCATGATAAAGCTTACGAGCGCGTGTTTTGGCCGTCGTATTCTGTTTATCATCTCGATTCGGCACAACCTTGAACTTGAAAGACATCATACTTTGTCGGTACTTAGACGTTTGCAGAGTGGTACGTACAAAAAGATTTGAATTCCTCCAAAATGTTTATTTTACCTTCGCATCCTTGTGGTGGTAGCTCAGATCCGTTTTTGTTCCACTTCCCTTCTTCCCAGCTGTTGTCAAGCGAGTATCGAACGATTTTAGAACACTGTGAACAGTGCTTGGAGGGAATCCAGTCTTTTGGCAAGTTTTCTTACCGAGAGATCCGGATTTTTTTCGTGACCGCACACAATTGATTTTTGCACCTGCTCTCCTTTCGACGCCATTCTACACTGAGCACTTGCAATATAAACAAATGTCATATTTTCAGAAAGAACAAACATACGTTCACCACTCTGCTAAATATTTTACTCCCTTTTGATGTACTTGCGAAGCTGTGTGTGACTATTTTGTCGATTTTGTCGCGAATAAACCTTAAAACTTATTGATTGTGCATAAATTCCGGATCAGCATCACATTTTTCCGTTTAATTGGGGAGAAGAAAGAATTCTGAACAGGAACAAGAATTTGACATTTTCAATGATGTCAGATTTTTTTTTGTACAACTCAAATTTTTCCGGTGAGTTTGTCGGGTAATAACAAAGGCAAGAGAACAAAGTAACAATTCAACAGTTTTTATACACACAACCAACAGCCAATTAATTTAATACGCACAACCAATAGTCAAAACACGAAACTTGTTAAAAACTTTATTAAATTGGAAAGGTTGGGATTGAAAATTGAAACCGGAAAAATTAGGGTAAAACCGACACCCTAAGGATTTCTACATATTTTCAAGACTTCCCATGTTTCTTTGACTTCAAATCGTTACAGGACCTTTCCTAACTCTACATTCAAAAGTATCTGTTAATAAAATATAAAAGTTCTAAGTAAGTTCTTAGGTGAAATAAGTGGGGGTGCGAGTAAGATCGACACCCTGTCGGGGTAAAACCGACACTTTTAGAGAAACGAATGGAAACTCGTTACAATAATTCAGAGTACTAAGAGGCTGCCCATATAAACTTTGCACTAGGAGGGGGAGGGGGAATGGTTGCAAAAAATTGGAATGTTGAAAATAAAAAAAAAATCATGTATTTCGACTGCAAATAGTCGCTGGTAGCAGGTTCGCGAAACGAATGGTTCGGATTCCGGTCTCAGCCAGCGAATATCTTTTTCTTAGTTAAAGAGTGTTTCACGTTGTTATTTTTTTACCAATTCAAAGGCCAGACGACTGATATCGGTAGTACGGATTTCACAGCATAGGTACCCAAGATTGAGCAGGTGACGGACAGACTCCTGGTCCGTAGTAAATAATTTTGATCCCAGCTTAGGTAAACATCAACTGGAGAATTGACCGACGAGTCTTTTTTTTTGACATTCCCTACTCAACGAAACGTAAAAAACGTAAACGAAAAAATGACAAATGTCCACAGGGGACATCTGAAAATCGCAAAATATTGTTTTTAACTGGAAAAATTAGCGGGTGCTTACCAACAGTGTCGATTTTACCCCGATTTTCCCAATAAAAGTTTTTAATATGCAATGTTGAGTGAGATTTTTCAACTGCATTGAAAAAGTAATTCCTCCTAAATAGTTCATTAATTTTCCAACAACTTTTCCGGTCATCATATTTTAATCGAATATTTGGTTTTTGAGTTACGATTTTGAAGGATTTTATGATAATGAAAATTGTGCTTTCGGATTGCTTCCTTCATATGTATCAAGTTTCATTAAAATGGAAGAGGGTCGCGTTAAAACTTACTGTTTTTCGACTGATTTGGCATGGAATTGCTCTGATGAGACGCAAATGAGAAAAAAACTCATTGTTTCGTAGAAGCCGACACCCATATTAACGTATAATGTTACTTATAATTTTACACTGAAATTTAATCATAAACAATCGAAATGAAAACTGTTCGTCAGTCCTTGCTAAGTACCAGAAGCCGACTAAATATAACTGGGAATGCGAAAGATAAAACGAGCGAAAATCTTGTACATATTTATTAGAAATCTCGAAGGCATTTTATGAAATTACTGCAAACTAACCAGTAGTGTCGGCAAAACGCATGCTGCTGATGGCAGCAGCAGCAGCTTTTCAGCTTTTGTTTGTAATCTGTGCAATTTGAGTTGGTTTTCAAAACCATCTAGAATACGCTGTAATTTACCGAATCATACCCTCACGGTGTAAATTAGCCATTAGACACATTATATTCACTCAACCACATGCTCATTTCAACGCACACATAAGCAAGCTATAGGAAAAAGTTTGGAGAGGGAGGTATTCGTACAGCCGGAAGTGCGCTGAGCTCACACAGATACGATACAATCACGCTGGAATCCGTACAGCAGACGTGATTCAAATTTTGAAAAAAAGAATGAGAAGCTTAAAAATCTTTAAAAACCAAACAGACAGTTTCGACAGGATGTGTGTATTAACATTTGCTTCTTCTGAAACAATAAACATATTTTTAGAAAGGTCAAAGAGCAACGAAACAAACCTTAAAGGAGAAGCAAAACCAACCAATTTTGCTCTATTTTGTACGACACAAGAGAAATAAAAAAAAACCTCTCCGCGGTACGTAAGAACAATTAAGAAGAACCACATAGGCTTTAGATAGTTAGATAAAACTAATTTTGATTGGTCCGACCGAACAGCAACCATGGGCAATTGTAATAGGCAAAGGTTTTACACGGTTACCATTATTTGTACGTTCTTATTCAGCCACCAAGAAAAGCAAGCACGTGGAGCTACATTTGCAAAGCTTTTACGATAAATCTAATTTGGAATAAAACTGTCGAGTATATTCGAGTATCTCAAAGCAATGTATTCGATTATTTTGTTGCACAAATCATTGCTTCTTATGTCTAGCGAGCAAATAAAATAAACACGGGAAGGCTTATTCTGATGATCCTTTAAATGAAGCTGATGAATCTTTCTAGAAGACATATGAACAGCTCGTGCCAAGTACCGTACCATCATCCAACTCGGTCGCAGTGATGCACTTTCATACTCACATGTGCTCATAATATCTTATCCCTATTTCCTCCGCCTATTCTATTTTCACTTCTTACATATATCCTCACTATCCTATCGTTCATCTATCATTAAAAATCTGAAAAAGGCAGCAAAAAATCATTTGAATAGATACATAAACATGCGGAACAAATATGTCTCAAGTAGAAAGCGTCATTTTTGTATTGTGTGCCATTTTGATTGAAGAATCAAATCTCCTCTCTTACGCGTTTACTAAAATCAAGTAAATTGATTAACATTCAATAATCTCAACAACAACAACAAACGAAAAACAAAATTGTACGCAATGAAAACTCTCCTTGCTATGTTTGTTGTAAGTATTATGAATGAACAACTTAGTGCATAAACTACAAAAAAGCACACTGACTCAGGTTCTGAGTGAACAAATCAGTCAGAATGCATGGAACTGTTGTGAGTCAGTTTAAACGGAATAAATCGAAGCACGTGAAAACAAACTTAAACAAAAAGCAGTGATGGACAGTTTATAAAACCTACATATATCTCGTAGAAAAAGAAAACACAAGCTCAGAAGTGGTGCAACTAAAACGCAAAATACTCGCCAAAAAAGTACTGAGCACTACTGAACTAAAAATCACATTGAACTACAATCTGGCGTCTAGAGCTGTCCGGTGATCGAATAGCCCGTTTGATTACTGTACAACGCGGCACCAGAACCAACGTTATGATGGTACTGAGATACAACAAATAGAGATATCAAACGCCACCGCGACAGACATGCAGACATGCTGAGCGTGTCATGAAGATAGAAAAAAGAAATCTAAAAAAAGGAAACAAAAACTAGTGATTCAACCCTTACTTTAAAATATCAATAAAAAGAACAAAGGTGACTCGCACACTCTATTCCGATAGAGTCGACACCCCTCTAAGTAAGACACACAGAAAAAAATTGATAAATTGAAGGCCGGAGAACTGAATCATTCTCGGGTGGTGAAAAATCTAGTAACACTGGAGAGAATTCTTCTATTGGCGGCTGGCAACAGCAAACAGTTGATCCCCGGGCCATCCGAAAACTCCTTTAAAAAAAACGCATCCTACCACAGAAAAATAAGGTTCACGTTTCGCATGAGCCAATGGTGAAACCGTGGAATTTTGTTATCACTTCATGCAACATCGCCACATCATCATCCTCTTAATCGCGGTGACCGCGGGCGTCAACAATCAACAGAATTTCGATGAGCAAACACTTTTGCCACTTCACGCTAAAGGGTCCTCTATCGAAATTCTGCATGAACACATAGTGTCCAGCCGAATGGAAGCAATTTTTCACCCGGTTCCCCAACCATGGCAGTGCGTCTAGATGACTCGTATGATCCATTGATACAGACGGATTCCACACATTAACCCGATCAAAGAATGAAATCCCACAAACAGAAAACACTAACAAATAGTGGAAAGAAAACAAGTTGAAAGTAGTGGAAAGCAAAAATATATATATCTGCATAGGAAAAAAACGTGATTTTTTTCTAAGCCACACATCTTAACATCCACACCCCTCAAAACTGAGAGAACAAGAGAAATACACAACAAATTCATAAGTCCTTTCTTAATATAATGGTAAACAACATTAAAAATAATCTATGATATGGAAAAAAAAACTACAAAATAAATATATATTTATGTTTTTAATTATATTTAAACAAGAAAAAAAAAAGAAAGAAAACACATAAGGAGAAGAAACATGAGAAATGTGGACGAACAGAATAAAATAATTATAATGAATGAAAAAATGAGTAAAAATAATTATAAATAATATAATAATATAATTGTGTAAACTAATGGCTGGAATTTATAAGAAACTAAATATATAATAAAAATAATAGAAAAAAAAAACGTTGGGTTCGCTTTCCTACTGTGTCCGAAATGGTGTTCATAGCTCACACCCGTTAAAAACTAAGTAAGTTGAATGGTTTCCCTCCATGCTGATCGCAGGTGACTAATGAGGCGTCTCCTCTTCTCTGTCTTCATACTAACGTTCCTACTCTTTCCCTGATGACTGCTTGGATATGACCGGCGTCGTTATTGACTACACTGAAGTCGTTTTTTACGCGGTTTTAGGATTTTATGCGATTTTTTTTCGCGGATTTCGGAATTCACGCGGCACGTATCAATAAAGTGTCTCCATTGTAAACAGATTTTATGTGCTAATTGACGTGACGTTCCACGAAATAAGTTTGTATGTAATGCATCACTGATTAGTAGCTGAGAAATATAAGGAGAAACAGATAACTTGATTGTAGCATGCGAAAAAATCAGTTAATCAATTGCTAGAATATGGTTTGCATTTCAAACTAATAATTCACTGTTTGTTATATTTTTACACGGATTTTGTTTTTACGCGGATTTTAAAGCATTCATTACATAGCCGTTTTTTTGATATCTAATTTTTATTTTTATTTTTTTATGAGCTTTATGGCCATGTTCCCACTGCAGCGGGGCGTCAACGTGGCGTGAGCGGGGCGTGTTCACTTTTCGCAACGACATTTTAATTCACTCACATTGCACCGTGCCAGCGGCGTGTCTTCGGCGTGTTTTATACAAATTGTCAATGTGTATTTTTGAATGAAAGAATGAAAATTGGTTTATTTTTAAATATTCCAACATCGTTGGACGTGTCCGGGACAAAAATCGGACGGTGAAAAACGTAAAAATTAAAAAAAAACGCGAAAAATTAAAATTATGTCACTACTACAAACAAACATATGCAAGAGAGAAGCGGAGAAGTAAAAAATACGGGTGGGTAATGTCGGGGACATAACCGGAGTGACGTAGGACTTTACAAAGGGGACAGCTTTTGCTAAATATATATTTTAAATATATTGTTTTATTTTCTTCTCCTACGTGAGTACCTACTTATCTACCTGAAAAAATGGATTACTTTACTGTTTACTTTTTATGAACACGTTGGGGGTTCTGAAAAGAACCTTTGGTGTTGTATTTTTTCGTTTTTTTACAAAATTGATTTTTTTCTGAAGGCATTGTACTTATTAAATGTTCAACGCCGAGCATCTTTCGGCGTATGAACATATCGTACAATCAAAATGATGGCTGTGATAGGGAATGCATAGGTGGTCATCAGCTCATTCACTATCATATATTTCACTATTGAGCACATTACCGTACCTTAAACTGTGGTTTCGGAGACGAATGAATTGTAAGATTTGTAGTCTCCGCAAACAAAGTAAATAAAAATGAAAAAGAACTGAGGTTTTGGAGACGAACTCTACGATCTGTCGAGAAATAAACGAGCTATAAGCGCTCTGAAAAACCAACAGTAAATACAGGGACGGATGACCTTCGGATTAAAGTCCTTTAAAATAAGAAAAGAGCAGCAGGAAATACATAGCTCATCATGTTGCTCCTTAGTTATTTTTCTATACAATGCAGATGTAACGTCAGTCAATTTTCAACATCAGTTATCAACCAAAGAAAGCAGTTCTTGCTACCGAGAAAATTCGTTAATGCCATCCTGCATACAATGTGAAGCCACTTTTAATTCGGAAACCATGCATGGGTTTGTGAAAACTGAATGATCAATTTAAAAGACCCCAACCACCAATAAGTTCAAGAACAAGCATAACCAAAATAAATCAGTTTATATTATATGTCATATTATGTCACTTTAGAATGCATTGGTATTGTGAAAAACTTTTAATAACTCTTCTTTGAAAGGTTTAATGGCCCTAAAAAGCGCCGTGTTTTAAGGTGGCTGGTTTTGCCACCAAAGCAGTCTGTATAAACAAAGTTTTTCCTTCTTCTACCTGCTGCCGTTTTGCGATTGCGTTTGCCACTCGCTGAAACTAGTTGTTGCCACCGAACCGAATGTGCTCTGTTCTGTAGGCTGGTTTTCTTATTGTCGTGAACAGCTTCGCAAGCCAACTCGAGCACTCCGGCGGCCGAAATTCTATAACCGCTATTAGGTATACTGATGCTCCGGCATCAATCCGTTGATGCGATGTGATGTGAAACGATGCCATACAACCACACTGATTTACGGCTTGAAAGAAAATGAGATATTTTTTGGGGTCCGCGCGTTTTGTACTCTAGCGGTACACACTCACAGGATAGAGACCAATCGGCAGACTCAGCCAAAGGGGCGAGTCCAACGAGACGAACGAATGAGCGTTAAAAGGCAGCGATGGCAAAAAATACATTCATTACGATTTGTTCGCTCGTTGGATTCACATGCAGGCTAAAAAGGGTCCTTTTCAGGATCACAAAATTATCTTCAATCTAAAGAGTTTATTGTTTTGTTATCACTCGATATTCCCATCTTGTTCGGCTAAAGCTTCCTGTTTAGCGATTTGTTGCCACTCGCCACAGCTTTCACAGTTGGAAAATTTCTTCCCATCCAGCTTGTGGCATCTTCTTCTTCTTCTTCAATGGCACTAACGTTCCTAGAGGAACTTCGCCGTCTCAACGTAGTATTACTTGCGTCATTTTTATTAGTACTTAGTTGAGATTTCTATGCCAAATAACACGCCTTGAATGCATTCTGAGTGGCAAGCTCTAGAATACGCGTGATCACAGTGCAAGTCGGAGGAAATTTCTTTGACGAAAAATTCCCCCGACCAGAACGGGAATCGAACCCGAACACCCGGCATGTTAGTTATGACGCTAACCACTCGGCCACGGGTGCACCCAGCTTGTGGCATATTGTACAGTAAATTACATTCAATGGCACGTCGCATTACCACCATTCAGTGTCGGATTGGAGGTAATTTTAACCTGTAATTGAACATTTGCGATGACAGTGGTACAGTGTCGACTTTCAATGTGGGGTCATAATTTGGACCCCGAACTCTATGTTTACAAAAATGTCCAACTAAATATGTCGCATTACATGTCCGTCCAATTAGCTAAATGTCGAACTAATTGTAAATTACTGTACTTTCAATCTGGAAACAATTTAAGAATTGGTGAAAATTGAATAATCAGGAAAGTCCCCAACTATCAATAAGCTCAGAACAACTGCCAAATTCACATACTCATCAGATCTTGGCAAACAAATTATGAAAAAATAAATTTGTGTTTTATTATTATTTTGGATATTATTTTAGAATGCATTGAACTGTATTTCGTAAACTCTTTTTTGAAAGGTTTAATGGCCCTGATAAGCGCCGTGTTTTATGGAATGGTTCCAATTTAGAAAACTTTGTACTCGTGGTTTTGAAAAAAACCATTTCGAACGCCCTCGATGCCGCCTTGTTCTGGATTTGCCACCAAAGCAGTTTGTATAAAGAACAAACTTTTTTCTTCTGCTACCAGCTGCCGTTTTGCGATTGCGTTTGCCACTCGCCACTCGCTGCAACTGCCTGTTGTCTTGATGTCCACCGAACCGAATGTGTTCTGTTCCGAATGCGGGTTTTCTTATCGTCGCGAGCAGCTTTGCCAGCTAACTCGATCACTTCGGCGGCCGAAACTATATAACGCCGGCTAGGTGGACTGGTGCACTGCTGCACTAACGCGCTCGGCCTAGCTACCCTTGCGGGGAACTCCAGACAAACACGGTTCGAGCGGGATTTTACCTTTCCCTTCTCTTTTCATCCTTTGCCATAACCAACCATGGCTGCTTGTGTTGGTTTGTTGATGTGATGTGATGCGAAACGATGTGGTGTACGGTTTGGATGAGAATGAGCGTTACCGCAGCGGAGCGGGGATTTTTAAGCTGACTGGCTGGCTCGAGAATTACGCATGTGTGAGACTGCAACCAATGTTTCTTCATATTTTTTTTCCTTTCCAATCGTGCCTCGTTGTATTTCGCTGCTGCTCTGGTTACCCGTTTTGGTCGGTACGATTTGAGGAGCACAAAATGGACCAATCAAAAATGGGCACAAAGTGCATTTGGACAATGCTTGATATTTCACAATTATTCAATTATTTATCTCAAGAAAAATGAAATGTTATTCGTTATGATAGATGTGTAGATATATTTACTATCAATTGATGCAAAAATCTTTGCGATCTATTGAGAAATGCTCGAGTTATAAGCGTTCCAAATCTTGCATTTTTTCCTACTTGTTCAGTGCCTAGATTTTCATTTCACCCCCTGTTAATACGCCCGTCGATTTGGCGATCCCCTCGTACAGTACACAGTAGCAATGTAACTGCTTACTTATCGATCGTCGTTCGTCGATCGTCCAGTCTGCTTGACCATCACGTAACAATCGTGATCTGTCAGTGGACGATGATCAGCATTTCTTTATCTGCGACGAGCACAAAAGAACAGATTACTTGCAAAAATCCTTAAGTTATACGATCCTGTGCCTGATAATAATTTCTAAAGACTAGTGCTAGTGTTTATATACCTAAATTACCTAAAATTATTTTTTATAAATACTAGGATAAAAAAGGTAACAAATACGTTGAGTTTGCAATCAATTTATCTTAAAACCTAGTGTCCTTAAAAATAGGTTACAGCTACAACTAGGAACTAAGAAGAAATTATCTACATCTATCGCTTATTATACTACGCTAAACCTACAATTTACCACATCGGTGAGAATCGAACATTAAACCTATTATACAATTCCTTATACATACAATTTACAAACTTACAATATAGGGCAAATTAGGAATATTGACATAACCTTGAATTATTATGTGGAAGAGAAGTTGAATTACTAAAAGTAAGTGAATTGGATTCTAAATTATGTATTTAAAATAATTATTGTATCCATCATTCCTGTAGGAATTTATAACTCGATGTACTCTCAGTAATAAAGTTCATGAATTCGGTTAATTCTGGCGACGCCCGCGACTATTCTTCCAACATTTTATAAATTCTTTTAACCGAGCCGAGAGATGTCGTCGAAGCATTCCAAAGCCGAAACCGCGAAAAAGGCGAGTAAAACGGTCACGATGAGCAATCAGCAAGTCGCAGAGCCCGCGACGAACGCTACATCCTGTTCAACAAATACCGTTGCTGTTCCCTCTACTAGCGGCCAGGTAACAGTAGTTAGTATCGATCAGGCCGGGACTGGAGCAGCCCCTGAGAAGCGTATGGCTGGAGAAAGGCGAACCGATAAATCTAGTGGCGCCACCCGCGCAGCGGTCATTCAGGAGTCAGACTGTCCCTTGTGTGATGAGCCAAATGATATGGAAATGGTCCAATGTGATACTTGCCAGAGGTGGTTTCATTTTCGGTGCGTGAAGGTAACGCAGGACATTCAAAATGTGAGCTGGAGCTGCACCGACTGTCCTACTGTGAGTAATCAACAACGTACGACTACCCCCGTACCTACTCAAAACCAAACATTGCCTACTCAGTCGCAGACGGCGAAGAGCGTTGTAAAGAGTATACAAAGTGAGGCAAGGAGGAGATTGAAGCTGCAGTTGCTGAAAATCGAAGAAGAGAAAAAACTTGAACAGAAGTACCTGAAGAAGAAATACGACATGCTTCTTGAGTACGGAAGTGATACTTCAACGGAGATAAGTGTCAACGAGGCGGAGAAAATATCTAAAATCGAGGAATGGGTGGCCGATACTGAGCGTTGCGATAACCAAGCGAACACCGGATTAGAGCCTGAAGAGATGGAAGAACTTTTGCCAATCCAACTGGCTGGACCTACAGAGCAAACTGCTCCGAATCTTGAACAAGGCACCGTGCAACCCACAAATCCACAACATCCAGTATCTTCGGATGTTCCTGGTATTCATCGTGTTAACCCTCCTTCGCTAATCGACCCTCGCATGTTCGTTCCAGGACAAAGATCAACACCGATGCGTCCGAGTCAGCAAGTATCGATGCCGCCGTCTGCGCCGCATGTTGCAAATGAAACTGTATGCATTCTAAACAGGAGTCAGCTAGCCGCACGACAAGCGGTTTCGAAAGATCTCCCGGAATTCAGTGGCAACCCCGAAGATTGGCCACTCTTCTTCTCGAACTTCAGTAACTCCACCCAGATGTGCGGGTTCTCCAACGAAGAAAATATGTTGCGGCTCCGAAAGTGCCTCAAAGGGAGAGCTCTAGAAGCAGTCAAGTGCCGCTTGCTTCATCCGTTTAACGTCGCAGGAGTTATGTCAACATTGAAAATGTTATATGGCAGGCCGGAAGCGATTATACAAGCAATTGTAAAAAATGTTCGATCGTTACCATCGCCAAACATCGATAGGCTAGAGACCGTCGTCAACTTCGCGCTCACCGTGGAGAACTTGGTCGCAACAATCCAAGCATGTGAAGTACACGATTTCGTCTATAATGCTTCTTTACGATACGAACTGGTGGAACGGTTACCTTCGACGTTGAAGCTTGATTGGGCCAAACACTCTAGGGATAAGCTCAATCCAAATTTGCTCGACTTCAGCTCGTGGCTGTATTCAACAGCAGAGGATGCCAGTGCGGTAATGGCTACGATAAATAACGACCCAAAGCCTCGTTCCATTAAGAAGGATGGATTTTTGAATATACATTCAGAAACCGAGTCGGGAAATAACAGATCGTACATGTCACCATCTAAAGTGAAACCAACTTCTTTCAGTGGGTTTGAGAAGCATTGTCCCATATGTAAGGGCGGGTGCCAGAGCGTTCCAAAGTGCAAACGATTTGCCGAGTTCAGTTATGACTCGAGATGGGCTGCAGTGCGAGAGTGTAAACTCTGCCGAAAGTGCTTACGGAAGCACAACGGATCATGCAGGCAACAGAAGCCATGCGGAATAAGTGGTTGTACTTATTTACACCACCCTCTTCTCCACAGTGAGAAACAACAGAGCAATAGTTCGTCAAATGGATCAATCACTGCTACGCTATCAGAAGGGACATCTCAGCAGAGTTGTAACATTCACCAAGGTCAATCGAAAGTTTTGTTCCGAATACTCCCAGTTCGTCTCTATGGACCCTCGAAAACAGTGCAAGCCTTCGCGTTTATCGATGATGGTTCGGAACTCTCGTTAATGGATCAAAGCTTGGCTGAAGAGTTAGGTCTGAAAGGCCCCAGGAAATCTTTATGCCTGAAATGGACAGGAGAGACGCAGCGTTTAGAAAAATCGTCACAAATTGTAAGTCTGCAAATTTCAAGTTGCTTCAGTCAGGCAAAAAGGTACGAACTTTGTTCCGTACATACCGTACAAAGTCTACAAATAAGACCGCAAACACTACTCTATTCTGAGATTCAGAAAAAGTACCAACATCTTGTCGGGCTTCCCATTCAATCGTACGAGAACGCCTGTCCTCGTATATTGATAGGTCTTGATAATCTCAATCTCGGACATCCACTGAAGTGTAAAGAAGGACAATCACAAGAACCAATAGGCGTCAAGACGCGTCTTGGGTGGACCGTCTATGGAAGCTGCGTGTCAGAAGATGCTGCTGAACATTCCGTTAACTACCACTCCTTGCAGATTTGTCAATGCAACCAATACAATGATGAGGATCTCCATAGAACAGTTAAAAGCTTCTTTTCGTTAGAGAGCATTGGAATTACAAAGCCCGAAAGACCCTTACAGTCTCAGGACGACCAGCGTGCCCTGATGCTTCTGGAATCGCTAACAATATTTCGAGATGGAAGGTATGAAACGGGACTTCTGTTTAAGTACGATAATGTGCGTCTGCCGAACAACAAAGAGATGGCGCTGAAGAGGTGGCAGTGTTTGGATCGGAGGATGAAGCACGATCGAGCATTAGCTGAAGCAGTGAACGCGAAAATCGAAGACCACATCGAGAAGGGTTACATACGCAAGCTAACTGACGAAGAGGTTCAAGCCTACCCTAATGTCTGGTATCTCCCGATGTTTCCAGTGGTAAACCCAAACAAACCCGGAAAAATAAGGCTCGTGTGGGATGCTGCAGCCACAACTTACGGAGTTTCTCTGAATTCCGTGCTATTGAAGGGTCCGGATCTTCTAACGTCGCTGTTATCTGTACTGATACAGTTTCGCGAATGCCGTATTGCAGTATCCGGAGATATCCGGGAGATGTATCAGCAAGTATCAATTCGGAAGAAGGATCAACCGTACCAGTTATTCTTCTATACAAAAAGTGGAATCAACCCGAACACGTACGTCATACAGGTCATGACGTTTGGAGCCTGTTGCTCGCCTAGTACTGCACAGTACATAAAAAATCTCCATGCAAGGAAGTTCGAACAGAGCTATCCTACAGCTGTTGAAGTAATCGTGGAACGCCACTACGTCGACGATATGCTTCTAAGCGTCGAACATGAGGAAGAAGCAATAAAGCTAACGAGAGAGGTGAGGAAAATTCATGCATCTGCGGGATTCGACATCCGAAATTGGGCCTCCAATTCTCCCGCGGTACTGAAGGCGCTGGACGAGTCCCCCACAGCAGTCAAAAGGCTAAGTGGTGATGGTTCAGTTGAGAAAATCCTCGGCATGTGGTGGGACACTTCTACAGATAACATTACGTTTAAAATTTCCGATCGTATAGATGCGCTGCTCTTGTCCGGTACCCGTCGACCTACCAAACGAGAGGTCTTGCGGACTCTCATGATGGTTTTTGACCCGCTAGGGCTTATCGGACATTTTCTGATGATCCTCAAGACGCTTCTCCAAGAGATATGGCGCTCGTCAATCGGCTGGGATGATTCGATCAACGACTCGCATTTCGAAAAGTGGTCTTCGTGGTGTGTGTCTCTCCCCGGAATAACGACGCTTCAGATCCCTCGCTGCTATCGAACAAAATCCTCTATAGCCAAGCACAATGACATCCAGCTACATACCTTTGTTGATGCGAGTGAAACCGGCTTCGCTGCAGTTGTATACCTGAGATTTCAGGAAGACACCACTATCGAATGTGCATTAGTTGGATCGAAAACGAGAGTGTCACCTATCAAATTTCTGTCCATTCCCCGTTCAGAGCTTCAAGCCGCCATAATTGGAGTCAGACTAGCAGAAACGGTGAAGCAATCGTTATCGATCAAGATAAGGCAACGATACTTTTGGACGGATTCGAAGGATGTACTCTGCTGGCTGAATTCCGACCATCGTCGTTATAGCCAGTTTGTGGCCTTCAGAGTCAGCGAGCTCCTCGAATCCTCAGATGTGCGCGAATGGAATTGGATACCTAGCAAGCAAAACGTGGCGGACGAAGGAACGAAATGGAAGACCAACCCCGACTTGTCCGCTTCTAGCCGTTGGTTCCGTGGGCCAGAATTCCTGTGGAAATCTACGGAACATTGGCCTATGTCTAATAGTCGCATCGGAGTAACCACTGAAGAACTACGTCCTCATCTGTTGTTTCATACTAAAATTGTAGAACCTGTAATCGATCTCCATCGCTTTTCCGACTGGCGGAAACTAATTCGCTGCACGGCTCATGTTTTTCGCTACATAAATAATCTGAAATCCTGCGTATATAAAAAGAATGTAACCAACGGACCACTGCAACGTCGAGAGCTAAGCGATTCCGAATGCTGCCTATTTCGTATGGCACAAAACTACACCTACGCTGACGAAATCACCATTCTCTCTAGAAACCGGCTTGCAGAGAATCCAGACAAAACCATTCCGAGAAACAGTCCATTATTTCACAAATGTGTCTTCCTCGACGAGAACGATGTTCTAAGGGTTCGAGGTCGAACAAGAGCTTGCCAGTTTATCGCCCGAGATGCCGCTCAACCAATCATTCTACCACGCGAGCACCCAATCACACGGCTTATTCTTCTTGATTTTCACAAGCGGTTCAACCACCAGAATCACGAGACGATTCTCAATGAAATACGTCAACGTTTCCACGTTCCAAGACTGAAGGGAACATACAGGAAGGTACGCAGGGAGTGCCAAAAATGCAAGAACGACCAAGCGTCTCCACAACCTCCCGCCATGAGTGACCTGCCACCGTACCGTCTAGCTGCTTTCACAGGACCCTTCACGTACATGGGGATCGATTATTTCGGTCCCATGACTGTCGTCGTTGGACGACGCTCAGAAAAAAGATGGGGAGTGCTGGCAACATGCCTCACAACTCGCGCTATCCATTTAGAACTAGCTCACACACTGACAACCGATTCGTGTATTCTAGCAATACGTAACGTAATGGCTAGGAGAGGGACACCTGCAGTTATTTTTAGCGACCGTGGCACCAACTTCCAGGGCGCCAGTAAAGAATTGAAAGAAGTGCTGCAAGACATCAACCAAGAACAGCTCATGCGGGAATTCACAACATCCAATACGGAATGGACCTTTATACCGCCAGCTTCACCACACATGGGCGGAGCGTGGGAGCGCTTGATTGGCAGCGTAAAATGCAACCTTCATAAACTGCAGTGGAGGAAACTTCCCACGGATGAAGTTCTTTACAGTACACTGCTAGAAATTGAGAACATTATAAACTCGCGACCACTTACTGACATCCCCATGGACGACGATGAATCTCCAGTGCTGACACCAAACCACTTTTTGCTGGGGTCATCAAATGGACTAAAACCATGGGTACAGTACAACGATAACCCCATCGTGCTCCGGAATTCCTGGAGGCAATCACAAGTTATGGCCAATGAATTTTGGCGCCAATGGTTAAGAGATTATCTCCCTGTAATCACCCGTCGCACCAAGTGGTTCATGAAGGTAAAACCAATTCAAGTGAATGATGTGGTAGTCATCGCAGATCCCAAGGCCCCTCGCAATAGTTGGCCTATGGGACGAATCATCGCAACCAGAGCAGGACAGGACGGGCAAGTCAGGAGTGCCACCATACAGACTAATCAGGGCATCTACGAACGTCCCGCGGTTAAACTCGCCGTACTCGACGTGGGCGTTAGGAACCAATACGCCTCCGGAGAACCCTCTGCGCATTCGGGGGGGAGTGTTAATACGCCCGTCGATTTGGCGATCCCCTCGTACAGTACACAGTAGCAATGTAACTGCTTACTTATCGATCGTCGTTCGTCGATCGTCCAGTCTGCTTGACCATCACGTAACAATCGTGATCTGTCAGTGGACGATGATCAGCATTTCTTTATCTGCGACGAGCACAAAAGAACAGATTACTTGCAAAAATCCTTAAGTTATACGATCCTGTGCCTGATAATAATTTCTAAAGACTAGTGCTAGTGTTTATATACCTAAATTACCTAAAATTATTTTTTATAAATACTAGGATAAAAAAGGTAACAAATACGTTGAGTTTGCAATCAATTTATCTTAAAACCTAGTGTCCTTAAAAATAGGTTACAGCTACAACTAGGAACTAAGAAGAAATTATCTACATCTATCGCTTATTATACTACGCTAAACCTACAATTTACCACATCGGTGAGAATCGAACATTAAACCTATTATACAATTCCTTATACATACAATTTACAAACTTACAATATAGGGCAAATTAGGAATATTGACATAACCTTGAATTATTATGTGGAAGAGAAGTTGAATTACTAAAAGTAAGTGAATTGGATTCTAAATTATGTATTTAAAATAATTATTGTATCCATCATTCCTGTAGGAATTTATAACTCGATGTACTCTCAGTAATAAAGTTCATGAATTCGGTTAATTCTGGCGACGCCCGCGACTATTCTTCCAACACCCCCTATATCTTCCGGTTAGACGTAGTCCTACGTCAAAATATCGCCGGCGTGAAGTGTTTTCGTTTACACGCCAGCCACACGCCAAAACCACGCTCAGTCTGGTGTGAACATATCGGTAAGAACACACACAATCAATCGTGAGCATCACACGCCCCGCCCAAGCCACGCTGACGCCTCGTTGCAGTGAGAACAAGGCCTTACTCAGCGATTTTTGTCGTAGAACTACGTCTTCCAGGAAGGGTGCCAAATCAGAAAACAGGTCACGTTTTTATGAAATAAAGTTAACGTCAATAACTATTTTCACTGTGAACGAATTCTCGTGATTTGCACACCAATCGAATTGGAAATTCACTAAGATTTGTTTGATATGTTATACATTACAATTCGCTAATCTCTAAACGGTTTAAATTCATGAAAACTGGAAGAACTTCCTTAATTCCCATACATTTTTTCTGCTGATTTGTGTGCTATCACTACCCGTATTTCGAATGCTTATAACTCGAACATTTCCTAGCAGATCGGAAAGATGTTTGTATCAATTGATAGGAAATATTTCTACGCGTCTATCACAGTTAATAAAATGTAGTTTTTTATGAGATGAACAATTGAATAACTGTAAAATGTCTAGCGTTATCTAAACGCCCTAACTGCCAAGTTTTGTTTGGCTCGATTTACAGTTTCCCCAACATAGCCTTTCAAATCGATGTACCTGTGGAAATCCGCTTTGCAAATATACATGCAAGTCGGGGGTATTTTTGTTCCCACCGAGCTGTGCTTCCCTAACATGGACTTCAAATCAATGTGCCTAGGGGAATCCGCTTTGTCAAAACATGCAAGTCGGGGGTATTTTTTTGTGTTGACTACTTTTGTATGCGCTTGGCGTTGTGCAGACCGGAATATGTTTCCCTAAAACGTACTTTTAAACTGAGAAGACTGGGAAAATCGCCATTTCAGATACTAAAGGTGAACTTTTGCGGTTCGAGAACTACGTAAACATGAGATGTGTAATAATTTCAGATGGAAATGTAAAATACAATGATCGTTTTACAATTCTTCCGTTCACATATTTTGGTAGTCCTAGGCATCATATCAAACATAAAAGGACGTTCATCAAATTTATTCGTAACGAAGGACATAATCTATTACAAAAATTATTACAAGTGGTAAACAAGTGGATTGCACAATATAATTGCATAGTTCTACGTCGAAAATATGCGGTCGTATCCTAGATACAACCCCCTACAATTTTTTATCAAAAAACACTCGTTACAAAAATCGCAGCCATTTTGGTAATTTTTCAAAAACCTCTATGTACAGTAATCATTCGGCAACTGAACCAGAAAGGAAGCCCAGTTATCGACATTCGCTTTCTAACTGTAAAACGTCAAATAAATTCTAGGGGAACTACAATAAATTGTTTGATTCGCGTTGATTTGAAATTGGACAAACAAAAGTTTCCACTGGAACTTTTGTATTGCACTGGGTCATAGCCCAGTTAATGTTCGCCCAGTTAAATAGCAGCCTAGTTAAATCAGGTTCAGTTATCGAATGATTGCAGTAACGCTTTAGGTATTGTACTAAAGCTTCAAAATATTCATCGGAATTCGTACTGCGACGTCCCGGTACTTCAGAACCGATACGACCATCAGGGTACCGATTTGCAGACAGCATCTACGCATACAGCTGTCAACAGCGTAATAATCGTTATTAGTGCACTCAAAAAAAAAAATGGAAAATACATCTTCAAATACACCTTAAACAATGATCCAAAATAAATATTATTTTTCGACCTTCCAGACAGGGGTCTCCCCTTAAGAATTTTGAGTGGTTAAATTTCCAAATTTTATTTATTGGTGCTTATATACCGGTAAATAAGTTCACATAAAAGCGATATTAGCAGATATTTAAAGAGGAATGTGTGATTTTAAATCGCCAAAAAAGCCGATTTCGTGTAAAACAACTAGATTTCCTTGGGTACAAAATCAGCCAGTAAGGTATTCTACCTTCAGATTCCAAAGGAGAAACAGTTATGGAATTCTTCTTGGATGGCACTAACGTTCCCGGTGGCACTTTTTCCTGTGTTGACGAGAAGAAGCCCCGCACGAAGCAACAAAAATATCGCAACCGAAAGTGAATCTATCCGAAATGATTTTCGTCACAAAATTATTAAAATTATCTTACTGATCCGAACTGAGCTGAACATAGTCAACGGAAGTCGTGCGTTGTATGGCTTCTACATATCCCTAAGGTCAACAACAACTCTTCACAAAAGTAGATGGGTCTAAGCCTAGGGGCACGGACGGGAACTTGACGTAGTGTTTATAGCAATTGCATTTGAATTGAGTTTTTTTATTGTTCAGAAATCTGTAATTTTTACTTTTTTGATACCTCACAAGGAGTCATCATATATTTAAGATATTATGGATAAAAATAGTATTTTCTTCTACGTTGTCACGTTGTCCGGATCATTGTTTTTAGTGGGTTGTAATAACTTTATAGCCAGGTGATGTATATTGGGTATCCTATGGTCATGAGTGCTCTCTTCGAAAGTTCGTGTAGCTGATGTGGTAAATTGATCTCATCGGGTGCTAACTTCTGCTCATTTATAGGGAAGGGAATGAAGAAAGGACAAATGAATTAAGGGAAGTAAAACGAGTAAAATAATAACATAATGACTTCTAAGGAAAACATATGGTTTACATAACATTAAGATCGCGACTATTTAAGCTATCATGATCTGACATGTGTGAGTATACCCTTTCGAACATGTAAATCAGCGGCAAAATCAGCAACCACTTCAATTGCATTTTTTTACATTACCAAACAACATGCTTGATATCATGATATCCTAGAGCACAATTACCTAAACTGTTAGTAGCAAGACCTACACGATAGAACGAGGATTGAGCACGAATTGATTAGACTGCAACCTGAACATCAATCTTATCATAAAATCTCTATCAACGTTTAACCTTTTGAACCAGGCTCTCGTCAAATCTTTAGGAAGAATAGAGTGAAACCATCCAAGATTATCTCTAAGACCATTCCAAGATCACTGATTCTGCCAAGTGTTAAATGCCTATTATCGGCAAATGGAGAATAATTCATAATTCTGCTTCGACTCACATGGTGAGCTAACGCCCGTATGTAGGCAACAAGAATTCTCGTTGCGTTGTGGGAGAAAACGAGTGGCTAGTAAAATCACAAAACATCCCCATTTGAATAATCAAATTGTTTACTTTCTTTACTATATTCACTGTACATGTTTTAAGCAAAAAAAAAAGCTGGATAAATTTCCTGTCTAATGGTATGCAACAGAACATATATCACAATAACGAATTTGCGTAATATGCGTTTGAAAACTCTTAATAAATCGTTACATGCCTCATTTTAAATTTCGTAGAGTGACCCCCCTATATATTTTATTTGTTTATTTATTTATTTTATTTTTATTTATTTATTTTGGAGTGAGGGAAAAGCCCATTTAAGTGTGGCTTATTCAAGCCTTTTTTCTTAAATGGGCATAAAACCTCCTCTTTTGAAGCATCAACAGCTTATATAATCCTAATGACACAACATACATCTAACATCAATATATCTTATTCTACTTAATGGTAACCTAGACTAAACCAACGGAACACAATATACTAAACTAAACTAAACTAACGGAGCACTTCACGGAACCTACTTTTAATAGCAGAGCGGGACAAATGAAAATCGAAAACACAATAACAACGGTTAAACACACGACACATACTACTAATTGGCTCATTGTGGCCGTAGTTGGTGCGGAATGTCGGAATTCGTAGGAAATCGTGTGACCGAAGGGTACGACGACGAATATCGACATTAAACATGTCTAACAAAGCAGAGCAATCGATGTGAGATTGCAAGACATCAGACACTAAGCAAGCCTTAAGGTGGCCGTACACTGTTTGCCCGGAGGTCAAATATTTGATATATTTTGACAGATAATGTTTGATTTGATATTTGTACAAACACTATTTTGTTTGCCACTCTTAAATATTCAACAGTGTTAAACAATGTCAAACACCGAACATGGATAAAATCGACTGAAATATTCAAGGTAACCTAACCATGTACCGACAGGTTCGAAGAACAGACTAAAAAAGTATTCGAGGCATCCAAAAATTGAATATTTGCTTGTTGTGTTTTGTGTAGCATATATTTGATCAGTACACGTCGACCAAATTTTATCTGTCAAAAAGAGTCAAATATTTGGCTTCGGTCAAACAGTGTATGAGCACCATTTGCAACATTTCTTCGGTTCATAAGAAGATCTAGATCGATTAGCTGGCAGCGATCCTCATATCTTGGGAGATTTGAAGGATCGTTCCAAGGCAATCGTCTAAGAGCAAAGCGGATAAATTTGCGTTGAATTGCCTCTACTTGTTGTATTTCGTTTTGGTAGTGTGGTGCCCATACAACTGCTGCATACTCCAGGGAAGATCGAACCAACAAGCAATATAGAACTTTCAGGCAGAGGACATCAGTGAATTGTTTTGCAGCGCGAAAGATGAAGCCAAGACTTCTTGAGGATTTAGTGGTTATATAACCTACGTGATCTTTGAAGATTAGGCGTGAATCTAGGAGAATACCTAAATCTTTAACAGTGGTTTCACGTTTGAGAGACGTATTGTCGATGGTATAATTGAAGTAATATGGGGAGCGTTTACGAGCAAATGAAATGACAGAGCATTTTTCGGCATTCAGACTCATCCGATTAGTTGAGCACCATTCGGAGAAATTATGGAGTTCATGAAGAAGGAAATGTGTGTCTTCTGGACAGGTTATTACGCAGTAAATTTTATAGTCGTCGGCGTATGAGAGCTTGAAACATTTCAGTAAAAGGTTCGCATCATTCAGTTACAGTAAAAATAGGAAAGGTCCAAGGTGGCGCCCTGTGGAACCCCCGATGTGACTGAGAATGGCTTCGATATAGTGAGCGACCAACCAGATAGGAATTGCCAGCTGAGTAGAGTGCTAGAACAACCGAGATGTTCGAGTTTGGCTATCAAGATTTCATGATTCAGTTTATCGAAGGCAGCTGAAAAATCTGTGTAGATAGCATCGACCTGTTGGCGATCTTCAATGGTTTTGATAATGAAGGATGTGTAGGATGTGCAGATTGGTGCAAGTGGATCTTTTGGGCATAAATCCATGCTGAGTTTCAGACACGTAGCCTAGGCAGTTATGCATGAGAAAGTCCAAAATAGTGAGCTCAAACAGCTTTGACGTGGCACACAAAGCAGCGATTCCTCTATAGTTGGAAATCTCGCATTTATCACCTTTTTTAAACATTGGGAAAACGAAAGATTTCTTTCACATACTCGGGAATGTTCCTGACGACAGAGAGCGGTTGAAAATATTTGGGAAATTGCAAAGCTACACCTTTTTAAAACAATAGATGATATACCATCTGGACTCGGATTTGTTGAACATTTTAAACGAACGCAACTGGATTCAATACTGTTAAGCGAGATCTGTGGATGCGGGCCGATGGCTGGGCGAAGTGGTACGTTTGCTACCGCATCAGACACCTGTTGTGGATCAAGCATTTCATTCGTGAACACAGCTGAAAATTGTTCTCTGAAGAGGTCACCTATCGATGAGAGAGAAAAAGCTTCCTTTCTGCCCAAGCTCATTGTCACAGGAAGACCTATCTCCTTCCGTTGTTCGTCGATGTAAGACCAGAATTTTCGAGGGTTGAGTGTGAAATTCTGTTGGATTCTATGCAAGTAGGAATTGAACAATGTTTTGTTAAGCCGTTTGTATCTGTTGTTACAAGCGATGTAATATGACCGACCATAGTAATTTCGATTTCGCGAGAATTTTTTGAGAGCTGATCTTTTAATCGACTTCTGTCGTTTGAGGGTGGCATTATACCAGGGAGGATATAGTGGTCTTCTACTAACTAGCTTGGGTGTGAAATCAAAGACGTAGTTCTACGTCAAAATCGATAGTTCTCTACGAGCACCAAGCATGAACAATGCTCGGAGAAGTGTCCCGACCGACGAGTGATCAGAACTATATACGGTGGTGTACAGAAAAATAGAATATGTGAACCAAAAACTGGTGTAGCTTTATGGCAAATCCAGCATCCAGAAAGTCGTCAAGACTAGACGAGTGCGATGGGCAGAACAAGTTGTTAGCATGCCCGACATAGCCCTGTGAAAATGGTGTTCGCTTCGATCCCGGTGGGATCAAGAAAAAGAGGAGCCCAGCGAGTGGGGTGGCTGGATCAAAACTTAGCAAAAAACAGTGTAGCTCGAGGTAAGAGAGCTGCAGTGATAAACCGAAATCATTGGCGAAACATTGATACGATCTGATCTAATCTTAATGGTATGTACAACCATTGTAAGTAAATAAATTATTAAATAGATGGACTCGTACCGGGCACAACTTTTTTTATTATAAAATATAAACCATTACACTTGGTCTATCCCCTACAACCATCAATGTTCGATAACTGATTGAACGGAATGTTTCAACTGTTGAATGACTGCTGACTGATCATCGGCACGAATAATGGCAGTCCCAGCTACAATCATGTTGGCACCGGCTTTCGCACAGACGTCAATCGTTCCCAGTCCTACTCCGCCGTCAACTTCGATATCCAAATTTGGATAGTTTTCCCGCAACCACTGAACTTTTGGCATCATATCAGCCATGAACTTTTGTCCTCCGAAGCCGGGCTCAACAGTCATTATCAGCACCATATCGGCAATCGAAATGAACTCTTTCACGGTTTCCACCGGCGTTCCGGGCTTGATAGCCAGTCCAACTTTCATACCCGCTTCTTGCACCTTGCGACAAATGATCGGAACACTGTCCGTAACCGGTTCTATGTGGAATGTGTACTGATTCACGCCTGCATCAGCCATGGGTTCGATCCACTGCTGAGGCGCCTGGACCATCATGTGCGTCTCAAAGAAAGCGTCCTGTGAAAGATGTTTCATTATTTCGTGCGACTCAACGGGTCGACTTCTGGCTACTGACCTTAATTTTGTTCCGCAGGCACTTCACTACCGGATGGCCGAATGTGAGGTTCGGTACAAAGGTACCATCCATCACATCGAGATGCAGATAATCGGCTCCGTTGTCTAACAAACGCTGGGATTCCTCGTGTAGCTGGGATAGGTCAGCATTCAGAATCGATGGACCAATTTTCGCACTTAGTGAAGACATGATAAAGGCTGGTTGTTTGTTTATCGCTCGATATCAACAACTGCGGGCAGCGTGAGTGCGGTTTTAAAAGGTTGTAGAATTCCTTATCAATGGAACAGTATACGTGTATTTGTAGAGCAACTGTGAAACAGAATGGGACTAATGAATGTTCGTTATGATTGCCATAGGAATAGTTTTATATTCATTTATTTAAATTGTATGTATATTTCAACAAACTATATTCGTCAAAAATGAATCAAAAAGAAATATCGTCCGATAATTGTTGTTTGAACGTTTTCTACGTTAAAATCATTTAATTATTTCTTCTAATGCCGATGCCTAAGTTCCTCCCTGACATAACACGCATGTCAGCTTCGGAGATATGTTCCATTTCCATTCGTTCTCTCTCCACAAGCACGGAAAGAGACGAAGCAACAATACCACGTTAACGCGGTCGTATCAAAGAGAGATAACAAATCAGGGAATTGTTCACCGCATAACGGGAATTGATTTGTCAGTCAACGAAGAAATCGCCAGAATTTGATTAAATATTAAAGAATAGAAGCATTCCAAAAAAAGACTGGACAAGATGAACAAATCTGCGTTTATAGTTTTCATTGTTATGATGGTAAGCTTTTGTATCGAAGCTAAAAAGTTCAAAGAAGAGGAGAAGCCGGCTTGGGCAAAGAAAGATATTCGCGATTACAGTGACGCTGATTTGGAACGTTTGCTCGATCAGTGGGAGGTGAGTAGATGTTTCTTCCATGTTCCACTTGTTTTCGCTATTCTAGAGGATAATCGGAAATCACTGATTCATAGGAGGATGAGGAACCACTGGAACCGGACGAGTTGCCGGAACATCTCCGACCGGCAGCCCCGCTGGATATGTCACAACTGGACATGAGCAACCCGGAGAACCTTCTGAAGACTACTAAAAAGGGTAAAACGTTGATGACTTTTGTGACGGTCAATGGGAGCCCTACCCGAGCCGAAACAGAGGATATCACCAAGCTGTGGCAGACTAGTCTGTGGAATAATCACATCCAGGCGGAACGTTATCTGATAGACGATAATCGGGCTATCTTCATGTTCAAGGAAGGTTCCCAAGCGTGGGATGCAAAGGACTTCCTGGTTGAACAGGAACGGTGTCTCCAGGTGACGATTGAGAATAAAGACTATAAGGGCAAGCACAACCAAGAACCGGAGGAGGCAAAGGATGAACTTTAATAAGTAGAGCTTGATTTTTGACTGCAATATTTGTCATAATGTGCAAATCGAGTATGGATCTGTTGATTACTCATAATTAATTGTATGACATTGTGCGTGAATGAGAAATTGTTTGCGAGATGCGAGATTTTTTGATTATATAAAAAAGGTAGAGAAAGCCTCGTTAGCCCGTGTTGAGCTTATGTCGGAATTAATATGTTTGAAATATATTTATTATCGGTTTATTATTTGGTGTAAATCAAATACGATATTCGCTAGGAAATACAAGGATAGATGACTTGATGATTTCAGCTTGTTGAGTTTGAGGGTTTGTAGCATTGAATCGTCGACATTGATGCGGAAAACATGAGTTGTTCCACATCGATTGGAACGTTTCTTGTGGCCATATAGAGTGGATCTTGAGAAAAACTCTCATTTGATAAAACGTTTGAAAACTTCGCTGAGAAAAGGTTCCAAATTCCTTGAACATCAGACGCGCCTTATCCGTTAACCCTTCAACGGGCCGTTACAACTAGGCATGTAATCAACGCAAATTCCAATACAACGACATGTTTACATGCTAAAATACACAAAATATTTTTTTTTCAATACGTAAAACAATCAAAAGCATTGAAAAAATTGGTGGCAATATAGTTGCCGCTGCTCGGCTAGCGTAAAATGTTGGTGGCAATATAGTTGCCACCTGCCCATCTAGCGAAAAACACTTGATGGTGAAAATGATTTTTTTGTATTTGAATTTTTGATGTTAGTTTCAATAAAAACAACTAAACTAATAATCCATATGCATTGAAAACTTCAGCAAAATGGCTGTTTTTCAATGACTTTACGGGAAATTTGCTCTGGCTGCTCTAAATTGGGAGTGGTTAAC
This sequence comes from Toxorhynchites rutilus septentrionalis, assembly GCF_029784135.1. Lineage (NCBI taxonomy): Eukaryota > Metazoa > Arthropoda > Insecta > Diptera > Culicidae > Toxorhynchites > Toxorhynchites rutilus. Next base: position 321,626,757 of record NC_073745.1, on the reverse strand, counting down.
TCAAAAATGAATAGTTTTCAATTTTTTCGCGCTCAAAAAAATCAGGCATGTTGTTAGACATCAGAACAAGTTACCACATAAGGTTAGAAGTGATAATTTATTGTTAAAGAAGAGATAAAAAATAAAATCGTTGGTGGCAATATAGATGCCGGTTAAGAGACATGGATAATGTAAGTCCCGAAATCGTTGCAATCATTTCCAAAATGATTTAGGATCTCTTCGAAATTTGAAATATAGTTTTTGAGCTTCGTTAGCTTTTCTCGCAAAGCAAAGATCGAGCATGCGGCTGTTCTTATTACTAACGGAATTGATTTGCTGAAGCAAATTAGAGCTGAAACCGTCTGGTATTGCGTTCGTACCCGCATAAAATGTTGACTTAGCCGAATCAGCGAAGAGAAATCTTCCAGACCCTATTCGTCACTTTAGATCTGGATTTTTTTTATATATGTATTATAGTGACTTTCAACTCGTTTGGCTGGTTCGTCACTTTTACTTCCATTTTTTGGAAGAATGTCGGAAGTGAGAATTGAACTCGTGACCTTTAGCGTGAGAAGAATGGATGTTACCACTACGCCAGATCGCCTCCACATTAGATCTGGAAGGTACAAGTCACAAAAGATTATAATTTCTTTTAATCTGCTTCAGGCGCATAGACAGCTATTGCTAATAGCGATCAATGCGGTATCTCGAACGCGATCGAAAGGAAAATATACAACGCACATATACAGGACTCTCGTTGCTAGTTTTTATCAAAACCCAAACATGTTCGACACACGACCATGCGTTTTGAGCTGGGCTTTCAAACGTCGATGGACAACTACCAGAACACCACCTACAGATGCCTTCTTACTGTTGAATTAATTTCGGGTGGCGCGGAAGACTTCGTAGTTTTGTCCACAAACTTGATTGGACAGATTCCGGGCATCAAGCCAAGTTTACGTCCAAGCAAAGATAATGTAGTAATCCTCAGAACAAGGGAGCAAATACCGATAATATTGATACCGCTAACATTCTGGTAATAAACACACACTTGGTGTTTTGGTTGGAACATTGGTGGAGGCACGTGCATGGTTTGAGCGGGATTCTGTGCGACCGGAAAAATCAAAGGAAGCTTTCAAATCCTTCAAAATGAATAGTAAGGATTAAATACATATTATGGAATCTTTACTCCTACCATTTTTGCGTAAGTATCGTCAGAAAAAATCCACATACCAGCAAGACAATGCCGCTATCCATACCAGCACGGAAACTAAGCAATGGATTAAGGGCCAAAAACTTGATATATTGAACTGGTCGGCTCGCAAACGGCGAAGAAGAACCTGGCCAAAATGGACATTTTAATGCGATGTAAGTCGAGGCCGGCCGTGTTTGAGCAGCAGGCAATCGTCCAGTCGAGGCTTTCGGTCCGAAGTGCCTGTCGGAATTTGCCGCCTTTATCAAGAAGTATAACTTGAAGCAGAATGTGCCCAGCAATCATTAAATTGTATAACTAGCGTATATACAGCAGCATGTGTCCCACATTTTGTGAGGTATATGATGCGCCTAACTGCCATATACATGAAAAAGTTGAGGCAATATACATACGAGGGCAGTCCGATAAGTACTTAGCCTACAAAAACAAAAATACACCTGACCCAGCGATGCTCTAACTTCTTAAATCCAACTGAAAAAAATACGTTTTCTCGAGGTTTGCAGGTTTGCGAGGCGATGACCTCCTCATTCGACTCAAATTTCTCCCCTGCGAGTGACTTTTTGAAGTTTGGAAACAAAAAAAAAGTCGCAAGGGGGGCAGATCTGGAGAATACGGAGGATGGGGCAGCAGTTCGTAGTGCAGTTCGAACAATTTGGCCGTGGCGACGGCGGAATTCCCATTTTTTCCATTTTTCTAAAATCCGCGAACACGCCCGCTTCCACACACGGTCAAAACTAAACTACGAGTACGATTCGGCTGAAATTTTGACAGTATAAAATTAAATTGACGCACGAACTGAAGCCGCTTCACCACCAGAAGCGTCGCACGTTCGTGAATTGGGCTGAGCAACAAATTGAAAATGATCCGGATTTTCATCGAGCAATCTACACATACTCATACCATTGCATTCCGAAAAAAAAATGGTTGGTGCGGTTTATGGTCCGGCGGCGTCATTGGGCCGTACTTATTCCGTGATGATCAAGACTGGCACGTTACTATGAATGAGAATCGCTACCGCTCAATGATAACCGAATATTTTTAGCCCGACTTGGACTTGGACAATATGTGGTTTTAACAGGCCGGCGTCACAAGCCACACAGCGAATTTCTTCTTCTTCTTCTTATATGGCACTAACGTTCCTAGAGGAACTCCGCCGTCTCAACGTAGTATTACTTGCGTCATTTTCATTAGTACTTAGTTGAGATTTCTATGCCAAATAACACGCCTTGAATGCATTCTGAGTGGCAAGCTCTAGAATACGCGTGACCACAGTGCAAGTCAGAGGAAATTTCTTTGAAGAAAAATTTCCCCGACCAGAACGGGAATCGAACCCGAACCCCCGGCATGTTAGGTTTTACGCTAACCACTCGGCCACGGGAGCACACACAGCGAATTTAACAATCGATTTATTGAAAACCAAGTTTGGTGAGCGTGTTATCTCACGAAATTGCCCAGTCAATTGGCCGCCTCGGTCGTTCGGTTTGACGCCGTTAGACTATTTCCTGTGGAGCTATGTCAAGTTTATGGTCTATGCCAACAAACCAGCGACGATTGATGAACTTCATACGAATGTCGCACGTGAAATTGCAGCAGTATCGGCCGATTTATGGGTATGTATGGGTTCGGCGTCTGGACTTCTGCAAGCGTGCCCGTGGTGACCATGCAAAAGAAATCGAGTTCCATAAATAATGGCATCAAATGTACTTTAACATGAATAAAGAATTTCATTGATGTCCAAAACCGTTTTTGTTTTATTTAAAAAAAACTTCCGTAGCGCACTTATTGAAAACCCCGATATACACAGTGCATTCAAAAAGTTCCGGGACAATTTTTAAAACAAAGAAAAAACGAGATACTAAAAAGATTAGATATTAGTTTGCGTAAGTTTCCTACAAATAGTAAGTTCGTAAGTTTTCTATAAATAGGCCTTCTCTTTCCACACAAATTTTTGATCGTTCGTAGAGAAGTCGGAAGGCGCGCTTAAACTGCTCAGCCGGTATGGAGTTCATAATAAGTGTCACATTTCGTTGAATGTCTGGGACATCGTCAAAACGGTTCCCTTTCATAGCGTTCTTTAGCTCTGGAAACAAGAAAAAGTCTGTCGGGGCGAGGTCCGGAGAATAGGGAGATGAGTGATGACAGTCACCTTTCGTTTGGCTAGAAACTGCGCTACCAAAATCGCGGTATGCGCGGGCGCATTTTTTTATCCCAGCAGTTTATTTTATTAGGCTCATTTAGCAACTCAGCTGTAACAGATGCAAATTCAGTCGTGTACATTTTTATCTTAAGATAACTAATGTTGTATATTACACTGTTATCATTTTTAAGCGTAAGAGTATACCTATCCATCGATAAACATTTGTTTTTATCTATTACACAGTAGCCGTTCAGGCGTAAGAGTATTCCTATTCTATCGATACACAACACATGTCACCTTTTTCGGTGTTAGAATATTCCTATTGTTCGAATGTTCACAGTTGGACGGTACTGATCGGGCCGTACGTGCCGTGTTCATGCCAATAATTGTTCCAGGACACTTGTAGATCCACTGCTCCGTTGTTCTTAGAACGCAGTGATGAATCATAGATAAGCTTAATCCAAGAGTTGTATGTGGTGAATCACAAATAATCAATAGGTATAGGAGTTGTATGCAAAGGACCAAGAACATTTATAGCTTTCTTTTTCTTTCACGTTAGATTTGAATTTAGGGTAGATTTAGAATAGTATGAAATTGTGTAAACACCCACGGTAATCTGAATATAGTAGTAGTCTTGGGCAACTTTTTCAACATAAAATATATAGATATCGCAATAATGATTTTGCGTAATATTCTTTTGAAATCCCTCAATACATCATTACATGCCTCATTTTCAATTTCGTAGAGACCCCCCCCCAATATAGAAATCGAAGACGTAGTCCTACGTCAATTTTTTGTGACTTTATTTTATAAAGAATTTGATTATATACAGTGAAAAGGATGTATATATATGGATATAATCGATCGTACAGGGTTTTCCAACTTTAAATTCCGAAAGTAAATTGAAATAAAACACAGAATTACATACATAGAAAAAAACATAGAATTTGAATTTCGATGAAACTTTTACTTCTAATTAAAGTTTGGTTTATGCCATTATGTGTAAAATACAACATCATTCAAATGTCCACCTAGGGCTCCCTCTCACAACTTGATCCGGAACAGGTAATTTTCGATGACTTTTCGGCACATATGGGGCGGTATCTCGGTCATAACTTCACGAATGTTGTCTTTCAAATGTTCAAGAGTTTGCGGAGAGTTGGCATAGACACGGTCTTTCGCATAACCCCACAAAAAAAAGTCTAGCGGGTTCAAATCGCATGATCTGGACGGCCAATTGGCATCACCAAAACGCGAAATTATGCTTCCCTCAAATTTCGTTCGCAATATGGCCATGTTTGGTTGTGTTGTGTGGCACGTGGCGCCGTCCTGCTGAAACCACATGTCATCCGTATCCATATCTTCAATTTGTGGCAAAAAAAAATCGGTTAACATGCGGCTATAGCGCTCACCATTCACAGTTACCGTCACGCCGTCCTCATTTTCAAAGAAATACGGCACGATGAATCCACCAGACCATAATGCGCACCAAACAGTGACTTTTGGCGGATGCAATGGCCTCTCAACAAACACGTGTGGAATTTTCTGAGCCCCATGTACGGAAATTTTGGGTGTTCACATAGCCGAGCTCGAAATGTGCCTCATCGCTGAAGAAAATTTGATGCGAAAATTCAGCATTTTGCTGCTGTTGTTCGTTCACCCAATCGACGTGTGCCCGACGCATTCCATGATCACCACGCTCTAATTTTTGTACCAGTTGGACTTTATATGGATGTAGGTGCAAGTCCAAATGCAAAATTCGCCACAATGATGTGTTTGACAAGCCCAATTGCTGAGCACGCCATGGAATCGAAACATTCGGGTCATCCTCCACACTGGCAGCAACAGCAGCAATATTTTCGGCCGAATGCACATTACGATGATGCACAGGTTTCACAATATCCGCTACGGATCCAGTTTGTTCGAATTTACGCACTACATTAGCGATTGTGTGCTCTGTAGGCCGTCCATGACGACCAAAATCCGTCCGTAATGCTCGAAAAACATTTGCCGGTTTGTCATCATTTTTATAGTATAATTTAACAAAATTAACACGTTGTTCGATGCTAAAACGATCCATATTGTAAAATGGCAGACATTCAACTAACGATATGACGCTTTGGTTGACAGCTATGTCAAACGGTTGTCAGCGCAGGGCTGTATACTTTCGGAAGCCCTGTATTATTACGTTGAGACGGCGAAGTTCCTCTAGGAACTTTAGTACCATTTAAGAAGATATAATCTATTCCGTCCTGTAATACAAGAAAAATCAAGTTGGAGATTGCAGGCGTGCGGTGCTTACCCTCCTGTACTCGCGTGTAAAATCATAACTCGTATACTCGCGCACGGTGTAACATACCGAAAGTTGAACTTCTCTGTAATATTGCTATTGTGTATTTTTTAGGCTTTATTGGTATTTATTGAAGAAGAGAGTATAATTGAATGAAAAAAATCCAGAAAATATGTTTTCTTAGTCTTCATTCAGTTTTAATAGTCATCTAATTCAGCCTCCTCAAAACAGAGTAATTTCTGATACTCCAACACATATAGCGAATTTCAAATGTTTTCGTGTTATTAATTGAAAGTAAGCAACTAAACATAATTCATGGAAGTGTAAAAAGCTATAAAATAACATAAAATCGTATTATTCGATTGTGGTGTCATTGGAGTAAGAATCAGAATATACCATAACTGTATGCTCCAGACAAACATATTTTTTTATATTTCATGCAGTTGTAGCGTGTTTTTCAGGTCTTTTTCAAAGAACAGAATGTATAATAACCTTCTAGATAATTACCAGATGATAATGGTTCTGGTATATAAAGTTTGTATATTTCTCATATCCTTTGTCTCTATGTTCTTGGTAAACTAAGAATTAATGACTTTTTTGACGTGGTACAAAAAATGATATAAAAGTATTTCTAGGAACTTTCTGCGACTTGTTTTCTTGTCGATATTGTTCAGCCCATATACTATAAAAAATATATCATCGAAACTGTAACTGTAAAAAAATAACCATAAGCCACCGATTAGTTTATAGTTTACAGTTCACAATTCTTCCACAAGTGTGTATATTTGTGATCATTGTATTTAGCAAATAACTATACGAAAGCCAAACATTTGTATTTTGCTTTTGTACGTATGAATCTAACGAAGAATATATCGACGAATAATATATCAATCCATTCAATTCGGTGACTAAAAGAACTAAAATAAAATAAAAACAGTCCGGTAATGTTCTTATGCATTATATTCTATAAATATTCCACGCCACTGACATTGATTCATGCATTTTATTGAACAATATTCTAAAATAGGAAAAAAGTCACTTGTCCAAAAAAGTTACTCCTATACCCGCGAATAACGAAGCTAGAGCGAATCTTAAAGCCGTAGAGTTGGCGTTCCCTGAGAAATGAACGAATTATTGATTTCTCGGTTTCACAGACCTATGCGCGAGTATAGGAGTGTTAACGACGCTTGGTGTGTATTAGGTGCCGTGGTTTCTGTGGATTCAACAAGATGGTGTAGTATACCTCTTCGCGTGTGCTGCAATTGGTTTATTTGTAGAACATCTCGGTTAGCCAAAAAAGAATGAGCCTAGTATTTTTTTTTTCAATATTCAAATTGTCAACTCTTTGAAATATATACTTATTTGAAAGCAACTGATTGCGTTTTTTCATACTAGGAAAAACACAAACGATTCAAAAATGCAGCTCCAGGAAAATTCGAAACATCGTCGGTGTCCTTTGGATATTCCAAATTTAGAAAAAGCTAATAAAATTAGATTAATTCACTCGTCGAATGCAGTCGCATCTAATTAAGAACATTTTTCAAAGAGTTATATTGTTTCAATATTGACATATTCACATAAATATATGTATGAAAATTTTGGGAACTGTTTCTTTTAAGCCAACACCTTCTGACAGTCTCAAAGCGTTCGATATTTGTTTACCTCGCACACCACCGTTAAGTATACCGTTTTTCATCAAAAGCACATGGTCTAGCGGCAAAACAAGCAGCGGGCAAACATCTGTTCGTGTGTTTGTTTACAAGGCACTGTGCGCTGATTGGCTGGCGAGCCCTTATCAACAAAACTTCGGTGCCACGTTCGGTTCTCGTACGCTGTACACAAACCGTTCGCCGTGGTTACTACGCAATGTTTGTACAACCAAACAACGAGGTAGCGAATGCAGTTTTTGACAGCTCTGTCAGTCGAGTAGTAGAAGCGGATCGTGATTGTTCGATTCTGCGGAGGTTTATTTTCTGCATTGTGTCAGATGGTGTTTTTTTCTTTCACTCTAGAATCTATCCCAGCGCAGAAGGTGAAGGTTAAATGATTGCTCAACGAAAATTTGTGATAATACGCGACGAAATGCTGAACTCGCTTTGTATCGCTGACAAATAGTTGACGCAGTGTCCAGGAATGTTGGTGAAATTGATAGCGAATGGGAATTTAGTGGCCAGAAGGCGTTTTCTTCAATAAATAATTGGTCACCGAAAAAGTGATGTCATCGTTGGTTTTTTTTTGCCTTACATTCGCACCATGAAAAGTGACGAGCCAATGCAGTGTTAATTGGGGGATGGGTTGTGATTACCGGATGATGTGAACCATGTTTTGTTTTTTTCCTCCCAGCAGCAGTGAATAGAGATTAGTGGTAATGGCAAATGGTTAGATATTTATTTTCATCAGAAACATGTAGATGAAGCCACATGTGTGTAGTGATTGAATTTATTTCCCGGCTGAAAATAGAAAAATACGATAGGCAAATCCAGATTGCTTGAATCGAATTGTTTTATAGTGAAATAGTCGTGCAAGGTCGCAGTTATTTTGGACCGTAAAAATGGTCTTCGAGAGTATTGTTGCAGACGTCCTGAACCGTTTCGTTGGCGAATATGTGGAGAATCTGGATAAGAAGCAACTGAAAATCGGAATATGGGGAGGTAAGTATTCGAATAGCCACTTGTAGGTACACTTGCGCAATTAATACGAATTGCATCGCATGCAAATAAGATCTTCACATGCTCCATTGAATATTAACGAAGGTAAACATTACTATGCAGTGTTGCCAGAACACCAAAAGTCTATGAATATTCTTTATTAGATTTGGAAGACTTCATCTATATACTATTCGACTTTACCCAAGGATGTAAATTTGCAGGATGGTGACAAAGGAAAATTTCCGGTAAATGAGACTGTTCGAGTTGATGCAGGTCGCACTATTTTGTATCCATTATGCCGAGGTTGAATATAAGAATTCTGCGTAGAAACATAAAGAGGCACAAACATTAGCTCGCAAAACAGGCGAAGACATGTGGAGCCAAATAGGAGCTCAATGTACCGAAACGACCCACTTTCCGGTCGTTCGCCCCGAAATAGGTTAACGCCAGAAAGTGCATATTTGTCTACTGTGATCCGTTACCATCGGAAACGAAAGGCTATATTCTGGGTTACAAGTACAGTTTCAAGCAAAATACCCGACGTATAGTTTGGGGTTCTTATCAAGTTGCCGCTACACTCAAGCTATACCGCCATAGTAGATCGATTTGAAACAGTCCTAATAGTTGACGACACATGTTGAGAGCAAGTCGTTTTTCCCATCAGCATTTCGTTGTAACCATTCGGATTTGTATGGCTTTCAAGCACATTATTAATGCGTTTTCAGACGTTCATCATATACACCGGGATTGGTTAACCGCAGTTTACAGCACTGAGGATGCAGATGAAATCCGATAAGCAGTAGAATGTATGATTCATTTTTCGCTACGGCAGCATTTCAAAGGGTTTAATGGGAGATGCTTCATCCATGGCTGAGCAGTTGTTGGCTCATAAATAATATTTTCATATTCAATCTTGGAGTATCTTGGATTGAGGTTGGCATTTGATTTTTAGAGAATAACCATTTGTCTGCAAAGTACGCTTTCAGTTGTTAGCAAACACTTGAATCTTATGCGTCCCCATTGATTGACCATTGGGCACAGGGGAGGATAGTCCTAAATCGACCCTCTAAAATGTGAAGGTCATTACGTATCTAAACATATGTTTTTAGCAACTTCAGCATTGATTTGCATTATATGTTTTTTCTACTATGTCTTTCACCAATGAGGTACATATGAGGTGGAGCAGTAGGCAGAGTATATTTGTATTGGTGAACAAAATATGGTGTTGTCATTATTTGCATTCAATATGAAATGTATATGTAAGAGACGAAAAAATATTCAGATAACTCACAATTTGATGATGTCATGAGCCAAAATGCTCATGAAAACTTGTAACTGATTGTTTTTAATAGATGATAATTGTATTGTGACTTACTTCCATCATTTAATGAGTAAAAACGTCCAGAGAACAGTATTATTCTTAGTCCTCGGAAATAGCAGAATTTTCAATGAAATGCTGCTTAATTGTGAATTATTTTTCTCGAATCACATTCACCTGTACTAGGAACCTTCAAAATATCATCATATCACCGCGAAAATAACGAAAATTTGTTTGTTTCTACGATGATGAGAGAGTGAAAATGATACACAAAATATCACTTTCATTCTTCTTTTCCATCTTCATTTCAAAAATATCCACTGCACACTGTCACATTGTACGCATATTCAGTGGGAACTCCACGAAAAGATCTCTTTTTAATTGATGAAAAACTCGACGAAAAAATGGGTGGGTTCTATCCATGATATAACCGTAAAGTTGACGTGGGACTAACTTAGCTTAGCAATCATTTGTTTGTATTGATTAAATATTTGATTGAATGAAATAATTTCCGAATTCAATTGAATTCAATATATTTGCTTTTTGAGTAAAAAGATTGAACAAATGACATGTAAGGTCAATTCATGCATTGTGATAGATTATGTTCTTCGTTAAGGTAGGTTTAGAGTTCCCGTGAACGTGAACGCGGACAAACACTTTTTTGTTAATAATTCATCAGTCCATATATAAACCGCGAGGAAAACATCTTGAAACGATAAGAAGAAACATTTTCTAGTTGAAAAACATGTTTAAACACAATTCATATTGATAAAAGGGGATTAATTCAATATTTCACAACGGTTCTGAATTTCCACCGTGGAATCGAGATGTTGGTGAACTCACCATAGTTCACCGACTTCGGTGAACGTGAACATGAAAACAGTGGTGAATATAGACGTCAAAATATTTCCCCGTTCATGTTCACGTTCGAATGTCCCAAGGCATTCTGAAAATTATTTCACCGTGAACTGTAATAGGATATTGTCGATAGCAAAGAAGAGCAGGATCACTGTTCAGCAACTTTGAGGGTGAGTAAGGCAGGTTTCCTATCAAGTAGCGCTTTCCGGAACGGTGAGGCGATGCAGGTACGTAAACTAATTTTATTTCTCCATAATTTCACATCACATTTCTATTAAACAATTCACAAAGTATTTCAAGATAAGTAATTCACAAACTAAATTATTTCAACTGAAGTTCGAGCAGCTGGTCTTCATCGGTCAAAACCGAGCGGTAAAAAAGAGACCCCACATACGATTCAACAGCCTTTTATAGATGTTGGTTGGCGGAAGTGAAAATTTTAATTTCCTGGCTACTTCGATTGATTTTGTCATGTTTTTTGTAGCTTGAAGGTAATAAATTTTCTTGTAAACAATGTCGATCATTTCATACAGATGGCTCTGCATTCGTTCATCGAACATACTGGCCCCTCTGAAATCCCATTTCAGAAATTTCAAAATGTCGATTGTTCGTTGATGGCTGGTTGTTATGATGACCTCTTGCCCTTTTAGAAAAACTGGATGAGCTTACGGATTTATAATTCTGCTATCTTCGTTGGTTCTTCTGATGGTGTTGCTGGTTGTGTTGTCGCGATGGGTAGCAAGCATATCTTCGATACGGGCCGCACAAATTTTCCGCTGGGTGTTTGAAGAGTTACCACTCGAGTGATCCCGTCTGCTCCGGGGTGCAGTTCGATGATTCGTCCTGTCGGCCAGTGCACAGGAGGAGTGTTCTCGTCCTTTATAACCACCAGGCGACCTTTCTCGATGACTACAGGTGGATTGCACCACTTCGATCGTGGTTGAAGCGTCGAAAGATATTCGTTGTGCCATCGCTGCCACAGATGTTGGAAAAGTTTCTGCGTGTGCTCCCAGTGTCGAAGTCGATTGGAGGGAATTTTCGTGAGGTCCATGTCCGGAATTGCTTTCATCGCAGAACCAATCAAAAAGTGTCCGGGAGTGAGTGGTTGGAAATCGGTGTGGTCGTCGCTGAGAGGAACGAGTGGCCTAGAGTTCAGGCAACACTCGATCTGCTTGAGTAGAGTTTGCATGTCGTCGTCAGCTAGTTTGTTGGGTCCGAGAACACGGTAGAAATGCTTCTGTGCTGACGCGATAGCAGCCTCCCACAAGCCCCCGAAGTTAGAAGCCTTAGGAGGATTGAAGCACCAGCGTATTCCATTCTTCATGCATTCTTGTTCAACTGCCTGCTGGTGATGCTCGTTGCGGAATAGACGACGAAGCTCGTTTGCTGCGCCCACAAAATTTCTCCCGTTGTCGCTGTGGATTTCGGAGCAGATTCCTCGTTGTGAGACGAACCTGCGCAGTGCCTGGATAAATTTTGATGTGCTCAAATCAGGAACGAGCTCCAGATGTACTGCTTTTGTGCTGAAGCAAATAAAAACAGCTACGTAAGCCTTTCGTGGAGCTGCTTTTCGACTGACTGGCTTAAGTAGAATTGGACCCCAGTAGTCCACTCCTGAGACGGAAAATGGCCGCGCCGCGGTGACCCGTGATGCAGGAAGCTCGGACATAAATTGCTCCACGTGTTTTGGACGAACTCTATAGCAAGTCGTGCAGTTGTGAACCACAGCTTTCGCAAGCTTTCTGGCCCCTGTGATCCAGAAGCGGAGACGAATAATGGTGAGCAATAGTTGTGTAGCTGCGTGAAGATGTTTGTGGTGATAACCTCGAACCAACAGTAGGGAAAAGCGATGTGACGACGGTAGAAGAATTGGATGTTTGACTTCGAAAGGCTGTTGCGATCTTTCCAATCTGCCCCCAATATGTATCAGGCCATCTGGTGCTAGGAAAGGATGAAACCATCGTAGAGGTGATTTGGCGGAAATGGGTTTTCCCTGCTGAAGCTTAGTCCAGTCGCTGTTGAAGCATTGTTGTTGAACTAATGAGATCAGCGTTTTCTCGGCCTTGGAGACTTCATCAGAGCTGAGACTAGACCTTTTTGGACGTGGCCTGGCGAGACAGTTGTGACGAAATCGTTGACAATAAGCGAGTACACGCAGCATGCGATCGTAGCTGGAAAATTTCTCCACGAATAAGTCCAGGAACGTGGGTTCGGCTATGGCGGGAACTGAGGCAACTGGTGTTTTTCTGATTTCTAGTTGGGCATCCGAAGGTTCCAGTTCGTTGTGCTGCTGGATTGGCCAACTGCTGGAATGTTGTTGCAACCAAAAGGGTCCGCTCCACCAAAGTTCATTCAGGAATAGCAGCTCTGCTGTTGTCCCACGCGAGATGCAGTCTGCAGGGTTCTGTTGTCCTGCCACATGATGAAAATGACATCCAACCGTGGCGAGTTGAATTTTTGAAACACGGTTCGCCACGAAAGTTGTCCATGTTGATGGGGTGGAATTCAACCAGCTGAGTACCACCGTCGAATCGACCCAAAAGAATGTTTCGGCTGACAGTTGAAGAGACGCAGTAATTTTCTCGTACAATTGTGACGCAAGCAGTGCCCCGCAGAGTTCGAGTCGTGGTATGCTTTGCTTCTTTAATGGCGCTACCTTCGATTTGGCTGTAAGAAGCGCTACGTTTATGGTTCCGTCGGAGTTCGTCGAGCGGAGGTAAGCGCAAGTTCCATAAGCGCGCTCCGATGCGTCGGAGAAGATGTGAAGTTGTACCGTTGTTGGATTACGACATAAAACGTAACGAGGAATACGAAGCTCGTTTAGTAGCGGGAGTTGCGAGAGATACGATGCCCAATGTTCGATCATCGGTGGGGGGAGCTCTTGGTCCCAGCCTAGAACATTGTCGTCACTGTCCTTAAGCGTCCATAAGGCCTGCATGAATAACTTAGCGGTGGTAACGATCGGCCCCACTAGGCCGAGAGGGTCGAATAGACGGGCAATCTGGGAGAGAGCTATGCGTTTGGTAAGCCTCTCCTCGCAAACATTTGGCAGTTCGATCTTGTAGCGCAGGTTGTCCGTCGATGGTTCCCAATGTAAGCCTAGGGTTTTGATGCATGCATCTCGATCGAAGTCCACAGATGCCTGAAGAGCTCGGTTGTCCAACGAAACTTCCTCTAATACGGCTGGCTCATTCGAAGCCCATTTACGGAGTTGGAATCCTCCCTTGTTGAGAAGGGACTCAAGCTGCTGCCGAAGTGCGATGGCTTCTTGCACGGAATCCGCGCCTGAGAACAAGTCGTCCACATAGAAATCCCTTTTCAGGACCGTCGCAGCTTGTGGATACTCGTACCGCTCGTCTTCGGCCAATTGTTGAAGGACACGTGTCGCTAGAAATGGAGCACTAGCCGTCCCATAGGTAACCGTCCTCAATTCGTAGGTCTCGAGAGGATCGTCCGGGGAGAATCGCCACACAATTCTCTGAAGCGGAATATCCTTTTCGTCCACCAGTATCTGTCGGTACATCTGTTTGATGTCAGCGATTATCATTATAGGTCGGATCCGGGATCGTATGATGATTGACCTGATGTCCTCTTGGGTGACTGCACCCACCATGAGTGCGTCGTTTAGGGAGGGACCGGACGGTGTTTTACAAGACGCGTCGAAGACTACGCGTAACTTTGTTGTAGAGCTGTCATCACGTACAACGCAGTGGTGAGGAAGATGATAGGACGGAGATGGTGCTGTCTCATGGTCGTACACTCGATGCATATGTCCGAGGGCACGGTATTCTTCCAGAAAGTCGCAGTATTGTTTCCGGAGATTTTCATTATGCCACAGACGGTTTTCCAGAAGACGAAAACGGCGAATAGCAGTACGACGATTGTCTTCCAGCTTGGAGAGAATGTCGTTTCTGACTGGTAGACGAACTATATAGCGTCCTTCTGAATTTCTACATACGTTGCGTTGAAAGTGCTCTTCACATGCTGCTTCTTCCACCGAGTAGTTTGCAGAGCCGCTATCTTCCTCGACAGTCCAGAATTTTTCCATTTGCTGATGAAGATCTACGACGGTGGCAATATTAACTGATGCTGGAGCTGATGATTGGCCAGTCGATTTTCTTCCGGAAACGATCCAGCCAAAGACGGAGTTCACGAACAGTGGACCATTGGAATCAAGCTGAATTCTGCCAGAGGCTTTGAACAGGTCAAAGAATAGTTCGGCACCTAATATGATGTCGATGGGAGCAGTTTGGTGAAACAATGGGTCCGCGAGTTGGATCCCGGTAGGAATTTTCCAAGATGAAACGTCAAATGAATTAGACGGTAGATCGACAGTCACTCGTGGTAGGATAACGAAGTCAACCGGAGCAGAGTATTCGGTTACTAGAGAACGCACCGTAGAAACAATTTTGAAGCGAGCATGTGTCGAACGTTGTCCTATTCCAGCGATCGGGAGATTAATTTTCTGACGTTGGATTTTGAGCCGCCGTATGAATGACTCTGTTGCAAAGCAGCACTCACTGCCGGAATCCAAAAGTGCTCTGGCATGGTGTCCAATACCATTGTCGTCAACCACCAATACAATCGCTGTTGCCAGAACAACGCTTTTCACTCCACGACCTGATGAAGCGTTGACAGACGTTTCAACGATGGCTGCTGACATTGACATCGGCGGTTTATTATCCGTTGATTGTGCTCGAATTTTCAATGGTTGTGTTGATTCTGGAACATTGGCGCTAGGAAATGTGGACGAAGAATTGGAGCAGAGCTGAGTGTGGTGGTGACCATGGCACTTGCGACACGTGCTGGAAGAGGGACAATCATCTGCTCGGTGGCCTTTGCGGAGACAGTTCCGGCACAGCTGATGACGACGGACTTCTTTGTCTTTGTCGTTGATACTTAGTTTGGAGAAGACTCCGCACAAATATAGAGGATGGTGATTCGAACACAGGATACACTCTCTCGAGTTCATGGTGTTTGCTCCGTGGCTAGAAACAGGGCGCGTAAGTGGCCTTTTCACAGGTTGAGGTTGGGAAACATCGCTGGTTCGTCCAATCGATTGAAGTACTGAGACACGACGTTGAATGAAAGATGTTAGATCGCTGAATTTTATGGCATCCTTCGTTGAAGCGCAGTCCTCCCAGTCTCTCCTTGTTGTGGGATCAAGGCGAATGCTCAAGATTCTGATGAGAATGATGTCCCAGTATTCGGTTTTCTCTCCGAGTTGTTTGAGAATTTTCACATTAGCTTCGAACTTCTCTACCAGCGAATGCAACTCGGAAGCGGATTCCCGCTTGAGTGTGGGAAACTCAAAAAGCGAGTCAATGTACGACTGCTTTAGTCTTATGGTGTTCTGGTAATGCTCCAACAACAAATTCCAGGCTACGAGATAGTTGTTGGCGCTGATTGCTATTGTCTGCACTAGTTTTAATGCTTCCCCAGCCAAAGACGAACGAAGGTAATAAAATTTCTGCACACTAGAGAGTTCGTGCGACGAATGAACTAGTGAGACGAACAGATCGTGGAAATTGAGCCAATGATCGATGTTCCCCGAAAAGACAGGCAGCTTGATGTCCGGTAGACGGATGTGTGATGCCGTAGGGAAATGCTGGTTTGAATGGTTGGCTGGAGACGCAGGGTTAACCGGAGTTGATGGAGCTTTATGCAGCGACAGCAGAAATCCTTTTACACGGAAGTAAACAGTTTCGAATTCAATGCGGGTTTTCAGATGAATTTCGGTGCCGGCCTCGTCCAGCGTTTCCAAATCGCTTTGTACGGTGTTGAAGTCATTCCAGATCGTGACAAGATGCTCCAAACGGACAGATACCTCAACAGCATCGGTTTCATCATCGTAGTTGTCGACGAACGTTGCGATGAGGTTGAATGATGATAAGAGGCTCTTTTGTCTCGTTTTCAGTGATTTGATTCGCCTTTCGCTGGACATGATGAAGCGGGATCTGGAAAGCGAAAGACCGCGCAGCACAAACAGATAAATGTGAGAGAATGGAACGCTAATTACCTTCTCAAGGCAATTTTCAATGCCTTGTATGAGTTATAACAACGCAGTAACCAGCGGTGATGTAAGTTGTCTTATGAAGAGATCGAAGCCCGTTCTGAAGGGAATTGTACCAGGTAGCTAACCTCAACTGCGCACAGCCACGTGGTTAGGATTCCACAAGCGATAGAGATGTTGGATCAACGGAGTTCGACGTTAATCCGGTTCGAAGGACCACTTTGTCGATAGCAAAGAAGAGCAGGATCACTGTTCAGCAACTTTGAGGGTGAGTAAGGCAGGTTTCCTATCAAGTAGCGCTTTCCGGAACGGTGAGGCGATGCAGGTACGTAAACTAATTTTATTTCTCCATAATTTCACATCACATTTCTATTAAACAATTCACAAAGTATTTCAAGATAAGTAATTCACAAACTAAATTATTTCAACTGAAGTTCGAGCAGCTGGTCTTCATCGGTCAAAACCGAGCGGTAAAAAAGAGACCCCACATACGATTCAACAGCCTTTTATAGATGTTGGTTGGCGGAAGTGAAAATTTTAATTTCCTGGCTACTTCGATTGATTTTGTCATGTTTTTTGTAGCTTGAAGGTAATAAATTTTCTTGTAAACAATGTCGATCATTTCATACAGATGGCTCTGCATTCGTTCATCGAACAGATATGTTTAGCAATTTTCTAGTTTTGAATGAAAATTTTGATATGGATGCAATTTCATTCAATCGGATCTCTACGCGGGTTAAAAAACTTCGTTGCTTCGGGTTGATTCGTGAACAACTGTATATTTTATCCGAATTACTTTATTGAAGATCGATGTTTATTTACTTCACGTTTATTGCCGAACTTTTAATATGAACGTGAACGTGAACAAAATTATTCTATTCACCACGATTTTTTGAGTTGTATGTTCGCAATGTAGTTCACCGTGAAATGATCGTACTATTCCACCACCTGTTCAAGTTCACGTTCACGGGAACTCTAAACCAGGCTTTACAAGTAAATTTAATGGCATTCCTTATACGTTTGGTATGATGCCAAGGACAAATTATGTGAACGAAAGAATTATCAAACGATTATTTTATTTTGCATCCCTCAAGTGTACGTACTTCTCGATCCGCGGATTTGCTTGATTTGATGAACTTCAGGCACTCAGTTTCGATTTTGACATGTACGTCGAGCGCATATTGTTTAATCAAAAGCGTTATCGCAAATGGTTATCAAAATTTTGCCTAAGCATCAAATGATATGCGTAGAAATTCAGTGAGCAGAAGATATGAAGGCTTATCCTTCAATGCAATCTTGAATAACCGAGCCGAAGTGTTTTGTTAGTACCCGCTTTCACCAGAAACCTTGGTTTAGAAGTGTGTATTAGGTAAACACATTTTAGTCGGAACAAAAATACCCCCGACCTGCATGAATTTGCAATGCCAATTCCTCGAGACACCTTGATTCTGATGACTGTGTTGGGGTGACACATTTCAGTCGAAACAAAAATGCTCCCGACTTACATGTATTTGCAATCCTCCCACGCTCCATGGATTTCAAGTCTGTGTTAGGGAAACACATTTTATTCGATTACACCCCCCCCCCCCGCATGAATCTGCAATGCCAAATTCTCCAGACACCTTTATGAACAGCTCTTCAGCTCAGTTGTCAGTGTCGACGTCTGGTAGCGTCTTTCAATTTGGGTCCCAAACTCGATAGTGTAATCTTTATCAGATTGGAAGACACGAACCATGTTTTAAAATGTTAGAATTTGAATGAAATTTTTCACACCATGTTATTAAATTACTTGAAACACGTATTCCTGATTTTTATTTAACCATTTGCCCATAAATTTCCGACATTTTTACTGAGACTTTTCATTATAATATAAAGTTGTCTTCAAAAACAATTTTCGTATGAGATTTTTTCACCGCCTGCAAACAAAGTGTTTCTTCATTGAAATAGAATACTAATTTGATACACAAAAATTATTTTCTTTCATAATTTTCATTCCAAAAACGTGCTCATTCTGCCTGAAATTCAACTATTATTTTTGAGGCCCCCTAAACATTTAAACAAAGCCGTCAACGCGAATATAACAGTTGAAAATACAAGGAACGAATGAAACTGAACTGATGTCATAACACGAAGAGCGAGAGGCGGTCAGTTCATTTGAATCTTACAGCTCCCACACTCTCTGCAATTCTTCAGCTTTTTTCTCTTCTGCATCATTATCAAAGTGAGCTGAAGAGCTGTTTGTTTTTTTTGCGAGCTGTTACGTGTCAACTCATTTCAAAGAGTCGATTCTTCGAACAGCTCATGAGCGGATGGCACATCTCTATTTCAGTCGGAACGAAAATACCTCCGACTCCACGCTCCATGAATTTGAAGTGAAGTTTTAGGAAAACACATTTCAGTCGGAACAGAAATACCCCCGACTTGTAGGAATTTGCAATGCCAATATCTCCATGCTCCATGAATTTGAAGTCTGTGTTAGGGAATCACATTTTATTCGGAACAAAAATACACACGACCTGCATGAATTTGAAATGCCAATTTCCCCAGACACCTTGGTTCAGAAGTGTTGGGGAAACACATTTCAGTCGGAACAAAAATATCCCCGACTTGCATGTATTTGCAATGCCAATTTCCCCACGCTCCATGAATTTGAAGTCTGTGTTAGAAATAGAGACGTCGGTTAATCGTTCGATTAATTCAAATAATCGAATACCTGAAATTATAATCGAGTAATTTTGTATCGAATAATTAAAAAAAAATTGAATTTGAATACATCGAATAATTGTCGCTGTAATCGCGATTAATGAAAAAATGAATCTTTCTCAAGGTTAATGCATTTTTAGGTTAAAGATAAGGTTATTTTTTTTATCCAACCATCTAACATCGACACGCATAACGTTAGGGGGATGGAGCAGGTGTGTGTTTCAGCCAATATACGAGGGCGCCGGGTTCTGTTATGCAATGTTTACATTCCGCCTGATAAAAGCCGTAAGATCGATATTATCGAAGAGCACATCACTACCGTTCGTGAGCTCTGTAACACCGCTGCTCAGGATGACGTTGTACTTATATGTGGAGACTACAATCAGCCGCACATTAGGTGGTCAGAAAATGAAGTTGGCATACGTCCAGAAAACACATCGTCTCTGAACCCAGCGGCTTCAGCGTTGAACGACGGAATGGATTTCCTGCACCTCAACCAAGCTAATGTGCAGCTGAATAATTTGGGTCGAACTCTCGATCTGGTTTCCGCGTCCGGCGTGATGTAAAAAAACTATCGTGGGATAACTAGCCTCTCTGCAGCATCAAAACTTTTCGAAATTATAGTCAGCGAAAAAATTGTGAGAGCCACGAAGACCCATATTTCGTCCGATCAACATGGATTCATCCCTGGTAGGTCCGTAACTACCAACTTGCTGGATTTGACTACCACCTGTTTGGTGGCGATGGAAAGAAAAGCCCAGGTTGATGTTATTTATACGGATCTAAAAGCGGCCTTCGACTTATTAGATCACAAAATTATACTTTGCAAACTAGCTTGATTGGGAGCCTCTAACAGACTGGTATAATGACTTTCATCATACTTAATTGGCAGGACGCTGCATGTTAATCACGGAAAATGCATTTTAATCACCATTCACTAACACGACCGATGTCCCAAAAGGAAGCAACCTGGGACCGCTACTGTTCGTCATATTCTTCAATGATGCTGCGTCTTCACTTGGTTATAGATGTAAACTTGTATATGCCGACGACTTAAAGATTTACGTTGTGGTGAGCTGCGTCGAAGATTGTCGTCATCTACAAAATCTGTTGAGTACGTTTGTTCACTGGTGTCGCAAGAATAAACTTGTCATCAGCATCGCGAAATATCATGCTATGACCTTCCATCGCTCTTTGGATCCGATTATTTTAAATTACCACATCGTCAATACGATTCTTAACAGAATGAATCAGGTGACGGATCTTGGTGTTATATTGGACTCAAAGCTTTCTTTCAACTCGCATTATGCATCGGTGATCTCGAAGGCGAACCGTCAACTTGGTTTCATCTCTAAAATTGCCAATGATTTCACGGACCCACACTGCATGAAGGCGTTATATTGCTCTATCGTACGACCAATTCTAGAAAATGCTTCAATTGTATGGGCACCGAACGATGTAACGTGGAATTCAATAATCGATAGAGTCCAAAAAAAAAAATTATAGGAGGTTGTGTCCAAGATACGACGGCATTGTTGACGTAGAACTACGCTGTTACTTATATAAGTCGCTTGTTTATATCTTCGGATATCATTCTATAACGCTTTGGCGCACTTAAGTCTGCTTCGCCATAACGTCAGTTTAATGCATTGATGCATCCTCAAAGGCACCAACGAAGCCCTTATGATGACGGAAAACAAACAATGTTAACTGCTTGGAAAAAGAATGAATTATGCCACACAGTTTGTATCCTGCTGTAACACCCATCGATGCGAATTCGCTGATGAGTTTGTCAAGAGCGACCGCCTTTACCACCAGCGGGGGGAGCTTGATTTGGTTGCTGCCTGGGTAACGGCGTTTACATTTTCGACCGACGCACCGAAATCGCCTACTTCGCTGTTGTTCGATGCGGTGTCACACTCGCGATGGCTCGGTTCAGTGCGAGCGCTTTTCACTGCATCAATATCGCGTGCATCATTAGATGACGCTTGCCTCGAAATTTTATTGCCCCTGGCAATGCGTTCGTTTTTTGCAGGCCTCGAGCCTGCCTTCCTCTTCTTCTTGATCATCACACACTTCGCGAAGTGTCCAATTTATGACGCGGAAAGAAAAACACACGATACGAATAACGCCAAAAACGAACTGAAAAAACCACACGACGATATCCAAGTTGGATTACCACTGGTGGGGTCCAATCTGAGATCGAAGCGCAGCGAAAGCAAAGTGAACTGGATTGCTCAACAGTCCGATGCCGAATGAAAGTTTGACTCAGCGAGATCCACTGTTTATACTCTAGGCAAGTATTCCCCTTCATTCTTCTACTTTTTCTTTGTTCACGGAGACTTTAAATCCTACGACTTCCCCTCCGTTGGTCGTCGATAAGTTGCTCGTTATTGACAGCTCTGTTCGGGAAAGTACACAAATGTACAGAACATATGTATGGGAAAATCTCAAAGTTTTCATGAATTTTAACCATTTACAAACCAGGGAATTCTAATGTATAGCATATTAAACAAATCTTACGGAATTTCCGATTCGTTTAGTATGCAAATCGCCAAAATCCGTTCGCGGCAAAAATAGTTATTAACGTTAACTCTATTTCATAAAAACGTGACCTGTTTTCTGATGAAACCTTAATGAAAGACGTAGTTCTACGTCAAAAGGTTCATACGTATGGCCTTGCGAAATCTACCATGGCGCGATCCTCTGAACCTTCCGTCGTATCCAGATAGATGCCAACTGCTTGGTCTTGAAACGCTCGAACGGAGGCGCAAGATACAACAGGCTACTTTTGTTTGCACACTGCTATTCAGTGAAGTTGATTGCCCTCATCTCCTGTCGCTGTTGAACTTTCGCGCGTCAAGTAGGATGCTGAGACAACGGTCCCTGATGCAACCGAGCTTCCATCGTACTCGGTACGGATACAATCAACCCATGAGTGCAATAGTTCGTATGTTTACATCCGTCGAATCCGCGTTTGATTTTGATATATCCACAAATGAATTTTTGAGTAGAATAAGAAGATTAAACTTAATTGAGTGACAGAATATGCAGTTTATTAAGACAATTTATGTCAGATAAATTTAATGTAAACAATAAACAATAAACAATAAACATCGACAACCCGATGGACCACGCGACCAAAATGACAACGTGATACGTGATTATTACAAGAAATAAATATTCGCTCGATTAATCGAATATTGAAAGACAATTATTCAAATGAATCGAATATTGTAAAATGCCCCAACGATTAATCGATAATCGAATAAATGAAAAATTTAGACATCACTAGTTAGGAAAACACATTTCAGTCGGAACAAAAATACCCCCGACTTGCATGTATTTGCAATGCCAATTTCCCTACACTCCATGGATTTGAAGTCTGTGCTAGGGAACACATTTCGGTGAGAACAAAAGTCCCCCTACTTTCATGTAATTGCAATGCCGATTTCTCCAATGCTGCTTGGTTTTGATGGCTGTGTTGAGGAAATCGTATATCGGGCCAATCAAAACGAGGCAGTTAGAGCGTTTAGATAACGCTTAACATTTTACAGTTATTTGATAGTTTATCTAATGGAAAATAACTTTTTTTTAACTACGATAGATGCGTAGAAATATTCCCTATCAATTGACACAAACACCTTTCCGATCCTTTCATTTTTTCCTGCATGTTCTGTGTTCAGGTTTTCATTTTATCTCCCATATATTCCGGTTAGACGTAGTCCCACGTCAAAAAGCGCTTTGACACGGATGTGGAAGGCAATTGAATATAAACACAAATATCGACGTCACAATGTGAAAAGTAGCTGTGGCAGTGCATGCTATCACGCACACTACGCTCGCAAGTTCTGCCATCTGCTCCACCTATTAATCCTTCTCATGGGTCTTTCACCATGTTTTTTTTGTGCTTGATAAAAAGAAATACAGAAATACGTGATTCTAAACCCGCCCCATAGATCTCAAAATGAAACTGCCCACTGAATTTTCAGTAGTGTCAAACGAAAGGTGTCAACGCGGATTTTTGCTATTTTTATCATTCTATGGGTTAACCGCCATTATGTGTTTTTATTGCTTCTATGTGGAACGAAATTGATGTTTTTATCGATGAGGATTGAGGTCCAGTGGCAATGGCCTATAATTTCGTCCAATCGAGAACTATTGGGTAATTGTCAAACAAAAGGTTAATAAGTGAGGCAGAGTGATTACGGATCCAGCAGAAATGTAGAGGTGGAGGAATAAAGGACTGACAACTTTTTGTTTCATCAAAACCTTTCCTTTTTAATGATTCCGGGTTGTTAGTGACTAGAGACATATCAGCAGATATAACTTTGTATTTGTGAAGAGCTTTGAACTAATTATTCAAACGTCTAAACGAAATTGTAATTTCACAGACAAATTGCGCCAGAAGCATTCCTTTTTCACAAAAGAACGTAAGAATATGTGATTCATAAGTGTCGGTGGCTCATAGCGGTATTTAGATTTAGCCATTTTGTTGAAACAGAAGTTTGAAATCAACAATGAAACATTACAGGTTGATCTGATTAGGAATAGCATATCCAAATACCGAATCATTGCCAGAATATTAGATTAGCACCCACTTCCAAATCCATGCAGAACTATGTAAGGCGGAAATCCAACCGCCTAGAAAATTTGGATTGTACAGGGTTTTCCATTTCGGGCTTCCGAAAGTATACAGCCCTGCGCTGACAACCGTTTGACATAGCTGTCAACCAAAGCGTCATATCGTTAGTTGAATGTCTGCCATTTTACAATATGGATCGTTTTAGCATCGCACAACTTGTTAATTTTGTTAAATTATACTATAAAAATGATGACAAACCGGCAAATGTTTTTCGAGCATTACGGACGGATTTTGGTCGTCATGGACGGCCTACAGAGCACACAATCGCTAATGTAGTGCGTAAATTCGAACAAATTGGATCCGTAGCGGATATTGTGAAACCTGTCCATCATCGTAATGTGCGTTCGGCCGAAAATATTGCTGCTGTTGCTGCCAGTGTGGAGGATGACCCGAATGTTTCGATTCCACGGCGTGCTCAGCAATTGGGCTTGTCAAACACATCATTGTGGCGAATTTTGCATTTGGACTTGCACCTACATCCATATAAAGTCCAACTGGTACAAAAATTAGAGCGTGGTGACCATGGAATGCGTCGGGCATACGTCGATTGGGTTAATGAACAACAGCAGCAAAATGCTGAATTTTCGCATCAAATGTTCTTCAGCGATGAGGCACATTTCGAGCTCGGTAGCTATGTGAACACCCAAAATGTCCGTATATGGGGCTCAGAAAATCCACACGTGATTGTTGAGAGGCCATTGCATCCGCCAAAAGTCACTGTTTGGTGCGCATTATGGTCTGGTGGAGTCATCGGGCCGTATTTCTTCGAAAATGAGGACGGCGAGACGGTAACTGTGAATGGTGAGCGCTATGGCCGCATTTTTTTTTTTTTTTTATTTATATCGTTTATTTTTACAGGCTCAGTTACATAGGTTTAAAGGAGCCGAACTCCTTACTGTGATATGGCCGCATGTTAACCGATTTTTTTTTTGCCACAAATTGAAGATATGGATACGGATGACATGTGGTTTCAGCAGGACGGAGCCACGTGCCACACAACACGACCGAACATGGCCATATTGCGAACTAAATTTGAGGGACGCATAATTTCGCGTTTTGGTGATGCCAATTGGCCGTCCAGATTATGGGATTTGAACCCGCTGGACTTTTTTTTTGTGGGGTTATGCGAAAGACCGTGTCTATGCCAACTCTCCGCAAACTCTTGAACATTTGAAAGACAACATTCGTGAAGTTATGACCGAGATACCGCCCCATATGTGCCGAAAAGTCATTGAAAATTGCCTGTTCCGGATCAAGGTGTGCAAGGAAGCCCTAGGTGGCCATTTCACACATAATGGCATGAACCAAATCTCAATTTGAAATAAAAGTTTCATCGAAATTCGAATTCTAAGTGTGTTTTATTTCAATTTACTTTCGGAATTTAAAGTTGGAAAACCCTGTAGAAGGAGTTCTTGCGTTTCATACCTGTGGCTTCGGTACTATTACACTTGATGTTTGATGACTCTGAACCACCTACCTGTGGTCGTGAAAAGGCAGAAGCCATCATCTCCGGAGTATTTTCATCGTATGGATCACCGAAGAAACATGTTAAATGAATAAATTTCACGTGTTTTTATTTATTTATATCTTGAAGAATCACCGTGGTTTGATCATAATCGTAACTGTGACAGGGGTCCTGATTTTTAACTCCGACCAGGTGGTATCCCTAGCTAAATCCATAGCGTCCTTGACAAACCTTCAAGACAGCATCTTTTTCACAAAACTTGATCGAAGTTCGTCTTGCAGCAGCCGCTGAGTGGTTACCGCTTGGCCCGAGAGCTGCTAGGTTGTCAAGCTTCGCGGATTTCGACGGTTCGGTAGAATCTTCTCTTCATCAAGTATCCCTGATGACGTCTTTTTGAACTTTGTGTGGAAGCACAAATTTAGCGCCATTAGTTCCAAAAGACTTAACATATTTTCAAGGCATTTTTGGAGTTTAGAGATTCCGTGTTGTCGGAACACGAACAGCTCTGTTGGGATTATTCATAAAGGTCCCACGACTTGCGCGGTAAAGAAGGTCAACTGCATCAGTGACCCGCCTAATTCAGTAGGGGTGTAGAGAACTGTGGAGGGCGCCCTGGTACTCGACAGTCATAGGTAACAGCTATTAAACCCATCCTCATTAGGGGCTTTGGTTCCATTGTTCTGGTTCTCAATAGGTTCTTTTTCTGCATGCTACTACAGAGATCCGTCATTCGGAGTTGGAAATTTATTCGGATATTGTTTCTTCCAATTTCATCACTTCTGGCCTAGCTGAACCTTCAGTGTTTTTTTTTCGGAAAACCATTCAGAACTCATTCAAGATCCTTTTACATATCTCTGGCATTATTTATTACAACTGATAAAACGTTACATATGTTAAGACGTATTTGGATCTCAAGAAGTTCGTTGGAAGCATTTCAAAGTTACTGAAGGAACGACCTTGAGCTTTTAATATTACTCTAATTGATTAAGTTGTAAATCTTAGAGTAATCGGTTTGACTCGATTGTTCTATCTTCGATTCTCTTTGCCTTGTTTTATTGGCTATCTCATAATCTAAATGAACCTCATTGCTGCAATCAATTCTGAACATCTTACGGAAATAATAAATTGATTTTTTTTTTATTTTTGAACAGGTGACGTCGTGCTCCACAATCTGATCCTCAAGCAGAGCGCCCTCAAGGAGCTCGACTTACCGGTGACCACGCTGTATGGTCACCTAGGTAAGCTGGTGCTCAAGATACCATGGAAAAATTTATACAGCGCCCCAGTGGAAGCCATCGTTGACAAGTTGTATCTGCTGGCCGTTCCCAATACCGACGTTCGCTACAACAGTGAGAAGGAGGAAAAGAATGCCTTCGAAGCGAAGAAAGCCGAATTGGCGCGCATAGAACAGGCGAAAAAGAGCGAGGAGGACAAAGACAAACCGGTGGCGGACAAAACGTTCACCGAGAAGCTAACGGCGCAGATCGTGAACAATGTTCAGATAAAGATTTCCGACATTCACATTCGTTATGAGGACACAACCACGACCGGATATCCGTTCGCGTTCGGTGTGACGTTGAGTAACCTCAGTGTCCACACTACCGATGCGAATTGGATGCAAACGCTCGTTTCGGAATCGGTTACCAAAATATACAAGGTGGCCCAGCTGGAGATGCTGTCGGTTTATATGAACTGTAACACCCAGCTGTTCCAAGAGCAAGATCCATCGATGTATAAGGTGTTGTTTCAAGAGACGATCGCTTCGAAAAGTCAGAAACCGGAGGGGTATCATTATATTTTTGGACCGATCAGTTCAGGAGCTCGGCTAGAGATGGTACCGAACCCAGAAGCGGAGGAACGGCCATTCACTTCTCCCAAAATTAAACTGAAGCTTTGCATGGAAACGTTAGCTATCGGTGTGACGAAAATTCAATTTCAGAATACGATGCAATTGGTGGAAGCCTTTGGCAGGATGATGCGGGCAATGCCATATAGATCGTTTAGACCCCACGGCATCACTTACAAGCATCATTATAAGAGGTGGTGGCAGTTTGCGTATGCGTGCATTTTGGAAGTCGAAGTTAGGAGACGGCGTAAAAACTGGTCGTGGGATAATATGCGACGTCATAGGGAAAATTTAAAAAGCTATGAAGAGGCATATAAGGTTCGACTGACAAGTAAGAAATTAACCCCGGAAATCACGAACCGTTGTGAGGAGTTGGAGAAGGTTTTGGATTTGCAAAATATTGTCGTCATAAGGCAAAAAATCGAGCTTGAAGTGCAGAAAGAGGGTAAAAAGCAGGAGGCGGAACAAAAAGCTGGATGGTTTAGCTCCTGGTGGGGAGGCGGTGCGAAGAAGAATGACGATGCCAATGGTGCTACGGACATAAGTAAAGTCATTGTGTGATTTGTGCGACTTGTATTAACCGAGTGTTGTTCTTATTTCAGAGAAACAATTTGAAGCAGCGATGACTTCAGATGAAAAGGCGAAACTATTCAGAGCCATCGGTTATCAGGAGAGTGATACACCGACAGAACTACCGGAATACTATGTTGCTCAGGTTCTCCAGTTCGAGTTAAATTCGCTGGAGGTTTCCATAAAATCGGAAGTTTCGATTGGTTCTCAGGAAGTTATTTGCAGCTCTGGCCTACCGCTGGAAAGGGTGATGCTGCTGGAGTTGAAGAATGTCAAGTGCGGGGTGCAACAAAGACCTTCCGCCGGAGCCATGAAGTAAGTTGAACACATGGTAATCATTTGCTTTTTACAACTTTTTTTATCTTTTTAGGGCATCGCTGTCAATGCAGGAACTAACAATTTCTGGTTTACGCCAAGACGAGGTTCTTCCAATCATGGTTAGATCCCAATTGGAAGGATCAGACACCTTACTAGATGTATCATTTGAGACAAACCCGGAGGACAAGCTTTGCGACCAACGTGTCATAGTGACTTCCAGACCTCTACAGATCATTTACGATGCAGAAACCATCATTCAGTTGGCCAAAGTTTTCAAGACCCCGAAAACAGCAACTATTTCACAGTAAGCTTGTGTAATTTTCACAGAAAATGTTGATGAACAATTTGTTTTTCATTGTTTCCAGGCTCACTGATGCCGCTGCTGAGAAATTGGTCAATATTAAAGAGCGTTCTGCTACTGGCTTGCAGTATGCTATAGCGAATCACCCCCGGCTTGAGTTGAACATCGATATCAGTCCAAGTTATATAATCATCCCGAACGGAGGTCTATTCTGTAATCGCGAATCGGTGCTTGTACTGAGCTTGGGTAAACTTCTGGTCCAAACGGAGCCAAGACCACTGAACCAGAAAGATGTTCATTCGATGCACGCGGAAGGCGCCAACCAGGAGGAGATTCTGAACGAAATTATCCGTCAAAGCTACGACAAGTTCGTGCTCGAGATTCGCGACGTTCAGGCAATAGTGGCCACTTTCGACGAAGATTGGCAAGGCACACTCCGGTGTAGCGCAGTAACGGAGATGCATCTCTTGGAACCAACATCGTTCCGCATTTCTGCACATCTCTGCGTGCTTGATGATGACCCGCGACTACCGAAGTGCAAAATTTTCGGTGAACTTCCGTCCGTGAATATATGTGTTACCGAACAGCGGGTGTTAGAGGCACTTACCATCGTGACGGGTTTGCCACTGCCCGAGAGCGATGAAATCCAGCCGGCACCGATCGCGAAAGATAGCAATGTGTTCAGTTCGAGTCTGTCGCTGTTGAAGTACTTGGATGAGAAGCAACAGAAGCTAAGCAAGATGCAACGGTCGGCGGACAGCTTAACTACATCCGACGTAGTGGACGGAGAAGTGGTACAGTTCATCGACCTGGAAGTGAGATTTGTTTTAAATGGTATGTTTTTAAGGATTTCTGTAGAGCCAAGTATTATATTTTTATTTATTTTACAGAATGTTCATTGACAATATTCAAAATAACTGGTACTGGGAGTAGTTCATCGGATGTTTTCGCAACACCTACAGAGGAGTTCGCGCAGAGTCCGCTTGAGCAGGCCTTCACTCCACGAAAGAGTGTTGGGTTCAATGTACCATTTATCAATACAAATTCACGGAAGATAATGGCCTGCAAGGTGAAGCAGTTGGAGGTAAACATGGTCCAGCGAACGTATGATTTAAAAGTGGCATTGAAGCTTGGTGCGGTCACGCTGGACCAGTTTCGTGTCAGGAATGATCAGGAACATATTTTGAACGTGATCCAAACTCCGAAGTATGATGACAACAATGATTATCTGTTCATGCTGAATTATACCAGTGTAAGTATTTGGTTACGAATTTCATGTCCACTAGTCTTAGGAGTTGGCAGCACCATCTCAGATTGCAGTGAAACGTTGTTAGTGTAAATACATCGGTCATTTAGGCAACTTTGCATACTTGAAATGCCCCAAAAAAAAATAAGACTACGATTTGAAGGCGGTCAAAAACATTTTCTTTATTTTATTAATTATTAATTTCTAACAGAAAAACTAAGAGACCTACAAAATGTGGATCAAAGAATGAAATGTAGGAAATTGTTTAAATTTTCATGTTTAAAAAAACTTGAAAATTTCTGACAAAAATTATTTCAAAATTGAAATTTCTTTTTTCTTGATTTTTTTTATTCTCGAAAAAAAAAATCTGTGAATAGCCCATACAAAAAACAACAAGTCATTTTTTAAAGAAAACATTAATAAGCCGTTGTTACAAAAACTCCTTTCGTGTAGAAGTTTACTTCTTCCGATGTATGGAAGACTTGATGGTAATTATATGGGCTATTCGTATTATTTTTCTTTCAGAATTTAAAAAAAATATGTTTTCGAAAAAAAATAATTCTAATTTTCCATTTTTTTATTTTTCTTATATTAATGAAAACTTGAACGATTTCTAACATATTATTCATTGACCAACATTTTGTAGGTTTTATAGTTGCTAATGGATAATTTTTCAAAAAAAGTTGGAAAAATAAACTCAAAATTTAAAAAAAAATCTTACTCAAAAACTATTATACCTACAAAATTTTGGTCAGGGAATAAAATGTACGAAAATGCATAGGTTTTCATTATTTTTTTTTGAAAAAAAATATTTTGAAGATTAATACTCATTTTTCTTTAAACCATTTTTTTTATTCTGAAAAAATTATATGAATAGCCCATACAATTACCAACAAGTGATCAATATATCAGAAGAAGAGCACTTCTACATAAAAGTTTGTCTAACAACACTCAACTCATGTTTTCTTTGAATACCGTAACTCCACCTTACTCTGCGCACTTTAGTGTTTTTTTCGACAAAATACACCGATTGACTATTATTTGTGGGTATTAGTACTGTTGAAAAGTTCGATTGTTCTTTTGTCTTTGTTGTCACCTAATATTCCACCGAAAATATTGAGTTGTACTGGAAAAAAATATTAAAAACAAATCTGACTTCAGCCATGTCACTTTTTAGTTCCTGTTAGTATCGACGCTAAGACGCAACGAATTCTTTCTTCTCCCCATATTAACGAAAAAAGTATTGCAGATCCGTAATTTATCTGAAATCAGTATGTTTTAAGTGTTTTGTATCTGAGTGTGACTTATTTGAAGTGTTTAAAATAGGGAAACTTTCTGAGAAAGATAATTGAGGGGCTTAGAATGAAAGGGGTGTAAGTGATTTGATCGATTTCTCTACATCGACTCTCTCTTTGGGTCATAACTTAGCTGCAAATACATTCCCAGCTGTATTTACCAAGGTCAGAACCTCATCTATCGGATTCTACAGCAAACTTAAATTGGAAAGTTTTTGCAGTTGAGTTATTAACTAAATAAAAAGTTGATGAAGAGAATACGATCAAGTCACTTACACCCCTTGCATTCTGAGCCCCTCAATTGGTAACGCGCAGAATGAGGGGCCTAATGTTTGACGTTTCACGAAGTAACAAAAAGCCAATTCCAACAGATTTTCAAATTAGCTCTCAGAATGAATATGTACTGTTGATTGTTCACTGTCTAGAGCGACACTGAAACACTGAACTTATTGAATATCCAAGTAGGTTTTCAGTATCTTTTAGCAAAATTACATATCCATGATTTTCCATCGAAGAACGCTGCTCTCATCGCTGTAGAATAACCTTTTCACATTCGGCTTGAATGCACATCGCACATCGAATAATTTTACAACTCTGCTGAACACCTTAGCGCCCTATGTTATGCAAGTGTACCACGAGTGAGACTCGATATTGTAGTTTTTAGCATAGCCATTTTACCACGAGTAAGACTCGATGTTGTAGGCAAAAGGGTTAACCCAGAAACAATGCTCGAATTCACGATAATTAATTCATCTTTCGGAAAAAGTCACCGATTAATGATTCATCAGTCATTCTGCTAATGACCAGATGGTAGCGGCAGCGAGGCTTTCCGAATAGTCTTTCTCAAGATCGAGTGTTTAATTTAGTTTTCCAAATTAGCCTTTTTTAAATCTAGATGAACTGAGAAAGTCTGAGAGTCATCTATAATTCAAAACATCATCATCACTTTAAACCAATAAATACGAATACGCTCCTAAGTTCACAATAGCACGCTTCTAGCAAAAAAAACAGGAAGTGGGTTATATCTATGGTATAACCGCAAGGGTGACGTAGGACTATCGTTGATTTAGAGATCATTTGTATGAAGTTGAATCTGAATTCATTCTGAATGAATGAATATTTGGAGAACTTCGAAAACGAGAGCGTTACGTTGGAGGCACAAGGTTTTATGCATCCAATATTGGATACGGAAATATCCTACTGATGGGGAAGAATAATCTTCAGAAGCTATCCTGTTGATTGCGATTGATTGAAAAATCACAAAACCTAATGTATTTGGTCACAGTGTTACATGGATAGAAAACATTAAAATAAACTCTTTCATATGAATGTAATTTTAAATTCCCAGAGGAACTGGCAGATTATTTTCAGTAACGATTAGATATTTCCACATTTTCCTCGATACTGGAAGCCCACCAGTGGTTAATGCCAACTCGATAACCACCTGTTAATAGCCGCGCGTGTATGTGTGTGTAGCGATGTCTTCCCAGGGAACCGTTTGTGGCATCACTCTCCTCCTGATAGATTCCCTTCTGGCCTAGGGTGCACAAACAGGCTCTTGGTGACACCGTTCATCCGCGCTTTCATGATATATAAAGAGCTTCATCGCAACAGCGACAACATGCTCCAATCGCTGTTCAATTAGAACTGAGTGGATTTCCGAGCGCCGCTCGCTTATATACCGATTGGCGATTTCAATAGCCTGTTTTGAAAGCAATTTTAAGACTATTGAAACAAGTTTTTGGATCAAAAAGTAACAAGTATATAACGCGTAGACATTTTATCTTTCGAATGAAGTGTTTATCATACCATTTCGTTCAGTTGTTTAGGAGCTATTAACGCTCAAAATCTCGGTCTCCGGCGTAACGCTTTCGTTTTCGAAACTTTGATTTTACACCCCGGTATAGAAATGAGAGACGTAGTCCTACGTCAAAATGAAAATAAGAATCAATTTACTTTTGATTACTTCGGATAATATTTCAGAGAGCATCGAATTTTTTAAAATAATTCTCCAGTCGAAAATTTTTGATGACCCTGAAAAAAACCGATGGATTTGCGACGTGCTGTAGAAGCAGCTGAAGATGGGTGATTCATGATTCATTCTTGTTCTAGTGAGAACAATACACGAGATTTGTTATTGCCAATTCACGTAGCGCCCTCAGTATGCATCGCGAATATGATTGTCGCGCTAAATACAATGCGGTCCGAGGCGATTACATATTCATTCCCCACCACCGTATCTATTTGATAACGTAAAAATCAACAATTCAATTCACGCGTATTCTTACATTCTTCCTTTGTATCGAGCAAAACAGCTGTGTCTGATATCAGCATTGAGATAGACTGATAAATCGTGAATGCTGTGAAATCGCGAAAGCTTGTTTCTACTCAATAAATTGAAAAAGGGGTGGAGCCTAAATTGCTATATTTTGTCTATACAAACTGTATGTAGAACGATCGCTGCATTTGCTATTTCTATTTAATGGAAACGTGTCCTGTTTTCTAATTTGGCGCTATTACTGGAAGA
This sequence comes from Toxorhynchites rutilus septentrionalis, assembly GCF_029784135.1. Classification (NCBI taxonomy): domain Eukaryota; kingdom Metazoa; phylum Arthropoda; class Insecta; order Diptera; family Culicidae; genus Toxorhynchites; species Toxorhynchites rutilus. The sequence goes on along the minus strand of NC_073745.1, from coordinate 321,593,385 downwards.
CTCACTCAGAAAATAGATAAAGATTTCTTAGGCTTTCGTCATTATTACACATACAAAATAGTTTGAAATTAAGTTATACCAGACGCGCCAACCAGGAGCAGAGATGCCAGTTTTGAAAACATACCTCAATTTTGAAGAATTTGAGTTACTGTGAAGACGATTTGAAGACAGTGTGAAATATGTGAAGACATTTCAGTATGATAGTGTATATGGATTTTTGGGAGATATTATCTCCATAAAATTTCTAGATTTATGGATATCGTTTGAGTTAGAATCGAAACTTTTAATGCTGAAATGAAGTAAATGAGTTATTTATGAAAATTGTTAGACGAATGAGAGTCATTCTTTCTATTTTTCGACATTTGAATCTTCGTACAGCCCATCCGTTGTTGTGGAAGAATTGAGGCGATATTCACTCAATAAACGGTCTATAAAGTCGATTGTCATTTCTCATCTCATAAAATTTAGTTCGCAGTTGCGCAATAGATTCTTTGAAATAAACTGCAAACCCTTAAGGTAAGTTCAATGAAACGCGCTATATGACAGTATCAATTAGAACAAACAATAATAATATACCAAACACTGTTCAAAATTAAGTTATGAATTGAAGTCATTTTTTCGTACCATTTGAAGTCATCTGAAAAAATCACCTGGCAAGGGGACTGACGTGGGACGTGGGACTACCGTTAGATTAGTAATCATTTATTTACATTGATTAAATTATTGATTGAATGAAAGAATTTTCGCATTCAATTGAATTCAACATATTCGCTGTATAAGTAAAGAATTGGCTGTGTTGAAGAAACCGTAAATCGGGTCAATCAAAACGGGATAAATAGAGCGTTTAGATAGCGATTGACATTTTACAGTTATTCAAATGCTTATCTCAGGAAAAATAACATTTTATTAATTGTGATAGATGCGTAGAAATATTTCATATCAATTGATGCAAACATCTTTCCGTTATATTAAGAAGTTATAAGCTTTAAGTTGGTCAGTTATAAGCAATCGAAATCTTTCATTTTTCCTGCATGTTCTGTGTTTAGGTTTTCATTTTAACCCCATATATTCTGGTTAGACGTAGTCCCACGCCGAAAATACAAAAACATACAAAAATGTCTTATATTCCAAAAATAATAAAAGATCGAAGTTCAACGTTTTCGACAAAAGTTCATATTTGAATAAGATCAAAAACTTTTTCGAGTACACTATATCGCTATCTAGACTTTAAACAAGATAAGGATTAATTGTATTTTTTTCAGAGAAAACATGAAACAGTTTTTGTTAGAAAAAACTTTGTAAAAGTAAAAGTGCCCATCTTACAATGTACGAATGACTTGTGGATTATTGTATGGACGATTCATATTTTTTTTGAGATTTAAAAAAAAACGTTTTTGAGAAAAATGAATTTAAAATTTCGAAATAATTTTTTGTCGTGTAATTTTATTCAAAAAATTTCTTGTTATTTTTTCATGAAAAATTTAACAATTTCCTACATTTCATTCTTTGATCAAAATGTTAAAAACTTTGGCCTTTTTCAAAAAGTAGCCTGATTTTCGTTTGTTTTAAATGATCAATGTCTTTACACCCACAACGTTCCTCTGCAATCATAGACGATGCTGCCAACTCCTAAGATGAGTTGGTATGAAATTCGTCGAATGGGAAATGTACATTTGCTAAATGTTCTCCGTTTGTAGTGCAAGAAGAATAGTCCGGAGTTTGCTACGAAGTACGCACTTGTCGAGCAGGAAGTGGGCATCAATTTCTCCACTTTGGTTCTGCTTCTCCATGAGGAAGCACTGAATGAATTGATAAGAGTAAGTTCACTTTGTTAACTCTTTCAAAGTCTGTAACTATCATAATAATCATTTTCAGTTGGCCAATGACTTCCAAGTGCGAATGGATGCGGTGATGTGTAGCAAGAAAGAACACGAACGAAACGGTAATGTGCAGCGCGATCGTATTGCCACGATTCATGAGGAAAAAAGCGCTGCCAGCGTGCTGCTGAACTCTGCAAAGGAACGACTTCCCACCATACTCGAAGACGATACTGCAGTGACGGGTTCCATTTCAAAAGGTGAGCTCGTTTGACGACCCTGTGATGTGATTTTTTGTTCCCAATTCCGTTAGACTAGATAATTATTAGTAGGTAGATTATCAATGCGCACTCTATTAGCGTTATCTTAGATTTGTATTGTAAATACTGTTTTGTTATGTTAACAAAGACACCAGCCAAGATATGAAGAGTATCCAATGCAATTGATAGTTGAAAAGCCCCTTCTAATGGCACACTTCCAATATTGTTTTAGTATTCAAGTAAAATTTGGTCTTGTTTTGTTTCCCTTGAAACTTTGTAATTAGGAAATATTCTGTGTAGAACTAGTGATTAATGTTGTGTTCTTTTTTATCTCTCACACCTAACTTGTTTGTTTTTTGCGTTGCGAATGATCTATGTTTCCGAATTCGATTTCGATGCTGACGACGACGCTGCTGCCACTCTGGACGCGGAATGCTGCCGATGGACACGAAATCGATATTCGCCTATTGGCTGCCTGTGAATGATATTCTCAAACAAAAACACGAATGATTATTTTGTTTTGGCTTGAATGAAAACAAATACCACATTATGTCATACACAAATGAAAAATTGAAAAAAATACCGCATGCAGCTAATCGCAAACGATCATCAATTGTAGACAGCATTAAAATAAAGGTTGTTGCCAAACTGGAAGATGTTACCGTGGAGATACAGAACGATAAGCGATCCATCGCGGTTTTAGAGGTATGTCATTGCTTCTCCCCCCACATCATCGAATCATATTCGATCGCTACCTTTCCACACAGGTTCAAAACTTGACTAGCAGTGCAATTGTCAAAACATCCTATACGGAAGTAAGCATCCGGCTCCAGGATATCATTCTGACCGACACAAATCCAGCAACGATTCACACGAAGGTAAGCCCGAGATTGCTACAATCCAGAATGATTCTAACCCTTTTCTTTTACCGTAGATCCTCTCGATCATCGGCGACAATGCGCTGCAGGTGCAGGTCGTTCTGTACAACTTGGAAGCCACATCCGACTACAACTCCGACGACATGCGGATCGAGGTGACCATGGGTTGCGCCCGGATCGTGTTCCTCAACTGGTTCGTTACTTCGGTGCTAGCGTTTCTGGACAATTTCCAAGCGGCGCAACAGAGAATCAAGGACGCCAGTGCAGCCGCTGCGGAGGCAGCCAGAAACAACGTCGTGGAAGCGTACAGCAAAGCTACGCGCATGAAGTTGGACATTAAGGTGAAGGCACCCATCATAGTGATCCCTGTGGACTCCCGGAGTCTCAAGGCCGTTGCGATGGATTTCGGTCATTTGAGCATCACGAATAACTTCCGGGATATCGAAACGGAGAACCCCCACGGACCGGCAGTGATTGACGATATGAAAATTGAGTTGAAAGATATGAAGTTGTCGAAGGTTGATGTTTGTCCCTCGGATGAGAGTAACGTCTCACATACATCGCGTTATGGCACCGACGATATGATTTATGGAATTGTTCCGGATCAGAGTGCGGTGCTGAGTCCCACCAGCTTCACGCTTGTGGTTAAAAGGAATCTTTCTTCTGGGTGGTATCGCGATAAGCCAGATTTGGATATATCGGGCCGGCTGAAGGCGGTCGAGGTTTGTTTATAGTTAAAAGTTGTGATTGCTTTTCTAATTATTTGAATTTTAGCTAAACTTCATTGCGACTGATTACAGTGTAATTATGCTGATTCTATCGAAAAATATGACCGAAGGCCAGGATGAATTTAAGAAACCTGTACCAAAACTAGAAAAGTCACCAACGAGCACAGAGAGTATGTATGCTTTTTTTAAATTCACTTAAAATCATATTTTTTCAAATATCTACACACGGAGTTGTCGAGAAATGTTGCACAAATTCAAATCAATAGAGTTGCACGAATTTTTTTTTTTTTTTATAAATTCGTTTATTTTTACAGGCTCAGTTACATAAGTTTAAAGGAGCCGAAATCTTAAATATATTTTTAAAACTATATATATGAACAATTTTCTTAAATCTATGGTTAGTAATGTGGGAAACCGATTACTCGTGGTGGACTCGAGATTAAAAGGGTGACATTTTCTCAGGAAAAGGATGGGGTATAAGGAAATTATTACAATGTTGATAATCACACACACTCAATTCTTAAATCTATTCGTACATCAGTTGTGAATTTACATTTCATTCTTCTGTTTATAGCAAGCGGACCAATTACTCACAAAGGAAGAAATGGAGGGTATAAGGATATAAGGATAATCACACACGAACATCGATAGATTTAAGGAAAACATATATTTGGGACATGTAATCAAGGTCTAACCGAGCCAACACATCTCTCACCGGCACATTGGGCTGCCTTCCTCTAGCCCGAAGGGAGTTCTCTAAATTCGATCTGGCAACAAGATACACCTCACACGACCAAACAACGTGTTCGATGTCGTGGTAACCTCGGCCACAAACGCAGATATTGCTGCCGGCCAGATTGAAACGAAAGAGTAGCGCGTCTAACGAACAGTGATTGGACATGAGTCGGGAGAAGGTGCGAATAAAGTCCCGACTCAAGTCCAGACTTTTGAACCATGGTTTGAGGCTAACCTTAGGGATAATCGAGTGAAGCCACCGGCCCAATTCATCTTCGTTCCATTTGCGTTGCCAGTTAGCGATGGTATTTTTACGGACTAAAGAGTAAAATTCATTGAAGGCGATTTGACGCTGATAAATATCGCCTTCAATCGCACCTACCTTTGCTAATGAGTCAGCCCTCTCATTACCCGGAATTGAGCAATGAGAAGGGACCCACACAAAGGTAATGACATAACAGCGTCTGGATAAAGCACTCAAAATTTTTCGTATTCTCTCAAGGAAGTACGGCGAGTGCTTTTCCGGCCTCACTGAACGGATAGCTTCGACAGAGCTAAGACTATCCGTTACAATGTAATAGTGTTCAACAGGTCGTGAGGCGACGCTGTCCAGCGCCCAATGAATTGCTGCCAATTCAGCAATATACACTGAGCAAGGATTCTGAAGACTGTGTGAGGTGCTAAAAAATTCGTTGAACACTCCAAATCCTGTGGACTCATTTATAGTGGACCCATCAGTAAAGTACATATTATCACAATTGATACCCCTATATTTTTCATCGAAGATCGTTGGAGCGATCCTCGATCGTTGGTAATCTGAATATCCATGGATATCTTGCTTCATGGACAGATCAAAATGCACAGAGGAATTGATGTAGTCAGGGAAACAAACACGGTTGGGAATATACGAAGAAGAATCAACCTGCATGGAGATGAATTCATGATATGAACTCATGAATCCGGAGTGAAAATTTAGCTCGATCAGCCGCTCAAAATTTCCGATCACCAATAGGTTCATGACCTTACACCGGATGAAGAACCGAAGAGATAATAAATTGAAGCGATCTTTTAGTGGGAGTAGGCCTGCCAAAACCTCGAGACTCATGGTATGCGTTGAGGGCATACATCCCAACGCAATACGGAGACAAAGATACTGAATTCGCTCGAGTTTAATGAGGTGTGTTTTGGCAGCTGATTGAAAACAGAAACTGCCATACTCCATCACTGAGAGAATAGTTGTTCTATACAACATTATAAGATCTTCGGGATGGGCTCCCCACCAGGTGCCGGTAATTGTACGGAGAAAATTTATTCTTTGTTGGCATTTTTTACTCAGATACCTAATATGGACCCCCCAAGTACATTTGGAGTCGAACCAGACCCCAAGATACTTGAATGACATAGCATGAGTGATCGGTTTACCCAAAAGTTGAAGCTTTGGTTTTGCTGGTCTATGCTTCCTAGAAAAAACCACCATCTCTGTTTTCTCCGTGGAGAATTCGATCCCTAGCCCAATGGCCCAGGTTGAAAAATTGTTCAAGGTATCTTGTAAGGGTCCTTGCAGGTCGGATTCGTTTGATCCTACGACAGACACCACTCCATCATCTGCAAGTTGTCTTAGGCTGCAATTTTGTGTAAGGCAATTGTCGATGTCGCTTACATAGAAGTTGTACAAAAGGGGGCTTAAACATGAGCCCTGGGGGAGGCCCATGTAAGAGACCCGACTTACTGCCGAATCTCCGTGAGAAAAGTTCAAATGCTTCTCACAAAGCAAGTTATATAACATATTATTCAATAGAGGCGGCAGACCCCGAGAGTGTAATTTGTCTGTCAAAACCTCTATTGAAACAGAATCAAAGGCCCCCTTTATGTCCAAGAACACTGAAGCCATTTGTTTTTTTCCGGCGTAAGCCATTTGAATTTCTGAAGAAAGCAACGCAAGACAATCATTCGTCCCCTTGCCCCTGCGGAACCCATATTGTGTATCTGAGAGTAGGCCATTCGTTTCAACCCATCGATCAAGGCGAAACAAGATAATTTTCTCCAACAATTTCCGTACAAGACAGCATTGCTATTGGGCGGTACGAATTGAAGTCGGACGCGGGTTTTCCGGGTTTTTGAATAGCTATAACTCGTACTTGTCTCCAATCATCTGGAACAATATTATGCTCCAGAAACCGATTGAATAAGTTCAACAAGCGATGTTTCGCCACATCAGGGAGATTTTTCAGCAAGTTGAACTTAATTCTATCCGATCCCGGAGCAGAATTGTTACATGAAAGGAGAGCAAGAGAGAATTCTACCATCGAAAACTCGGAATCAAGATCGCACCTATCTTGTGGTATATCTCGAACAATTTTTTGCACAGGAGCGGAATCAGGACAAACCTTCCGTGCAAAATTAAAAATCCATCGATGTGAATATTCGTCGCTTTCATTGGATGAAGAGCGATTTCTCATGTTTCGAGCCACTTTCCATAATTTTTTCATTGACGTTTCTCGTGACAAACCTCCCACGAAATTTCGCCAATAAGCACGTTTTTTCCCTTTGATCAAGTTTTTAAATTGATTTTCAAGGTCCAAATACGATTGAAAATTTTCAATGGTTCCACGTTTCCGAAAAGCTTTGAATGCGTTCGATTTATCCTGATAAAGCTTGGAACATTGGCTATCCCACCATGGATTGGGAGGACTTCGACGAATAGTGGAGCCTGGGATGGGTTTCGTTTGAGCGCGAACCGCGCTGTCATAGATCAAACGAGAAAGGAAGTTATACTCCTCCAATGGAGGTAAACCATCTCTGGAATTGATGGCTAGAGCAATCGCGTCCGCATATTTTTTCCAGTCAATGTGTCTTGTGAGGTCATATGCCATGTTTATAGATTCAGAAAAGTTCGACCCAATGGTGATGGAAATTTTGATTGGCAAGTGATCACTACCGTTGGGGTCCTGGATTACATTCCACTTGCAATCTAATGATAGTGAATTCGAGCAAAGCGAGAGGTCAAGAGCACTTGGGTTAGCAGGAGGTTTAGGTACACGTGTTGTTTCCCCAGTGTTCAAAAGTGTCATATTGAAGCTGTTACAAAGATCATATATCAACAGTGAACGATTGTCGTCGTACTGTTCCCCCCAGGCAGTTCCGTGAGAATTGAAGTCTCCCAAGATCAATCGTGGCTCAGGAAGGAGTGAGCACATGTCAACAAGTTGCTTGCGGCTAACCGCAGCTCTCGGAGGCCAATACAAGCTGACAATACAGAGGTCTTTTCCTCTGATGTTTGCATGACAAGCAACAGCTTCAATCCCTCCAATAGGTGGAAGGTCAATTCGAAAAAATGAGTGGCACTTATTGATCCCCAATAGCACCCCTCCGTATCTGTCATCACGGTCCAAGCGTATAATATTAAAATCGTGGAAAGAGAGATCATCTCGCGAAGAAAGCCAAGTTTCGGACAGAGCAAAAACATCACAATTGAAGTTATGAATTAAAAATTTGAATGTATCCAATTTAGGGATAAGACTACGACAATTCCACTGTAAAACAGTGATATCTCCGACCTCTCTATTTGAATTAGACATCAAGAGAGATAATCATTGCAAGGAGGGGCCATGTTTGCATCAATTGTTGCAAAATTGTCTTTAATACTGGAAGCATTGATATGACAATGGTTCTGATGGAGTCGGAAACATTAAAGCATGTGAAGATTTGAGCCACAAGGTCAGTCAACTTTATAAATCCCGATTGGGAAGTTGAACTGGACGGTAAAATAGGGACAGTTGGGGTTTTTGATGTCCCTTCGAGTGCTGGGTCGTTCGAAGGTGAATTATTCCCACGGAAGCCAGGAGGAACCTGATTTTGCTTGTCCGCTGCACTCGATTTTTTAGGCATGCTAACAGAGGGTATAACCGGAGGGGCTTGTCCTTGAACTTTGGGAGTGGTCACATTTTTGCGCCGGGGATTCCCTTGGAAGATGTACGGTGTGCCCTCGTTAGCTGTATCCGCTTCCATTTCGTCAACTGGCAGCGAAGCGAAGACATTGTTTGCGGTTAAAGGTTGTTGCTGTTGGGCCAATGGAGAAGCGCCCTTCAAAATTTCCGCAAAAGTGCGTTTCGAGCGTTCCTTTAAAGAGCGCTTCTGCTTCTCCCAGCGACTCTTGTAAGTTTCACAAGCCGAGAGCACGTGCGGATTTCCTCCGCAATATGGACACTTTTGCTCAATCGCACTGCAGGATTTGTCCACATGTTGCTCTCCGCAAGTGGCACAGCGCTCCTTGTTGGCGCAGTAAGCTGCTGTGTGACCAACTGACTTGCATTTCAGGCAAGTCATGGGCTTTGGCACGAAGAGTCGCAGCGGTAGCCTCAATTTGTCCACCATAACGTAGTCAGGGAGGGCGGAGCCAGCAAAAGTGACTCTAAACGAGTCGGACGGCGTAAATTTCGATTCTTTCCCTTCCTGGGAGACTTTGCCGAGTTGTCGGCATTCTAAGATTTTAACCTTAATCAAAGGCAGCTTTTTAAATCTGCCATCTCCTTCCATAATTGATTTGCACGTCAGACCCGTTTCGGTTATCACCCCCGAGATTTCTACGTCATGGGAAGGCACGTAGACACGATATTCCAGGGTAAACCTCTGGTCGACGACAATACCGTTTGCGTCTTTCCGATCAGCCACGACAACACGCAGTTTGGTCGGTCTAACCTTCGTAATTTCTGTCACGGAGGAGTATCTTGCCAGATCTTTCATGATCTGAATAACATTAAGTGCTTTTCCGTTTGGCTTAGGCCTGAAGAAAACAACCCACGGACCAGTTCCAGGTGCATCTTCAGGATAGACCTTGACACGTGGAGAGAAGATAACAGGAGGAGAAGGAGATGACGAGGATTGAAGGGGATCGGGGACAACAGGATTGGGAGGCGAAATCTGAGCTGGGGTAGGAGCGAGGGGGGTTGGAGAGGAGATATTTGCAGGTTTTTTAGAGGGGGGCTTGCTAGAGTTAGCAGACTCGTCCCCGGACGAAACATCCTCTGATGTAGGAACGCGTTTAAGTGTCTTCGCTGTTCCTTTATTTGTTTTTTCAACCAGAGGGGAGTCATCATCAGAGATCTCCATATCTGGAGATCCTCCCCCTCCTTCTGCTATTCACAATGCACCCAGTGCTGATGAACTGGCAACCGCTGCTTGCTTCTCAATCGGAGCGCTTGAGCGCTCGGCACTATCACACACCACTAAGAAGTGATGCTCTCCTTCACACTGCTGTAAGTGAACAGCGAATCGCGCTGGTATTGTGTGCGTGCAACTGAGCACCGATGTCCGACTTCGATTGCGATGGCGACAAATCGGCGAAAACTGAAAGCCGGCTGGCCTTGCCAGGCTTTGATGATTCTGCTTTTCTCTCTAATTCCGAGTTCACACTGCGTTTTACGATATCTCGAACAGTTCGAAAACGCGCGAAAAAAGCACACCCGGGCGATAAAAAAAAATAACAGCCAACGGTAACCGAAAACAATGCTTTAACGGAGACGCTCACAGCACATGACCGGTTACTCGAAGCTTATGCCGAAGAATGTTGCACGAATTTGTATTGATTAATTTGCATGTATATTTGAAAATATGGTCGTTTCGCATCTGGTACATTATTCTGGTACCTATATTTTCAGGATTAATTTTAATTTGCTCGACACCATCCAATGTCGCTTAGTATATGGTTGAACTCTACTCTATCGTAGATCAAGAAACGCCAATCCTTGATCTGAAAGTCTTCCTAAATCACTGATGATGACATTGATGGCAACTCCTTTGAAAGCAATCAGAGCGGCGATATATTCCGTCAAGCAATTAGCGTATTCCTCCATCGAACTCCAATCCCGACAGGGGGAAAGAATTAAAGAACTGCATAGTTAAAGAATTAAAGAATTAATGAATTAAATAATTAAAGAATTGAAGAATTGAAGAATTAAAGAATTAAAGAATTAAAGAATTAAAGAATTAAAGAATTAAAGAATTAAAGAATTAAAGAATTAAATAATTAAAGAATTGAAGAATTAAAGAATTAAAGAATTAAAGAATTAAAGAATTAAAGAATTAAAGAAACAAATAATTAAAGAATTGAAGAATTAAAGAATTAAAGAATTGAAGAATTAAAGAATTAAAGAATAAAAGAATTAAAGAATAAAAGAATTAAAGAATTGAAGAATTAAAGTATTAAAGTATTAAAGTATTAAAGATTTAAAGAATTGAAGAATTAAAGAATAAAAGAATTAAATAATTGAAGAATTAAAGAATTAAAAAATTAAAGAATTAAAGAATTAAATAATTAAAGAATTAAAGAATTAAAGAATTAAAGAATTAAAGAATTAAAGAATTAAAGAATTAAAGAATTAAAGAATTAAAGAATTAAAAAACTTAAAAATTAAAGAATGAAAGCTAGAATTTGAAGACTGGTACCTAGAATAAATTATTCGAATTTGGTATAAGGCATCGTGCACAATTATGTTACGCGAGTAGGAGGGGGGAGAGGTGGGTCGAGGTTGCGTTACTTAACACGTTCGTCGCCCATTAATAAATGAAGATCAAACTTAGTTTGTAGACAACTTTTACATGATCGAGTGATTTTTTTTTCTATTTGAAGACGAATTGACAGCTGACAATTATTTTATTCATATAGCATTATAATAAATAAATAACATCGTTTATCTTTTTCTTACTAAAGCACAGAGAATGTAAATTCTTAAAGTGCACTCACACTGTCGTGAAAATTCATTTCCTTCGAAAGTTTATTTTTTAAATGAATTGAAAATGCACAGCTCGAAGCGCAAAGAAGCGATTAAATCACTTGAGGACCATCTGCTGAACCATCAAATGGTGGATCGACTAAAGTTTGGATAAAAAATAGAAATTTATATATACGAATAAAAAATAGAAATATTATGTATACGAAATTTATATAATACGTCGAAATTTCATAAATAACTCTTTAGTAAAAAGTTCCGGGGACCCTGAAAAGGTTTAATGGCTTGCGTGGTTTTGTAGAATCATTTCTTGTCTTCGCGAGAACGATACACTAATTGATCATATGTCGCAATTTGTTTCTTCATATCAATGCACGCATTGCACTGAGTATTTAACGAGAGGCATCTTCCGTGCATCGCCATTCAACAGTTGCAGCGATAAAAATGAAACATCGTGAAAATTACCGTTTATGAAACATCGTTCCTCGACTCTCGATCAAAACCGTCAACAAAGCTACGAGCTTGTTGCATCAGAACATGATGCGCACGAGAGCAAATACGAAGTATTGAAGGTGTGCTATTCATATGTACAGGAAATGAACAAATTCGATGTTCCACGCAACGAAAACAAACAACACACACACAAAGCAACACTGATGGCTAGAAGCGACCTATAATCATTTGCACACTTCTCTTTTTTTTGCCGGCTTTGCCATGGCTCGGATGGTTGTGTTAAATGCAATTCCAGATGCACTTCAAGTGAAATATTCGCTAGCGTTCACGGCTCCAGGGGAAACATAAAACACAAAACGAGCAAAATAAGCGACCTTTGTTGTTTGGGACACAGAAAGATTCTGAGAATTTTCCTCAGAGGAGATGCAATACTTATACGCTAGCGACAGCTTACTTATTATGCAAGGGTGGAGTTTACTTCGCAAATATTCTTGTTTCGTCCGTTATTGACAGCTCTGTTCGGAAAAGCACACAAATGGACAGAATGGAGGAATATATGGGGAAATGGGAATGCTTCAATTTTCATCAATTTAAACCATATACGGAATTTGGGATTGTAATGTATAGCATATAGAAAAAATCTTAGAAAATTTCCGATTCGATTGGTATGCAAATCGTCAAAATCTGTTCACCGCATAAATAGTTATTAATGCTAACTTCATTTCATAAAAATGTGACCTGTTTTCTGATTTGGCACCCTTAATGTAAGACGTAGTCCTACGCCAAAAAATCTGTCCTGTCCACATCCTAAGCATTAGCTATATATTAACTTTATGTGCCCTTTTCAAGCGTTGACGGTTCTCAAGTTTAGCCTTATTATGCTAACTTTTAATTCATTATTACCATTATAATTTTGTGTGTTCCTGAAATATATGGTCGGTGTTAAGTCAGACCGGACCTATGACATTATTATGATTTCGAGAAAAACGAGTTTGAAGTTTGGTGCCTAACCTCCTATTTTCATTGAGCGTTCAAAACAATTTCGATAAGTTATTCCTGCTGTTCACGTGATTTTCCAAATCTTATAAATGTCGAATGTAGCTTACAAAATGTTTAACCTAATGCAATCAATAACTCGAATTTCTTAATTTTGCGACTTGGTCCGCTCTGACTTACCACCGACCATATTATAATGAACATATTTACGTTGCCCAATGTGAGCAAGCATCCCATGGTAACTGAATAAATTTCCATTGCACCTCAATAAAGCAATGTTTCGTGCATTACGTGGGTACCATCAACATCGTCTAGTCAATAACTTCGATTCCAATCAATGATAATAAGGCTAAAATTATGCTTCAAATTGGACTTATAAACCTAACATATTTCAATACAGATTTGTTTTAAGAAAAAGCTAAGATAAAACAATTTTTTCAGAGCAAAAACACAGATCTTCATATTGTCACGGCTGCTAAACAAAAGCTTATTCGCAGGATGCTACGGCCCTTTGGCCATGCTGAAGCAGTTTAATATTGATATGTTATATTGTAATGAATGAAAAACAGCAGCTAAAGAGAAAATGATCCTTAATTTCTCTTTTTGTTTTTCTTTTGACTCTTTACCATTTCTCGACAATTCCGTGAGCATTCTGTATGTTATATGCCTCTCATAATATATGTTTATATTCTCTGTTTGCTTCCTGCATTATGCCGTTGTCGCGCTGCTACGCTTTACATACATCTGTACTTGGCTGCAAACAACATGCTACTCTGCACTCATATCTTGTCATACTCACAATGCACCATTCGATACAAACCGTTACTATACGTATTCGTTAAAATACACTGTACACAGTCATTAATTATCCTACTTCTTATGCTGACAATAATGCTATCGACGGTAAGCCACTATTTTCAGTTGCCTCAGAATAAATTTTGCACAATGATTCGGAAGGGATAGTGTTGCGCAAACACTTAATTTGCTTGCTTGCTGATGCTGCTTCTTCCGAAGTCAAATCCGTCCGAACGTGACGATGCACATGAAACGCGTTGGCTTGACGAAGATAGACATAAGTATAATATTACTTCTCATAGGTAAAACCAACTGGTCCGCTGTAGCCAAGAAAGCTACCGCTAAACCCTTCGGACTGGAAATGGGACAACTCAAGTTGCTCAAGCAGGATGCGGTCACGCAGCAGGAGAAGGAACCGGCGAAGCAGAAGGTTGATACCTTCCTCAAGTTTAGCTTCCAAATTGATAGTATTAACATTAAGTTATTCACTGGTAAGATTTGTGATCGATGTGGATGAATCTGTAATCCAATTATGTAAATTCTTTTACAGCTCCCGGAGAGGGACTGGCTTGTTTCGAGGTTTACTATCTGTCACTGCAGGGAAAAAAGCTGACGGACGGCTCCCTCAACACGGCTATCATTTTGTGCGATATCCGTTTGGACGACATCCGCCCGAACCGGGAGAACATGCTAACGCGTTTGATGGAACGCCGTGCGCACAGCTCGAAGGTTAGCTTCGTCAGTAAAAGTGACGACGAAGAGGGCATGATGGCGCCCTTGCTTTCCATGATCGATATCACGTTCAATATGAAGGAGAGTGATATGTTTGCCGATGTGAAGGTTTCCAGCTTTAATTTGATTCTGTCGGTTGATTTTCTGCTGAAGATTCAGCAGTTTTTGCAACCGGAAGAGCTGGCGGAGCAGAAAGCGATACAGGCCGCGGAGGAGCAGGCCAGGCGAGAACGCAAGTCGAGCACCTCAGCAGGTAAATGGATTGTATTGGGGGTTGAATATAGTGTTTTCTAGCCATAATTCGATCAACATTTCTTCTCCTCTGTGAATTGTATATCAAAGCCCTAAAAGTCCTAAACTCAACCTTTTTGACGTAGGACTACGTCATTTCTATACATTTCTATACTAGGGTGTAAGTTCAAAGTTTCGAAAACGATACCGTTATGCCGGAACAACAAGTGCGTTAATACCTCCTATCCAATTGAACGAAATGACATGATAATCACTTTATTCGAAAGATGAAATGTCTACCGTTGTATGCTCGTTACTGATTGATCCAAAAACTTGTTTCAATAGCATCAAAATTGCTTTGAAAGCAAGTTATTGAAATCACACAAACAACTCTTTTTGTTAGGTGGTAATCGAATCTAAGAGACGAACGAACTCTCAGAGTTTAGAGTCTCTTTAATTCAAAACCTGAACCTGTGGTAATCGAGTTGGCATCGATTGCCGGCGGGCGCCGTGCGTCGAGTGAGAAAGTAGCCGCCAGGAAGAACCCGAAAAATGTCATCGCTGATGGAAACAATCTTCCGCTGCTACTGGAGGTAAGAAAACAGTAACCGCTGCACAAAGCTACTACAAAGCTGCCGGTGCAACTATAGCAAAGCAAAAGCCAGCTAAACTTCACTCCCAACATTCTTCCAAAAATGGAAGTAAAAGTGACGAACCAGCCGAAATGTGTTGAAAGTCATTATAATAGAGGAAAAAAACGCGCACAACACGAGGGATTTTGTTTTCAGCAAATTAAGTCCAGTTCTTTTTAGAACTAAGTATTACTTTAAAGAGAAAGAGTTTATAAAATACTGCGATGAAATACATTCTTCAAGTGCGATCAATGTTTTATTACGTCTTTCGGCAACCTAATAAAAGGTGTGTCACATCAAATTGCATCACGGAAAAAACGCTGTAGAAATTTAATTTTTAGGAATTATATCTTCAGCTTTCGCTTATAATCAGATAAGAGTGTATAGATCACGTTGGCCATGCTTCATTGTAAATTTTTCGTAAATTTGGAAAAATGTCGTCGAACAAAAAAGAGCGTCGTGAATTAATCCTGTGCACTCATTTCGAGAATCCGGAGTTGTCACATCGGGACATCGGTAAGATGCTGGGAATCGTCCAATCCACGGTCAGCAGAGTACTAAAACGATACTTCGAGAACCTAACCATCGACCGGAAGGTGAAGAACGGCAAAAATGGATGCTCCGTCAGTGAAAAAGATCACAAGCGCGTAGTTAAGCAGTTTAGACGTGATCCGAGAAGTTCGGTCCGGGATGTCGCTAATAAGCTGTCAAGTTCATTCGTCCAGCGGACCAAGCAGCGGGAGGGCCTGCGTACATACAAGGTTCAGAAGGCTCCTAACCGCGACGAAAGGCAAAACATGGTGGGAAAGACGCGAGCCCGGAAGCTGTACACCGAAATGCTGACGAAGCCGCATTGCTCCGGAGGAGATTCGCAAGCAGAAACTATCCAAGTTTGCCAAAAAGTACATGGTGTGGCAAGCGATCTGCTCTTGCGGAAAGCGGAGCGCCCCCTTCGTGATGACCGGCACGGTAAACGGGCAGGTTTACCTTAAGGAGTGCCTACAGAAGCGCTTACTACCACTATTGAAGCAGCCCGAGGGCCCGACCATCTTCTGGCCGGATCTCGCTTCGTGCCACTATTCAAAGGACGTGTTGGAGTGGTACGAAGCCAACGGGGTCACCTTCGTGCCAAAGGAAATGAACCCGCCCAACGCGCCGGAGCTTCGCCCAATAGAGAAATATTGGGCGATTATGAAGCAGGCCCTCCGGAAGAACCCTAAAGTTGTCAAATCGGAGGCGGACTTCAAGAGAAAATGGATTTCTGTTCAAAAAAAACTACAACCTGATGTTGTACAGAACCTTATGGACGGGGTAAAGAGGAAGGTGCGAGCATACGGGCTTGGGCTCGAAGTATGAATAAAAAGAAAATGCCAAAAGTTGTTTAATAGTTTTTATTTTACTGTCTAAAATTTTCAAAAGGATCGGTCTACTGGGCGAATTTCTACAGCGTTTTTTCCGTGATGCAATTTGATGTGACACACCCTTTAGGGGTACAATGATTCTTGAGAAAAAATCTTGAGATTCATTCCCGATTAATGCTCGCCGACTAACGACGTTTACTCAACAATTTCTCAAACGGGAAACTGGGTATTGTGACGAAGGGAGTGCGATCGCAACATTTATGTAAACTAATTCAAAGCGACATTTATTCTGTCTATTGAAAATGATATAGATGCAACTTCGAACAAATGATCACTAAAGCAACGGCAGTTGTACGTCAACCTTGCGGTTATATTATATATCACATATATAACCCTCCCTTGGTTTTTTCATAGGGGCCACATACAGCCATGTTAGTCATGTTGTCGCGGGCCTTCAAAAATTATAGTTGTGTGTAGGACACGACCGCATCTCCGATCTAGGACTATGGAATTTTATTAATCAATCTACTTGTTTATTATGTTTATAATTGTGTGAAATGGACAAAGCGATGTTGATCGCTCGCTGGCAGAAACAAGACTGGTTCACAGAAATTGAAAATTTTGATTTTACGCTTAGATCGTGCAAGCAAGTTGTTTTCGGGCGGTGCTTAAATTGTATTATTTCCTCGTTTCCCAGTGTTCATAGAATGAACATTCCAGTTGGATTCCGAGCGTACTTTTAGGATGCACTTGGTTCGTAGTGGTATATTCCAATTATGTTGGCATTTTTGATTGTGCTTATCGGATGTGTTAGTTTAAACTATTCGATAATACGAATAATCAAAATCTGTTCGCCCTAAGTTGTTAACAAAAAAATGTTTAAAAAAAGTAGAATATAATGACGGTTGCTTTGTTGTGACATCGTTTTAAGGAGGTAGAGAGCTGTCTATTCGCTCGCCTCTCTCTCAGCCATTTTGTTACTATTATAAATGTTGAAGTTTCAAATGTCATTCGCTTTTATCCATATAAAAAGCCATTTTGAACATTGTCTATGGAGGATTTTGAGAGAAAACCGACGACCAATGATATAAATGTTGAAATCCACAGAACAAATGCATGGGGGAATGTCTTTGATGAAAGCTGTTGACCAAGCACTGACTGGAACAAGATTATGTGCTAGAAATTACGCATAGAACGAAAGCTGATTAACGAACAAACGTAAATAAATATTGTATCACACACATGGACAAGTAAAAACTTGTTGACCGCACGGTGAATCCACGTGTAGGTAAGTATACGATGGTACAGAACAAATGCATGGAACAGTGGGTATGCATTCAATTTTCGTTAATTTTAACCATTTGCGGATTACGGAATCGTAACGTTTAACAAGTCTTAGGGAATTTCCGATTCGATTGGTATGCAAATCATCAGAATTCGTTTATAGCTATAAAAGTTTATAACGTAACTTTATTTCATGAAATCGTTTTCTGATTTGGCACCCTTACTGTAAGACGTAGTCCTACGTCAAAAAACGAAAATAGAAACAAACATTACAGAATTTCAAGAATGAATTAACATGTGCTGTTAATTGTTCGCTGTCTAGAGCGACAATGCAATACTGAATTTATTGAATATTCAAGTACAGGCAAACCTTTTTTTGTGCGGGGGATAGAGACCGCATAAAAAAATCTTATAAAAAAATTCGTGCAAAACTTCACCAGTAGCTTTAAAAAATCGTGTTCGGTACACATTTTGAAAAAAAAATTTTTTTGTGCGGTAGTTAGGGACCGCATAAAAAAAGTGTCCTCCAAGAAAATAACTCAAATCCACGCCGTTCGCTTTTTAATTTCCTTTTGTTTCCCTGCTTTTCTATGGGACAGTTTGCCTTTTCGGTTGCGCGTGACTGTTTTGTGCTTTTAGTTGCTTGTTGAAACGTGTTGCTGTTAAAAATCATGTTATGCAACGAACAGAAAATCGCACAAAAAAAATCGCACAGAAAAAAAAATCGCACAAAAAACCGCTCAAAAACAAGTTTTACTGTAGTATTTCACTATCTCTTAGCAAAATTACATTTCCAACAAACAAACACTCCAAACTGCCGTTTTACAACAGAAAATCCGAACCGAATCGGGAGTATGGTGGGATGGCAGCGTGGCAGCAACTGCTGCGGAACAGATTTTCACCTTCAGTTTTCTACCGAAGAACGCAATTCTCATAACTGAAAAAATACATTTTCCACATACGACTTGAAATGCGCTACACTTTGACGCCACTTTTATGCTTTATACCTGGAAATAATGCTCTAATTTACAGAAAATAATTGGTCTATGGAAAAAATCATCAAAATCATCAAAAGTCTTGCGACTTGCGACCAAACGACAGCGTCAGCGAGAAAATGACCCTTTTCAATACCGAGTGTTTAATTTAGTTTTCCAAATCGGCAAATAATCTATATATGCGCCAGAAAGAATCTTAGAAAACTTTTATAATTTAGAGCATCATCATCATTTCACTTCAAACTTCAAACACTTCTATTAAAACATATCGCAGACTAGCATTCAGGGCTACTCGCGACTAATTCAAAGAAGCTGCCGTTGCATAAATAAAATTACTATAAATAAATTCGCAGTAGATAAAATACGGAAAAACCATCGTTTTGAAAAGCTTAGTTTTGGTACCAGCATCGAGATATCTAGTAGTAAGATTAAGCTGCTTCAAAGACCCATAGACTTTCCTACACTGTATGTTCACATTATCACCCAAGGACAGACCGCAAACTTTACTACATTTCCGCTTTCAGGAGCTCTCGGTGGAATCCGAAGCTTACTAATTAGGAGTTTTACACCACATTTTAAAATGAGATTGGATCTTAAAATTATACATGGAAAGTGTTTTCGAAGAGTAAAAAGAAGAACGTAAACATGAACCTGTAATCTTTTCGCGACGGGAGTCGTGTGTGCGGCAAAGTATGCGAAAATTGTTAATGCATGCTTATCCGCAATGTGTCTCTTGTTTCTCATATCTTTCGTATTGCTCTTATATTGCTATGGCATATATATTATACACAACTTGAGTATATGCTGTACCAGTATGGGAATGAAGAACATTTATTTTTAAGATCATTCAATGTTTTAAATCAGGATGTCAAAAGATGTGCTGAAAACTAATTTTGGGTGAATGTGCAATATCTATCTCCCGTTCTTATTTTGTAACGAGCAAATGAATGACATTAGCATTGAGAAAGTCTGCTAGCTGGAGCGAGACTGTGCCTTAAATAATGATGTCCATGATTTGAATTATAGAATCTTCAAAATTTCTCGGTTCATCAGACTGTAGCTTTGAAAAAAGCCGATTTGGAAAACTAATTTAAACTCCCGGGCTTGAGAACAGCCATTTGAAAAACTTTGATAATTTTACGTGTTTTTGAGAGCAACCATATGATAATCAGCTCTATTCTGTTGTCCGACGGATTTCCATTTCGTTCGAAACCGTTATTACGTTCGAGTTATAATTTCGTATTCTCTATTTCGAACGTTTTGGCCGTTGAATGTTCGAAGAGAAACAGATCGAACGAAATGCAAAAACAACTCGAACGGAATACAGAATGGAATTTTATCAAGTCGTTCGAAATATTTCGAATCGATCGAAATACAGAATAGGGGTGAATGTTATTGCACCAAAAGATAGCTTAATTGATTAGCTATCACCAATTTCATTAAATTTTGTATGACTTTATTGGGCAATAAATATGATTTGAAACCAGTATGTCTGGAAAGTGTTCTCAATTTCAATAAAAAAAACCATTAAAATACAAAAATATGTGAATTTTTCTACAGTATTGCTTTGATAAAAGAACACATATTGAGATGTACGGCAAAAATCATACGAAAAATCGAACATTGGCCATAACGAACATTATTTTTCTTTTGAATCAATACCAACACATCTAACCTCCGCAGCGCATTCTGGTTTGTTCATTTTGGAAGAAGGTTTTTTCACTTATTTTTGCATTTTCAATTGAGAATGTTTGCAAGTATCGATGAATTTACCAAATATTGAGGAAAAGTTATATTTGTGTCCGAAATAACCTTAGGTGATGGCGATCCGTAGAATTTTGTGTGTGGTGGAGCTGGATGAAATCATCAGTACGTGGAACGATTATTATAATGATATTGCTGGTGTGAACATGTTTTCGCCGGATCCGATGGACGATCTCATCGATGAAGAAAACCTTAATGATGATTCTTTTCAGCTGTATAATAATCTCCCAACCTTCAATGCCATTTTTTTCGCAGCGTATTTATACTACCCAGGTTTTGGAAAATGTTCGATTTTTCGGGAGATGGATAATAGGAAAGAAATAATTCTCAAGCATTGACATCCCTTCACCACCAATAATAAAAGACGGGTGGGTAATGTCGGGGACATAACCGGAATGACGTAGGACTATACAACTGTCCCCTTTGTATAGTCCTACGTCATTCCGTCATTGCTAAATATATATTTTAAATATATTGTTTTATTTTCTTCTCCTACGTGAATACCTACCTATCTACCTGAAAAATGGATTAGTTTACTGTTTACTCTTTATGAACATGTTGGGGGTTCTGAAAAGAACCTTTGGTGTTGTGTTTTTGCGTTTTTTCTACAAACTTGATTCTTGATTTTTTTCTAAAGGCTTTGTACTTATTAAATGTTCAACGCCGGGCATCTTTCGGCGTATGCACATATCGTACAATCAAAATGATGGCTGTGATAGGGAATGCATAGGTAGTCATCAGCTCATTCACTATCATATATTTCACAGCACATTACTGTACCTTAAACTGTGGTTTCGGAGACGAATGAATTGTAAGATTTGTAGTCTCCGCAAACAAAGTAAATAAAAATGAAAAAGAACTGAGGTTTTGGAGACGATCTGTTCAGGAATAAACGAGCTATAAGCGTTCTGAAAAACCAACAGTAAATACAGGGACGGATGACCTTCGGATTAAAGTCCTTTAAAATAAGAACAGAGCAGCAGGAAATACATAGCTCATCATGTTGCTCCTTAGTTATTTTTCTATACAATGCAGATGTAACGTCAGTCAGTTTTCAACAAAAGTTATCAACCAAAGAAAGCAGTTCTTGCTACCGAGAAAATTCGTTAATCCCATCCTGCATACAATGTGTTGAAGCTACTTTTAATTCGGAAACCATGCAAGGGTTTGTGAAAACTGAATGATCAATTTAAAAGACCCCAACCACCAATAAGTTCAAGAACAAGCATAAACAAAATAAATCAGTTTATATTATATGTCATATTATATCACTTTAGAATGCATTGGTATTGTGAAAAACTTTTAATAACTCTTCTTTGAAAGGTTTAATGGCCCTGAAAAGCGCCGTGTTTTACGGTGGCTGGTTTTGCCACCAAAGCAGTCTGTATAAACAAACTTTTTCCTTCTTCTACCTGCTGCCGTTTTGCGATTGCGTTTGTCACTCGCTGAAACTAGTTGTTGCCATCGAACCGAATGTGCTCTGTTCTGTAGGCGGGTTTTCTTATTGTCGTGAGCAGCTTCGCAAGCTAACTCGAGCACTCCGGCGGCCGAAATTCTATAGCCGCTATTAGGTATACTGGTGCTCCGGCACCAATCCGTTGATGCGATGTGATGTGAAACGATGCCATACAACCACACTGATTTACGGTTTGAAAGAGAATGATATATTTTTCAGCGGATCCGCGCGTTTTGTACTTTAGCGGTACACGCTCACAGGATAGAGACAAATCGGCAGACTCAGCCAAAGGGGCGAGTCCAACGAGACGAACGAAAGAGCGTTAAAAGGCAGCGATGGCAAAAAAATACATATATTACGATTTGTTCGCTAGTTGGATTCACATGCAGTTGTTTCTAACAAACACAAAGGCACCGAAGACTAGTGGAATAGTGGAAAAATCGCCAAAAAGTTCGGCACGGCGCAGAAGAATATCTCGGAAACCGACAGGAAGAAAGAGTAGGAATCATATGCTATCTACATCATAAGGTGCTGAAGCAGGTTTATTCCGACATCGGTTTCTCATCGAAGGCGATGAGCGTCATGAGCTTCGTCAATACATCTTTGAGCGTATCGTAGCGGAAGCCTCGCGTCTGATCCACTACAATAAACGGTCAACCATTACGGCGTGGGAAATTCAGATTGCAATCAGTCTGTTGCTGCCCGATGAACTTGCATGCGGTTTCCGAAGGTACCAAAGCGGTGACGAAGTATACCAGCTCCAAGTAAAGAGCGTTTTCCGACTGCTGATCCGGAAGCAAACCCTAAAAAGGGTCCTTTTCAGGTCCACAAAATCATCTTTAATCTAAAGAGTTTATTGTTTTGTTAACACTCGATATCCCCATCTTGTTCGGCTAAACCTTCCTGTTTAGCGATTGCGTTTGCCACTCGCCACAGCTTTCACAGTTGGAAAATTTCTTTCCATCCAGATTGTGACATGTTGTACAGTAAATTACACTTAATGCGACGTGCCGAAGCACCACTCGGTGTCGCATTGGAGGCGATTTTAACCTGTAATTGAACATTTGCGATGACAGTGGTACAGTGTCGACTTTCAATGTGGGGTCAAAATTTGGACCCCGATTTCTATGTTTACAAAAATGTCTAAATAAATATGTTGCGTTACATGTCCGTCCAATTAGCTAAATGTCGAAATTATTGTAAATTACTGCACTTTAAATCTGGAAGCAATTTAAGAATAGGTGAAAATTGAATAATTGCGAAAGTCCACAACCATCAATAAGCTCAGAACAACTGACAAATTCACATACTCATCATATCCTGGCAAACAAATTATGAAAAAATCAATTTTTTGTTTTATTATTATTTTGGATATTATTTTAGAATGCATTGAACTGTATTTCGTAAACTCTTTTTTGAAAGGTTTAATGGCCCTGATAAGCGCCGTGTTTTATGGAATGGTACCAATTTAGAAAACTTACTCGTGGTTTTGAAAAAACCATTTCGAACGCCCTCGATGCCGCCTTGTTCTGGATTTGCCACCAAAGCAGTTTGTATAAAGAACAAACTTTTTTTCTTCTGCTACCTAGAGACGAATGAACTCTCAGAGTTTAAAGTCTCTTTAATTCAATACCGTTACCGTTACCGTTCTGCTACCTGCTGCCGTTTTGCGACTGCGTTTGCCACTCGCCACTCGCTGCAACTGCCTGTTATTGTCTTGGTGTCCACGGAACCGATTGTGTTCTGTTCTGAATGCGGGTTTTCTTATCGTCGCGATCCTCCTTTGCTCCTTTGGCATGCCCAGACATGGCTGCTTGTGTTGGTTTGTTGATGTGATGTGATCGAAACGATGTGGTGTACGGTTTGGATGAGAATGAGCGTTACGGCAGCGGAGCGGGGATTTTTAAGCTGACTGGCTGACTCGAGAATTACGCATGTGTAAGACTGCGACCAATGTTTCGTTCATTTTTTTCTTTTTCCTTTCCAATCGTGCTTCATTGTATTTCGCTGCTGCTCTGGTTGCCCGTTTTGGTCGGTACGATTTGAGGAGCACAAAATGGACCAATCAAAAATGGGCACATAGTGTATTTGGACAATGCTTGATATTTCACAATTATTCAATTGTTTATCTCAAGAAAAATTAAATGTTATTCGTTATGATAGATGCGTAGATATATTTCCTATCAATTGATGCAAACACCTTTGCGATCTATTGAGAAATGCCCGAGTTATAAGCGTTCCAAATCTTGCATTTTTTCCTACTTGTTCAGTGCCTAGATTTTCATTTCACCCCCTATATCTTCCGGTTAGACGTAGTCCTACGTCAAAAAAAACAGCAACTGCTTTCGTTTGAATGAAAAAGCTTGCCGGTAGTAAGTTGAAACTACATGAACTAAGAAAGGTCACATCTCAGCATAGGTAAATTAATTCAGCTTTATACAGTAATCGTTCGCTAACTGGTCCTGGTTTAACTGGTCTGCTATTTAACTGGGCGAACGTTAACTGGTCCTTGGACCAGTTAAAAAGCACAATTTCGTAAACAATCGACGCCATATTCAAATGGAAGATTTGCTGTGAGGGGCATTCGAATGTAATTTTAAATGTTATGAAAGTTGACATTATTTTCGCACGACAAAAACATTGATTAAACTACAGAAAAACAATTTTCTCAAATCATATGGCATACCTGTTGTCGCACTCAATGCGAAACTTCCATTGGAATCCTTTTATTTATCCAATTACAGGAACTAAGCGAATCAAACAATTCATTGAAGTTTCCCTCGATTTTATTTGACGTTTAACATGCCGGACCAGTTAAAACGCGAATGACGATAAGTGGTCTTCTCTTTTCGCCCAGTTAGTGAATGTTTACTGTACCTAGAAACTTTCTTCCACTTTTGCTCATTCGTCCAGGAATGGGAAATTAATGCATTTATGAATGCCGTATATTCGCTAATTGAAGTGACTTTTAGTTCACAACATGTTTGTACTTGCAAAAAAAAGTGCGGGTTTCGGTCAATGTTCGATTTTTCGAACAGTCATTTCCCGGAAAATGAACACCTGTTACAATGAGAACGAAATAATTCTTGCACATTGGGGTTTCTTTAGCGTCAATAATCAAAATTACACCAATGGCTTTCGGGAAAAAATCATTTTTACGGTCTGGTCGTTAATGGGTTAATCGATTTCATTTATAAACTTGCAGCTTCTACCGAAAAATCTGAGGCCGGTCAGATGACGGTGATCATCAAGATCGAACAGCCAGACATCATTCTGGTGGAGAAGATGGATGACATCAACTGCTATGCGCTCATACTGAACAACGAAATTTCGCTCAATGTTCGTCTGGTTGGCGAACGGCAGATCATCAAGGGTGAACTGAAGGATCTCTGCCTGTACTACGCGGAGTTCAATCCGGAAACGCGAAACGATACGAAGCACTTCGTGATCCATCCTTGCTCGATTAGCTTGAATGGTTCAACGCCCGAAGGTAAAGGACTGCATCTCAGCTTGAACTCAACGAACATTAAGATCAGTGTATCGCCGGCGGTTATTGAGCTGATGAATAATGCCCTGACGACCCTGTCGGCTAACGAGCAGATCAAATTGGATGAAACGCAGCGGGCGGTGGATTACAGTGATTTGTGGAATATTCAGGGTTATGATCCAGATGAGTTCTGGTTCATAAGACCCGAGTTGGCCGAAGATGCACTCAGTTTGGAGTCGCTACGAACTATTGAGATCAAGGAGGAGAAATGTATGGTAGAGGTTCCCTCGATTTCGTTGATAATCGAAACCGGGCTCGGTATTAACACGATGCCTATGCTTTTCATTGAAACGAGCATGCAAGCGGAGGTTACGAACTGGAGCTCGGATATGAAAATCAACAGCTCGCTGTGTCTTAGTATGTCGTATTATAACCAGAGTTTGGCACTGTGGGAATATATCATCGAACCGAATGAGATAGAACAAGCGAACGGAAATGTAGACAGTGCTCCGTGGGAGCTGACTTTTGAATTGGAAGTTGATCATCATGAGGATCGTTCTCGAGATCCTACAACGAAAATTAACATCGCTTCTAAAGACAGCTTGGAAATGACCGTTACCAAAACCTGTCTGGACGTGCTTCAAAACTTGGGGAAAGCATTTTCGGAAGCTATTAAACGGGAAGGAATAGTTAAGACTGAAATTCAAGCCCCATATACCGTGCAGAATGATACCGGTCAGGACATCAAGGTCAACTTTGTTGGAAGTGATTTTGTAATTCATTCTTCCCATTTACAACCTGGTCAAGAGGATGAGCTGATTGCCATCGAACAGATTGGTGCGCAGGAAGTTAAGAGCTGTATCATTATGCCGAATGGCAGATTGAATCTGGAACCACGTGAGAAGGATGTCGAGCTTTCGATGCTCACGGTGATGCAGGACAATGAAAACAGCGCAAAAAAGAAGTTTATAAAAGCCGTCATTGGTGATTCGGACAAAGAGCTCACCCTGCCAGTGTATAAATCCGATAAGCGATACTTCCCGCTGTATCGAAAGACAGACCAGGAACCATGGGCCATTATATCGGAGGTCAAGATCGAGCACGGCTCAACGCTGGTGGTGTTGCGTGGAATTGTTCAAATTTATAATCATTTCACTGCCCCTGTTTACATCTATCAGTTTATTTGTCATGAAAAATACCTAGTTGGGGAAGTTCGACCGGGTGGATTTTTCAACGTTCCGCTGTATTATTTGTACAACGAATGCAAAGAGCTTCACTTCTCCATGAAGGGCTATCATTCGTCTGCCCAGGGTATCAGCTGGAAGGAATCACCGAACCATATTGAACTTATCAAAGCTCTTCAGTGCGATCCAATCAAGACGTTCGAGCCATTCTATATAAATGTACGTATTTCGTTGGTGGTTTATATTGTGTACCCGAATTCCAGTTTTTTCTCTGTTTCTTTCAACACAGGCTGTTCGCGAACGACATGATGTGTTCCACGAAGTTACCACAAAGCACACTATGCTGAGTGCCTGTTTCGAGATTCACTTAAAACCACCATTGATGCTGAGAAACGCTCTGCCGATCGGATTAACCATATCGGTTGCAGGTTGTTCTGTACGGCGGGAGCAAAACAATGAGGTGGTTACCAGTTCCGAGAGCATTTCCACCACCTCTACGATAGTGGGCGAGGATTTCCTGGATTACGGAGAGAAATTACTGCGTCCGGGAGAATTATTGCATCTTCCCACAGTCAAGACTGCTGCGAGATCCGCAACGGAGACATCCTATATTGTGGCGAGGGTAAGTTTTTTTTACTTTTGTCAAGGGAGAAGACTGAAAAAACTAACAACGAAAAAAAGCACAAAGGCATTACATTCTTATACCTTTCAACAAAAAACATAAATCTACTGCATATATAGTACTGGCAATAATAAAGAATACACTGTTTAAAACTTTTCCTCTTTGCTCATGAATCGTTTGTTTTAAATAAGTAAAATAGCAGTAAGCACCACAAATATTGTTTTTGAATTACTGTACTAGATTTTGTACATTGGTTATGCCAGATTTGATTATATTTGTAAACAAATGAATAATGTTGTAGAAACGGTCATTTTGAATGTGTCACAAAAAAAGAATACAGCCGAACAGTTTTCGTATTCAGCTGGAGATGGCGCGTCATTTGTTTGGGTTCCATCATTCTCTAAAGCCAGATTAAGTTTGTTGATTCTGAATACGGTTTCGTGAGTTGTTATAAGTGTTTTCTTGTTGATCATGAATTTCTGTGCTGAAACTATTAGTTAAGGACCATCAGGATGGTGTATTCCTTCGTAACATAGCGGCCAAGTACAGAAGCTATGGAGGAAGTAAAAAGAGCTTGGTACCGTTTGCGATCGGGTAGGATGTCAGAATCGTCAGAGAAGTCCAAAAAAGCCAAGAGCTACAAACAGAACTATAAAAGAAAGCTTGTCATTGAAAATATCGGAACGAACAGTGCAGACTGCAATAGCAATGATTAAGGAGCAAGTTTGCGTTTCGACGACCGTTAATCCGTATAATCGAACGTTTGGAGTTCGCCAAAAAATACGTCCACAAGCCAATATCGTTCTGGAAAAAAGGTGCTGTGGTCAGACGAAAGCAAATTCGTGGTCTGGGTATGTTTTGTTTGCTTGGTCCGGTGGTGAAAATTTGGTTCAGATCGATGAATGAATGAATACATCGATATCCTTATACACAATTTGAAGAGCACGGAAGATCGGTTTGCCGAAGGATTGAATTTTTCAGCAAGACAACAATCCAAATCATACGGCACACAAAACGATGTCCAACTTCCGTCAATCTCGCCGATCGAAAATCTGTGGTCAATTCTTGATCCTAAAATTGATAATAGAACGGTGGCCAACAAAGCCATGCTGTTTGAGGAACTTCCAACGACATGGGAACAAATTGATCAACATTACCTGCCAAACTTGGTTGAAAGCATGTTCCGATGTCTACAGGTAGTTATGTGTGCCAAAGGAGGACACGAAATACTAATGACTGGTTTTCTATGCATTTGTTTCGAATACACGACATGTATTCTTTTTATTTGCCAGAGCAAAATGAGCAATCAATATTCATTTTATTATTTTGAATTTAGCCTAGCGCAGTGGCGATATCGTAATCAATGAGGTGCGATTATTGCTAGTTAAAAAAAATTATTTCGAAGAACAAACCAAACTTTAACGGAGCTTTTCTTTTCACTTGGAAGAATGACATGCAATTATAATCATGGAAAAATAAAATCACGATAACTGCTTTGAATTCGTCTCCCTTTTGATTACATTTTTAGAACTAACAGAGTGTATTCTTATTTATTGCCAGTACTGTACTATCGAGCATAGGGTTGTCTTCCTTGGACCTCAAGGGTATTCAAAAGGCTCTCTGGCTGCGTAATTATCCGTACATTGCCAAACTGCGTGATCGATGTCATCGTAACCGTTTCCACACCGACTGACATTGCTTTGAACAAGATTTATTCTGTGGAGATGCACATCTAACGAGTAGTGGTTGGACATAAGTCTACTCATTACACGAATGACGTCCAAACCTTTGAACTCTCGAAGAAACATTTGAAATTACCGAATATAACCACTGCCCAAGACTTCCTGTATCCCAATCGGTTTGCCAACTCAAGAGGGAACTCTGACGCAATGATTGGAAAAATTCATCGTATGGAATTTGTCTATAAAAAAATTCGCCTTCCTGGGCGCCTACCTTGGCGAGAGTGTCCGCCTTCTCATTGCCATTAATTGAGCCATGAGATGGGATCCATTCAAAGGTTATCTTATAAGATCTTTTGAATAATGTACTCATCTGCTGCCTCACTTTTGTGAGGAAATAAGATGAATGCCCACTAGTTTTCATCGACTGGAGAGCCTCAAGTGAACTGAGACTATTCGAGAAAATAAAGTAATGGTCTGCAGGTTTGTTGGAGACAATACTCAATGCGAAGTCGATTGCTGCCAGCTCAGCAACATAAACGGAACAAGGTTTGCGAAAGGCGCAAAAATTTTCATTGAAAACGCCGAAGCCAGTGGATCCATTGAGGCGAGACATAACAGTAAAGTCTTTTCATGCAACTGACTTTTTGGTACATTCGATTAAAAATTTGAGGAACGAAAATTGGGTGAAGCTGATCTGGAATCTCAAGAATTGCTTGTTTCATCGATAAATCGTATTCAATTGAGCAACTGCTAATGATGAGGAGAGCACGGTCTGGAGTAAATGATGGAAGACAAATATCTGACAAAATATATTGGTGATAAATTCCCATAAACCGAGATTGTATATTTAGATAAAGATTTTTTTCAAAGTTTTCAATCACAAGTGTGTTTGTGACTCCTCATTTTACCAGTATTCTGAGAAAAAGTTACCAGAATCGGTTCTGTAGAGGTGACTTTTAGCTGCTGAGAGAAAACAGAAAGAGCCGTACTCCAGAATAGACAGTTGGATAATGGATAATGTTTCTGCCCAAAAGCTTAAGTTGCAATTGAGCTCCGAACCGCTTTCGAATAAACACTACCCAATCCGAGAATTCAATCCCTAAATTCCTTGCCCATGAAGACAAGTTGTCTAAGGAATTTTGCAATGGTCCCTGCAAGTTTTCGGTCTGTGGGTCCTTTACAGAAACCACACCGTCATCTGCAAGCTCTCTTAGCGTAAATTGTTCTGCCAAATAACTGTCAATATATTTCACGAAAACAATATAAAGAAGGGGTTGAGACATGAGCCTCTGGGTAGACCCATATAATCTATTTCTGGAAGTTGTATCTCTCTTCTGAGTAACCACTGCGAAATTTGTGGCCGCAATGGCTGGAAGAATGTCCCAGATTTTTACAGTTGGTGCAATTGTGAACCCGCGGTACAAATAATCACACCAGAAAAACACTATCTACTTTCACATAGTTCGGGAGAATAGAACCAGCGAAAGTCACCCGAAACGAGTGTGAAGGTTTATATATTTGGTTGTCTTCCAAAGATGCTGCATGTAGTTGCCTGACATCCAGAATCTTCACAAGCTTTTTTTAGTTCTTCGACACTCAGACTCGCATCGGAGACTACACCTTCCATCTCCACATCTCGAGAAGGGATGTAACTGTTGAAAATCTCGTGGTCAACAATCTTCTTTGCCACATCAAAAATCGGTGCTTTTACACGCAGTTTCTCCGGTCTCTCTTTACATATCAAGACATCCGGATATTCACTCAGCAAATCTCTTGAAATGTCATGAGTTCTCAACAATTTCACTTTGGGCCGTACGAAAACAATCCATGGTGCCTTTGAGAACGGTTGATAATAGCGCGTCCACGCTGTTTTGTTAACGGCATTCAGTGGAACGAATAAACAGGCAACCGATCTGGACTCGCCAGGGAGGTGCTGCTCCCTCGCTGTTCCTATTGTTTTTGGTGCGCTTGAGACGAAAGAATAAAAAAACGACTAAAAACCACAAAAACCCAGCGGAGAAAAAGGAAAAAAAACACAGCTTCGATTATTGCTGATAGAGCACGAACAATAGACTTCCGACCCTAATATAATTTTTACCGCTCAAACATTTGCAGGGGAATGAGGTAGAACCATCTTCATTATTTACAAAAAAACTAGTTTGCACGTATGAGATATTTGGAAGCGTCTAATTTTTTTTACATTTTTTTCAGTTGGTGAATTACCTCGAAAAAGACTGGTCCTGCACTACAGAGATTCCAGCAGAACCACCGGAGTTCAGTGTATGGACATTCAACGCTTACGATTCCGTTGAAGTGATGTCACTGCAGCTGGGCGTAAAGTATGCATAATATATTATAGAAAATCTCAACGCCTCTATCCATTATATTTATGTATCCGTCAGGTACGAGAATCGTAACGATGGCATGACACTAATTGTGTACTGTCCATTTTGGATGCTCAACAAGACGGGTTTGATGCTTAGCTATAGAGTAAGTATGATTAATTATTTCTATTTTCTGTATGTACTGATTCAGATGATTTCGACGTCGATAGGCTCTCGAAAAATCATCCGATTCAGAAGTATCGCTATCGTTATATCAAGTTTCAGAACACGACCAATAATCGATCGATAGATTATGATATATAGATTTATTCCATGTTTTTTCTCTTATACATAAATCGATTATTTCTGTCATTTGCCGGTGTTGTTTCGTGCTGTGTTGATAGTTTGCCACTTCCGCCGAACGATATTCCAACAGTTCGTTTCATTTGTATTCTTTTTTAATCTCTCTACTTTTTATTCTTTTTCATATGTGTGTATCTCTAAAATGTTACGGGTAATGTGCGCAAATTTTCGCCAATCTTCATTAAATATCGTGCCTATTTTTCGTCACATTTTTGATTGTCAATTATCGTCTTTCAAATGAAGAAATCACGAAAAACTGAGAAGAAAGAGTTAGCTGGCAAAACCACGTACAAGGTATTTTGTAAAGCTCACGTTGTAACTCTTTTTAATGTTTTACTTTCGATATTTACTGTTCCCTATTTTGTTTCATCTTGTTGAATGGTTTTTGAATTGTTAACGCTTTTTCTTCTTTTTTTCCGAATCACAATGCACAAAAGAACTAACTACTATAACGATGGGCGTTGGCGCAGGATTTCTTTTTCTGATGTTTTGACGCTTTTGACAATTTGTTGCAGTTCGCTGTCGCTGCTTTGAAATTTTTCTTTTTTTCTAAATGGGGGAGGACAATGTGATTAACCCGTGTTTGCGTTCCCCGTCTTGAAAACAAATACAAAACAAGCTAGGAAAATATCGCGTAATGTCCTATTAAACCTGCACTCTTCTAAATTCATCACCCAATAGACTAATCCCAACTTTTCCAGGTACGAAGGGCAAATATTTGCGAGCTGCTCTCGAAGATTGACTGTGGATTCGCAGCGTTGAAAGTATGTAGTATGTACCCATAGAAATTGTTAATCAGAGACGCGAAAGGCCAGAATCATTTGGGGTATTTTCACTCATTAATTTCAAGTATTCATTTCATCGTCGGTAAGATTGATGTGGTCTCAATTATATCGCTAACTGTTCCAAAAGTCATGTCTTGTGGTACACTGAGGAGCGATCCAGTTCCATCAGAGGATCAGTCATGTTCGCTAAAACGAGCTGTTCGTGACCCATTATTCTGGAATCAGTAAAACGATTTCAGTATGAAGTATGAAACAAACTAGACTTGATCTTGATTTATTGTTTGAAGCTGATTATCCTAGATGCGATATTTCATTGAACTACAATATAACGTTTATCCATATTACAGAATTGCGATTCTAGTCCACATCACACGTTTTGTGGTGGCAAAGAAAAAAAGTTGCCTCAAAATATAACACAACAAAAACAATGACAACGAGTTAAAAAAGTTTATTGCCTTAGAAAAAATAGGGCAAACTTCGATCCAGCCATATGCCTATCGTGTTGCACTATGTTGGAATGTTAGCAATAACTGAAGGGTGATTTTTTATTCACATAAAAAATACAGGAAAATTATAAAAAAATCATATTTATTATAGAGAGTTAAACATCAATCCATGTTTCGTGTAAATGTTGACCACAACTACGTTCATAGCTGATCTATGCGTTAAGTCCAATTTTGAGTTACTTTTTCGAGCATATCAGTTTATCGGCATAAACAAGAAAACCACTATATCGGTTTGGCATGAAATGGCTGAATTGCCCAATATTTTACGATTGGGCGGAATTGCGAGGATTAAAGTTTTTTTCAATGTAATCGACCCCATTGTCACGGTACCGCTGGATCACCTCTCGACTGTAGTGGAAGCTTTTCAAATCTGGTCAAAACTTCACCGGATTTTTGTGAGCCTTAATGAACGGAAGGAGTCAAGTAGTCAGCTCAAGAACTTCCGCATAACTCGCATAATGATTCTCCGGATGGTTCTTTGGTTAGAGTTGTGCTTATCGATGTCGTAGTCCGAGAGTATAGGATTTGTCATATTCGTTCTCAATATCTTCAACCTCAGCTTCCGATAGTGGGTGTCCAAAATCATTTTTTTTTCTCTCTGGAAGCCTGCACAACTTCATCACAACACAACAATTCGAAAGATACAGTTTTTCCAAACAATTTACTGTCAAAAGATTTCAGACACGCCTACTACGACCGCTGCACAGTGCATCAATACGAATTGCCGACACCTATCATTTTATAGGATTTCCCGGTTATTCTGAATCTTGTATGGACGCATAGGACTATAGACCTCACTACGGACCGCTTTTCCAGAGGAAACTCGCTGCTGCTGAGGAGATCACATTACGTGAAATCCAAAGAAAATCTCATTCGACTCCCACTATCTCTGTTTGTAGATGAAAATAGTATGTTGCACCTGAAGGGTCGCGTAGTTTAAACATCGTTCGTACCAAGAAGCTGATTTTCTCAGTTTTACAGTTGCACCATGACGAAGTGGTAGCGTATTCGTGATTTGTCCCACACCCGAATGTTGCAAAAAGACATTTCAATCGCCGTGTTAGTATCCCGGTGAACCGTTAACAGATAATTGGACCGAGAGAAAAAAGGACAATTATCCGTGAATGTGGCCACAGGTCGTCGGATTCCGACGGTTATCGCTGAATCTGTAAAGCTTCTTGGTAAAGATCTCAATTTCCTTCTATTTCCACTTACCGAAAGCCAGACAAGTCGAAATAAACGACCATGTGTTTGTGAGCTGACATTCTTCTCCCATAATTGTCACTAGTCAGAGTAATCAAACATGAAAGAGAGTCCACTACGAGTATGATGAGTGACGAATGCATTAAAAAAAGACTAATTTCGGATGGCATTGAGAAAAAACTACAAAAGATAATTGGTAAATGGAACAATTTTTCCTTAAATTCACATTTACAGAAATGATTCGACGCATTGTGGGACGGCTAATTCCGTCCGCTCTTCGCATAACATCTTCCAGTGTCACGTTGAAGAGTAGACAGGAGAGTCCATCGCCTTGTCGATGTCCCTTGTGAGTCTCAAACGATTTCGATAGATCGTCTGAGATCCGCACACTGCACACCGCACACCGTTCAACGTTGCCTGAAGTAATTTTGTCAGCTTTCGGGGAAAGTCGTGTTCGTCCAAGATTCCCTAACCGTATGAATTGAAGCCACGAGACGTCGAACGCCGTTTTTTCACGTGCGAACAACTGCTCCAACGGCATCAAAGCAAGGGTTTTTTGCATCGAATCGTTACTGGCGATGAAAAGTGGGTCCATTACGACAATCCTGAACGTCTGGTAACGTATGGATACCCCGGTCATGCATCAACATCGACGGCCGCGCAGGATATTCACGGCCAGAAGGTTATGCTGTCTATTTGGTGGGACCAGCTGGGTGTGGTGTACTATGAGTTGCTAAGACCGAATGAAACCATTACGGGGGACCTCTACCGACGACAACTGATGCGTTTGAGTCGTGCACTGAAGGAAAAACGGCCACAATACGAACAAAGACACGATCAAGTTATTTTACAGCACGACAATGCTCGGTCGCATGTCTCGAAACCGGTCAAAACATACTTGGAAAAGCTGAAATGGGAGGTCCTATCCCACCGCCGTATTCTCCAGACATTGTTCCGTCCGATTACTACCTTTTTCGGTCGATGCACCATGGCCTGGTTGACCAGCACTTCTCCAATTTTGATTAAGTCAAAAATTGGATTGGATTATTTTCGCAAAGGGATTCGGGAATTGCCAAAAAGATGGGAAAAAGTTGTGACTAGCGATGGGCAATATTTTGAATATTAAATTTGTAACCATTTTTGCAGTATAAAGCATTAATTTTTGAAAGAAAGAACAAGAAACTTACCGGTACTCCTACTATCATAACATTTTGTGTTCGGTAAGTGTTAACCGAAGCAGATTTCTAACGTTCTCGGAACGCAAGGACTAACCCAATCGACATGACATGACTATACCACATGGTTGTGAATATGTCCAAGATTTCACCCCGTCTGCCTTTAATACAAAAAACAAAAGAATTTATTTTAATATTTAGTACGCTTTGGGTTGGTTGATCCATAATGTATTTAATTGTAAGGTATTTCATGGTTCAACTGAATGATAATTTTTATCCGTATGGTTAATATTAAGTCGGGGAGAGATAAATCCAATTTTTTTTGTGAAATTTGAAACTTTATCTAAGTTGTTTCGGATTGTCCGATTTGGGCCAAACATGCACCGTTGTGTTGTACAATTTGTTGCTATTTTAAAGATAGCTTCAAAATACCTCTCTCATGGAATTCTTGCTCCAGATTGGCGTAAAACTCTAGTAATAAATTTTCACAATCTTCTTTTGAACCCAATTTCCTATCACTCGTGAAGTTTTACAATGCGAAAAAAGGGGGGCAATCGCTTAGTGTCAGGTCCGGACTATATGGTGTATACATTGAAACTTTCCGAAATTGGATAATGCGAAACATCTTGAATAAAGTTTTGAATTTTACGTAAACAATAATGGATTTTCCCCTATCCTAATATATAATAGTAGCAATGGATTAAATTTATCAATCAAGCTATAGAAGATAGAAGCTACTGTCTTTCATTCCGATCGTAAAAGAACACGTCATGTATGAAATTAACGCTCAACTCATATCCATTTGTCGAACGTCCCACGTTTATACCTACTAGAAACAATGTACATAGGAGACCCGAAGGATTCAAAATTTTACCCGTTCATTCAGTGTTATCCATTTCTAAAACTGGAACCAGCCGTAGATTCATAAAGTGAACACACAAACCGGGGGAACAGACGTAGAAAATCCAGCTCATGATCTCCGTTCAAACACACCGTCTCTTATCCACTTATCGCAGCATATGTCTCCCACCTGATGTTTTCGTTTCCGCATGCTTCAATTAGCTCTTTCCTAGCTTTGTTAAGCGTTGTTCATATTTATAAAAAAAAACATCGACGAATGCAACGCATGACGTATCATTCAGTGTGTACGCGGGATACTCCAGAACTCAGTTCCCGTGTGCAGGCAAAACTGTTCGCTGTGCGTAGTTTTCGGCGATCATTTTCATAGGTTTGAACAAAAAGTTTTTATGCTTCCAGATTAACTGAATGACTGAATTGTTTTTTACTCCGTTCCAATTTTGTAGATGTGTTGTTGGTGGTAGAGACTAGTTATAATAGCACCAGGTGCTCGGTTCCAAGGCCATTTGTTTGTGTTGTGTTGATAATTTTGGCACTTTCCTGTTATTCAAAGTTTACCAATGATGCCAACGATTCACTATTCTCGATCATTGCTAATCATTTTTCCCGTTCGACGTCAAACAGACCAACGATGAGAATACCAACATATTGTATCATCCACCCGAGTACGATGGTCCTATCCTGTTTTCCTTCCGCGAGAAAGCATTTTTCGGCAAAAAGAAGGCGGCTATCCGAGTGGATACTGGCGAATGGAGCGAAAAGTTCTCGCTTGATGTGGCTGGTTCCAGCGGTGTCATATTATGTCAGGCTAATAATATGACTTATCAGGTGGGTGCTGTTCATTCATTTGTGGCATTGTTTAGACGATTTTCCTTTCGTTTCAGATTGGCGTTCATAACACTCTGACGCACAATTCGTTGACAAAGCAGATCGTCTTTATGCCATACTTCGTGCTGATCAATCGAGCAGAGTTCGACGTGGATGTGCAGGAACCTCTGCGACCGGGGGATCCATGGACGAGGGTTAAGGTGAACGATTGTGTTCCCCTGTGGCCGAAGACAGAGGAAAATCGAACATTGCGGTTGCGGGCAGATGGTTATCCTGAAATTACCGCTTCTTTCATTTATACCGAGGTGCAATGCACCCTGCTGCAGTTGAAGAACCGGTACGGAGGTATCAACGTAGACGTGCACGTGACTGAAGGTGCCATATATGTCACCTTCTCGTGCTATCACATTGGGGATGCTCCGTCACTGATAATGAACCACACGAGCGAAGAGTTTGCATTCAAGGAGAAGGGTGACGTGAACGGGAAGATTTTGATGCCCAATCAAATGGTCTTGCACACCTGGATTAATCCAGCGGGCGAGAGAAAGATTGTTTGGGACAGCGGTTCGAAACTGGTTTCGATTGAGAGTGATTTAAGGCGGGACGATATAAGTGAATTCAAATCTCCCACCGATAAGGACATCTTCTGGGTGTCCTTCCTGAATGGAACGCAGCGTGTGCTGCTGGTTACCGACAATGCGAATATCGCTTACGGTGTTCACAGTGCCAGTCGGTTGGATCAAGTGACCCAAGAGAT
This sequence comes from Toxorhynchites rutilus septentrionalis, assembly GCF_029784135.1. NCBI lineage: Eukaryota > Metazoa > Arthropoda > Insecta > Diptera > Culicidae > Toxorhynchites > Toxorhynchites rutilus. The sequence continues at coordinate 321,555,766 of NC_073745.1, read as the reverse complement.
CAAGATTGAAATACACGGAGTTGGGTTATCCCTCGTGAACAACAGCAAACAGTGTGACCTCATGTACATCGGAATAGCTAGCTCCGGAGTTATTTGGGAAGAATGCAAGAAATCCGGTCGCTTTAAACAGATGAAAATCCAGGAAACCTTCTACATGGAAAACACCTATCAGCAATTTTTGAGAGACATGGAAATCGGGGTGTCGTCAAAGAAGAAATATTTTCTGGAAGGCGAAAAACGCATTGAAATCGATTTCCACAATAATATTATTAAGAAATCCACCGATCGAGCCATCAAACGTACCTTCTATCCGGGTGTGTGGCTCGAGATGAAATCATCCTCTCATCAGTTGCAATTCCACGCGAAAATCAATCGCATACAAATCGACAATCAATTGACGGACTGCATATTCCCAGTAGTGCTAGCACCGATTCCACCCCCGAAAAGTGTGGCCGCCACTACTGAGTTTAAGCCCTTCATCGAGATGAGTATGGTGCAACGAATCATTCCCCATTCCAATGTGAAACAATTCAAGTATCTGCGAGTTTTGATGCAAGAGTTCCACGTTAAGGTGGATCTGTTGTTTATCAACGAAATCTGTGAGATGATCAGTACGGATATTACCGAAGCGGAAGCCGTAAGTATTAGCAATGCACACCCTCGAGAACCAAATAATAACGAAACGGTTTCAGAAACGTCTGTTCGCTGAGGACCTGAAGGTGCAGACCCAACCGTTACATGCCCACGTCGCGATCCAATCGCAAGCGGAGGTGAAAAATTTTTACGACAATCTTCATCTGGGTCCACTGAAGATTCACGTTAGCTTTTCGATGGCTGGCTCGGAATCGAAGGCCTTGCCGGGCATACTGTCCACCATCCTTCAAGGTGTGGGCGTGACGCTAACCGATATCAATGATGTCGTGTTTCGGTTGGCATTTTTCGAACGGGAATTCCAATTCCTAACCCAGCGACAGTTGGTTTCGGAGTGTGTGGCTCATTACAGTGGCCAAGCGGTGAAGCAGCTTTACGTGTTGGTGCTTGGGTTAGATGTTATTGGAAATCCCTATGGTTTAGTGGTTGGCTTTACCAAGGGCGTCGAAGATCTGTTCTATGAGCCGTTCCAAGGAGCCATCCAGGGCCCAGGCGAGTTTGCCGAAGGGTTGGTGCTCGGAGTGAGATCTCTTTTCGGGCATACCGTGGGTGGTGCTGCTGGTGCAGTTTCCAAGTGAGTATCGTTAGAATTTCTAGAAAAAACTGCTTTCACAAATGGTCGGTGTTGAATCAGACCGAACTAAGTAACAAAATAAGAAAAAATGAGTTAAGAGGGACCCTATTTTGGAAGATCGAAAAATAACGGATTTTCGTGTTTTTTTTTTGACGTAGGATTACAGTATTGGAGATAAAAAGGTAAACAACAGGTTCCTTTCACTACTAAGGGATGTATCGAAAATACGCTATAACGGCCATTTATGCGCAAATGAATGCAGTTGTGCTCACCTGTATTTAGTATCTAAATCTGTCGAGAGTCCACTAAGAATCCACTGTTTACGTGTAGATTTTTCATTTCTTCCGGAATATCGCGTATCAAAAAAAGGCTTAGACACATGGTTGCGAGAGAAAGGTATTACAATGAATAAAGTGGCAAAACGTTTCGGTATTCATCCGACAAGTATGAAATCCGGAAACGATCTCATTCGTGGAATCCGAACAAATGAAGCGTATAAGTTTGCCCCAAAACGTGCGGTCCTTAATGTGTTAGATAGGACTCGAGAGCTCTTCCGGAACCATAATTTTACATCATAGTCATTGGTGAGGATGTGAGTGACCATGCGGAGTAAGCAGGCAATCTGCCTATGTGGATTGAAGTCGTTAAGTTTCTACACAAAAGGAATAATAAATGCCGATATGTACCAATCTTAGTGTTTGCAGAAAAGGTTGCTTCCACTATACAAGAATTGTATCCCACCACTATCCTGGCCGAACTGGCATTGGTCTATTATGCCAAAATCACTCTAAAGTGGTATAAGGGTAATGATGTAGATTTGGTTGGAAAAGACATCAATCCGTCAAACTGCCCTGCTTCGCCCGATCTAGAGATACTGGACTATTGTCAAGCGTATCTAAAGGGATGATAAGGTCAATAATACCATGGCGAAATTCAAGAAAAACTGGAACGCTGCGTCCTAGAAAGTCGATTGATCCACTGTACAAAACTTAAAGAAAGGTGTTAAATCGAGCGTTTTTCCAATACTTATTTTTTATTTGTTATTCTTCACACACTGTAAAAAGAAGGTCCATAAAACATTGCCAAACGATTTCCTTGTTTGATTGATCAATAAAAATGGATTTTGAGGTTAAAAATGAGTTTAGAGCGATATTTACGATACAACCCTTCGTAACGATTATTCGAATATTAACAATAAAGTAGGTGATTTGATCATCCCTACATAATCTAGTCAGGACTCCCTGATGCAATAAATATAACTACATTGCCTATTGACGCATATTTACGCGATCCGCGTTGACGGCATTGAGCTTCGTATTACAAATTGGGGGAGTTTGCATGACAATGGGCCTGATTCTCGAAAACACTTCGAATACACTTCACGGTGGAAACGGAATGAAACGTATTCGCGATGACAACGGTACGGTGTCGACATCTGGATACGAGATTAGTTTCCCACTAAACTTATCATTATAATATCAAATTATCTTCAGATGAAATTTTTGTATGAGATTATTATACCACATGAAGAAAACAAAGTTTTCCACTCATATTAAATACCAGTTTGATACGAAGAAGTTAATTTTCATTAATTATTTTTTATTTGAAAAGTGCTCATTCTGCCTGAAAACTCATCTTTATCTTCGACACTTCACTAACTCGTAAAACGTAGTTCAATGGCGTGCCGTTTATTTCGTTTCCACCGTGAAGTGTATTCGAGAATCAGGGCCAATATGGGTTTTCAGAAAAAATGGACACACTTTTGAAATAAAAATTATGGGCCTGATTCTCGAATACACTTCACGGTGGAAACGGAATGAAACTTATCCGCGGTGACAACGGTACGGTGTCGACGTCTGGATACGTGATTAGCTTCACACTAAACTTATCATTATAATGGGCCTGATCACGAACATCATTGCCACATACGCTTTCACGTCACTTACACTTCACTTAATCTTTTTGTGTCTATCTTCATTGTCATGGACAGTTGAGTGTAAAAATTAACTCCGTGAAGTGAAAGTGTTCATTCCTGTTTATAAGTGACATGTTGGTTGCATAATGTCGGGTGTTTGAACGTAGTGTCAGTTGCATAATTTCGGACGTTTGAACATTATGTAGGTAAAATTAATACAGCGTTAATTAATCGTATATTTTAGATCGACAAGTTTGCGATTATACTTCGATGCTTAGTTTGCTGAATCAAATGCTAGCTCAAAGATGAGGAGGAATATTTGGTTGCTCGGGAATAATGTAGTTGTTGAACATATGGGAATGTAATTTTACGCTAGAGATAAAACATGACTATTATGTTTAATAATCGAAATCTCGCATACTCTTGTACTTAGCTTTGTCTTACTCGTTTGAATAGTGAGAAATATTTAGAATATTTTTTTATGAACCGTTTCTACAATTTTGATGAATAATTATAACTTCTATATCTCAGAACAAACCCGAATTTATCAACCTCACGATCAGTATAATCTGAGCTACTCCCATATGGGATTCTGAAGTTTAATCCTCTTATCCTTCCCATTTAATTTTGTTTAATTATTTAAACAGAAACTGGTCAGCAGCGTCGGCTAGAAGCATAATCCCCATAGAAAACATCTGATGGGTTTCAAGGAATTTGACAAAAGCGGAAAGTGATTCAGATTTTCTTTAGACGGATATCAAAATCATGGAAAAAGAACTAGAGAAGAATTTAAAAACAGCATCTTGTGAATTCTTTGCAATGATAGACTCATTTTTTCCTTGTTTGAAACTTATTATCACTTTTTTAATAATCTTTCATTTCAGTATGTATGTAAAAACTTACCGTTGAAAATATTTATAACGTAAAAAGTTATAACTATCGTCTTGATTCTGGTCTGGTCTGCCAATTGTGAATGTTTGAATTACAAAAAACTAGCTCTGCAATGTTGGAAAAACTTTTCAGTTTTTATTTTATCTTCAAAATATCAACAAATCAATATTAAACATAATCAATCATGATCGTATTTGGGCCGGTGGCCTCCATTGCCATTTTATGGTGTTGCAACTCTCTCTTTGTCTAATCCTAAAAATAGAAACAAAAAAAAATCTGTTCATTCAGGACAATCGGAAGTAAACCTCCGCCATGTTACAATGGGCCTACGGGAACTACATTTTTAATCCTTAATTACATCCCATAGCGCATTCACCTAATCCAAATAACGTCCTCTGGATACGTCAGAATTACGTTCTAAAAATGCCACCAGGCGTGTAAATTGCTGTTTGTTTATCTTTTGTTTCTTAAACAAGACAAGACAAGATTCAAACAAACTAATGCCGTATCCAGATGTCGACACCGTTCCGCCGTTATCGCGAAAAGAAAATTTCATCCGAAGCTCTGTCTATTTGCTGTCGGAAAATAAAAAGTAAACAAGGCTGGATCATTCGATCTCGTCGAAATATTTGCCAAAACATTGCGTTTTTTGTTTGTCTAGATTCGTTTTCGGTATCGTGAGAAAGGTAGAAACGAGTGAAATTTCGATTGGAGCGATTTCGGAAATCATGAAAAAGCATAATACGCTGAGCACAGTAGGGCGGAAATCCGGAAGTGGAAGGCCTCGTAAAACCTCGGTTCTCCCAGATCGCCTTATTCACCGCTTGGTTCAATCGAATTCCGCATCGCTTCATTTACAATGTATAGTAATTTGCATACAATTGCGGTGAATTTTCCAGAAAAATCATGATAAATGCTGTTGCTGATGCTGTTTACTTTTCTCTTTCCAACACTGTCCGTCTTTCGGAAACATATTGTGGGTACAAATTGAGAAACGAAGATTGATCGCATCGTGAAGATTGTACAATTTCAAACGTTATCGAATCTATAGCCATTGACACTGTTTGTACGCAATCTGTATCGAATTATCATCGATACTTCGATACTTCACTGAACGCTCCGTTCAGTCCGGCTGCAGAAAAGAAATGGGATTGCAAGAGAAGAGCATAATGCATAGGCGTGTGAGCAAGATCATCCACATCACAAAAAACAACTAAATGAATTTCCGAGCGAGCGCCAGCTTTTATACAGATTTATGTGATTTCAATAGCTTGTTTTCAAAGCAATTTTCAAGCTGTTGAAATAAGTTTCCGGACCAATCATTCACAAGCATATAACTCTTGGACATTTTATTTTTCGATTGAAGTGATTATCATACCACTCCGTTCAGCCGTCAAATATTTATTAACTTTCAAAATCTTGCACTCCAAGTGTAACGCTCTCGTTTTCGAAATTTTGAACTCACACCCCGGTACAGAAATGAATGTCGTAATTCTATATTATAACGTACCACCATTTTAGGAGAGAGCAATCACCAACCCCCAATTTTAATTCAAACATTCGAAAAAAATAACTAAATTCCGTTATTTTTCGAACTTCCAGAGCCAGGTCCAACATTTCCGAAGACAAAACATGAAAATCGAGTCTTCTTTGAGTCGCTTTGCTTCGAGCAGGACTACTTGCATAAACCTCCTTCTCTCTCTTGCTACTGAGTCACAACGAACGTATTCGTTGTTCTAATTAGGTGGTGGATCATTTCAATATGCCGTCATTTAACCATCGTGGATCAGAAAACAACGAAAGCGCCCGAATGACTTTTGATTTATGTTGAAAGAGAAACTGCTGAACGAAGCAGATCTCATTTCCAATTGAAGCGAAGTCCCTTGACGATCCTCAGTTGAAGATGACTTTGTCGAGCACTGTTTCGAAGTATGTAGTAGCGAACAATCAATTATTTCTTAAACAAAATTCTACTTTTATCAGATCACACTAATGTGACAAGCAGCCAGTTTTATGGCATAAATTTATTTGAATAATCAGCAAAAACTTGTAATAGTATGCTGTCAGAGTGGACCAAGTGCATACGACCATGGCGACTAGAGAGAAACCACATTTTTCTGAGAACCAGAAAATGGAAAGAATTTCAAATGAATTGTTGGATTTCTCTGCATTAGAAGATTCTGTTCTTGTACTTCAAGGAATATGGAACAGTATATTGAAACACAATATATCTGATCAAATCTTTTATTTTATCTTGCTCAGATAGAGTGGACCAAGTGTCAGAGTGTAAATATTGTAATTACTAGCTGTTTCATGATGAATTTTAAATCTAACCGTGGTCTTTCATTGACTGCAAGTACTCTTTTTCAAAATCACCCTTATTACTTTGTCGTTCAAATATATTTTTCATAGAAAATCAAGGAATGTACAGTGAAAGCTCTCTATAGCGACATCGCAAGGGACCGTCGTTATAGAGAATTGTCGCTATAAAAGTTTTTCGCTAAAAGGAGAGAAACGCCCAAGCTTACGCAAAACAATCAAATTATATTAGAGACAAAAGCAATTGATGTCTAACCATCTGGAAACAAAAAACATTGAACAATGAATATAAAATTCAGCTCTTTCGTTCGGTAGAATTTTTTTTCTAGATAGAAAAAAATTATTGTTAATTGATTTTTTGTTAATAAACCAGCATAGATAATCTGAAAAGCATCTGCTTGCTGGGTGGGCTTATAGTTTCATTGTTGAATGCTCCGTCAGGCTCTGATTTCATGAATGATTAATTTTATTTATCTCATCGCCGGAAAAAATGTACCAATTGAACATCATTGAAGCCAATGTTTTTACCCTTTTCACGACTCTAGTCCATTTTTTTGATGATGAATGAATTCGTATTGTGCGGCACATTGAATTCATTAAACAATGTTGTCTATTTAGTACCCTTACGATACTTCATGTTAGTGCCTGAATTTGATATCAAAAGTCTTATCCATATAACAATTGCGCAAACAATACATTCATTTTTAAATTTATTGCAGTTTTAATGCAATTTCATTCTAGGACGGGATTCTTGTACAACAATTTTTCGATTAATTTGTTAAAATAAGCTTACCCTATCTTTTATGGTTTAAATTTCTGTTTTTGTAAGTATCCGAAAATTTAAATCAATTGGGCGTGAACAGATGTTCAAAGTTGATTAAACCTTATAATACACAACATAGACTATTAATTTTTTTTATAGACTATTCTAACCTCGAGTCAACCGCGAGTAATCGGTTACATATTACTAACATAGTTGTAAGCAAACATTGTCGAAATATTGAACTCCCGGCCCCGTTAGGCTGACGCCATATGATCCTTAATAAAATATATATTTTGGATAAAAAAATAGACTATTTACGTTCGTAGGCACTGACATTGACACACACACTATGAGCGGAGTGAAATTGAAATTGTCGCAATAGGGAATGTTATGTTTTAGTAAATAGAAGCGATAATGTGTCGTTATAGGGAAATGTCGCAATAAAGAAAAGAATTTCTATGCGATTTTGAAGGGACATTTAGACATGTCGTTATAGAGAGATTTGTCGCTATGAAGATTGTCGTTGTAGAGAGCTTTGACTGTACTTGGTTCACTCTGATTGAACACATTATTAAAAATTGTTAATCTTCAATGTAAATTACGGAAAACAAACATTTTCAGAATGAGGCAGTGACTCCGACTTCGAAATAATACTTTATACTGAAGAATCTGGTATCTGTATCAATCTGCATGCGGCCCTTTGGGCCTTTCTGGTTGGCCCACCTGGTGTCTGGTGGCTCACTTCATTTTAAACCATTTTGTATGTGTATTAATCGCGAAAACCTAAGAAATCAATACCTTTTTTTTGACGTAGGATTACGTCTCTCAGTAATGGTGAATAGTTTTAACGTTAATAACTATTTTGTTGGAACCATATGTTGATGATCTGCATACCAATCGAATAGGAAATTCTCTAATATTTGTGTGATATGCTCTACATTACGATTCCCTATCTCTCAAATGGTTTAAATTACAGAAAATTGGGTGCATTCGTATTATCCTATCCATTTTTCTGCCCATTTGTGTGCTAACCTATTCGTGCTGTCAATAACGAACAACGAACAAGTCATACTGTTTATATGCCAAAGCGAATAAGGCGCGCGTGAATCACTCATTCGAAATGAAATTTTTCAAAAATATTGCGATTAAAGCTCCGAATTCATCCAGGAAGAATGGAAGAAATCATCGCACATAGTGGTGCAATTTTGATCGGTGGAGACACCGCATCACTTCAGTGCTTCTCTATTTTTGATTCTGTTGCTGAAGTGTAAGTTTAAAGTTTCGAAAATAAAAGCGTTACGTTTGAGGTGCAAGGTTTTGAGTGTCAATACTTCTCTGTCGGCTGAACGAAGTGGTATGAAAATCGGTTAATTCGAAAGATAAAAGGAGTATGGGTGATTTTCATTACTTATTTATCCAAAAACTTGTTTTAATAGCTTGAAAATTGCTTTGAAAGTAAACTATTGAATTACTAAAAAATTGTACCCTTTTTTTACAGATTTTTGAGACTTCAATAGTTTGCTTGAAAGTCCATCTCAGTCAAGATTGGCCAGTAGTTGATGCTTGTCACCGGCTGTCAGTGAAAGCATTCGCGTCGGTGTCCACACCGTTAGTTGGAGATTGTTGACACTGCGTCTAGCACGAGAAGAATGTTCGCGGTGCATACTGAGTGCAGTACGTACATTGTATTCTTCTCGCGAGAACAAAAATTAAGCATAAATCAACCATCTTCAGCTTCTTCTACAAAACTACCCATCGGCTCTTTCCAGGGCCACAGAATTTTTCGACTGAAGAATTATTTTGAAAATTTTGATGTATTCTAAAATTAATAAATAGCTGGAAGAGTGTTTGTGTGAAGTTAGGAACATATTCGGATTTATCGGTGATGATTGTTACGGTGACGGTTCGAGAAACATCACAATTCCAGAAAATTCTAGAGAACACATATTTTCTTGTCGAGAGTTTTCCTTTTCTTTCGAGTGATTCTTTGGTTCGCGATAAGTCATACAGAAGCTATATTATAATACATAATGCATGATGCAATCTCAATAGAACGTGATGCAATTCTCCAGCAGGCAGCGCGAAGAAGCACGTTGAAAGAAAATTTCTAGAATCAGACTCAATAGAATGCAATATGTATGTGTGTCTAATGTAAATAGAGGAAATATTGCATCGCGCGTTATAAATAGGCTTATATGCATCGTTAGGAGAGAAAGAGAAAAAAAGATAGCAAAAATGCATTCTCGCGTATGTATAAACACCCCAAGAATTTTGGAATAAAATCAGTCAATCACGGAAAGTCTCAAAGTGTATCACTTAAATTCGGAAATTCTTAGAGTGTACTTCTTCTGTGCAGATATTCCGTTCAGCAATAAGCCTTTTTATGGCACTAATTTGTGCTCGACTTATATTCACAGATTATCAAACACGCTTCCACAAATTGAATTAATCGTACGTGGGGTTAGCACCACGAGTTCAACGTTAACAATAATGATCATGATTTTCAGAATTGACTTTAAATTTTTTCAGTTGATTCACCTCTAGCCTTGAAAAAGGACAATTGGGAAACTGAACTAAACACTCGTCTTTGTGGAAGACCATTAACTGATAAATCGTGAATGACTTATTGATGACTTCTATCCGATCATGAATTCAAGCATTGTTTCCAGATCAAGAGTGGCGTCAAACTGCAACGCATTTCAAGCCGGATGTGAAGAAGGTATTTTTCAGTGCTGAGAGCTATGTTCTTCGGTGGGAAACAGAATGTGAAAATTTATTCCGCAGCGGCTGCTGTTGCCATTACCACCACTATACAACCGATTCAGTTCGGATTTTTCGTTACCGTTCTGCGTGTTCATTGGGAGCGTTGAAGATGTAATTTTGTTAAGAGATACTAGGAAACTACTTGGATATTCAATAAGTTCTGTGTTTCAATGTCACAACGAGCATTCAATAGTACATGCTGAGAGTATGAGAGTAGTACTATCTACTTGGCGTTTTACTGCTTTGCGAAACGTTCGCGACCCTCACTTAGTGAAAGCATTCTTTCGACGGTCCTTACCAATGTAGTTGTACGTGAAAAATGCCGTCGTGTCTTGGACACCACTCTCCTGAATCCTTAAATGGAGAATGATTGGAAGCTACAAATCTACACAGCTTTGAGTTCAATTCATTCGAAGTCAGAATTTTGTCACACCGTCCGATCTGACTTAACACCGATCAAACGAGAGAGAAACAAATAATACATATGAACTCTTCCAGAATCACCGGTGCGATGGGCAAAGGTTTGGCTGCGCTGACATTCGACGATGACTACCAGAGGAAACGGCGAGATGCACTGAACAAAAAACCGGCCTCCCTGCAGGAGGGCATTGCTCGTAGCGGTAAAGGGCTAGTGATGGGGGTGTTCGATGGTGTAACAGGTGTTTTCACCAAACCGATCAGTGGGGCCAAAGAGGAGGGGGTTGAAGGATTCTTCAAAGGATTGGGTAAAGGAGCGGTAGGATTGGTGGCACGCCCCATCGCAGGCGTGACCGACTTCGCTAGTGGAAGCTTCGACGCGGTTAAACGAGCTACAGAGCTATCGGATGAGGCAATTCGGCTTAGACCTCCTCGTTTTCTACATAAGGATGGAATTGTGAGGTCTTACAACAAGAGGGAAGCGGAGGGCAACAAGCTGCTGAAGTGAGTTGGAGTTTGTGTCATATTGCTGTTGTCTGCTTGTTATTATTATTGTTTTTTTCGCAGAGAAATCGATAAAGGGAAGTTCACCGCTACAGATACATTCGTTTTCTACGACGTCGTGGTTGAGAATAAGGATATTGTCGTTCTAACAGATTGTCGCATCATCTATGCGATCAAAAGTGAACTGTTTGGAGGTTGGCAGGTAAATTCCGTTAGCTAGTCATCTAGTTGAGCAATAAAATAGTTACCACATTCGATTTCAGTGCGAGTGGTCACATCGGTGGACAGAAGTGCTGAGTATTACGATACTGAACGATGGAGTTGAAATGCTGCTGCGCAGCAAGGATAGCAAATCTGCTTTCAAGAAAATGTTCAGCTCCTCTGGAAATCACAAAAAGATCGTGCTTATCCCGCACGCACATCGCCGCAATAGGCTCATGGAACACATGGAACGTCTGCGACAAAAAGCCGAATGATAAATAGTTGATGGCGCATCAGGTGATGGATGCATCACGGTAAGCAAGCTTTGAAGGGCAACAATAACAATATTCGCTTTGCGCGACGATGTTATTTAACCGTTAATTTTATTATCACTAGCTTAGCTATTGTTAGATCAGATTTTTAAGAAATAACGATATATACCAAGGTTTATTAGGCTGCGATGATGATGTTATTTATCCCAGTTCCATGTTTATATATCATCTATTCATATAATCTACCAGTGGATCTTCACTTGGAGCCGCTATAGCTTTCATTGAAAGGTACAACACACCTTTCTCACAAAATGTCACCAATGAAAGAAGACCAAATAGTGTATAGCTAGATTTTTATTACTTTCTCAACGCGAGTATCGTTCTAGCACAACGGCGAATATCTCTTTTCTATCTAGTAGCGCGAATAGTTGCTCCAAAACAACATTTATAAGCAGTACAAAACAGCAAGAAAAGATGATACGGGGACATTATCGAAGAAAATAATGTCTGTAAAGAAAAGCAATTGCTTTCAGAGAATTTTTTGTTTTTATTTTGAATTCTATTGAGTTTCTCTATTGCACACTGAATAAATGTATTTAATATTTGAATCGGATACAAATTCCTTTCGAAAGAAAATTCTTAGAGTGAGAACTAAACACACATTCCAAGATCATTCTTGTTGGCAGATATGTCTGCACCTGACATCTGATTTGAATTTTCGACCATAACTTGTTTGATTTTGGACCGATTCTGGATATTTTCGTGTCATTTGTTTTGGAAATGATATGTCCGCGTAATTTACTAAAAAATATAGATTTTCAACCGTCATCTTAAATTAAAATCCGTTACAAGATACTCTATTTAGCTATGCTATACGAAGAGCCGTTATACTTCTGATATTCGATGATCTCAAGATTACTTGTTTCAGGCCTTAAAACTTTGTCAAAATTCTAGTTGAATGCGGTAGGAAGATTGAAAATATGATAACATTTGAAGAAGCTACAGAGCGATTCCATTTGAATTCGATGATCGTTTTTTTTTGTATTTTTTATTTGGCTATAATGTTTTTGGCTATATATGTATATAAAAATGATTTGGTGTCCGCTCCTCACAATTTAACTCAAGAACGGAGCAACGTATTTGAACAGTCAGTATCAAAATTGAAGTGTCTCAGTCTGCGTCAGGAAACGCTAACGCTTATGTGCTAAGAAAATTATGAAAACCATTCGGAAAGTTAAAAAAATTGGAAAGTCATTTTTTGGCAAGTTTTGTATATCTATATAAATAAAAATGATTTGGTGTCCTTTACTCACGATTTAACTCAAAAACGGGGCAACGAATTTGAACCGTCAGTATTAGGATTGATCTGTCTCGACTGCGTCAGGTGTATATGTCAAAAAAGAAATTATATACAGCGAATATAGATCGCAAACAGAGAAATAATTTTACTAGAGGCGAATGAACTGAAAAGTTTAAACTCTCTTAAAGCCAAAAAGAAGAAGAAGAAATAATTTCCGGAAACGTGAGTGTTCGAAATTATATTAATCAGAAATGCAGTTGTGGCCTGGTCAGCTAGTATGAAATAAAAATAAAACATTTTTTAACAGTGCATATTTTCTCCATATATGATTACCTAAAACAATGCGGAAGACACCAAATCAACCGTACAAACAGTTTCGAGGTTTAAGTTTTTTTTGGAAATTTCCAAGCAATTTTTGTTTAGACCTTTCGCAAAGGTAAGGCTAGTGACAAAATGGAAAACCGCTGAGGCAAGTTGTCCTTTTTAGTCATATAAGTGTTCTATTTCCTGACATACCTTTAATTCTGCTTTACCGATAAAGAAACATCGAGTGCGCTGACGCGATGTTGCGCAGTAAGATGCCGCTACATTGTTGAATTCATTCACGCAACAAGTTATCGTGCATTCGCTCGCAACTTATTAATCGAGCTGAACAATATTATTGTGAATGAAATTGAATTCTTGGTAACATGCATCACATTATTGTGTAATGTATGTTGAAGGAATTCTCCCATCACTGGTACACTCATTATAAGAAATTTGCTACCTGTCATATGACAAGCTTGTGAAAACGAATTTGTGTATATCAAGTCTCTGCAACAATTTTCGACAGTTATCCGAAAATAATGTGAATTATGTGTCTCCGTGGCGCAATCGGCTAGCGCGTTCGGCTGTTAACCGTAAGGTTGGTGGTTCGAGCCGAGAAGGGAGTAGTAGTTGTTGCTAGGGCGATTTTTTCAAATCATCATGAACTTTTTCCATCACACTATAATTATTAACAAAAAATTTCAAAATGTTCTGCGTTCGGATTGAGACTTTATTTATTGCATTATCATCATTAAACATACGGAAGCATGTAAACAATGGGGAGTTTTGACCGTTGAAAGCGGCCTCTCGTGGAGCTGTCTGGAAGGTGCGTACATCTCTAATAAGGTAATAAACTGATAAGGGGACCACACAGATGCGACTTATTCCAATGAAGATTGAAACATTGAAACATAATCCGGAAATACTGTCCCTTCTTACAGCAGCGGTCGTAGTAGGCGTATCTGAAATCTGTTGACAGCAAATTGTTTGGAAAACCTGTATATTTCGACGATAAAAAAATAACGTTAACCCGTTTTATTTTGTAAAAGTTGAGCAATTGCTGTATTGAGAACATTAAAGGCAAACCTAGGACTCTCGGACTACAACATGATCAAAAAACTAACCAAGGTACCATCCGGAGAATCCGTGTGCGAGACGTATTGGACATATCAACAAACACAACACAGTGGGAAAAATAACTCAAAACAGGAAAATCATGGAAAATCTTACAAATAACCATTAGAAAAGCGTGCAAAATACATAATCTAGGTTGAAGGTTACATGTCTGTCCAATTAGCTTGATATCGAATCAGAGGCGAATCCCTGTAGTAATTTCCGTGCCTGCAAGCAACCAAACAAACGCTGAAGCAAAATCTGGTGACCAAAAGACGCGTTGGAAAGCTGTATAACAAGGTTTTGACGAAATACGAAAGATGCATACTGATGGATGACGAAACGTACTTGAAGGTGGATTTTGGGCAGCTCCCAGGTCTGAAATTCTATAAGGTCACTGCCAGAGGAGATGTCCTCAGAAAATTTGAGTTTGTTTTCGCTGATAAATTTGCCAAGACGTTCTTGATTTGGCAAGGGATTTGCAGCTGTGGACAGAAAACCAAGGTTCTTGTCACAAACAAGACAACGGACTCGAAAATGTAGGGGAACCGCTTGTAATACGGACAGTGGGGGTAATATGGATTTGTGGTTGATTTGTATAGTTACATTTTGAATTTCAGATTTCTGTTATAGAAAACATCTTCTACATGTTATTCTATAATATTTAAGCCACCCTATGGCAATAAATACTGATCGAAAGTGGAAAAGGGAAACAAAAGCCGAAAATCATGCATGATTCCGCGTGTGGATGTAATTTGAGCTGCTTCGATATTAAGCATTTTGAGTGGTTTAATATCAAAGTTCAATTCGCTGATGGTTATATTTCGGGTTGTGAGTTAACAGAGAAGCGATATTAGGTATGCACGGAAAAGTAAATTCATTTGTTAGTGGAAAATTAAACGGACAGTTGCCAGTGGGGGTGAGATGGACTGTAAAAAGTCTGTTTAATCTGTTTCTAAGAATGCCATGCCAAATGTGGACATTTAGAAGCTGACTGCAACCAAAAGCAAAATAGTCGAGGGTCTGTTCGTTCATACTGTTGAAAAGCACGATATCACTTCTAGGTGGATTAATTCGATTTTTTCATCATTCAACGGACATTCATGATGAGTTTAAACCTTGGTTGAATAAAATTATTCCTCTCACGATCGATAAACCTCTACGCTTCATATATTACAAAACTGTCCATATTACCCCCACTATATGTCCATATTACCCGCATTGGAAAAAATGTTGTACTTTTCGATCTGTTTTTTATTTCAGTAAAAAACATTGAAAGACACTTTTTTGACAAAGTTTGGCCAATCAGGTAGAGAAACAGTATATTGAATTGCAAGA
Source organism: Toxorhynchites rutilus septentrionalis (assembly GCF_029784135.1). NCBI lineage: Eukaryota > Metazoa > Arthropoda > Insecta > Diptera > Culicidae > Toxorhynchites > Toxorhynchites rutilus. The sequence goes on along the minus strand of NC_073745.1, from coordinate 321,540,439 downwards.
AACTGCGTCAAAGTTTTGGGAAACATGAGTCTCCAAAGATATAATTGAAGTTTTTCTTAACATGTATGTTTTATCCCCACCTCCCCTATAGAGAAAAGTGCCTGCAGAAACGTCTTTTTCCGTTTAGTAAGGCTTACAAAGGTCCGGTGAAGTTTTGGCAAGCTGCACTTAAGTCGAAAGATGTTTCAGTGGTACTGCGACAATGGGGTCGATTACATTGAAAAAAACCTCAATCCTACCAATTGCAACCCTTTCCGTCCAATCGAAAAATATTGGGCAATTGTCAGGCGAAAAATGAAGAAGGGTACTACAGTGTTTCGGGATGCTGAAACTCGTGCGAAAATTGAAGAAGTTAGGAAGAAGAAGCTGAATTAATAAGGCTGACCACGCCAACGATTAACAGCGTAGCGAACCGTTTGCTTCGAATAAATTTTAGAACTGCTAGAACTGCTAATATTTGAAGCAGAAAAAAGTGAATATTAAAAATTTTAAATATTTAAACCAGAGATCGAAATTCTCGTTCGGCTGGGCGATAAATATTCAGTAAATGAATCTAGTTTTCGATTAACCTGGTATTGTTGATATTTTCGTCTCTCCCTTTTCATCGAAAATTCTTTTTGAGAGAGAAAGAGATGTGGAAAATCTCTATATGGAGCGAAAAATCAAAGCTAACTTTACCAACGTTAGTCTGTTGGGACAGCGTCCAAACGATCTGTATTTGGACAGCGTCTGAATTGTATTCCGTTGTATTGTATTGTATTGTATTGAATTGTATTTTTAATCCATCTCATGTTCACTTCACGATGAAAACCAATATTGCCGCATGTTTTCAGCTGTACTGAAGAGGTGAAAAACCATTATCGGCTTCAAGGAGTCACTGAAAACGAAACCATTTTCCGGCAATCATAACTCGACGAAAAATAAAAATCAGCATTGAATTTCTCGCGAGAATCAAAGTGGGCGTATAACATTCTCTCGCCTCTTGTATGCTCAGCTATTTTTCGCTGTGGGTAAAAACGGATGTTTTTCGTCTCAATTCGGCGAGTATTTCGATCTCTGATTTAAACATTCACTTTCCTCGACTATTCGTATTTTAACCAGGAAGCAGTGTACATCAGCAACAGTAGTGGAGCATGTCTCCAGTCACTTGAATACGATGAAATTTTTGTAGAAAATTTAACTTTTTTGGCACTAGTCGTGCTGGAACTTTTCTCATGTTCAAAACATCAACCAAAGTGTGACGAACGGTCTCGAGAGAAACATTTAATTTTCGGGCTAGCTCTCTCAAACTTAAATGACGACTTCCGAGTACCATTCCTTTTATTTTGTCGATGTTTTCATCCATTCATCCCTCCTCGAACGCCTTTGAATGATATGAAGGTTTCATACACCCGTGTTTTTGATATAGTTGAGTCACCATATGTATTCTGCAACATTTTGTTTTCAACACAAAATTTCACCCAATATCTTTGACCACTAGATCCATATCAAACATCGTCGAGAAAAAAAAAGACGGGTGGGTAATGTCGGGGACATAACCGGAGTGACGTAGGACTATACAAAGGGGACAGCTTTTGTTAAATATATATTTTAAATATATTGTTTTATTTTCTTCTCCTACGTGAATACCTACCTATCTACCTTAAAAATGGATTAGTTTACTGTTTACTCTTCATGAATATGTTGATGGTTCTGAAAAGAACCTTTGGTGTTGTGTTTTTGTTATCACTCGATATTCCCATCTTGTTCGGTTAAACCTTTCTGTTTAGCGATTGCATTTGCCACTCGCCACAGCTTTCACAGTTGGAAAATTTCTTCCCATCCAGCTTGTGACATATTTTACAGTAAATTACATTCAATGGCACGTCGCATTACCACCACTCAATATCGGATTGGAGGTAATTTTAACCTGTAATTGAACATTTGCGATGACAGTGGTACAGTGTCGACTTTCAATGTGGGGTCATAATTTGGACCCCGAACTCTATGTTTACAAAAATGTCCGACTAAATAAGTCGCATTGCAGGTCCGTCCAATTAGCTAAATGTCGAGATAAGTGTAAATTACTGTATTTTCAATCTAGAAGCAATTTAAGAATTGGTGAAAATCAATAAGCTCAGAACAACTGCCAAATTCACATACTCATCTGATCCTGGCAAACAAATGTTGAAAAAATCAATTTGTGTTTTATTATTATTTTGGATAATGTTTTAGAAAGCATTGAACTGTATTTCCTAAACTCTTTTTTGGAAGGTTTAATGGCCCTGAAAAGCGCCTTGTTTTATGGAATGGTTCCAATTTAGCAAACTTAGTACTCGTGGTTTTGAAAAAAACCATTTCGAACGCCCTCGATGCCGCCTTGTTCTGGATTTGCCACCAAAGCAGTTTGTATAAAGAACAAACTTTTTTCTTCTGCTACCTAATGCCGTTTTGCGATTGCGTTTGCCACTCGCCACTCGCTGCAACTGCCTGTTGTATTGATGTCCACCGAACCGAATGTGTTCTGTTCCGAATGCGGGTTTTCTTATCGTCGCGAGCAGCTTTGCCAGCTAACTCGATCACTTCGGCGGCCGAAACTATATAACGCCGGCTAGGTGGACTGGTGCACTGGTACTAACGCGCTCGGCCTAGCTACCCTTGCGGGGTACTCCAGATCAACACGGTTCGAGCGGGATTTTGCCTTTCCCTTCACTTTTCCCCCTTTACCATGTCCAGACATGGCTGCTTGGGTTGGTTTGTTGATGTTTTGTGATGCGAACCGATGTGGTGTACGGTTTGAATGAGAATGATCGTTACGGAAGGAAGGAAGGTCTTGTATTATAGAGACTTTAAACTTTTGCAGTTCATTCGTCTCTAGCCTTGAGAAAGGCCCTTTGAAAACTCTACTCTATTACTCTACTCCAGCGCTACCACCTCCGCCCTCTTGCCTTGAGAAAGGCACTCGATTCCTCGCCGTCCAGCTCGTCCAGCAACGATGTTGTCCAGTCGGTGTCCACACAAAGAATGATCGTTACGGCAGCGGAGCAGGGATGCGCTGTTCCGGATGCGTTGGCACTTAACTTGTCACCAATGGGCGAAAGAAAAAAAACAACAACCAAAAATCACTTTGGCGGAGGGGGAAAAAAACTTTCCAGCTTCGATATTGTAGTGGAGGACGGACAATGTGTGTCCGTCTCTTGCAAATAATCGACGAGGAATGAAAAAAAAAATCAAAATTGTAACTTCAAAAAAAAAAAATTAAAATGTTCAGTGGGAAGACATAAAATTACAAATTCCCGGCATATATTTGACAGAATGTAAGTCGTTTGAGGTAGTTAATCTCTGAACCAGGGGTGGCATTTCGCATTCCGGAACGAGTAAGTCGGTGCGAGAAAATTCAAACTCCAATCGAATTGAGATCGAATTGAGTTTGGTACTATGTATCTCTTTCAAGTTAATATTTTCAGTGAACTAGATTGAGAGCAAAGTTTTGTCTCGAAGAGAAATGTCAAATTTTTGGATTCGTAAACAAGGCAAACTGCACGGCTATTGCAAAAATAAAAAAATAAAACATACCTACACGCATGTTTTCGTCCGTCACGACGAATGTTCCGGTTAGCTGCTGGAAGGCTGCTCGCAAGGACGTAGATTTTTTTTGCAGGTAAGCTAATATAATTATCATCCATGGGAAATTTATCAAACTCAATTATCTGTCTTAGTTTTTTTTATCACCATCCGAAAAAAGTCCATTTTTTAAACGCAAATGTCTTATTTGCGTTTTCGATATAAATGATAATTATTATTCTTCTGTTTCAAAATTTCACAGTATTTCAGGCTTAGCCGAGAAGCAATTGAAAATATTTCGGATACAACCGTGTTCTTACCAACTTTCAGAAGCACTGCTATTCCTTCAGCTTCAAAATTAGCGGCCGTTTTGAGCCTTCTAGTTTTTGGTCGTAACAAATTTAATGTAATACAGAAGGAAACTTTTTACTTGGTATTGCTTGGTATTTATTTTGTTTGATGTAAAGTCGATGATCAAACATTTCTTGTCGAGACATTTGTTCTCGTTTCGAGTTAAAAATGTAATGCCGTAATGCCAAACTTTGCTCGAAACTACCCGTGCCTTATGCGTTCCACTCGAGCTTCGATCTCGCTTCAAGATCCATAATCGGAAAAGTGGTCGAAACGAACAAAAATCTCTTGTTTCGAAATGCGGAATGTCACCCCAAGAACGATAAGCACGAAAGTAGTGCAAAAACAAAAGCAAAACAAAAGTTCAGTTCCCTGGTCATGAATATTGTGCACCGCATTTATTTGAAGAAGGTGATACAGTCAACGACAATTTCATTTTGTTGTGTATAAAAAGTAATCCCGCCCCCGGGTGGACTCGAACCACCAACCTTTCGGTTAACAGCCGAACGCGCTAACCGATTGCGCCACGAAGGCTGATGAATTACAGTTTGCAAACGAATATTTTTTGATTCGATGAAGTCAGCCATTTGGTAGAAACATCTTCCATTCAACCTTCAACACAGACGTAATAATCTGTATCTGTAGGAACTAAAGTTTACAGGAAGATAACTCTTTAAATGGGCCTGGGCAATCTATCAGTAGAAGAAAATTAATACAAGCAGCAATTGATAGCCATTTATCATCGCCACGTACGCGTATGATTTATAATTTATGGGCCAGTGAAAGATGCCTTCAATTGCATCAGTTGCATATGTATAATGAATTGCTCCTGGTACCGTTGTCGTCTATCTATCGGGAAGCTGCATCAGAAGTAACGGGCATCTGCTAGACAAATCGATAAAAATTGTTAGGCTCCTGTTAGGTCCTCTGCTGACTATGGAACCGATGAACGCAACGTTTCATTGCAGGTCAAATTTTGGAATGGATCGGCAGCATTTGAAGCATTCGATTACTTGAGGCTGGTAATTTTACTTTACTATCTCCGTCTCAGGCTATATTCATACAATTTACGCTGGTTACATCAGCGCAGCGTCAGTTCTCCAACAAACGTATGCTTAATTAATCTTTGATCTTTTCACAAACGTAATCCACACAGCGGACGATATCGGGTTAAACCTTTTACGAATGTAATAACATAAACATTGTGTCTGCTATTTACAGTTTGCCATATTTGCTCTCTTCTCTGGCTGGGTAAGGAAATGTCAACCCGCTTCTAAGGTGCCTCAATATGGGCGTTTATTAATTGTTTTGAATTCGAGCTGCCTTTGGGTGCCCGCCCATCAACTAATCGTCCTTCTGAAAAAGGAATGATCATCGATTGTTTCGAAACTCATTAACATTTTAAACAAAACTGCGATATAAGCGGTTTCATTGGTGAGGACTTAGGGTGACATGTTATCCGGCTGACATCATTCTATCCCGGAATATTAATTAGAAACAGATTTATAGTAGTGCATTCAAAACATTTATCAGGAATTGAGATACCACTGTGCATGTCATTGACCGCTTGAGGAGATTCTTGACAATGACCGCTGGGCAGAATGGTATCTCACAGGCTTTGTCTTCCAAGCGAATGCTTCGGACTGAACAATGTATAGTAGAATCCATAGTCAGGACTTTGAAAAGACACTTATTACTGGTGTGCAGAGTGTATTGATTCCATACAACGGTGCTGTTTGATTTTTCTCGAGATGCTTATCTTATTGTATCGGGCTAATGCATTTTGGAAATGATTACTGTTGACCTTCCGCAACTTCTCTATGTCTGGTCTAATTCACCGAAACCAAAGAGGCTTAATAGACTTTGATCTTCAAGAAGGAGACTTGTTGAGACTCTGATGTTGAGTACGAAACAAAGCGATGAATGTGTAACTGTTGACTGGTTATTGGCTAGTTGACTTGAAATAAAAAAAATAAATGATCTTTTTTGACGTAGGACTACGTCTTTCATTTCTATACTGGGGTGTAAGTTTCGAAAATGAAAGCCTTACGCCGGAGCAACGAGATTTTGAGCGTTAATATCTCCTAAACAACTGAACGAAATGGTATGATAAACACTCATTCGAAAGATAAAATGTCTACGCGTTATATGTTTGTCACTTTTTGATCCAAAAACTTGTTTCAATAGTCTTAAAATTGCTTTCAAAACAGGCTATTAAAATCACACCAATCGGTATAAAAGCGAGTGAAGCTCGGAAATTCCACTTAGTTATTATTGCGCAACGATTAAGGTAGGATCGCTGGAATGAATGGATGTTTCCCTAACACAGACTTCAAAACCATGGAGCCTGAGGAAATCGGCATTGAGAAATAGATGCAAGCAGCGGGTACTTTTGTGCTCATTTGCATTTCTGCAAATCGAAATGTTTCCTTAACACAAATTTCAAAACCACGAAGCCAGGGGAAATCGGCATTGCAAAATAAATGCAAACAGCGGGTACTTTTGTGCTCATTTGCATTGCTGCAAATTGCAATGTTTCCCTAACACAGACTTCAAAACCATGGAGCCTGGGGAAATCGGTATTGCAAAATAGATGCATGCTGCGAGTATTTTCGTACTCGTTTGCGTTTTTTGCAAATTGGGATGTTTCCCTAACACTATAGTGACCAGATGGTCAGAGGTCTAACGCGGGACACAAAAAACAAAACGTTATGTATATACATAAACCATAGTTTAGCGAGTCTAAACTGATCAGTATTGTTTCTTTCTGAGTCATTTTTCGTCGATTTTAGTGTTAACGTATGCATTAAAAAAAATGGAATAATTTCGGATGGTGATGAAAGATAATTTATAGGAACAAATTTTCTTTAAATCTTACGTTTATTAAGTCTACAACAAAAATGATTCAAGGCTGTTGATTCGCAGCAGCAGCACTGTCAAGCAACTTGATTATTTTTCTATACTGCAAGCCCCACCCCACGGCGAAGGAGTTGGACATCCTGAGACACTTTGTGTCCGCCAGATACAGCCGATCTGGCATTTACAATATCATCTCTTTGCCGCTCCTTAAGCCGGGAGATTGAAACGGTGGAGAAGAATCTGGCCAACATGGACATTTTTATGCGGAAGCATCAGACGAGACCGGCCGTATCTGAGCACCAGGCAATCACCCAGAAACAGTAGCTTGAGGTGCTGGTGAAAAATTTCATTCCGACGAAAGAAGTGAAAAACTTCTTTTCGTACTCACAATGAAAGACGAGACGTACTTGATGCTAGAATTTAACGAATGGCAGGGGCCCGGGTACTTTACGTTCCCCACGTACGCAATGACGTCGAATATATCATTCACATCAAGCTCTCGAACAAGGTCCTTCTCTGACAGACGTGAAGGGAATGTCCAAGCCGCTCTTCTTTCGAGTCATATGGTGAACTGGGAGATATATAGTACGAAGTGCTTGCCGTAGTTGGGAAGGTGATGTGGTCTTTATGCCGAACCTGGGATCAGCCCATTATGCCAAAAGATCACTGGAGGATGGATCGGCTGGAGATAAACATTGTCGCAAAGACTACCAACCTTCTCAACATTCCCAAGCTGCGCCCGATAGAAAACTTTTGGGCGAATGGCCAAAATAGAGAGACAAACGACCCCCACTAGTTCTTCCGGTTTATTTAAAACGTTAAGCCCCGACCGAGCAAGGGAACCAAAGATGAACTTTTCGTCTGACTCACGTTGGTCCCTGCGGGTTGATAGGGGACTTTTTTAAAAATCATTTTCCAATTTTGTTGTTGTCGCTACCAGTTGACACTCTCTAAACAAAAAGCCCAATGTCGGTGCGATGAAACCAGCTCAACGTATTAATCTTTGGATGCATTTGAAGCGCTCTTGAACAGTCTGCAAAATAAAAGTTTTTTTTTATGTTTTTTTAAGAAAATCAACATGGAAATTGTGATATTGAAATATATTGATAGCGCGGGACATTTTGTTGAAATGCGGGACTGCCGTCTGGTCAGTTTACCTAACACAGATTTCAAAACTATGGAGCCAGGGGAAATCAGCATTGCAAAATAAATGCAAGCAGCGGGTACTTTTGTATTCTCATGCATTTTTGCCGAACGGAATGAGTTTCCCTAACACAGACTTCAAAACCACGGAGCCTGGGAAAATTGCCATTGCAAAATAGATGCAAGCTGCGGGTACTTTTGTACTCGTTTGCGTTTCTGCAAACCGGAATGTGTTTTCCCAACACAGATTCCGAAACCAAGAAGTTGGGAAAATCGGCATTGCATATACATGCAAATCGGCAGTACTTTTATACCCCCATGCATTTTTACACTCCAGAAGTCGTTTTGCAAACACGGTTTACAAAAGCGGGTACAAATGCAACGCTTTGGCTCAGTTATTCAAGACTGCATGTGGCTCATGTGACTTCTGTGACATACCGTTTGATGATTAGGCAAAATGTTGATAACTATTTGTTGCGATAACCACTACCATAATGCATGAATTGACCTAAATTGAGATTTGTTTGCCATTGAATTCGTAAATTGTTCCATTGATTCACTAGTTCAATCAATAATTCAGTCAATACAAAGATAGCTATATCCATGCTCAATGTGGAACCTCCGAGGTGCGATTTTTTTATATTTAATGATAAAAACACAAATGATTACTAAGCCAAGGCAGTCCTACGTCAAGCTTGCGGTTATATCATAGGTATAACCCACCCATAGTTAAAAAAAATGGATAGGTTATCACCCCTATTCTGTATTTCGTTGGATCTGTTAATCTTCGAACAGCAAATGGACAAAACGTTCGAAATAGGGAATGCAAAATTATAACTCGAACGAAATGGAAATCCGTCGGAATACAGAATAGGGCTGTATATCTATGAAACAACCGCAAAGTTGACGTGGTACTACCTTAGCTTAGCAATCATTTGTTTGTATTGATTAAAATTTTAATTGAATGAAACAATTTCCGAATTCAATTGAATTCAATATATTTGCTTTGTAAGTAAAGATTGTATAATGCCATGTAAGGTCAATTCATGCAATAGATTATGTTCTTCGTTACAAGTAAATTTAATGACGGTCCTTTTACGTTTGGTATGACATCTTGGTTTTGATGTCTGTGTTAGGCAAACACATTTCAGTCAAAAATGACCTCGATTTGCATGAATTTGCAATGCCGATTTCCCCAGACACCTTGGTTCAGAAGTCTTTATTAGGTAAACACATTTCAGTCGGAATAAAAATACCCCCGACTTTCATGCATCTGCAATGCCGATTTCTCTAACGCTGCTTGGGTTTGAAGTCTGTGTTAGGGAACACATTTCGGTGCGAACAACAGTCCTCATACTTTCATGTGTTTGCAATTCCGATTTCCCTAAGGCTGCTTGATTTTGATGGCTGTGTTGGGGAAACCGTTAATCGGGCCAATCAAAACGAGGTAGTTGGGGCGTTTAGATAACGCTTAACATTTTACAGTTATTCAATTGTTTATCTAATAAATAATAAAATTTTGTGATTTGCGATAGAAGCGTAGAAATATTCCGTATCAATTGATGCAAACATCTTTCCGATCCAGTAAGGAATGTTCGAGTTATAAGCATTCGGAATCTTTCATTTTTTCCTGCACGTTCTACCCCCCATATACTCCGGTTAGACCTAGTCCCACGTGAAAATACTACAATTGCAAAAACAATGGATTTTAATTTCGTAATTATGAGGGTTGTTCATAAAATAAGTTTCAGTGCCTCAGAAATCGCGGAAAAATAAAGTTAGAACAAAAAATAAGGTGATTTTCGTAATCTACGTTTTATTTTCTATTTTTCTACATAATCGCCGTAACGTTCGAGGCATAGCGTGGCACGAGTTTTTCTATTCCGAGAGCGAAGTGCGTAGCGTCCAACTTTTTGAAGTACGATGTAACTGCATCACGAATCTCTTCAGTGTTATCGAATCGATGACCGCCGAACGCCTGTTTCATCACCGGGAATAAATGATAGTCGCTAGGGGTGAGGTCTGGGGAGTAAGGACAAAAGGCCAGGTTCATTGACGGAAGGAGTGTTCCTCATCCACGATAATGCGGCCCCATTCTGCTCGCGTAACTCAAGAGCAATTGAAAAAATTCAAATGGACTGTGTTTGAGCATCCTCCTTACTCCCAAGACCTCGCCCTTAGCGACTATCACTTATTCCTGGTGATGAAACAGGCGTTCGGCGGTCATCGATTCGATAACACTGAAGAAATTCGTGACGCAGTTACATCGTACTTCAAGAAGTTGGATGCGTCGGAATAGAAAAATTCGTGCCACGCTTTGAAAAACGCCTCGAACGTTACGGCTATTATGTAGAAAAATAGAAAATAAAATGTAGATTACGACAATCACCTTGGTTTTTGTTCTAACTTTATTTTTCCGCGATTTCTGAGGCACTGAAACTTACTTTTTGAACGACCCTCGTATTAATTGTGTTTGTTTTTGATAGTTTACATGGTCTTGGACCAATGGGGGTTATATTTTTATATTAGGCTGTCAAAAAAGTCCTGCGGTATTTCCGCGAGGTGTCGTTGTAAGCGCGTAGTTCTAGTTGTATTCCTTGTATCGAGTCATACTATAGCTTGTTGGAAAGGTATTTTTGCGCGCTATAATATAGTCCTTGACAGTGTTTTGTTTGGTTAAGTCGTTCGTGAGTTATAGTGTCGCAAATATGGAGCAAAATAAAGAGAAAATCCGACATATTTTACAGTACTACTATGACAAAGGCAAAAATGCATCTCAAGCTGCCAATAAAATTTGTGCAGTTTATGGACCCGATACAGTTTCCATTTCCACCGCACAAAGATGGTTTCAACGTTTTCGTTCTGGTGTAGAGGTCGTCGAAGATACGCCACGCTCCGGAAGGCCGGTCGTCGAAAATAGCGACAAAATCGCTGAATTAGCCGAGAAAGACCGGCATAGTAGCAGCCGTAGCATCGGCCAAGAGCTGGGGATAAGTCATCAAACCGTTATTAACCATTTGAAGAAGCTTGGATTCACAAAGAAGCTCGATGTATGGGTGCCACACACGTTGACGCAAAAATACATCTTCGACCGTATCGACGCATGTGAATCGCTGCTGAATCGCAACAAAATCGACCCGTTTCTGAAGCGGATGGTGACTGGCGATGAAAAGTGGGTCACTTACGACAACGTGAAGCGCAAACGGTCGTGGTCGAAGCCCGTTGAAGCGGCTCAGACGGTGGCCAAGCCCTCATTAATGGCCAGGAAGGTTCTGCTGTGTGTTTGGTGGGATTGTCAAGGAATAATCTATTATGAGCTGCTTCCCTATGGCCAAACGCTCAATTCGGACCTGTACTGCAAACAACTGGACCGCTCGAAGGTAGCACTCATGAAGAAGAGGCCATCTTTGATAAACAGAGGCCGCATTGTCTTCCATCAGGACAACGCCAGGCCACACACTTCTTTGGTGACGCGCCAGAAGCTCCGGGAGCTCGGATGGGAGGTTCTTTTGCATCCGCCGTATAGTCCGGACCTTGCACCAAGTGACTACCACCTGTTTTTGTCCATGGCGAACGAGCTAGGTAGTCAGAAGTTAGCCACAAAAGAGGCCTGTGAAAATTGGCTATCCGAGTTTTTTGCCAATAAGGAAGCGAGCTTCTATAACAGGGGTATTATGAAGTTGGCATCTCGTTGGGAACAAGTAATCGAACAAAACGGCGCATATTCGACTTAAAACAGATGATTGTAACTAATTTTATGAACAAATGAAAATTCTAAAAATACCGCAGGACTTTTTTGACAGTCTAATATATATATTTTTAAATTTAGGTTTTTTTTGCATAACATATCTAAAAATCGGAGAGGTGTTTTTTAGGTTTTAATTTTTCAAATTTAACCGATGGTGCAAAAAATCAATTTTTCCACAATAAACATAGTTCGACAATGTTGTAGCCCAAGTTATTTTAATGAACATTCTAGAACAAAGTTTATGTTTCTATCTTTGAGTATAATCGATTTAGCGTCGTTTTTCTAAGTTGCATTGCTCTAACTACTATATTTAAATCATCTACATCAAAATTGTCTTCGGACAACTTTTAGAGCTTATCAAGATCAACATTTTGCGATGCAGAACTTGTCAATATATTAATCCTACTCAAAGTTATTGATGGGTTTTCACCCAAAATCTGACTACTCGTAATCTCGATGCTATTTCGTTGATTTATTCTCTCAAGTCCATATTCTTTCGATTATAGGTATGTGTGTATCTTATTGTTTACATCTCCAACTTTTTTGTTTTGACGTAGGACTACGTCTAACCGGAAGATATAGGGGGTGAAATGGAAATCTAGGCACTGAACAAGTAGGAAAAAATGCAAGATTTGGAACGCTTATAATTCGAGCATTTCTCAATAGATCGCAAAGGTTTTTGCATCAATTGATAGGAAATATATCTACGCATCTATCATAACGAATAACATTTCATTTTTCTTGAGATAAATAATTGAATAATTGTGAAATATCAAGCATTGTCAAAATGCACTATGTGCCCATTTTTGATTGGTCCATTTTGTGCTCCTCAAATCGTACCGACCAAAACGGGCAACCAGAGTAGCAGCGAAATAGAATGAAACACGATTGGAAAGGAAAAAGAAAAAAATGAACGAAATATTGGTCGCAGTCTCACACATCCGTAATTCTCGAGCCAGCCAGTCAGCTTAAAAATCCTCGTTCCGCTGCCGTAACGATCATTCTCATTCAAACCGTACACCACAGCGGTTCGCATCACAACACATCAACAAACCAACACAAGCAGCCATGTCTGGACATGGTAAAGGAGGAAAAGTGAAGGGAAAGGCAAAATCCCGCTCGAACCGTGTTGATCTGGAGTTCCCCGCAAGGGTAGCTAGGCCGAGCGCGTTAGTACCAGTGCACCAGTCCACCTAGCCGGCATTATATAGTTTCGGCCGCCGAAGTGATCGAGTTAGCTGGCAAAGCTGCTCGCGACGATAAGAAAACCCGCATTCGGAACAGAACACATTCGGTTCGGTGGACATCAAGACAACAGGCAGTTGCAGCGAGTGGCGAGTGGCAAACGCAATCGCAAAATGGCATCAGGTAGCAGAAGAAAAAAGTTTGTTCTTTATACAAACTGCTTTGGTGGCATATCCAGAACAAGGCGGCATCGAGGGCGTTCGAAATGGTTTTTTTCAGAACCACGAGTACTAAGTTTTCTAAATTGGAACCATTCAATAAAACAATGCGCTTTTCAGGGCCATTAAACCTTCCAAAAAAGAGTTTAGGAAATACAGCTCAATGCTTTCTAAAACATTATCCAAAATAATAATAAAACATAAATTGATTTTTTCATAATTTGTTTGCCAGGATCTGATGAGTATGTGAATTTTGCAGTTGTTCTGAGCTTATTAACTATCAATAAGCTCAGGGACTTTCCTGATTATTCAATTTTCACCAATTCTTAAATTGTTTCCAGGTTGAAAGTACAGTAATTTACAATTAGTATGACATTTAGCTAATTGGACGGACATGTAATGCGACTTATTTAATTGGACATTTTTGTAAACATAGGGATCCAAATTATGACCCCACATTGAAAGTCGACACTATACCACTGTCATCGCAAATGTTCAATTACAGGTTAAAATCGCCTCCAATGCGACACTGAGTGGTGCTTCGGCACGTCGCATTGAATGTAATTTACTGTACAACATGTCACAAAGCTGGATGGGAAGAAATTTTTGAACTGTGAAAGCTGTGGCGAGTGGCAACAAATCGCTAAACAGGAAGGTTTAGCCGAACAAGATGGAAATATCGAGTGATAACAAAACAATAAACTCTTTACATTGAAGATAATTTTGTCATCCTGAAAAGGACCCTTTTTAGCCTGCATGTGAATCCAACGAGCGAACGAATCGTAATGAATGTATTTTTTTGCCATCGCTCCCTTTTAACGCTCATTCGTTCGTCTCGTTGGACTCGCCCCTCTGGCTGAGTCTGCCGATTTGTCTCTATCCTGTGAGTATAAAACACGCGGACCCCAAAAAAATATCTTATTTTCTTTCAAACCGTAAACCCGTGTGGTTGTACGGCATCGGCATCGTGGACGTAACAAAGGAGGACAAGTTAAGGGAAAGGCAAAGTCTCACTCGAACCGTGCAGGTCTCCAGTTCCCTGTTGGTCGCATTCACTGATTGCTCCGCAAGGGTAACTAGGCCGAACGGATTGGTGCCGGAGCACCAGTATACCTAACAGCGATTATAGAGTTTCGGCCATCGGAGTGCTCGAGTTGGCTTGCAAAGCTGCCCACGACAATCAGAAAACCCGCATCAAGAACAGAGCAGCTTCGGTTCGGCGCTCATCAAGGCAACAATTAGTTTCAGTGAGTGGCAAAGTGTTTCTCCGGCACGTCGCATTAAATGTAATTTACTGAACAACATGTCACAAGCTGGATGGGAAGAAATTTTCCAACTGTGAAAGCTGTGGCGAGTGGCAAACTCAATAGCTAAACAGGAAGGTTTAACCTAACAAGATGGGAATATCGAGTGATAACAAAAACACAACACCAAAGGTTCTTTTCAGAACCATCAACATATTCATAAAGAGTAAACAGTGAACTAATCCATTTTTCAGGTAGATAGGTAGATATTCACGTAGGAGATGAAAATGAAACAATATATTTAAAATATATATTTAACAAAAGCTGTCCCCTTGTATAGTCCTACGTCACTCCGGTTATGTCCCCGACATTACCCACCCGTCTTTTTTATAATGCTTTTAATTTTATTTTTGATAAATGATCTATGGTTCTTAACGTTTTCATTTTTGACGTAGGACTACGTCTAACCGGAAGATATAGGGGGTGAAATGGAAATCTAGGCACTGAACAAGTAGGAAAAAATGCAAGATTTGAAACGCTTATAACTCTAGCATTTCTCAATAGATCGCAAAGGTTTTGGCATCAATTGATAGGAAATATATCTACGCGTCTATCATAACGAATAACATTTCATTTTTCTTGAGATAAATAATTGAATAATTGTGAAATATCAAGCATTGTCAAAATGCACTATGTGCCCATTTTTGATTGGTCCATTTTGTGCTCCTCAAATCGTACCGACCAAAACGGGCAACCAGAGCAGCAGCGAAATAGAATGAAGCACGATTGGAAAGGAAAAAGAAAAAAAAATGAAGGAAACATTGGTCGCTGTCTCACTCATGCGTAATTCTCAAGCTAGCCAGTCAGCTTAAAAATCCCCGCTCCGCTGCCGTAACGATCATTCTCATTCAAACCGTACACCACATCAGTTCGCATCACAACATATCAACAAACCAACCCAAGCAGCCAAGTCTGGACATGACAAAGGAGAAAAAGTGAAGGGAAAGGCAAAATCCCGCTCGAACCGTGTTGATCTGGAGTTCCCCGCAAGGGTAGCTAGGCCGAGCGCGTTAGTACCAGTGCACCAGTCCACCTAGCCGGCGTTATATAGTTTCGGCCGCCGAAGTGATCGAGTTAGCTGGCAAAGCTGCTCGCGACGATAAGAAAACCCGCATTCGGAACAGAACACATTCGGTTCGGTGGACATCAAGACAACAGGCAGTTGCAGCGAGTGGCGAGTGGCAAACGCAATCGCAAAACGGCATCAGGTAGCAGAAGAAAAAAGTTTGTTCTTTATACAAACTGCTTTGGTGGCAAATCCAGAACAAGGCGGCATCGAGGGCGTTCGAAATGGTTTTTTTTTTTTTCAAAACCACGAATACTAAGTTTTCTAAATTGGAACCATTCCATAAAACAAGGCGCTTTTCAGAGCCATTAAACCTTCCAAAAAAGAGTTTAGGAAATACAATTCAATGCTTTCTAAAATAATATCTAAAATAATAATAAAACAAATTGATTTTTTCATAATTTGTTTGCCAGGATCTGATGAGTATGAGTAATTTGGCAGTTGTTCTGAGCTTATTGATAGTTGGGGACTTTCCTGATTATTCAATTTTCACCAATTCTTAAATTGTTTCCAGATTGAAAGTACAGTAATTTACAATTAGTTCGAAATTTAGCTAATTGGACGGACATGTAATGTGACTTATTTAGTTGGACATTTTTGTAAACATAGAGATCCAAATTATGACCCCACATTGAAAGTCGACACTGTACCACTGTCATCGCAAATGTTCAATTACAGGTTAAAATCGCCTCCAATGCGACACTGAGGTGTGCTTCGGCACGTCGCATTAAATATAATTTACTGTACAACATGTCACGAGCTGGAAGAGAAGAAATTTTCCAACTGTGAAAGCTGTGGCGAGTGGTAAACGCAATCGTTAAACAGGAAGGTTTAGTCGAACAAGATGGGGATATCGAGTGATAACAAAACAATAAACTCTTTAAATTAAAGATAATTTTGTGATCCTGAAAAGGACCCTTTTTAGCCTGCATGTGAATCCAACGAGCGAACAAATCGTAATGAATGTATTTTTCTGCCATCGCTGCCTTTTAACGCTCTTTCGTTCGTCTCGTTGGACTCGCCCCTTTGGCTGAGTCTGCCGATTTGTCTCTATCCTGTGACCGTGTACCGCTAAAGTACAAAATGCGCGGATCCGCTGAAAAATATCTCATTCTCTTTCAAACCGTAAATTAGTGTGGTTGTGCTCGAGTTGGCTCGAGTTGGCTTGCAAAGCTGCTCACGACAATAAGAAAACCAGCCTACAGAACAGAGCACATTCGGTTCGATGGCAACAACTAGTTTCAGCGAGTGGCAAACGCAATCGCAAAACGGCAGCAGGTAGAAGAAGGAAAAAGTTTGTTTATACACACTGTTTTGGTGGCAAAACCAGCCACCGTAAAACACGGCGCTTTTCAGGGCCATTAAACCTTTCAAAGAAGAGTTATTAAAAGTTTTTCACAATACCAATGCATTCTAAAGTGACATAATATGACATATAATATAAACTGATTTATTTTGGTTATGCTTGTTCTTGAACTTATTGGTTTGGGGTCTTTTAAATTGATCATTCAGTTTTCACAAACCCATGCATGGTTTCCGAATTAAAAGTGGCTTCAAATTACAACACATTGTATGCAGGATGGCATTAACGAATTTTCTCGGTAGCTAGAACTGCTTTCTTTGGTTGATAACTTATGTTGAAAATTGACTGACGTTACATCTGCATTGTATAGAAACATAACTAAGGAGCAACATGATGAGCTATGTATTTCCTGCTGCTCTGTTCTTATTTTAAAGGAATCCTGTGTTAATTTACTGTTGGTTTTTCAGAACGCTTATAGCTCGTTTAATTCTCGACAGATCGTAGAGTTCGTCTCCAAAACCTCAGTTCTTTTTCATTTCTATTTACTTTGTTTGCGGAGATACAAATCTTACAATTCATTCGTTTCCGAAACCACAGTTTAAGGTACGGTAATGTGCTCAATAGTGAAATATATGATAGTGAATGAGCTGATGACACCCTATGCATTCACTATCACAACCATCATTTTGATTGTACGATATGTGTATACGCCAAAAGATGCCCGGCGTTGAACATTTAATAAGTACAAAGCCTTCAGAAAAAAATCAAGAATCAACTATGAGATAGTGAGAAAAAATTGAGAAAGTTTGTAAAAAAAAAGCAAAAACACAACACAAAAGGTTTTTTTCAGAACCCCCAACATGTTCAAAAAGAGTAAACATTAAACTAATCTATTTTTCAGGTAGATAGGTGGGTATTCACGTAGGAGAAGAAAATAAAACAATATATTTAAAAAATATATTTAGCAAAAGATGTCCCCTTTGTATAGTCCTACGTCACTCCGGTTATGTCCCCGACATTACCCACCCGTCTTTTTTTTCTTTAACGATTTCCCTCAAAACTCAAAAATACTCAGATGCACGCAATTCATAATTCCTTAGTTCGTAGGAGGTGATTATCTCTATCAAAAAATCGACAAGAAGAAGCTTCAAATAATATTTTATTATGAAATGTTATATGATTATTTATATTGTACCATTATTCGAAAGATGATACGGTTTTTATGTCTTTTTGAGAAACAACATTTGCATAGTTCTACTCACAGAAGATTTTCCCTATTCATAAACACGGCTCATTGAAGCTTTGTCGTTGCCGAGTCAGTTGAAAATAATTTCAGTTAATGAAAGACTCTTTTTGCATTAAACAGGGAAATTTAAGAAAAAAACAAGGTTTTCCTGTAGCACGAGAATTGTAGCAAAAAAGAGAATTAGCAGAGCGTAGTTTCGATCTACGGACCTCTGGGTTATGGGCCCAGCACGCTTCCACTGCGCCACTCTGCTACACATGGTAATTCGTTATCTTGGAATCATTATGGATAGAAACGTTAGAAACTATGGCAACAAATAATAGAGCATATTCATTCATATTATTCTCGTTTGATTGAATGAATATAGGCTCTGGACAAAACATTGCTATCATTTCCTATGACGATTATTGCCAATTTTGGATTGTAGATAAACTCTATTGAATTTATTAGTTTAGCTGTCGTCTATTTTACACAAAGCTTTCTAATAAAATTTTCAACGGGTTTAAATTTTCCATGCTACATTTTAGCCAGGAACTCTTGTTCATTGTTGAGAATAAGCTGAATGTCAAAGGTACGCATGTTCCAAAAATCGTGATTTACAAGGCTATATTGAAACACATCTGTTGTATTTCACTTTTTATGAAGTGTTATCACCATCGTGTAGGGCGATAATGAAGATGACGTTCTGTCATTTTCCTCGTAAACCGTTGAATCTGAGCACATGAAACGAACAGCTGTTTCTTATCAGCGAGCCTACATTCATCGAAATACTTACTTGTTCGGCCATCAAAACTAATACAAAGGCAACCTGCTTTGTATCCAAGGAACGCTTTATTTGCAACGTCGCATCGAGTGCTTCGATTGTTGCGCATCGCCTAAATGCGACGCATGTGAATAGTTCGTTGTGTTGCAGAGTAGGGAATGCTCAAAGTGTATTTAATTTGAACCCGTATACCGTTTTGTCCCATATTCCGAACAGTCTCAAATTCCGAACACTTCATTTTTAGATGTAAATTTATTACAATTTCATGTTATAAATAATTGAACAATGAAACCCTGACATTCTTTGATGTAAAAGCTACATTTTAACATTATTTACAGGCATTGATTTAGCCTATAATTTAAAATATTAAACATTTGCAAAAAAGTGAGAGTCAAAACCAAAGATAAAATGCTTGCGTTAGCAAGTTTCGTAAAAGACAAGCATCATAATTTTTTTTAGTTTTTGTAGTTTTTTCCACTATTTTGTTTGCTGTTTTCATGTTAAGTGCTAGAAAAGGTGAGAATCTACAATAAATGGATGAAAAAAAAGACATTTTGTGCAGAAATATTCATTAAAATTAGCATTGAAGTAGTGTTCGGAATTTGAATCAAGTTTCTATGCATGATTCAAATTCCGAACACTTCATTTAAATGTAAATTTACTAAACTTTATTGGTACAAATAATTGAATAATGAGAGCCTTGACATTCTATGGGTTATAGGCTTCATTTTAACATCATTTACAGGTATCGATAAAGCCTATTATTTATAATATTAAGCATTTGCAAAAAAGTGACAGTCAAAATTAATGATAAAATGTTTACGTTAGCAAATTCCGTAAAAGACAAAGGCCATTATTTTTTCAGTTTTTGTTGTTTTTTCAACTATTTTGTTTGCTGTTTTCCTGTTAAGTGCTAGAAAAGTAAGAATGTAAATGGATGAAAAAAAATAATATTTTATACAGAAATATTTATTAAAATAAGTATTGAAGTAGAATTCGTAATTTGAATCGAGTTTCGACGTTTCGATTCGAATCCCGAACACATCATTTTTAAATGGGAATTTCAATGTTATAAATAATTTCCTAATCAAAACCCTAACATTCTTTGGTTTGTAGGCTTCATTTTAAAATTCATTTACAGGTATAGATACTGCCTTTAATTTATGATATTAAACATTTACAAAAAAAAGTTACTATCGAAAACCAGTGATAAAATGTTTGCATTAGCAAATTCCGTCGAAAGCAAGCATCGTGAATTTTTCGATTTTTGTATTTGAATTGCTGTTTATATGTTCGTTCGGTAAGAATCTCGTTACGAATCTACTATAAATTGTTACAAAAAATCTTTTATGGGAAAATCTTTATTAAAATTAACGTTAAAGTAGTGTTCGTAATTTGAATCAAGTTTCGACATATGAATCGAATTTCGAAAGAAAATGTTTGAACTCTTTTTTTCCGGCAAATACAACGATAGTTCACAATCTAGGGTACAAGGACAATCCAATTCTGGTGCAACAGTATAAAAACAACATTTGTTAACAAATGTTTGCATGCTCTTTCCTTGCAAAACGCAGGTCGCAGGTGCAAACCAACGAGAGTAAAATTGATTTTATTAGCCAGGTCTTCAACTAAAACCACAATAACAAAACCGGGGTCCTGAAGTAACAGGGCGAACTCGATTATTATATTACATTTTTATAAAACATATCCAAAAATCGTGTTGTTTTTTGTTTTTGAATTATAATTTTTCAAAGTTAATCGTTGGCCTAAAACTCATGTTTCCCTTTTTTTTTTTTTTTTTTTTTTTCCAAAAATGACGTTTTTCAAAAATTCATAACTTTTGAACTACCTAACAGATTTGGATAATCGACATATTAAATTTAAGTCAATGAGCTAGTCTTCTTTGAAAAAATATTCAATTTGCAAAAAAAATGGAATCCTATTCGCATAGATCTCGTTTAGTCGCATAGGAATATCGAACGAAGACTAAATCATGTTAAATTTGAAAAATAATAAATCGAAAGCGATAAAAAAACACACCTCTAATTTTTGGATATGTTATGTAAAAACTCCTCAGCTTTCAAGAAAAAATATAAAAATATATTGCACCCTTGGTCCCGAAACCATGTAAACAAGAAAAATCGAACACAATCTAAATTACGAAAACCAAATCGAATTTTCTTGCGAGTAAAATATTTTTCTACGAAAGACTAGCTTATTCACTTTAACTCGATATATCGATCATCTGAATCGGTTCAGTAGTTCAAAAGTTATGAATTTTTTAAACAAATACATTTTGGCTGTTCGGGATTTGAGATAAATGTGATTAATGTAAGTTTTAGATTTCCACCATGAAAATATATTTGTGAATCATTTTTTTTGAAGTCAAACGAAAAAGAAGGCTCTATTGTATCCAAAAATCAAATCAATTTCGCGATAAAGTACCATTTTGAGGAATGAGACACTGTTTAATGGCCACCAAAGCTTAAGTGGTCGGAATTTGAGACAAAACGGTAACAATGACGACTGACCTAAATTTGGGAAACAAAAACCGAATATCATAATTGATTCTGAAATGTACTACTGGTGTAGGGGAAGTGCGAGTCAGGGTTGCCATAATAAAATCTGTGTTTTTGGTCTGAAAAAATCCTTCAATCTTAGTGTGTTCTCGTCATTTTTCCCGTATTTAATTATAAGATTGAGCATAGTTTTTGCAAAATAATTCGGCGCTGATGATGGCATAAGATGGCATTGATGAGCGCAATAAAAGTTCACACAGTTACTAGGGTAAGATTTGTTGGCGCTGCGCTACTTTAACTCTCTTAACCCTCCTGTACTCGCGTGCAAAATCATTATTATTTGAATTTATTTGAAAAAAAGGGTATAATTGAATAAAAAAAAACTCCAGAACATATGTTTTCTCCGTTTGAATTCAGTTTTATAAATAACATAAAAACGTATTGATCGATTGTGGTTTCATTGGAGTAAGAATCAGAACATACCATAATTGCGTGCTTGAGACAAAGATATTTTTCACATTTGCAGTTGTAGCGTGTTTTTGGGTCTTTTTTGAAGAAAATAACGTATAACAACCTTCTAGATAGTTACCAGTTACCAGTTCTGGAATTTCGAGTTTTCCTATATCTAATGTTCATTGTTTCTGTGTTCTTGGTTAACAAAAATTTCTAGGAACTTCCTGCGACTTGTTTTATCGTCGATATTGTTCAGCTCATATAGGGAAAAGTAGGTAAAGACGGACACTGCGGGTGAGATGGACACTTTTAATATTTCATTAACTAAAATTTTTTGAAATATTTTAGTTTTGTAAATACTTTCAATAAAGTGTATCAATACTTTCGAGACACACTGTTGATTTCCAGCGAGCGAACTGTCAAGCTTGTAAACAAAACAAAAATTATCTTCGCGGGTGCACCATTCGATGTAATTTTTACTCCGTAGAAAATAGCGAAAAGTTCGTGATTTTTTGTTTTTTACGTGTTCCTCCAACGGGTAAGTGTTCATTTAGTCCATCATTAACTATCCTGTGATAAATCAGAGGGTTTTCAACGCTTATAGGAAGAGCTACGGTCATTCGAAAAAAAAGCTGCCAGTTCGGGCAAGACGGATACATTAAGGTAAGGAAAGACGGACACTAGTATTTTCCTAGGGTATTTAACAAAACTTTTTGGTTTTACTATAAAGATGCCTACAAATTACAAGCGCAAGAGTAACCGGCAGTCATTGACCGCTCAGCAGTTGGCCATTAAGGCTGTAAAAAGTGGATCGCCGGTGAAGACAGCAGCAAGAAGTTACGCAATTCCAAGATCCACACTGATTCGCCACCTCACAAGTCCAACTGTATCAACTCGGCTAGGACCTCTTGATTCCGTATTCAATTCTCAACAAGAAGAGGAGCTGGTACAACATCTGTTGGATTTGGAAAAGAGGTTCTATGGAATAACGATGACTAATGTTCGAAAGCTTGCTTTTGATCTGGCCGAAAAAAATGGATTGCCACACCTGTTCAACAAGTCTACCAAGATGGCTTGAAAAGCTTGGCTAAGCAATTTTCTGAAACGAAATCCCAAATTATCGTTCCGTAAACCTGAAGCTACCTCTGCCGCCCGAGCCAGAGGCTTCAATAAGCCAGCAGTATCTGCGTTTTACGATTTGCTGGAAGAAGCGCTGAAAGATCCCAAATTGACGCCAGATCGTGTTTTGAACGCCGATGAGACTAGTGTTTGTACCGTTAGTATTTGTTTTGGCATTGTAGTTAGTTTAAAAATCAGTTTAATTTTTTATTCATACTTTCGTTCCTCCGAAGAAGTCGAAGGTAGCGGCATTGAAAGGCAAAAAACAGGTTGGTGGTATTACATCTGCGGAACGCGGAGAAACAGCTACGGCAGTAATGTGCATGTCCGCAACCGGACATGAAACCTGCATTCATCAAGGCGGCTACGTCTGCTCAATACGCTGACACTTTGAAGAAGGCGAAAGCATCGAAAGACATTAGATCCATCAAAAAAGAACAAACACAACGCTCTTCGAAGAAGCCCAAGCAAAATAAGGGCAAAGGGGACACCTCATCTGATAATCTATGCAAGAAATGCGGAAGCCAGTTTTCTGATTCAGATTTCGGAACAGGTTGGACAATATACTTACAATGCCTTTCATGGTTCCTCGCTGAATGCTTTACTTCTGCTGCATCTATTTGTCAGAACTGCTCTTTTTTTTTATCCAAAATATATATTTTTATTAAGGCTCATATGGCGTCAACCTGACGGAGCCGGGAGTTCAATATTTCGACAATGTTTGCCTTATAACTATGTTAGTAATATGTAACCGATTACTCGCGGTTGGCTCGAGGTTAGTATTACAAGTGTTTTCGTAATTGTGATGTTGCTGTCTCCAATGCTCTGTACCTGTGCCCGACACGGGATACTTCCATTTGGGATGCAGCTGACCATTAATCAGCAACGCCCCCTAGTCTGTACCCCATATCTAGCGTGGTGCGTCTTCTCGACTCGAGGAATCCAGGATAGAATGGTCACTAGCCGGCGCAAACATCAGCTCGTGTAGAGTTGTCATGAGCGATACAACCTTTGGCTCTTGTTGAATGATCAGTGGACTGCACAACCTTCGGCCCGTGCATCTGTAAAGAGTGTGTGTATGTATTGCCGCGACTAAGTAAAAGTTTATCGATCGGATAGGAGGGATATGAAACGGGGACACAACGAAGGAAACATCATTAAACGTTGACATCGGCGTTTCTGAGGAACAGGTATAGATGAAGCAGAAGATCAGGATCCCGGCTACCTAAGGCTACCCGGACGGGGATATCCGATTGTCTGCCTTGTGCTCTCAGTGCTCTAGAGAGCTGAGAGCGAGCAGCATGGAACCGGATACACGACCAGACAACATGCTCGATGTCGTGGTAGCCATCGCCACAATCACAAAGATTGTTTGCTGCGAGCCCAATGCGATAGAGATGCGCGTTTAGGTTGTAGTGATTGGACATAAGCCGAGATATCACGCGAATGAAATCACGACCGACATTCAATCCCTTAAACCAAGCTTTCGTCGAAACCTTAGGGATAATCGTGTGTAACCAGCGACCGAACTCATCTTCACTCCACATGCGCTGCCAACTAACGAGTGTGTCCTGACGAGGAATGTGAAAAAATTCATTATAGGCAATTTGCCTTTCAAAAAGTGTGCCTTCTGAAGCGCCCACCTTAGCTAGCGAGTCCGCTTTCTCATTCCCCGGAATCGAGCAATGAGAGGGAACCCATGCTAAGGTAATCTGCTCTTGATTCTTCTTTTTTTCTTGTTTTTTTATTCCCACTGAAAATTGAATTAATTTAAATACTCAAATGAACTTAAACCATCGATGATTTTTTTTTAACGCTTTATAAATAAACTTTCGTTTTGAAATATTTTTAAGTGTATCATTAAACTTTACAAATGAATTATCGTCTTCCTAGGAGGTCATTTAAAATATGCGTGGACAGGTTGTTGGCTATTTCAGATCCTTTTCCTTCCTTTGCGAGGACAATGGCCCGCAAAAATCCAGAAATTTTTGCATGGAGTGTATGTATTTGACCTCTTCTGTCGTTACCTTCCAAGGATGAAACTGTCCAGGAACAACATGAGCAGCCTTTCGAATCGTAGCGTAATTCAAGAACACTCCCCAATGCTGAAAACACTAAAATACGTACAAAAACTACAACTTTTCCGTAAGTGTCCATCTTTCCCACCTTAGTGTCCGTCTTACCCATTCCAGATGTCCGTCTTTCCCGATCATGTGAAGAAATAGTATTTCGATGCATTTTTTTCAATGACCTAGAATACATCAATGTTGGAATAAATTTACTAGTATCAACGGTAATTATGATAGAAAAGGACCTGAAGTTTCAATTTGTACAACAACTGCGAATATGTGTAAAAATTGAGATTACACCTTAGGGTGTCCGTCTTTACCTTCTTTCCCCTATTATAGAAAAAAAAAACCGAAGCTGTAACTGTAAAAATAACCATAAGCCACCGATTAATTTATAGTTTACAGTTTACAATTCTTCCGCAAGTGTAATTATTTCACAAATATGTATATGTGTGAGCATTGGATTTAGTGTACAACTATACGAATGTGAAACATTTGTACTTTACTTTTACACGTATGAATCTAACCATGGATATATCGACGACTGGTTAATATATGAATCCGTTCAATCCGGTGACAAAAAGGACTAAAATCAAATAAGAATAGTCCGAAAATGATATTATGCATTATATTTAATAAATATTCCACGCCACTGACATTAATTTATACATTTTATTGAACAATATTCTAAAATAGGAAAAAAGTCATTTGTTCAAAAAAGTTACTCCTATACTCGCGTCGGTGTCTCAGACCGAAAGTGGTGAAAAAGTGATACACGTCCCCTTCGTACCAACTCATACGATACGCTAATCGATGACGAACAACGAATGACGAAGCTAGAGAGAATCGCAATGTCGTAGTGTTGATGTTTCCTGAGAAATGAACGAATTATTGATTTCTCGGTCTCTCAGACCTTTGCACGAGTATAGTGTTAAGTGTTAACCGTCATGGTGTTTCGTTGAAATTAATCGAATGTGCTAAACTATTTACGGTTGAAGCATAAAAATGATTCCCTGGTGGTGGAGGAGACTGGGAAGAAGAATTCAGGGTCTGCAGGAGTAAAATGCGGACTTGAAGAAGGTGGTCTCAGCTCCCGTTCTAAAATAGTAGTATTCAAATTCAGAGTGCCAAGGAAAATATACCATACTAGTGGTCAATGATTCTATAAATATACTTCTTTTGAATTAAATACAGGGACCAAGCAGAAATATTCCAACAAATCAGCTATTTCAACAACATTCGAAGAACGGGTAATTTTGAACAGAAAAAATTTATGTTGGTACACTGAGAATATTGGACATCATATTCATGTTGTGCTCTTTTTTCAATCGTCCTCAAAAAATAATGAAATGGTAAATTTATCTATATACTGAAATACCATCTCATTCAAATACCATTATTCTGCACCATGTTTATTTCAAAATTATATTTAATGTAACTTTTATAATTATGACATCATATTTTTTATTATAAATGTCTGTTCTTTTTGATTACAAGAAATAAATATTCACTCGATTAATCGAAAACTGAAAGACAATTATTCGAATGAATTGAATATTCAAAAATGACCTCACGATTTTTCGTCAATCGAATAAACGGAAAATTTAGACATCTCTATTTGTAGTCAAATCCCTTTCCACAATTCTCTGTATATTTATACCGTTTCCCCTCGCGTACTTATTGACGACACGGTTACACCTTTAGTATATATATAGGGTGCCAATGAAAATGGTCATCTCTAATTTCAAAAAAGTTACCTCATAAAAAATGTCCACCACCTCGAAAAAACACCCTATGCCAAATATAAACTCAATCAGACTCCGGTCAAAGTTTAAGTTTTTTGAAAATCGAAAAATCACCCAACGGGAGAGTAAGGAAATCGGGGATCTCGAATTTTTTTTTTGTCAAAAATCGACACTCTGGGACGTAGTTTTTATTCGGAATACGAAACGAAACGTATGATTTTGGGTACCAATGGAAATAGTTATCTCGATTTTTCAATCGGAACTTGTTGCGAAATGTTGATTTGGACGATAATATACCCTTTGCAAAATATTAGCTCATTCAAACTTCGTTTGTTAGTGTCCCAAACGTATAAATTTGAGTTTTTTTGAAAAAAGGAAAAATCTGCGGGGCTTTTCAAAAAAAATTATTGATGCCAAATGTTTTAAAATTGCATTACTCGTTGAGATTTACTGTTACATCGAAAATAAAAATGGAAAAAAAATTTTTTTTTGGCAGTTTGTGGTTTTTTCGCCTAAAAAGACGATTTAAAAAAAAATTTTTTTTTGAGATAACCGTAAATCTTGATGTGCCATTCAATTTTAAGAAATTTGGCATCAAAAAATTTTTGAAAACTCCGATTTCCGATGATTTTTCGGTTTTCAAAAAACTCAAATTTTAATGCCTGCAACACTAATAAATGAACTTCGAATTAGCTGATATTTTGCATAGGGTATATTATCGTGCAAATCAAACCGAAAGTCCCAGAGTGTCGATTTTTGACAAATTTTTTTTTTAGATAACACTAGATCTCGACGTTTCATGCAATTTTAAGACATTTGGCATCCACAGTTTTTTTTTCGAAAATCCCGATTTCCTCTACTCCCCCCTTGTGTGATTTTTCGATTTTTAAAAAAATTCAAACTTTGACCGCTTTGCGTCACTCTCCCTTAAGTCCGATTGAGCTGATATTTGGCGAAGGGTGTTTTTTCGAGGTGATAAACATTTTGTATAGGGTAACTTCGAAATTTTAGGGTCGATTTTCTCCCATACATTCATTGGCATCCTAATATATACACACCTTGATTGAGATAGGAACAAGGCGCTTATATCAATGTATAATAGGTGAAGCAACATCATCACTTCAACAAAAAGGGGATTACGGTTAGTGGAGCGGGGGTTGTTTGTTTTGTTATTGCTAGGATACGCCCTTTTTGCATTTTCACATGCAAAAGTAGTGGAAATGAGAATGAAATTCTACAAAATCATCCCTTCTTTTTCACATAAGTTCGCGAAAGCCGAACATGGTAGGCATCGTTCGAATAAGCTTCGTAGCCTGGGTTGCCAATAATATTTTTGAAAAAACTGGAAGATTGCTCTTAAAAAAACTGGAAGAAAACTGGATCCTGTAAAACCTTTTTATTTTTTATGAAGACCGGCTATGATTTATCTAAATAAATTTTTTACCAATTTTAATGCTTGAGAAATAGAATGCTTCGTGTAATATTTGTATGTTGTTCATAAAACTGTAACTGTAATTACTGTGAAACAATATTAAAGGGATGATTTTATTTGGGCAAAACTTGAAGAGTTTCGTAATTATCGCTTCATAAAATCCATGAAATCGCTGATAGAAGAGCGTAGCAAAACTGCGTATAGTTCGATACCTCAAAAAGGTACGGATCAGAATGAGATACGAGGTAAAATATAAAAAAAAATACCATAAACAACTCAATAGTGTTATTTCAATACTCAAATAACCACAAACAACGTTGCTCAAGTATTACTTTGGTATTATCAAATTTCATATCAAAACACCGACGGATTGAACAAAATGGAAAGAACCGAATTACAACCTCGCCAGAGATCGATCCAAGGTCGAATGATAAATGTCAGAAAATAAAATTACATAAGGAATAGGGACAGAGGGACAGATAATATTTATCACTGTAAATTTATTTTATTTGAAATGGATAAAACTAGGGCATACATATGAAAAACTGGATAAAACTGGACGATATTCCAGAAAACTGGAAGATTTTAGGGTTCAACTGGATGACTGGATCGAGAAAAAAAACTGGAAGAATCCAGTTTAAACTGGAACATTGGCAACGCTGGTCGCAGCGGTTCGTAGAGAGCCGCCGGCAGCGTTCTGATGCTGTTTGTAAACAATACCGACAGCAATTTCAATATGGTTGAAAATGCATTTCATATGATTGTTTCACCTGGTATATAGAGAGGCGCCTTGGACAGGAATAGGAAATAAGTTATGTCACACTTTCATATGAAAACCGAAGAAGGGAATTGAACTCGCGTCTAGCGTAATTACCAGCTGTTACCAGCATTCAGTGAACGGAACCCGATCGGAGGACACACCTGACATTGACACACAGATCCATTACAGGTTAAACCCTTCTCGTACTATTTAATACGTCACATATCAAGTGAATTCACTACTCTTCTGAGAGTTCTAGCGCCCTATGTTATGCAAGTACAGCATGAGTGAGACTCGATTTTGCACGGAAAGGGTTAAGTTATGTTAGAAAAAGAAAAAAAATCTTATGGATTTAATGCATACACATCTTTCCAGCGAAGGACCGATCCTGAGAGCAAACCTAGTGTCAAGCTTGATTTTGCTATGGAAGAGCACCACCTGAAGGGTGCATATTTGTTAGTAACCCAATCTTTTTTTTCATAACCAGAAAAAAATTGATAAACACTAATCCACACAGTACCTCGTTAACCACAAATAAATCCAATACAACGTAAGGTAAAATAGAACAATACTTGAACTGGATATTGAAAATCTAAAAATTTTGGTAGGCCAAAGAAGAAGTCTATATAAATAAAAATGTAAGGCAAGGCTGGCTGTTGGTAAGCGGAAAACGCGAAGAAGGGATGATACAATTTTAGCCTTCTTTATTTTTTTGTATTAATCTCTTCCCGTAGATCAATATAGTGGAGAGAGAAACCGGAAAATTTTCGGAAAACTCCGAAGGAAGGTCGGAAAATTCGGAAAATTGAATTCCCACATGTTCGAAAATTACATCATAGTAAGCGTTGTTAGTCCATTCGGTGTTTGCGCTATCAAAATTGATCTTTGTTCGTAAGTGGGAATGGATTTCCAGGCGAAATAACGAATTTCCATATCTTATATCTATATAAATAAAAATGTAAACCCGAAGAAGGGATGGTCCGATTTTAGCCTTCTTTATTTTGTCGTATTCGTCTCTTCCCGTAGATCAATATAGTGGAGAGTAAAATCGAAAAA
Source organism: Toxorhynchites rutilus septentrionalis (assembly GCF_029784135.1). Classification (NCBI taxonomy): domain Eukaryota; kingdom Metazoa; phylum Arthropoda; class Insecta; order Diptera; family Culicidae; genus Toxorhynchites; species Toxorhynchites rutilus. The sequence continues at coordinate 321,510,557 of NC_073745.1, read as the reverse complement.
TTTTCGGAAAATCCTGAAGGAAGATTGGAAAATTCGGAAAATTGAATTCCCACATGTTCGAAAATTACATCATAGTAAGCGTTGTTAGTCCATTCGGTGTTTGCGCTATCAAAATTGATCTTTGTTCGTAAGTGGAAATGGATTTTCAGGCGAAATAACGCATTTCCATATGGTCGGTGTTAAGGTGAAGGTGGAAGCTAGCCATTGTAGTAGTATAGGTAAACCCACGTGTAAAAATGGCGTAATAGTGTTTGTGAGAGAAGAGCAAAGCACACGTAAATAGATCAATCTACTTATCAGACTGTGTGGGGCATCATTGACACGAGTCTTGAATACATTTGATGAAAAAATAACAATTCAATACTAAAGTAGAATGTATGAACGATATGTTCCGATGAACAATTGCAAACATAAATATATATATAGAAGGTGCATTTGCATATGAAGTAAAATTCTGATTATACGGGAGCGTAACATGAGCAAATTTATAAAACATACGAATTGGGGCTCTTTTGGTATTGTTTTCACATATTCACTTTGGAGAGCCATGACCCCTCTCTTCGTTGGCCGTGGCATTTTGATTGAATGTAATACTTTTCCGTTTACTGCTTTTGAAAGCATAGGCAGCCGTGGCAGTGTTCCGAGCTCTGCAATACACTTTTCTTATCCAATGTTAAAGTTTCTAAAACTTACATTATGGACCCATTAAACGTAAAAAAAAAAAATGTATTGATATCAACACAATTTTATTCTATTGATTTTCATGACATGAAACGCTATGACTCAGAAATTACATTTTGACGTAGGACTACGTCTAACCGGAAGATATAGGGGGTGAAATGGAAATCTAGGCACTGAACAAGTAGGAAAAAATGCAAGATTTGAAACGCTTATAACTCTAGCATTTCTCAATAGATCGCAAAGGTTTTGGCATCAATTGATAGGAAATATATCTACGCGTCTATCATAACGAATAACATTTCATTTTTCTTGAGATAAATAATTGAATAATTGTGAAATATCAAGCATTGTCAAAATGCACTATGTGCCCATTTTTGATTGGTCCATTTTGTGCTCCCCAAATCGTACCGACCAAAATGGGCAACCAGAGCAGCAGCGAAATAGAATGAAGCACGATTGGAAAGGAAAAAGAAAAAAAAATGAAGGAAACATTGGTCGCTGTCTCACTCATGCGTAATTCTCGAGCCAGCCAGTCAGCTTAAAAATCCCCGCTCCGCTGCCGTAACGATCATTTTCATTCAAACCGTACACCACATCAGTTCGCATCACAACATATCAACAAACCAACCCAAGCAGCCAAGTCTGGACATGACAAAGGAGGAAAAGTGAAGGGAAAAGCAAAATCCCGCTCGAACCGTGTTGATCTGGAGTTCCCCGCAAGGGTAGCTAGGCCGAGCGCGTTAGTACCAGTGCACCAGTCCACCTAGCCGGCGTTATATAGTTTCGGCCGCCGAAGTGATCGAGTTAGCTGGCAAAGCTGCTCGCGACGATAAGAAAACCCGCATTCGGAACAGAACACATTCGGTTCTGTGGACATCAAGACAACAGGCAGTTGCAGCGAGTGGCGAGTGGCAAACGCAATCGCAAAACGGCAACAGGTAGCAGAAGAAAAAAGTTTGTTCTTTATACAAACTGCTTTGGTGGCAAATCCAGAACAAGGCGGCATCGAGGGCGTTCGAAATGGTTTTTTTTTCAAAACCACGAATACTAAGTTTTCTAAATTGGAACCATTCCATAAAACAAGGCGCTTTTCAGGGCCGTTAAACCTTCCAAAAAAGAGTTTAGGAAATACAATTCAATGCTTTCTAAAATAATATCTAAAATAATAATAAAACAAATTGATTTTTTCATAATTTGTTTGCCAGGATCTGATGAGTATGTGAATTTGGCAGTTGTTCTGAGCTTATTGATAGTTGGGGACTTTCCTGATTATTCAATTTTCACCAATTCTTAAATTGTTTCCAGATTGAAAGTACAGTAATTTACAATTAGTTCGAAATTTAGCTAATTGGACGGACATGTAATGTGACTTATTTAGTTGGACATTTTTGTAAACATAGAGATCCAAATTATGACCCCACATTGAAAGTCGACACTGTACCACTGTCATCGCAAATGTTCAATTACAGGTTAAAATCGCCTCCAATGCGACACTGAGGTGTGCTTCGGCACGTCGCATTAAATATAATTTACTGTACAACATGTCACGAGCTGGAAGAGAAGAAATTTTCCAACTGTGAAAGCTGTGGCGAGTGGTAAACGCAATCGTTAAACAGGAAGGTTTAGTCGAACAAGATGGGGATATCGAGTGATAACAAAACAATAAACTCTTTAAATTAAAGATAATTTTGTGATCCTGAAAAGGACCCTTTTTAGCCTGCATGTGAATCCAACGAGCGAACAAATCGTAATGAATGTATTTTTCTGCCATCGCTGCCTTTTAACGCTCTTTTGTTCGTCTCGTTGGACTCGCCCCTTTGACTGAGTCTGCCGATTTGTCTCTATCCTGTGACCGTGTACCGCTAAAGTACAAAATGCGCGGATCCGCTGAAAAATATCTCATTCTCTTTCAAACCGTAAATTAGTGTGGTTGTGCTCGAGTTGGCTCGAGTTGGCTTGCGAAGCTGCTCACGACAATAAGAAAACCAGCCTACAGAACAGAGCACATTCGGTTCGATGGCAACAACTAGTTTCAGCGAGTGGCAAACGCAATCGCAAAACGGCAGCAGGTAGAAGAAGGAAAAAGTTTGTTTATACACACTGTTTTGGTGGCAAAACCAGCCACCGTAAAACACGGCGCTTTTCAGGGCCATTAAACCTTTCAAAGAAGAGTTATTAAAAGTTTTTCACAATACCAATGCATTCTAAAGTGACATAATATGACATATAATATAAACTGATTTATTTTGTTTATGCTTGTTCTTGAACTTATTGGTTTGGGGTCTTTTAAATTGATCATTCAGTTTTCACAAACCCATGCATGGTTTCCGAATTAAAAGTGGCTTCAAATTACAACACATTGTATGCAGGATGGCATTAACGAATTTTCTCGGTAGCAAGAACTGCTTTCTTTGGTTGATAACTTATGTTGAAAATTGACTGACGTTACATCTGCATTGTATAGAAACATAACTAAGGAGCAACATGATGAGCTATGTATTTCCTGCTGCTCTGTTCTTATTTTAAAGGAATCCTGTGTTAATTTACTGTTGGTTTTTCAGAACGCTTCTAGCTCGTTTATTTCTCGACAGATCGTAGAGTTCGTCTCCAAAACCTCAGTTCTTTTTCATTTCTATTTACTTTGTTTGCGGAGATACAAATCTTACAATTCATTCGTCTCCGAAACCACAGTTTAAGGTACGGTAATGTGCTCAATAGTGAAATATATGATAGTGAATGAGCTGATGACCACCTATGCATTCACTATCACAACCATCATTTTGATTGTACGATATGTGTATACGCCAAAAGATGCCCGGCGTTGAACATTTAATAAGTACAAAGCCTTCAGAAAAAAATCAAGAATCAACTATGAGATAGTGAGAAAAAATTGAGAAAGTTTGTAAAAAAAAAGCAAAAACACAACACAAAAGGTTTTTTTCAGAACCCCCAACATGTTCAAATAGAGTAAACAGTAAACTAATCTATTTTTCAGGTAGATAGGTGGGTATTCACGTAGGAGAAGAAAATAAAACAATATATTTAAAAAATATATTTAGCAAAAGATGTCCCCTTTGTATAGTCCTACGTCACTCCGGTTATGTCCCCGACATTACCCACCCGTCTTTTATTGAGTGGTTTCTATAGCAGTTTCGCTGATGTTGTCTGGCATCAGTGTCGAAAAAATAACGATGCTTTCACCAACACAAACAAAACCATTGCCGAAGATTGAAAGATGAAAATTTAACTTTCAGAGCACTTGCTCGAGTTTTCCGACGTTTTTCACTATACAGTGCGACAGCAGATGAAAATTTAATATCTTGTGAGTAATCGATTAGAGTTTGGTTGATATTATTTGATAGGAAGTGTGCGAAAATGATCATTTTCTTCACACTGTTTCGCAAAGTTATTGATTTTCTGGCGAGGGGTGAGGGAGGGAGATGAAAGAAATGAGCGCCATTGTGGCAGCCATTTGTGGCTAGCTTCCACCTTCACCTTAAGTCAGACCGGACCAATATAGTTCTCAGAAATGTTAGCTACTCTCTGGCAATACTTTGACGTATGATAGTTGTAAAAAAACCTCAAGTATCATGCCAAAAAAGGCAGTTATTTGGCAGCCTATAGGTACATGGTCCACTCTGACTGAACCAAATGAAGCAATTTTTAAGAGTTGGATCACTATGACTGAACAATTTCGACATATTTCTCAATCTCAATGGTTAGAGAAAATGATTCTACTTCGTTTGGACAAGTGGGTTGAAGCGAACAATTTGCTGTCAAATACGCAGTTTGGCTTCCGCCGAGGTAAAGGGACAAATGATTGTCTCGCGCTGCTATCTTCTGAAATCCAAATCGCATTTGCTCGCAAAGAACAAATGGCTTCCGTTTTTCTCGAAATCAAAGGGGCATTTGATTCAGTTTCCATGGAAATTCTCTCAGAGAAGCTTCATAATAGTGGACTTTCACCAATTCTGAATAATTTCTTGTACAATTTACTGTCAGAAAAGCACATGAATTTCTCTCATGGCAACTCAAAATCTTCTCGTTACAGTTTTATGGGCCTACCGCAAGGCTCCTGCCTAAGCCCCCTCTTGTACAGTTTTTACGTCAATGATATGGATGAATGTCTAACTAGAGACTGCACGCTGAGACAACTTGCAGACGATGGAGTTATTTCCATCACGGGTACTAATCCCGCCATTCTGCAAAAATCCTTGCAAGATACCCTGAACCACCTGTTCGCGTGGGTTCTCAAGCTGGGTATCGAATTCTCTACGGAGAAAACCGAAATAATCGTTTTTTCTAGGAAGCACGATCCCGCCCAATTCCAGCTTCACCTATCCGGTAAAGCGACCAGGCACTCGATGTTTTTCAAGTACCTTGGAGTATATTTTGACTCTAAATGTACCTGGGGAATACACATTGCGTATTTGAAACAGAAATGCCAGCAAAGAATAAATTTTCTCCAAACAATTACCGGAACATGGTGGGGTGCCCATCCAGGAGACCTCATTCAGTTGTACAAAACAACGATATTATCAGTGTTGGAATATGGCAGTTTTTGCTTCCGATCAGCTGCCAGGATTCATATTCTCAAGCTGGAGAGAATACAATATCGTTGCTTGCGTATAGCCATGGGGTGTTTGCATTCGACACATACGATGAGTCTCGAAGTTTTGGCAGGAGTACCCCCGCTCACTCTTCGGTTCACAGAATTATCCTACAGATTTCTCATCCGTTGCAAGATCATGAATCCATTGGCGATTGATAACTTCGAAAATCTACTCCAACTGACTCCTCAGTCAAGTTTTATGTCTTTATACCATGAGTACCTTACCCACGACGTGCACCCTTCACCGGGCATCTCCAACCAAGTTTGCTTCCCATACTTTTGCAATTCCTCTGTCAATTTTGATCTGTCCATGTGACAAAAGATCCATGGAATCCCAGATCACCTACGCTCCGATTCTATTCCGCCGATATTTTCGGCAGAATATGGGAAAGTTAGATCTGATAAAATGTTCTTTACTGACGGTTCATTCATAAACGGGTCCACTGGCTTCGGCATCTTCAATGAAAATTCCAGTGCCTCTTTCAAACTCAAAGATCCTTGTTCCGTGTATGTCGCAGAACTGGGTGCGATATATTACGCATTAGGGATCATTGAAACATTGCCCATCGACCATTATTTTATTTTTTCAGACAGTCTCAGCTCAATAGAGGCAATTCGTTCAATGAAAGTTGATAAACGGTCATCTTATTTCCTAACAAGAATAAGACATCTATTGAGTGTTTTGGTCGAAAAATTATTCAAGATTACCTTAGCATGGGTTCCCTCTCATTGCTCGATTCCGGGGAATGAGAAAGCGGACTCGCTAGCTAAGGTGGGCGCTTCAGAAGGCACACTTTTTGAAAGGAAAATTATAACGAATTTTTTCACATTCCTCGTCAGGACACACTCGTTAGTTGGCAGCGCATGTGGAGTGAAGATGAGTTCGGCCGTTGGTTACACACGATTATCCCTAAGGTTTCGACGAAAGCTTGGTTTAAGGGATTGAATGTCGGTCGTGATTTCATTCGCGTGATATCTCGGCTTATGTCCAATCAGTACAACCTAAACGCGCATCTCTATCGCATTGGGCTCGCAGCAAACAATCTTTGTGATTGTGGCGATGGCTACCACGACATCGAGCATGTTGTCTGGTCGTGTATCCGATTCCATGCTGCGCGCTCTCAGCTCTCAAGAGACAATCGGATATCCCCGGCCGGGATATCTTAGGTAGCCGTGATCCTGATCTTCTGCTTCATCTATACCTGTTCCTCAGAAACGCCGATGTCAACGTTTAATGATGTTTCCTTCGTTGTGTCCCCGTTTCATATCCCTCCTATCCGATCGATAAACTTTTACTTAGTCGCGGCAATACATACACACACTCTTTACAGATGCACGGGCCGAAGGTTGTGCAGTCCACTGATCATTCAACAAGAGCCAAAGGTTGTACCGCTCATGACAACTCTACACGAGCTGATGTTTGCGCCGGCTAGTGACCATTCTATCCTGGATTCCTCGAGTCGAGAAGACGCACCACGCTAGATATGGGGTACAGACTAGGGGGCGTTGCTGATTAATGGTCAGCTGCATCCCAAAAGGAAGTATCCCGTGTCGGGCACAGGTACAGAGCATTGGAGACAGCAACATCACAATTACGAAAACACTTGTAATACTAACCTCGAGCCAACCGCGAGTAATCGGTTACATATTACTAACATAGTTATAAGGCAAACATTGTCGAAATATTGAACTCCCGGCCCCGTCAGGTTGACGCCATATGAGCCTTAATAAAAATATATATTTTGGATAAAAAAAATTTTTTTTTTCAATCAATTAACAGTTGTGAGTCAAAGTGTGTCATTCTGCTATGAAAATTAGAGCGAGAAGGATTATGAGGAACTGCATAAACATTTGTTTGCGTTCAGCATAATAGTCTCTGCCATCTGAATATGATTGCACAGTAAACAAGTTAAGCATAAACTTACCATTTTCAATCATCAAAGACAGTATTCGTCAATAGAATCGTCAAATTTAAATTCATTGTCGTCCCTACAGCCTGAATCGCACTCTGAAATAGTACATTTTGCGATCATTCACACTGAAGACCAGCATTTTTCACTGATCCGTTCAGTCAGAGTGGACCAAGCTTATTTTTCAATATACTCAGAATGTGCATATTTTACACTAACGGGTTCAAGGACATTTCGACAAGGTTTTGGTTTCAATTCAGCGCTGGGATATTATTTAAATTCAATATACAAATGATTGTCACATTGGTCCACTCTGTCTGCACATGATATAGAGACATTTCGCCATGGTAAATGGTACATAGTCCGCTCTGACTGCATACTATGAGGGATTTTTGTTGATCAATCATAACAATTTCGATCCGTTATTCCTGCTGCATGCGTGTTTTTCCAAATCTGATAAATGTGGTATGTAGCTTACATAATACTTAACCAAATGTAATCAATAACTCGAAAATTTGAATTTTGCGACTTGGTCCCTTCTGACTTAACACCGACCATATCTTATATCTATAAATAAAAATGGAAGGCCAAATGTGTTGGTAAGCGCAAAGCCCGAGGAAGGAATAGTTCAATTTGAGTTATCTATATTTCGTTGTATTCGTCTCTTCCCGTAGATCAATATAGCGGGGAGAAAAATCGGAAAATTCGGAAAATTGAATTCCCATATGTTCTACAATTACCTAAGCGTTGTTAATCCATTTGATGTTCGCGCTAACGAAATTGATTTTTGTTCGAAAGTGGAAAAAGATTTTCAGACGGAATAACGCATTCCTATATCTTCTATCCATATAAACAAAAATGGAAGGCCAAATGTGTTGGCATACCCTAAACCCGAGGAAGGAATGGTCCGATTTGAGCTGTCTTCATTTTGTGATATTCTCTGTATCAAAAATGTATTCCATGCAACGGAGAAACATGTTATTTCCAAATGCTTGAAGAATCTTGAACGAGAATTGTGTCTGAAAATAATTTTATATTATAAGGACGAATTTTTGTAGAAGTACTAGACAATTTATAGTAAAAGGAAATTGTAGAGGGTCAAAGGGTAATCAATTAATGAAGAGTTCAGTGATTGGACTCACTAACGTTCACTTAGTAAGAAAACGTGGATGTTCGAAAGTATTCAAATCAAAATACAGAATATGGGTCATAACCTACCCATTTTTGTGTGGGTTATACCTATGATATGACCGCAAGCTTGACTGCCTTTGGCTTAGTAATCATTTGTGTTTTTTTCATTAAATAAAAAAAATCTCACCTCGGAGGTTCCTCATTGAGCATGGATATCGCCGCTGCGCAGAGCTATCTTTGTATTGACTGAATTATTGATTGAACTAGTGAATCAATGAAACAATTTACGAATTCAATGGCAAACCAATCCCAATTTAGGTCAATTCATGCATTATGGTAGTGGTTATCGCAACAAATAGTTATCAACATTTTGCCTAATCATCAAACGGTATGTCACATAAGTCACATGAGCCACATGCAGTCTAGAATAATCGAGCCAAAGCGTTGCATTTGTACCCGTTTTTGTAAATCGTGTTTGCAAAACGACTTCTGGAGTGTAAAAATGCATGGGGGTATGAAAGTACTGCTGATTTGCATGTACAGGGTTTTCCAACTTTAAATTTCGAAAGTAAATTGAAATAAAACACACTTAGAATTCGAATTTCGATGAAACTTTTATTTCAAATTAAAGTTTGGTTTATGCCATTATGTGTGAAATACAACATCATTCAAATGTCCACCTACGGCTTCCTCGCACACCTTGATCCGGAACAGGTAATTTTCGATGACTATTCGGCACATATGGGTCGGTATCTCGGTCATAACGTCACGAATGTTGTCTTTCAAATGATCAAGAGTTTGCGGAGAGTTGGCATAGACACGGTCTTTCGCATAACCTTACAAAAAAAAGTCTAGCGGGTTCAAATCGCATGATCTGGACGGCCAATTGGCATCACTAAAACGCGAAATTATGCGTCCCTCAAATTTCGTTCGCAATATGGCCATGTTCGGTCGTGTTGTGTGGCACGTGGCGCCGTCCTGCTGAAACCACATGTCATCCGTATCCATATCTTCAATTTGTGGCAAAAAAAATCGGTTAACATGCGGCCATAGCGCTCACCATTCACAGTTGACGTCTCGCCGTCTTCATTTTCAAAGAAATACGGCCCGATGACTCCACCAGACCATAATGTGCACCAAACAGTGACTTTTGGCGAATGCAATGGCCTCTCAACAATCACGTGTGGATTTTCTGAGTCTCATATACGGAAATTTTGGGTGTTCACATAGCCACCGAGCTCGAAATGTGCCTCATCGCTGAAGAAAATTTGATGCGAAAATTCAGCATTTTGCTGCTGTTGTTCGTTCACCCAATCGACGTATGCCCGATGCATTCCATGGTCACCACGCTCTAATTTTTGTACCAGTTGGACTTTATATGGATGTAGGTGCAAGTCCAAATGCAAAATTCGCCACAATGATGTGTTTGACAAACCCAATTGCTGAGCACGCCGTGGAATCTAAACATTCGGGTCATCCTCCACACTGGCAGCAACAGCAGCAATATTTTCGGCCGAACGCACATTACGATGATGCACAGGTTTCACAATATCCGCTGTGGATCCAGTTTGTTCGAATTTACGCACTACATTAGCGATTGTGTGCTCTGTAGGTCGTCCATGACGACCAAAACCCGTCCGTAATGCTCGAAAAACATTTGCCGGTTTTTCATCATTTTTATAGTATAATTTAACAAAATTAACACGTTGTGCGATGCTAAAACGATCCATATTGTAAAATGGCAGACATTCAACTAACGATATGACGCTTTGGTTGACAGCTATGTCAAACGGTTGTCAGCGCAGGGCTGTATACTTTCGGAAGCCCGAAATAGAAAACTCTGTATATGCAATGCTGATTTTCCCAACTTCTTGGTGTCGGAATCTGTGTTGGGAAAACACATTCCGGTTTGCAAAAATGCAAGCGAGTACAAAAGTACTCGCAGCTTGCATATAATTTACAATGCCAATTTCCCCAGACTCCATGGTTTTGAAGTTTGTGCTAAGGAAACTCATTCCGTTCGGCAGAAATGCATGAGAATACAAAAGTACCCGCACCATGCATCTATTATGCAATGCTGATTTCCCCTGGGTCATTGCTTTTAATATTTGTGTTCGAGAAACTCACTCGCAGAAATGCACGCGGGTAGAAAAAATCCCACTCCTTGCATCTATTTTGCAAAGCCGGTTTCCTCAGGCTCCATGGGTTTGAAGTCTGTGTTAAGGAAACATCCATTCATTCCAGCGATCCTACCTTAATCGTTGCGCAATAATAACTAAGTGGATTTTCCGAGCTTCACTCGCTTTTATACCGATTGGTGATTTCAATAGCCTGTTTTGAAAGCAATTTTAAGACTATTGAAACAAGTTTTTGGATCAAAAAGTGACAAACATATAACGCGTAGACATTTTATCTTTCGAATGAGTGTTTATCATACCATTTCGTTCAGTTGTTTAGGAGGTATTAACGCTCAAAATCTCGTTGCTCCGGCGTAACGCTTTCATTTTCGAAACTTTGAACTTACACTCCAGTATAGAAATAAAAGACGTAGTCCTACGTCAAAATCTATTTTGGCCGTGACGAAGTTCGTCGGGTCAGCTAGTTAGTAATAAAAGCACTGCTCCCAAGAATTTTAATGCTCGAGTTCCTCAAGATTTCTATTTCAGAGTCAATGTTATACATGATAAGATGCATGTTGTAAACATAAAACTTTCAATAACGCACCATTTATAATTATAGATCATGCTACCCTCGAAAGTCATGTAAGTGTTTCGGTTTTCAAAACCAATAAAACAAAAACAGAACTTAAATATTATGCAATCGTGACAATGTCGTTTAGCGTACCCAACAAACACACAGTCCATCTAGCTGCACCAATCACTAGCACTAGCTGCTGCTACTGCTGTTGCTGGAAAGACATTCGCGCTTGGGCACTTTCCGCGCCCAGCATGAAACGAAAACACAGAACAGGTAATAACTGCGATAATTTATTAAATATATTTCACAGATCAAAAACCCATTTGTGTGTTCGGCCGCACAGAACACCTCTGTTCGATAGAGCAATGTCGCTTCAGTTTCAATTCGATCTTTGTTTTTGTGTGTGTCGTATTTCAAAATGATCTTTTTCCCTTTCTAAATACACTTGGAAACAGGTTTCGGATGTCTTTGGCTGCATAAAACAGCCCTCTTGTGCCGCCAAGAGCGTTGGCAAATTTATCTCCGACCGCGGCCTCCTGCCGTCGTGCCACTGCCACATTCTATCGCACCGTTTCGAGCCACAAACGGCGGTAAGCGCGCGGGGTTCGACTTGAAAGTTCTGCCGCGTTCGCGCGCGAATCGCGATCACGTCCACCGAAAGTCGATCGCAGAGAAGTGGCAGTGGAGGGGAGATTGTGATTCACGGTTGGGGGAAAAAAATTAAATCTAGTACAGAGAGCATTAATTGTGTGTAGGAAATATGATACTAACTGTATTCGATTAGTTTTAATTAAGAAAGAACACATTAGTGGAATCGGTGAACATATTTTCAATAGATCCCAGAATGGATTCTATTGAGTTGAACCAATCGAATCGGACTGTTCTTCTGTTCCTTTCAACGATATAGAAAATATTTGGTGGAAGGAAGAGATGAGCAAAACAGCTCATTTGAGTAAGCGCCATGTCTTTCTAAGAAGTGTTTTCTACATCAAATTGTAAAATTGTGCAAATGTCAATTGTCAATTTGTTAAATAATGCAAATGTTGTCTCTTTCGTCTCGATATTTTCTTTTCATTCTGCTAACAACGCGGTCTCAGTGTCCCCATTAGTATCCCGACTGATGTTATTGTTATTTATTGTTGTTATTCATAAAATGGATCAGCTGACCTTTCGCAACAAGTTCTAAAGCATCCCCTAATGTATACAGCATGCTGATAGGGCGGCAATCTCCGGCTTTATTCGTCCCATTAACTTTGGGTATTGGAACCACAAGTGACTCCATTCAAATCTTGAGCACGTGCCCATTTCGTATAGATTATTTAATTAAGATGATCAGATGAGCAGAGTGCTCGTGACATAAGAGAAGCAGTCGTTGACATTAGCAATACTTGACGATTTTTACAAGGAAAAACAAATTTAAAACATATTAAGACAATAACAAAATTTGGAACCTACAATAAAATCCAATAATATTCAATAGAACTACACAATTCATGGTTGGATGATTCATTCCCAGTTTAAATTATCACATCAATCATATTCTAGGCCTTATCAAGTTGATCAAATCCGATATTGTAGTGTACAGTATAGGATTGAGCCATCTTGGATCAATATTTCCCTAATTTTTGGATCGATTTGACGTAGGACTACGTCTTTCATTTCTATACCGGGGTGTAAAATCAAAGTTTCGAAAACGAAAGCGTTACGCCGGAGACCGAGATTTTAAGCGTAAATAGCTCCTAAACAACTGAACGAAATGTTATGATAAACACTTCATTCGAAAGATAAAATGTCTACGCGTTATATACTTGTTACTTTTTGATCCAAAAACTTGTTTCAATAGCTTTAAAATTCTTTCAAAACAGGCTATTGAAATCACCAATCGGTATATAAGCGAGCGCCACTCGGAAATCTACTCAGTTATAATTGAACAGCGATTGATGTACCATCGCAGGAATGAATTGATGTTTCCCCAACACAGACTTTAAAACCATGGAGCCAGGAAAAATCGGTATTGCAAAATAAATACAAGCAGCGGGTACTTTTGTATTCGTTTGCGCTTTTGCAAATCGGAATGTTTCCCTAACACAGACTTCAAAACCATGGAGCCTGGGGAAATCGGCATTGCAAAATAGATACAAGCAGCGGGTACTTTTGTATTCGTTTGCATTTTTGCAAATCGGAATGTTTCCCTAACACAGATTTAAAAACCATGGAACCTGGGGAAATCAACATGGAAAAAATTGATGCAAGCAGCGGGTACTTTTGTACTCGTTTGGCCAACACAGCTTCCGAAACCAATAAGTTGGGAAAATCGGCATACCAGATCTCGACAGTGCTTTTTATACCCCCATGCATTTTTGCAATCCGGAATGCGTTTTGCTTACGCGGTATACAAAAGCGGGTGCAAATGCAAGGCTTTGGCTCGGTTATTCAAGACGGCATGCCCCTTCATGTCGCCAGCTCACTGAACTTATACGCATACCGTTTGATGATTAGGCAAAATGTTGATAACTATTTGCTGCGATAACCACTAACATAATGCATGAATTGACCTAAATTGGGATTTGTTTGCAATTGAATTCGTAAATTGTTTCATTCATTCACTAGTTTAATCAATAGCTTTGCGCAGCGGCGATATCGTACCCAATGAGGAACATTCGAAGTGCGACTATTGCTAATTGAAAAAAACACAGATAATTACTAAGCCAACGGCAGTCCTACGTCAACCTTGCGGTTATATCATAGGTATAACCCATCCATAGTTTTTTGTACTGCAAAATAATCACGAAAATCGCTCTTTTGTTTTCGATCTTATGGATCGTGGATTTTTTTTTTGTAAATTTGTTTTTTTCATTTGTTCATCACATTTACTAGGCTACCAGTGAAAATCTGAATCGTTCTTTTCGGGAACTGGGAGTACCAAGACTTCGACTAAATGCCAGACGTATACGTATACACGGTTAGATTTTATGGGATTATTGTCAGCGGAGTTTTGGATGAATATCAGCCGTTGAATTTGTATTAATAATTTTTAGTTAATTCATTCAATTAAATAATTTCATGGCGGTACCAAATGAATGCCCAAGAAAATACAATTTTTCTGGGCTTTCAAGCTTTTATTGTGACCATCATGCTGAGAATCAAAACAAAATGATTTTGATATTTGAACAGAAATGTGAAATGTTTATTCCATGTTTAAAGAAAAGATAACACTTATAGAGCGAGTAAATAAATTGGACAAAGACATTCGACTCTTCAAGTATCGATCCATGAATCGATCTCTACGCCATTTAGAAAATCGATTCGTCAAGATCGATCTTTTTCTAAAGATCGCCCAATACTAGTATAGTAACGGCTGTCAAACAACGGATATTTTTATTAGTGTAGTAATAGTGTGGAGAATGCATAACGCTCATAACGCATGTCAAAGAGATTAAACAAATAAACTGGGAGTAGGTCATCCTCTATTGACGTTCAACACTCAACCTGATCAGTTCTATTTATTCATCATAGAACGGAAATGTTGAAATACCTAAGTAGCGACGAGGATAAAATGGTGATATAATAGAAAGCATAGTGAAGAAATAGTTTTTTTTGCAAAAAATCGCTGTGAAGAAAGTTTGATGAAAGTGGACAGATTATTCTGTTATAGAAAAAGAAAAGAAGTTTGTGGACTGCGGCAGAACGCGGCCACGCTCCTTTTGCCCGAAAAGCAACCGCAATTGAGTGTTCTTCCATCTATCGGATAAACTTCGCAAAAGAACGCTGTTTTCCGTAACCGACTGAAGTTCGCACAATTCACCACTTTCCCACAAACAGCGGATAGAGAAGGACTCAAAGTAAATTTTTCTCCTTTCACTAAAAGTGAATAAGAAATTCAATTAAATAAACATAACACAAAAAGATTACATAACTCTCGAACAATTGACACGGGTGTAGCTTTTTTTTTTAGGTTGGAGCTGGCAGTGTTGCTAGAACAAAGGATTTTATTGGTAAACCTAAAAAGAGTTCTTTGTTTTCTAAATGAATTTTCATTTGCGGAGTTGGCAGACCGGTTAGAAAATTTTTTTTCATCTTAAATCGAGTGAAGGAAGATGAGAAAAAAGCTCATTTAATTATGCTTGGTGGAGAAATTGTATTCAAAGAGTTGAAACTTTTATTTCCCAATGATAAATTGAAGATAGCTAATTATCCCGATTTGATGAACAAATTGCAATCAAGATTGGATAAAACAGAATCTGGGCTACTGCGAAGATTCAAATTCAATAATCGTGTTCAGCAATCCGATGAATCGGTGGAAGATTCTGTTCTCTCCATGAAATGGCAAGCAGAATTTTGTGCTTTTGAAAACTTCAAACAGACGGCAATCATGGATAGAATCGTAACCGTTTTACGTGAAAAATCCTCTCAACAGCTTTTGTTAAATGAGGAAGATTCAACCTTAATAATTACCACCTGGGAATGGTCAAGTGCGAATGCAATATCCCTGGGCGAAAATCTTCTATTCATATCCATGGATATCCAAAAATTTTGATAAAGCATATGGCGGTAGAATTATGGAAACAACAATAAAGGTGATTTTCAGTGTATGTTTGTTTCGTCAATTAATGAAATTTTGACAGATAAAGTTTGATGAACGTGTACTGATCAAAAAATCTCGAATTTAAAGCTAAAACAAAACAACTTCTTCTGTGGATTATTGATTGTGAGAATTAATTCATTCCTTCAATGGGTTGAAATTGGCTAAATGTATTTTTCGCAAACTGGAGAGGTTTTTTCCTCCAATCCTCAATCTATAAATTCCTTAGATGAAATAAATAATGAAACATTTTTAAATAAATTTCAAATGGATTTACCAAATGTTTTTCCAACCCAATTGTTACATATGAAGCAGACTTAGTACTCAGAGAATAATCCGATTTTCAAAAAAGGTTATGACGTTCATTATTGTTTGAAGGACATAGTTTTAAATTATTTAACAAAATTAGAGAACAAGAAAGTGATTACTTCATGATTTATACTAGGTTTCCTCAAAACCAATTTATTTCAAATCATTTTCCTTAAATGATGCTCAAAGAAAATATCTTATCCAAAGCTATTATCCAAAGGTATCGACCATAAAACAAAAATCCATAATTATATATTTATACGATCAAAAGTTTTTAGTTTATACAGATCACAGACCTTCGGTATGAATTTTCGGTGAAGCGGGTAAAGATCCGATAGTGGTGACACGTTTACAACGATACAATATAGAATGGTTTATATATGAAATACGATATAGGGAATCTAATAAAATGGGGAACGCGGATTTCTGTTCGCGATTTTCACTTCAGGGAAAAAATGAATTTTTGTTTTTTTCATTTTTGAGAAGCTAATGCCCTCAGAAATGTTGCCCTAAAAGGATTTTCCGATATTTGATTTCGTTGGAAAGTTACAGCCAAAAGTATGAAATCACCACAAGGGATATAGTATTACTGTACGAATTTTAAAACGCGTTTTTCTCGAAACCATGTTATATCTCGATATCTCAGGAACCACTAGACCGATTTGGCTGAAATTTTTTTATCAGCATGTAAAAATGAATTATTCAAGGCGTTACATAGCCTTTTTTTGATATCTAATTTTTTCGATTTTTTAAAAAATCGCTATTTAGAGATTTTTCATGAAAAACATCTAATTTTTATCAAAAATGGCCACCATTTTGGCAATCGAATTTTCAAAAACCTTCTCTATGGGATTCGTTCTGCGACATCCCGTTGCTTCAGAACCGATACCACCAGCAAGGTACCGATTTTCAGACAGCATCTACGCAGGCAGCTGTCATTATTCGTGCCCTCAAAAAAAAAAAAAAAAATGAAAATACATCTTCAAATATACCTTAAACAATAACCAAAATACACGAACACTTCACTTTATTCGTAACATCCGAAAAAATCCACGAAAATTCATTATTTTTCGACCTTCCAGACAGGGGTCCCCCCTTAGAGAATCGGTTCCAAAGGGAATTGAAAGAGAGCACATTAGAAGCATAAAATTTACTGAAGATTTCCCAATAAACTAAAAAGAATAGACAAACGCTTTGTTAACATTTTCGCGAATCAGCATGAACTGGAAATTGTGGACGAGTGTTGTATGAGGACATAGTTATAATACCGCAGCTAATGCAATACAGGATTTTGAATTTTTTACATGATAACCATATCGGAATGGTAAAAATGAAACAAATGCGCTAGACGAACAGTGTATTGTTTCGAGATTAATTCGGTTATAAAACATTTTGTATCAAGTTGTGATGTTTGCAACAGTATGGCAATAGTTCCAAGAAAAAAGGTTTTATAGACCATTTAGCTGGACTCATATTGATTCTTTTTGCATTTTATGCACCACACATTCTTACTACAGGGTGGGCCATTTAAAGTGGAAGCATCTGGCAACCCCATAACTTTTGACAGAGATGTCAGATTAACAAATGTCATACCGCGTTGGAAGCGTCATTTCAGTACAATTTTAACCATGGAACAATACACACCTAAACAACGCGCTGAAATTGTTCAGCTGTACATTCAAAATAACTTCTCAATTGTGTTAACTAAACGTGCGTGGAAAAATAAAAATAAAGTTAAAACATCGCCTGGAGACAACACTATACGTCGATTATATGCCAAATTTATATCGTCTGGTAGTGTTGGTAATGCCAGTCATCTGTCCAGACAACGATCAAGACGTTTCGACGAGAATATTGATGCCGTTCGAGCCAGTGTTGCAGAGACTCCATCGACATCAGGTCGCCATCGTTCGCAAGAGTTAGGCATCGCTCGAACCACTCTCCGACGCATAATTCGTGTTGATTTGAAAATGTTTCCGTATAAACATGCCATACAGCGGCTGCCACAACCAAATTATTGCGCGAAATGTTCCCCGGAAGATTAATATCGAAAAACGGCGATTATGACTGGCCACCGAGATCACCTGATTTGACGCCTCCTGACTTTTTTTTATGGGGATATTTAAAATCCAAGGTATACACTGGTAAAGGACCCTGGCTGCGCTGAAAGCCAATATCCGACAAGAAATTGCTGCCATATCGGCCGAAACATTGGGCAAAGTGATGGAAAATGCCGAAAAAAGGGCACATTTTGCGGTCAAGGCCAGAGGCGGTCATTTACGAGATATCATAATCAAAAAGTAGTTAGAACAAATCTCCTTGGACCAAAATTAATGAATTTCAAAAAAAAAATTTTAAATTCCACTTCTTTACTTTGCTATTGCAAAAACAAATCCGTCCACTTTAAATGGCCCACCCTGTACTAGTCGATAGTTATTTCTAATGGATTGAATTAGATTGTATAAAGAAAGGTAATGACGGAGGAAAAGTCCTCATTAAAATGGTATAATTTGATGTACTGGTATCGAACGGTGGTCCTCTTTTTAATTCGTTTACACTTCTAGAGAGGCAAGAAGTAAAAGTACTCAAAAGTCCTCCTTATAATTCTTCGAGCAATAGCCAAGCTGAACGATTTGTTAGAACAGTGAAAAGAGGTTTAAAAAAGTTTCTGTTAGAAACTATCCGAAGCCGAACTATCCCACGAATATTTTATATTCACAGCCCACGGATATATCATATTCAGAATCAAAAACCTGCTATCTGAATGTTAACATCAACAATATGGTGCTTTCGTGGTTTTTTGTATACCGCGTTTACCTCACCATTTTCTCGCGTTTATATTTTTAGATTACGACGAATTAAATCAGCAAGATCATGAGCGAATGTCAATTCGAGCCGAGCGTCGTCGCGGTGCTTTGGTTCACACAGAGCGGCACTTCCGACATCCACGTTCCACGTTCATTCGGGAATAGCAGGCAAACGTTTAGTCAAGGAAATAATAGGAATAATCGTAAACTCTAAACTCTATTTCTGGAAATATGGGCGATCTTTATTCATGAATGACGAGCGATATTCGATTGGGAGGTTCTGATTTTAGTCTAGTTCAAACTGGAATCGGTATATTGCGCATATCCAATACGATTCAATGTGTTCCAGATCTCATTAATTGATCTGATCAGCGATCACGATCACACGGTTCCACCGGGTCTGCTCGATGTGCACAGCGATACCAGTTGGGCGAGAGAGAGCGGGTAGCTTGCCTCCTCTCGTCGTTGTCGAAAGCCGCCAGTGTTGAATATGCAAATTCCATGCAACGCTTCTTTTCCCGGCGACCATTCGGCAGATCGCCTTCCGCATAACTTAACAAACAGCGCATCGTTTAGTCATCTCTGCTGCAAAAGAAAAAAATAACCTCGTCATGTCGTTAGATATGCGTTCGAAGACGGCAAAATTATTGAACATATGAGCGTGGGATGAGGCTTATGGTTTCCGAACTAGACATTACTGATATTGCGGATTGTAAAATTTATTGTAAATGGGAGCGGTGAAATGGAAATGACTGGGTCTGCTGGATAACACATGTAGAATACAGTGGGAAACCGAATCAGAATGATCATTTCAAACCTGGTTCTCAATGGTGATGTAACGATTTGTTTGTGGTTCAATGTCTGATCTAGCAATTTATTTTCGTTCGATGTTCTATTGTCTGGATTGATTTTTGCCAAAATCCGGGTAATTTTTAGTTTGTCAGACGAATGTCAGTTCAATTATGAATTTAAAAACTGAGTTATTTCCGAGATAAACGTATTAACGACTGCGTTAGTATTTTTGCTTGAAAAGACATGGATGAAATGGACCCTGAATTTCAACCAAAATATATTAGGCTGTCAAAAAAGTCCTGAGGTATTTCCGCGAGGTGTCGTTGTAAGCGCGTAGTTCTAGTTGTATTCATTGTATCGAGTCATACTATAGCTTGTTGGAAAGGTATTTTTGCGCGCTATAATATAGTCCTTGACAGTGTTTTGTGTTTGGTTTGGTTAAGTCGTTCGTGAGCTATAGTGTCGCAAATATGGAGCAAAATAAAGAGAAAATCCGACATATTTTACAGTACTACTATGACAAAGGCAAAAATGCATCTCAAGCTGCCAATAAAATTTGTGCAGTTTATGGACCCGATACAGTTTCCATTTCCACCGCACAACGATGGTTTCAACGTTTTCGTTCTGGTGTAGAGGTTGTCGAAGATGCGCCACGCTCCGGAAGGCCTGTCGTCGAAAATTACGACAAAATCGCTGAATTAGCCGAGAAAGACCGGCATAGTAGCAGCCGTAGCATCGGCCAAGAGCTGGGGATATGTCATCAACCCGTTATTAACCATTTGAAGAAGCTTGGATTCACAAAGAAGCTCGATGTATGGGTGCCACACACGTTGACGCAAAAAAAACATCTTTGACCGTATCGACGCATGTAAATCGCTGCTGAATCGTAACAAAATCGACCCGTTTCTGAAGCGAATGGTGACTGGCGATGAGAAGTGGGTCACTTACGACAACGTGAGGCTCAAACGGTCGTGGTCGATGCCCGCTGAAGCGGCTCAGACGGTGGCCAAGCCCTCATTAACGGCCAGGAAGGTTCTACTGCGTGTTTGGTGGGATTGTCAAGGAATAATCTATTATGAGCTGCTTCCCTATGGCCAAACGCTCAATTCGGACCTTTACTGCCAACAACTGGACCGCTTGAAGGTAGCACTCATGAAGAAGAGGCCATCTTTGATAAACAGAGGCCGCATTGTCTTCCATCAGGACAACGCCAGGCCACACACTTCTTTGGTGACGCGCCAGAAACTCCGGGAGCTCGGATGGGAGGTTCTTTTGCATCCGCCGTATAGTCCGGGCCTTGCACCAAGTGACTACCACCTGTTTTTGTCCATGGCGAACGAGCTAGGTAGTCAGAAGTTAGCCACAAAAGAGGCCTGTGAAAATTGGCTATCCGAGTTTTTTGCCAATAAGGAAGCGAGCTTCTATAACAGGGGTATTATGAAGTTGGCATCTCGTTGGGAACAAGTCATCGAACAAAACGGCGCATATTTGACTTAAAACAGATGATTGTAACTAATTTTATGAACAAATGAAAATTCAAAAAAAAATACCGTAGGACTTTTTTGACAGCCTAATATATCAACTTTATTTACTATTTCCATCAGATACGATAATGGCTGAAACTGATTCGGAAACAAGTTTGATATCTCTTTAAGACTATAAATATTCTGCGAGTGTTCTTTTTTGTCTTTTTGCAGCAAGCTAAAGGATTGTTTGTTTTACACATTTATTTGTACTGAGAATGAAAGAATTTTAACCCAATCATCCAATTATTGAGCAAAATTGTGATTTTTTTTTCGTAAAAAAGTATATGAATTACATAACGCTAAAAGGCGATTTTTGGATTCCCTTCCCCCTATGTAACAATAAGTAACGCAAGACAAACCCTACTCCTCTTTAAGTTAGGTAACGCAAAAATAATCTGTACACAAAGTCAAAGTTATTTGATAAAAATTCATAATACTTTAGCTTTCTTTAAGTACCGTAAACCGAGGAAAAATTGATCATGATTCTCAGAAAAATGTAAATATTTCCGATATTTTTTTAAATTTATACCCAACTAGCTGATCCGGCAAACTTCCTTCCGCCCAAAATTTGTTTTTTGTTATCAATACCTTCAAACATTCACGTTTTCATACTATGAGCAAGTTCATGGGTCCAATCGCAGAACTGTTCATTGATTGATCTTCTAATCGACCGCGTTTAGTTTTGTATAGCAGCTCCCCCTTAGAGAGGGGGATGGAGTGTCTAACCACCGTAAGAACATTTATTGCACCCTAAAACCTCCACATGCCAAATTTGGTTTCATTTTCTTGATTAATTCTCGAGTAATGCAGAAATTTGTGTTTCATTTGTATGGCGGTCCCCCCCTCAGAGAGGGGGGTGGAGAGTCTAACCACCATAGAAACATTTATTGCATCCTTAAACCTCAATATACCTAATTTGGTTTCATTTGCTTGATTAATTCTCGAGTAATGTAGAAATTTGTGTTTCATTTGTATGGCAGCACCCCCTAAGAGAAAGAGGTGGAGTGTTTAACCACCATAGAAACATTCTTTGCACCCTAAAACCTCCACATGCCTAATTTGGTTTCATTTGCTTGATTAATTCTCGAGTAATGCAGAAATTTGTGTTTCATTTGTATGGCAGCACCCCCTAAGAGAAAGAGGTGGAGTGTTTAACCACCATAGAAACATTTATTGCATCCTTAAACCTCAATATATCTAATTTGGTTTCATTTGTTTGATTAATTCTCGAGTAATGTAGAAATTTGTGTTTCATTTGTATGGCAGCACCCCCTAAGAGAAAGAGGTGGAGTGTTTAACCACCATAGAAACATTCTTTGCACCCTAAAACCTCCACATGCCTAATTTGGTTTCATTTGCTTGATTAATTCTCGAGTAATGCAGAAATTTGTGTTTCATTTGTATGGCGGTCCCCCCCTCAGAGAGGGGGGTGGAGAGTCTAACCACCATAGAAACATTTATTGCATCCTTAAACCTCAATATACCTAATTTGGTTTCATTTGCTTGATTAATTCTCGAGTAATGCAGAAATTTGTGTTTCATTTGTATGGCAGCCCCCCCTTAGAGAGGGGGGGTGGAGAGTCTAACCACCATAGAAACATTTATTGCATCCTTAAACCTCAATATATCTAATTTGGTTTCATTTGTTTGATTAATTCTCGAGTAATGCAGAAATTTGTGTTCCAATCAATAACTGCACGGACAAGCATGCTAGACATATCTCTCTACTCTTCTTCATTATCCCTGGATTGCACTTGGAACGTAATTCAAGATCCCTACGGTAGTGATCACCTACCAATAATTTTGTCGATCGCCAATGAATCAAGATCTAGTGAGTCAGTCGATATTGCGTATGACCTCACGAAGAATATTGACTGGAGAAAATTTGCGGAATTAATATCTGAAGCAATCGTTTCGATGCATGACCTGTTGAACACTATTACATTGTAACGGATAGTCTTAGCTCTGTCGAAGCTATCCGTTCAGTGAGGCCGGAAAAGCACTCGCCGTACTTCCTTGAGAGAATACGAGAAATTTTGAGTGCTTTATCCAGACGCTGTTATGTCATCACCTTTGTCTGGGTCCCTTCACATTGCTCAATTCTGGGTAATGAGAGGGCTGACTCATTGGCAAAGGTAGGTGCAATTGAAGGCGATATTTATCAGCGTCAAATCGCCTTCAATGAATTTTATTCTTTAGTCCGTAGAAATACCATCGCTAACTGGCAACGCAAGTGGAACGAAGATGAATTGGGTCGGTGGTTTCACTCGATTATCTGGACTTGAGTCGGGACTTTATTCACACCTTCTCTAAACTCATGTTCAATCACTGTTCGTTAGATGCGCTACTCTTTCGTATTAATCTTGCCGACAGCACTATCTGTGTTTGTGGCCAAGGTAACCACGACATCGAACACGTTGTTTGGTCGTGCGAGTTGTATCTTGTCGCCAGATCGAATTTAGAAAACTCCCTTCGGGCTGGAGGAAAGCAGTCCAATGTGCCGGTGAGAGATGTGTTGGCTCGGCTAGATCTTGATTACATAGTCCAAATATATGTTTTCCTTAAAACTATCGATCTTCGAGTGTGATTGTTCTTACACCCTTTACCCTTCCTTTTCGTCTTTTGCGAACTATCGGTTCCCTTCCATTAGGATAAGTTGAATTGTAATACATATTAGATGTAATGATAGTTTTTAAGAATTGAGTGTGAAGTGTGAATGTGAATGTGAATGAGAATGTGAGTATGAGTGTGAACATTGTTACAATCTTCTTACATCGCATCCTTTTCCTAATGAAAATATGTCACCCTTCTAAACTCGAGTCGACCGTGAGTAATCGGTTTCCTATTTTATTAACCATAGAATTAAGGAAACATTTTTTTTTTTTTTTATCTTCGCTTATTTTTCGTCGGCCTATTTCCGCCACTTCAGTGCCAATCACCGACATCAGGGAGGCGACTCCACCTGTTCCTACCTATCAGACTCAACAACTCATAAGCCGGGCCAACTTCTTTTACTTCCCCTCCGAAGGAAGACGTAACCAGAGATTTTTCGCCTCAGAAAATCCCAACGACGCCAGCTGGGATTGAACCCAGGCCGATCGGATTGTGAGGCTGTTACGCTAACCACACAACCACTGGCGCCGTCAAGGAAAAATGTTAATATATGATAGTAGAAATATAGTTAAGAGTTTGGCTCCTTTAAACTTATGTAACTGAGCCTGTAAAAATAAACGATTTAATAAAAAAAAAGTGAGTTCTTCCGACTATATCTGCTATTTCCTGCAATGTATTTCCACGACAGTTCATATTTATTGTCATTGTACGTGTAACCATATTTATTTATTTCCTCTAACTTGCCATTTTGGTTAAAAAAATGCAAACATCAATAAAGAATTAAAACCAACACTGCCCAAGCAATAATTAAGTGTTGACACCAATTACTGATGAAAAAAGTACGCTAGTTCGCAAAGAAACTTACATGATTGGTGATTAATAACTTCGAAAATCTACTTTTTATTGACGTGGGACTACGTCTAACCGGAATATATGGAGGGTAAAATGAAAACCTAAACACAGAACATGCAGGAAAAAATGAAAGATTTCGAATGCTTATAGCTCGAACATTTCGTACTGGATAGGAGAGATGTTTGCATCAATTGATAGGGAATATTTCTACGCATCTATCGCAACTAACAAAATGTTGTTTTTCATTAGATAAACAATTGAATAACTGTAAAATATTAGGCGTTATCTAAACGCCCTAACTGCATCGTTTTGATTGGACCGATTTACGGTTTCCCTAACACAGCCATCAAAACCAAGCAGCCTTGGGGAAATCGGCATTGCAAATACATGAAAGTAGGGGGACTTTTGTTCTCATCGAAAAATGTTCCCTAACACAGACTTTAAAACCAAGCAGCGAAATCGGCATTGCAAACACACGAATGTAGGGGGAGCTTTTGTTCCCACCGAAATGTGTTCCCTAATAGAGATTTCTAAACCAAGGTGCCTGGAGAAATCGGTATTTCAAATTCATGCAAGTCGGGGGTATTTTTGTTCCGACTGGAATGTGTTTCCCTAACACAGACTTCAAATCCATGAAGCGTGGGGAAATCGGCATTGCGAATTCATACAAATCGGGGGTATTTTTGTTCCGATTGAAATGTGTTTCCCTAACACAGACTTCAAAACCGAGGTTTCTGGGGAAATCGGCTCTGCAAATAAATGCAAACTGCGAGTACTTTTGTCCTCGCTTGCCTTTGTGCAGAGTGGAATATGTCTGTCCTAACATGATCTTCTAAACTTAGGAACCTGGGAAAATCGTGCAGACACTAGAAGCGAATGAACTTCCCAGTTTCAAGCAAATTCGAGATTCGAGAAGTATGTACACTTTTGGGATGTAAACTTCAGAGGGAAATGTAAAATAAAATAATCGTTTGATAATTTTTTTTTGTCTTTATTGGAAAGATTTTCAGCCTTAGGCTGGTTCATCAAACGATTGATAATTCTTCCGTACATATATTTTGTTCTAGTCATCATACCAAACGTAAAAGGTCCGTCATTAAATTTACTTGTAACGAAGAACAATCAATCACAATAAATGCATTGACTTTACATGACATTTGTTCATTTTTTTCACTCACAGAGCAAATATATTGAACTCAATTGAATTTGGAAACTGTTTCATTCAATCAAGAATTTAATCAATACAAACGAATGATTGCTAAGCTAAGGTAGTTCCACGTCAACCTTGCGGTTATATCATAGATATAACCCACCCATTTTTTTCTTTATACCATGAGTACCTTACCCACGACGTGCACCCTTCACCAGGCATCTCCAACCTTGCTTCCCATACTTTTGCAATTCTTCTGTCATTTTTGATCTGTCCATGCGACAAAAAATCCATGGAATCCAAGATCATCTACGATCCAATGTTATTCCGTCGATATTTTCGAAAAAATATGGGAAAGTTAGATCTGATAAAATGTTCTTTACTGACGGTTCATTCATAAACGGGTCCACTGGCTTCGGCATCTTCAACGAAAATTCCAGTGCCTCTTTCAAACTCAAAGATCCTTGTTCCGTGTATGTCGCTGAACTGGGTGCGATATACTACGCACTAGGGATCATTGAAACATTGCCCATCGACCATTATTTTTTTTTCAGACAGTTTCAGCTCAATAGAAGCAATCCGCTCAATGAAAGTTGATAAACGCTCATCTTATTTCCTAAATAGAATAAGACAACTATTGAGTGTTTTGGTCGAAAAAAAGACGGGTGGGTAATGTCGGGGACATAACCGGAGTGACGTAGGACTATACACAGGGGACAGCTTTTGTTAAATATATATTTTAAATATATTGTTTTATTTTCTTCTCCTACGTGAATACCTACCTATCTACCTGAAAAATGGACTAGTTTACTGTTTACTCTTTATGAATATGTTGATGGTTCTGAAAAGAACCTTTGGTGTTGTGTTTTTGTTATCACTCGATATTCCCATCTTGTTCGGTTAAACCTTCCTGTTTAGCTATTGCGTTTGCCACTTGCCACAGCTTTCACAGTTGGAAAATTTCTTCCCATCCAGCTTGTGACATGTTGTTCAGTAAATTACATTTAATGCGACGTGCCGGAGAAACACTTTGCCACTCACTGAAACTAATTGTTGCCTTGATGAGCGCCGAACCGAAGCTGCTCTGTTCTTGATGCGGGTTTTCTGATTGTCGTGAGCAGCTTTGCAAGCCAACTCGAGCACTCTGACGGCCGAAACTCTATAATCGCTGTTAGGTATACTGGTGCTCCGGCACCAATCCGTTCGGCCTAGTTACCCTTGCGGAGCAATCAGTGAATGCGACCAACAGGGAACTGGAGACCTGCACGGTTCGAGTGAGACTTTGCCTTTCCCTTAACTTGTCCTCCTTTGTTACGTCCACGATGCCGATGCCGTACAACCACACGGGTTTACGGTTTGAAAGAAAATAAGATATTTTTTGGGGTCCGCGTGTTTTATACTCTAGCGGTACACACTAACAGGATAGAGACAAATCGGTAGACTTAGCCAGAGGGACGAGTCCAACGAGGCGAACGAATGAGCGTTAAAAGGGAGCGATGGCAAAAAAATACATTCATTACGATTTGTTCGCTCGTTGGATTCACATGCAGGCTAAAAAGGGTCCTTTTCAGGATCACAAAATTATCTTCAATCTAAAGAGTTTATTGTTTTGTTATCACTCGATATCCTCATCTTGTTCGGCTAAACCTTCCTGTTTAGAGATTTGTTGCCACTCGCAACAGCTTTCACAGTTGGAAAATTTCTTCCCATCCAGCTTTGTGATATGTTGTACAGTAAATTACATTCAATGCGACGTGCCGAAGCGCCACTCAGTGTCGCATTGGAGGCGATTTTAACCTGTAATTGAACATTTGCGATGACAGTGGTACAGTGTCGACTTTCAATGTGGGGTCATAATTTGGACCCCGATCTCTATGTTTACAAAAATGTCTAACTAAATAAGTCACATTACATGTCCGTCCAATTAGCTAACTGTCGAACTAATTGTAAATTGCTGTACTTTCAATCTGGAAACAATTTAAGAATTGGTGAAAATTGAATAATCAGGAAAGTCCCCAACTATCAATAAGCTCAGAACAACTGCCAAATTCAGATACTCATCAGATCCTGGCAAACAAATTATGAAAAAATCAATTTGTGTTTTATTATTATTTTGGATAATGTTTTAGAAAGCATTGAACTGTATTTCCTAAACTCTTTTTTGGAAGGTTTAATGGCCCTGAAAAGCGCCTTGTTTTATGGAATGGTTCCAATTTAGAAAACTTAGTACTCGTGGTATTGAAGAAAACCATTTCGAACGCCCTCGATGCCGCCTTGTTCTGGATTTGCCACCAAAGCAGTTTGTATAAAGAACAAACTTTTTTCTTCTGCTACCTGATGCCGTTTTGCGATTGCGTTTGCCATTCGCCAATCGCTGCAACTGCCTGTTGTATTGATGTCCACCGAACCGAATGTGTTCTGTTCCGAATGCGGGTTTTCTTATCGTCGCGAGCAGCTTTGCCAGCTAACTCGATCACTTCGGCGGCCGAAACTATATAACGCCGGCTAGGTGGACTGGTGCACTGGTACTAACGCGCTCGGCCTAGATACCCTTGCGGGGAACTCCAGATCAACACGGTTCGAGCGGGATTTTGCCTTTCCCTTCACTTTTCCCCCTTTACCATGTCCAGACATGGCTGCTTGTGTTGGTTTGTTGATGTGTTGTGATGCGAACCGATGTGGTGTACGGTTTGAATGAGAATGATCGTTACGGCAGCGGAGCGGGGATTTTTAAGCTGACTGGCTGGCTCGAGAGTTACGCATGTGTGAGACTGCGACCAATGTTTCGTTCATTTTTTTCTTTTTCCTTCCCAATCGTGCTTCATTCTATTTCGCTGCTGCTCTGGTTGCCCGTTTTGGTCGGTACGATTTGAGGAGCACAAAATGGACCAATCAAAAATAGGCACATAGTGCATTTTGACAATGCTTGATATTTCACAATTATTCAATTATTTATCTCAAGAAAAATGAAATGTTATTCGTTATGGTGCGTAGATATATTTCCTATCAATTGATGCAAAAACCTTTGCGATCTATTGAGAAATACTCGAGTTATAAGCGTTCCAAATCTTGCATTTTTTCCTACTTGTTCAGTGCCTAGATTTCCATTTCACCCCCTATATCTTCCGGTTAGACGTAGTCCTACGTCAAAATTATTCAAGATTACCTTAGCATGGGTTCCCTCTCATTGCTCGATTCCGGGGAATGAGAAAGCGGACTCGCTAGCTAAGGTTCAGAAGGCACACTTTTTGAAAGGCAAATTGCTTATTACGATTTTTTTCACATTCCTCGTCAGTACACACTCGTAAGTTGGCAGCGCATGTGGAGTGAAGATGAGTTCGGTCGTTGGTTACACACGATTATCCCTAAGGTTTCGACGAAAGCTTGGTTTAAGGGATTGAATGTAGGTCGTGATTTCATTCGCGTGATATCTCGGCTTATGTCCAATCACTACAACCTAAACGCGCATCTCTATCGCATTGGGCTCGCACCAAACAAACTTTGTGATTGTGGCGATGGCTTCCACGACATCGAGCATATTGTCTGGTCGTGTATCCGGTTCCATGCTGCTCGCCCTCAGCTCTCTAGAGCACTGAGTGCACAAGGCAAACAATCGGATATCCCCGTCCGGGATATCTTAGGTAGCCGTGATCCTGCTCTTCAGCTTCATCTATATCTGTTCCTCAGAAACGCCGATGTCAACGTTTAATGATGTTTCCTTCGTTGTGCCCCTCGTTTCATATCCCTCCTATCCGATCGATAAACTTTTACTTAGTCGCGGCAATACATACACACACTCTTTACAGATACACGGGCCGAAGGTTGTGCAGTCCACTGATCATTCAACAATAGCCGAAGGTTGTACTGCTTATGACAACTCTACACGTGCATCCCAATTACACTTGTAATACTAACGTCGAGCCAACCGCGAATAATCGGTTACATATTACTAACATAGATAATAAGAAAAACTGTCAAAATATGGAACTCCCGGCCCCGTCAGGCTAACGCCATATAAGCCTTGATAAAAATATATATTTTGGAAAAAAAACCGGTAAATTCGGTAATTTTCACTTTTACACCATGATATTTGCCTTTATGCCGCTTTGAAATATCCCTAGTGAATCAAAATAGGATCGAAAAACCACAACTGGCAGTGTTGCTCAGACCTTTATGACCTCCGAACTTCAGTTCAAAAACTGCTGCTCGATCTGAAAACAAAACACAAGATAAGCTTCAGCGATGAAGAACTGACAGCGATAAAATAATTGGTTTATGCCCTCGAACCAGTTCTGTTAGCTGTTAAACTGCTATAGCGGAAGAAATGCAACCTTTATGAAACTGGCGTCGATTGCAATTTATGCTAGAACAGCTATCGGAGCAATCATCAGAAATTTCGAAGCGGCTGATTGAAGCTCTGATTGGAAGGATTGTAGGAATATGTTTCGTATATGCAGATTTGTTCCCGTGTATGAACAACCATTTTGCTCATGGTCGTGACACAATAAATAATAAAAAATGACTGGCGTCTACTATCGATCGTTACGGACTGCATTGATCAGGTAGGCATTTGAAATTGTTCCTGACTTGAATAAATTTGACAATGATGATGTTGATTCAGTAGCTGGACAACAGGAGGAAAAAAGTCACAGGAGGTTTGTGTCCGAGACACGACCACATAGTTGACGTAGGATTCCGTTAGGCTATCTGTTGATTTTGGATATGTTTGAAGAATTACATCGATAAACTCTTTGATAATGATTTGGTGGCCCTGAAAAGGGCCGTTTTGTTCGGTTGTTGGATATTGTTTGTTCACTCCACTCCACTCCAGTGTTTACGGAGTGATGATGACAGAAGGGTGGTAAACAGTCGTTGGATGGTGCGTATAAGATAAAAGATACCGAAATGGAACGAGATATGATGGAAACCGCCCTCTGTGATCCTAGACGAGATGCCTCCTGTGTTATGTATGGATGAAATAAAGAAAAAAAACTCACCAATGTAATATAAGACAATTTCCAATTTATTCCAATTATCATTTTTTCTCATCAGTAAAACATGTTACATATTTGAAACGGAAAAGCTAATTTTCTTTTATAATTTTTACTTTCTGAGTGTTTATTCAACCCTATGAAAATTTAATTGGACTAACAACAAATCACTTTTTCTAATATTTCTTCACTTTTCCAATTTTTCTCGGCGTATAAACTTTTCTTGGGTGAGAATGAACACAACAAAACAGACAGCTTGAACCAAACGACCCGTTCTCAAGCGGGAACACACGTTGGTTTTTATTTATGAAAATTGAAATAAATCGTTTCATATATCAAGTCATGCCCAGTGACCATTCTACCCTGGATTCCTCGATTCAAGAGAGATGCACCACGATTGATATGAGGTACAGACTAGGGGGCGTCGCTGATCAATGGTCAGTTGCACCCCAATAGGGTTGCATCCCGTGTCGGCCACACATACATAGTACTGGAGACTGCAACATCCCAATTATGAGAATCTTTGTAATACTAACCTCGAGCCAACCGCGAGTAATCGGTTACATATTACTAACATAGCTGTAAGACAAAAATTGTCAAAATATTGAACTCCCGGCCCCGTCAGGCTAACGCCACATGTGCCTTAATAAAATATATATTTTGGGAAAAAAAATCAAGTCATTTTTAACACAATAATTCTACACATACGAGGGTCACTATTTATATTTCGGGAATTGGCAACACTGATGTCATGTGAGCCCATCTGACGGTTCCATCGTAAAGTTTGACATTTTTGACGATATACGTACTCAGAACATTTTGTCATACGGACGCTATTTGTTTATTTTATATTTAGTTGAAAGTTTGGTCTCGGCAAAAAAATTGAACTGAATTGTGAACATTTGCGATGCGATGATTTTTTACGACTTTCGACGTGGATTATCACAACAAGAGTGCGTCAATCAACTTAATTTGACTTTTGGCGATGAAACTCCATCAAAAACCACTGTGTATCGCTGGTATAGTGAATTCAATCGTGGTCGTAGTTCGCTGTCCGACGAGTTTCGTGAAGGTCGTCCAAAATCGACTGTAGTGCCAGAAAACATCGATGCTGTGCACGAAATGATTAAGCAAGATCGTCATGTAACCTATTGTGAGATTGAGGCATCCCTAAGCATTAGTTCCACCAGCATATATGCGATTTTACATGAACACTTAGTTGTGCGAAAATTATGTTCACGTTGGATCCCACATAATTTGACAATCGCTCAAAAAAAAGGCTCGTCTCGATTGGCATAAATGCTTTGAAAATTGGTTTAAGCGCATGCAAAAGTGTATCGATCATCGTGGCGAGTACTTTGAAAAACAATAAAAATATATTCGCAGCTTAACTATTTGTTTTTGTTTCTATTCCCGAAATATAAATAGTGACCCTCGTACACTTGTGCTAAATTTTTCACAACACACGATCGGTCATTGATATGAAATTTCACGAAGCAACCAACACTTTTCGATAGGAACAAAAGCTCCGCCTACTTTCATGTATTTGCAATGCCGATTTCCCCCAGGAAGCTTGGTTTTGATGTCTCTGTTAGGGAACACATTTCGGTAGGAACAAAAATTCCCCCTACTTTTATGTATTTTCAATGCCGATTTCCCCCAGGAAGCTTGGTTTTGATTTCTCTGTTAGGGACCCGCCGCATTTGTCGTCAATTACGACCAATCAGAAATGGGTATCGACGTTAGGATAGGGGTCGAGATTTTTCAATTGTTCGATAGTTAGTTTCATAAAATATATTATTTTCTTTAATTTAAAAAAATGTTATGGAGTGTCGAAATCGATTGACGTAAAAATTTCATCAATCCATCATGAAATGACTGAGCAATAAGCGTTTTAAATTGGACAATCACGATGTGCTTGATTTTCGATTTTCAATTTGTAACCCAATATGTTCCCGAAAGACGTAATCCTACGTCAAAAATCTACTGGACGATGCAGAAGCTGCAGAACAGCTGAGTATCAAGGAAAAACTTCAACGACGATTACAACAATCAAATATATCAACGTCCAGCCCAAGCGCAACGCCTATATAACAGTATTCGATGCTCTTCGTACTGTACGCCCAACATAATTGGACTCTGAACAGACTTTTTCCTATGCTGGGAACTTTGTTAATGAGATCCGATCTAGATTAGAAGACGACAAAATTTACATTCTCTATGTCCTTAAGTATTACTTTAACTAACAAACAAAGAAGCAAAAACTTGTAAAATGTTTTTTTTGTAAACTAATCTTTATCAATAAAAGCCGTTTCTTTAAGAAAGTGGTTTATTTTGAAGTATTTTTTACCGGTAATTTACCGGTTTTACTGGTAATAAAATTTTCATTGCCGAATGACCGGTTATTGAAATTTTGGTACGGTGATGCAATCCCTAGTGATGGCTCAAATTCCCAAAAGCGAGTGGCGTGACTGTAGTCAGCGACCGGCTGATTTGAGATGGAATTGCTTCATAGAAATCTGAACTACACCCCAACTAGCGTTGTCAGAAAACATTTCATTTCCGACAGAAAACATGTCATTTCGTGCCTTGAAGCGTCAAATAATGTCATATGTCCCCCAACGCTTTAAAATGTTTGTATGTATGGAAGCAGACATCTCTTTCTTTTTTCTTTTTTCATCTTTTTTGGGATTGCACCCAAAAAAAAAGTCCAAACGACGTCAACGGGAATCGGAACCAAGACCGGCTGGAATGCAAGGCTGTTTTACACGATCATGCTATCCACGTAGCTAACGATGCTGTTGGGAAGGAGTGTGATAATATTACATCTCATTACATTACAAATTGAAGTTGGAAAGTGTTTTCTAATTTTACTCCTAGAAAACACTTTCCATCATAAAGGAGATCTATATCCATCTCGGTCTGGGCCGTGGCCAAGCAATGCGTGCTTATTTGAAACGTGTCTCTTGTTTAGCTCGCTCGTATCAATCTTATATTGCTGTACCATATATCTTATACAAATGCTTCTCAGTATTTGTGAGTCATGGCATCTTCTGTCATTTCTACGCTCATTTAAGGTGAAGGTGGAAGCAAGCCTTTGTTGTAGTATAGGTAAAACCACGTGTAAAAATGGGGTAATAGTGTTTGTGAGAGAAGAGCAATTTGTTTCGTTTGTTTTGATCTTTGTACGAAAATAGATCAATCCACTTATCAGATTGTGTGGCGCTTCACTGACACGAGTCTTAGAATACATTTGAAAAAAATAATAATAACAATTGAATACTGAAGTTAAATGTATGAACAATTGCAAATATAAATATATACATATAGAAGTTGTATTTGCACATGAAGTAAAATTCTAAGCGTAACATGAGCAAATTTATACCACACGCGAATTGGGGCTCTTTTGTTATCAACAAGTTCTTTCGCACAGTAACCCGATATTGATAATTCCTCAATATTTTCCTTCGTTGATCGTATTGTTTTCACATACTCACGTTGGAGAGCCTTAACTCTTCTCTTCGTTGGCCGAGGCGTTTTGATTGAATGTAATACTTTTCCGCCTACTTTTTTTGGAAGCATAGGCAGCCGTGGCAGTGTTCTGAGCTCTGCAATACAATTTTCTTAATCAATGTTCAAGTTGCTAAAACTTACATAACCACCCATTAAACGTAAAAATAATAATTGTATTGATATCAACACAATTTTATTGTATTGATTTTCATGACATGAAACGCTATGACTCAGGAGTAACATTTTATTGAGTGGTTTTTATATGTTGTTGGATGGCATCAGTGTCGAAAAAATAAAGATGTTTTCACCAATACAAACAAAACCATTGCGGAAAATTGAAAAATGAAAAGTTAACTTTCAGAGCACTAGTTCGAGTTTTACGACGTTTTCCACTAACGGGTGTTAAATAAAAAATGAGTCTTTTTTCAATACCTTTCAGTAACTCAAATAAAGAGCGTAAAATTTTCTTTCTCCAAGAAAATTGCTCTTTGGGCTCCTTTGGGAAACAGTAGGCGTGTTTGGTTTTGCTAGTTTGAATTTAGTCAAAGCAAAAATGGCGTCGAAACAGCACGTGCTCCGCGAACGCATTGTACGGTTCTACGAAACGCGTTTCCAGCAAGGAAAAAAGTTCACGGTGGCACATTTTAAGGAAGAAAATGTACCTGTCAGTACGGTATATCGTATCCTGGGTTCGCTGAACGTAGACCGGAAGGTCGGAAGTGGTCGTCCGGTGACGATAATGACGAAGCAAAGGAAGACATCGTTAAAGAAGCTGTTTGACAACAAGGACGCAACCAGCCTGCGTGACGCCGGTCGGAAATATGGCTGCTCCCACGTATTGATCCATCGGACCCTCAAGATGGAAGGAATCGTCTGCAGGAAGAAGACGAGGTAGCCGGAGTACACGGAGGAGCAGATTGAGACGGTTAAATCACAGTGTCGGTGGATGACCAAATAATACCGCTGAACGTCTTTCGTTCTGGACGACGAAAGCTATTTTCCGCTGTCCAAAACGCATATCCCAGGAAATGATAATTACTACTCCAGCGACAAGTCATCCACACCGCCTGAAATGAAATACAAGTTCAAGCACAAGTTTGAAAAAAAAGTTATGTTGTACATCGCCATTTTCGACCGGGGCATTTCAAAGCCTTGGTTTAAGCCGAGCGGTCTGGCAATCAACCAACAAATCTATCGAGAAGAGTGCCTCGATAAAATCCTGCTGCCGTTCCTGAACGAGCATCACGCGGATGGGAAGTACGTCTTCTGGCCGGACAAGGCGTCTTCCCATTACGCCAAGAAGACGCTGGCGTATCTTGAGGAGAAAAAGATACCGTTCGTGCCGAAAGATCGTAACCCAACAAACTTGCCCCAGTGCCGCCCAATAGAGGATTTCTTTGGCTCACTCAGTGCCCTAGTGTATAAAAACAATTGGAAGGACACGAAGCAACTGACTACAAGAATCCGAAATTGTATCCGGAAAATGGACGTAAGTGCCGTACAACGTTCTTGTGAGAGCATCGCGACAAAGTTGCGTCGAACAGCAGACCACGGCCCTTACTCAAACATTCACTTACATTTTTTTGAAGAAAATACATTATGTTATTAATAACAAATACTGAAATCGATGAAAAAACAAAAAAAAATTTATATGTGATTGAAAAAATTCTCATTTTTTATATAACACCCGTTATACATTGCGACGGCAGATGAAAATTTAATATTTGGTGAGTAATCGATTAGATTTTGGTTAATATTACTTAGTGGGAAGTGTGTGCAAACGATCATTTCCTTCACACTGTTTCGCAAAATTATTGATTTTCGGACGAGGGGTGAGGGAGGGAGATGAAAGAAATGAGCGCCATTGGGGCAGCTATATGTGGCTCTAGTTTCAGCAGTTGTGATCGCAAAATTAATTTAAAAAGGGTTGTATCTCGTTTCACTTCTGCTCTATTCTCCAGACTTGGCACCCTCGGACTATTAATTGTTCCCTAATTTGGAGAAATGACTGGTGGGAGAAATATTTTATTCAAACGAGGAGGTGATTGCAGAATAGAATGACTATTTTTGGACTTGGACAAATCCTATTAACCGGAAGGGATCAACAAATTAGAGCAGTGGTGGGAGAAGTATGTAAGCCTAAAAGAAGACTTCGAGAAAGAATAAAAATAATAATTATCCTAAATAATCAAGTAATTTTTATTTTTGCACAGATTTTCCAAATGACCATCCTACACGAACTTAGAAATTCAGTGCATTAGAAAGTATAATTTTTGTTGTAAAATTAGAACATCATCAGGATTGTGTGGAGTAATGTCAATAAATTCACTGTAACAGACCAAACCTGCCAAATAACCGAAACCCACATGGATTGTAACATTGTCATTTGGGCAAACAAAGTTTTTTGAGAACACATTCGACTATCACCACAGCAAATATATGCAGCATTGGAATATATCTGTCACGATTTTTGCATCGCACCAGCATCAGCACCACCGGCTGATGTTTTCATACCGCGCGGCATTCAGATTAGTGCAGAACGATTCCGGTTCCCCCAAAAGGTCATCTCTGGGTGTAAATACATACACATATACAGTCACACAATCGAATAATCTTTGCTCTCGCACTGCATTAGCAACAAAGTCGGCAAGCATCGACCGCCAGCAGGGAAGGTTCTTTCTTACTGAACGAAACTCAAAAGTCGTCGGCTGATGTTCTATATCAACAGAATATTATTTGAGATGCTGGCGTTACGCTACCGTGTCGTCAGGTGAGAGTAGCTCCAAATACGCAGCAATAGCATGCTTCAGAAATAATCAGACGCAGGAGAGGACGATGCCGCTTAGCATTTATCTCGAATGCGCACGCGATCAAACGCCAGAAACAGGACAGCACATATTATTCGTCCGCGCGTTCAGATTGAAATGGCTCGAAATGTCAAGGTGCTCCAATCATTGTTATTTTATGCTTTTCCTGCAGCTTTGTTTGCCGTAGAATTCAGCAACAAACGCCGACCCGGGCCGGACAAGCGATTTACCGGACTTCTACACAAATTTGCGGTTGCCATTCGTACGTAGCTTCATATTTATATGCATATGCAAACGATCAGGGGAATAAAGCCAGCGGAAGATCAACTCCTAGCTCGGACATTGGCGCGGGCGTTTTCAGTTTAATTCAAAAGCAAAATGCAATTGAGAGCCACGTCGATGCACCTGACAAACGGAATGCAATCGTAGAAACGGATTCTTGCATCAGAGTATTTAATTTCACTTTTGCCTGACTAAAAATGAAATCTGAGGTAATAAACTTTTGCTTTTTATCGTCGGACTATTTGCTGATGGATGTTTCTCATGGTGTTTCTCCGATTGTACCGCAATCCATCGCACTCTCCACAACTCCCCCGGTATAATTATTGGGCCAATATGGACACACACACACACACACACACACACACACGATAACGAAGCTTCTGCTTAAAGGCGAAAATCGCTCTGATTAATTACCATGCTATTTACACCTTCCCCTCTCCTAATTGCGGCTAACTGCATTCAGCTGCATTTCCTCGGAATTCGCGCGGTTTACCTTCATCTGGTTTGCGCAAGTTATTTTATTTGATTAGGATCCGCTACATAACTGTTTGTTAGCTGTGTTTTTTTCTTATACTTTGCAAAAGTACGCAGCAAAAAAAACAACATCAAGAAACCTTTGTCTGAAACGACGGCAATTAGCAGCCACTTAAAGGCAGAGACTTCAATCGTTTCTCGTGTTTGTTTGGAACTGTGCGAAGGGGGAGGGGAGTTTATCAAGCGCAACATCCGTTTTCGAATATCGTAACATGTTAACGTGAACGATTAAATCGGAGAAGAATTGTAACACAATTATGCTTATAGGTATTTGAAGCAACCAGCACTGTGAGGTCTGGTTTATCTTGCACGATAGGAATCTTATCAATTCGGTTGAGATCTGTGATACATCCTGGATGAACTTTGCCTTCTTCATTTCGTGGCTCAGGAAGTAATTGAAAAATATGCATATTTCAAGTTTCAATTATTTATTTAATTTTATTGTTTATGTTATGTTGCCCCTTCAAATGTAGACTCAACTGTCTTAAGGAAATTTACGATTACTTTTGCTCTTGTCTCGGATGGTATTTCGACCATGGCAGTTTTCAGCTGCTTAAGTGTTTGGAGATTTTACACACGTGATAGCGAGATATGTTATGTAACAAATCCTCAGCTTTCAAGAAAAAATATAAAACAAGATAAAACACCCTCTAGTCCAAAGCCTTGAAAACAATAAAAAATGACAATCAATAATTACGCAAACAAAATTCATTTTTTTGCTGGTTCAATATGTTTTTAATAAAAGGGCTAGCACCCTAGAATGGAAATGGGCAAACTAATAAGCAAATAAAAAATATTTGTCTAATGTTTTGCGATAAAGAACTAAATTACCACTTTTGATGAAAATCTGAGAACCACTATATCGGTTTGACATGGAATGGCTGTATAAATGAAGAATGCAACTTTTGATTCATTTCCTCAAAGTCAGAAAACTCCTTTTCTTACATAAAAAATTAATATATTCGGAATCTTTCAGAATAGACGATCATATTTGTTTAAAAAATAACCGTCAGAGTTATTGAACTTCTTTTTCGTTTCGAGTTCTGTTGGCTTTCGCTGGCTCTACTTCAGAAAGTACGCTACGTAGGAGGATTCTGTTGCTTTCATTTGGAAGATGAAAAATTCAGTACAAGATATAGTTGTGAAACATTTAAATTAGCGGATTTAAATAACATTTTGGAAGTTAAAAACGTAGAAGTTAGTGATTTTTAAAGTGTTTTCACATCCCAAGTTCTCTAACTGCTCTACAATTTGTACAGCTTATACCTATATTATTTTCGCTGCAATACCGTTTCGAACAATTCCTGGCGATCTTTCGAATGAAATCTTGCAAAATAACGATTTTTACACTACTGTATGGTCAATGATGTTGGTTTCTCCGATTTTGGGTGTGTTCACGCAACTAGTAAACGCAAATCGATTTTTCTTCTTAAAAATTACATGTTATCAAGACGAGTTCGGTTTGTTAGAAAGGCCCAAATCTCTAGTTGCTAATAATACCATTAGGTTCAAATTCAAATTATTAAAATTTTTATGTTTTTTACCGATTTTCTGATTCCACGATAGCATCAGAAATCAGTTTTTCTTTCCTTCTTGAGAACAGGAAACATGAACGATGATTTCTAGTCGGTCGGGAATTTGAGCGAGACATAGACAAATTGGGCAAAGCTTTTTGTTTCATACCTGAAAGTCCATCAGGACTGGAGGATCAAAGGAGACATCGAACATATCCAGCTCAATTACGTCATTTGGGGTGAAGTCAAGCTTCGAGAAGAATTCGGTGAAAACTTCGCACTCCTCCGAACTATTATTTGCAACGTTTTGATTCAGGTATAAGGAGGTTGGAGGGACACTGAACCTACAACATTTCGAATTCACAAAAGGCAGAACGATTTTGGAAGTTTAATTTTGCTTCGGATGGACTTATAAAGCTTGTCCCGCATTTCCCCGCAAAACTTTTTTAAAGAAAGTGTTTCTCAAAATGTCTTTTATCACTCAGCACTTGAGTTTTTTTTCCCTCAATATTAACCCGAAATCAGCCATTCCATACCAAACCGGTATAGTGGTTCTCAGATTTTCGTGAAAACTGGTAGTTTTGTTCTTTGTCGCAAAACATTTTTTTTTAATTTTCAGTAGGGTGACCATTTCTATTTTAGGATTGTCCAAAAAATCAACTTTTTCCTCTCTCTTTTTTTTTTTCCAAAAATGACTTTTTTCAAAAATTCATAACTTTTGAACAACTAAACCGATTCAGATGATCGACATATCATATTAAAGCCAATCTGTCTGTTCTTTTGTTGATTGTATTCGTTTTTTATTGTTTTCATAGTCTCGGAACCAAGGGCGTTATATTTTTTTATATTTTTTTCTGAAAATCTGAGGATTTTTTACATAACATATGTCGAAACCAAAGAGGCGTTTTTTTTCGTTTTTAAGTTACGATTTTTCAAAGTTAACCGATGGTTCGGAAAATCAATTTTTTGCTCTTTTTTTTGTTTTTTTTTGTGAAACCGAGTTGAAAAAGTCTGCGTATCCGAAAATCCCATTCTACCAAAAATTGAGTTTTTAACTAAAAAATCTGAGTTTTGGCCGCCTAAATTTCCTCAGGGACCACTGTGCGCCGCCTCTGAATCACAGTCGTTTGCTCTCTATATATTTCATACATTGTTGGTCTAGCTAACCACATCGTAGAATGACGTTGTCCTGAACATGTCGAATCATCACACGACACACATTTAAATCTCTCTTGTTAGATTCATCTCCTCCTCGTTTCCTCTCGTCAAAAAAATTTCTTCTAACTTGCATCGTCATTTAACGAACTAAATAAATTCGTTTTGTTTGAAATTGTTTGAAACTTAATTTAATAAATTAAGTTTAATTTTAAAAATAATTATTCGGAAAACATTGTTTTATTCTGCATAGGGCCACTCTAATCGGTATTAAAATTACGGTAATCTGAACCCTACCGGTATCATGTATAGTTAACGACCTATTCTCATGCCTACCAAGTTTTTTATGTGTATAATTTTATCAAAACCGTGACACGAGATTTATATATACAGCCTTTCCATGCCAAACCGATATAGTGGTTCTCAGATTTTCATCAAAAGTGGTAATTTTGTTCTTTATCGCAAAACATTAGACCGACATCAAATTTAAGCTTATGAGTTACTTTTCTTTGAAAAAATATTACTTTTGCGAAAAATTTGGATTTTCGTTTTTGTAATTATTGATTGAGTTAGTTTTTTATAGTCTTCTTGGTTAAAGATAGAGGACGCTATATTTTTAAAATATTTTTTTATGGAAAGCTGAGGATTTTTTACATAACATATCTCGATATCAGAGATGCTTTTTTTTTTCGTTTTTGAGTTATTATTTTAAAAATTTAACATGTTTTGAGTTTTCGTTCAAAATTGCTATGTGACTAGACTAGACCTATACGACTAGAATCTGATTTTCCCAAAGGTTAGCTCATTGGCTTCAATTTAATATGTCGATCACCTAAATCGGTTCAGTACTTCAAATGTTATGAATTTTTGCAAAAAGTAATTTGTGGGTAAAAGTGGAAAAATCATTTTTCGGAGCACCGGTTAACTTTGAAAAATCATACCTCAAAAACTAAAAAAAATAGCATCTCTGATATCGAGATATGTTATGTAAAAAATCCCCAGGTTTCAATAAAAAATATAAAAAAAGACCAAAGTCATGGAAGCAATAAAAAACGGCTACTATTGATGGCTTTACGAGACTTTACGAGAGTAAAATTCATTCAAATTGCAAAAAAAATTCAATATTTTTTGATAAAAAGCTTCATTGGCTTCAATTTGATATGTCGATCATCTAAATCGGTTCAGTGGTTCAAAAGTTATGAATTTTAAAAAAAAGTCATTTCTGGGTAAAAGTGGATTTTTCGGACCGCCCTAGAATGGAAATGGGCATCCTAATGGAAAAATGAAAAAAATACGAGTGTAATATTTTGCGATAAAGAACAAAATTACCATTTTTGCCGAACATCTGAAACCACTATATCGGTTTGGCATGGAATGGCTGTATACAGCGCGGACTCGATTATATACAGTTTTTGATTTCTTTTCACTGTATATAATCGAGTCAAAAAAATTTTTTTTTTCGATTTTTGGGAATAAAAGGGAAAAAGAAAATAAAAATTCGATTTTTGTTTCATCCCCTTAAAGTCTGAAAACACCTTTCTCACATGAAA
Source organism: Toxorhynchites rutilus septentrionalis (assembly GCF_029784135.1). Classification (NCBI taxonomy): domain Eukaryota; kingdom Metazoa; phylum Arthropoda; class Insecta; order Diptera; family Culicidae; genus Toxorhynchites; species Toxorhynchites rutilus. The sequence goes on along the minus strand of NC_073745.1, from coordinate 321,468,549 downwards.
AAAATAAATTTATCCAGATTATCATATTTGATGAAAAACAATCCTTCTACGCATATGTTCGTGTTCAATATCTACCGAAAAACCTGAAATGAATTGAAATGAAATTTGTAAATATAAATACTAACCTACACGATACACTCACCAGACACCTAGAAAATAAGAACACAAAATCATAGTATTACCTTGGATTACACGCCGCACACACTGTGCGAATCCAAGGACTGACAGTGAAACACGCATTGTTTACCATACACAGACACAACAAAACACAATTGTAAATAGAAACACAAAAGAGAAAAAATAGTATACAAATAGAGACGAAATAGACAAGTTTGGATTGCTAGCAGCGAACGGAAGATTTGTAGTTTTTATCGCGAAAGAAAGTTTTCCGAAATTCTGTGGAGGCGTTTTACGGTTGCCGAAAAGTAGTGAAAATACGAGAAAGAAGGTGCCGCAAGTGAATAAACAAGTACGGCGGCAATCAGTGCTTCTACAGTTCGAATTTCAACAATGACAGAGTTACAGATCTTTTATTTTGTTTCGGACTCTGTTGCCTCAAACTGGCTCTACATTAAAAAGTACGCTACGGAAGACGATTCTGGTGCTTTCATTTGAAAGATGAGGAAATATAGTACAGGTTATAGTAGTGGAACAATTAAATTAGTGGATTTTAATAACATTTTGGAAGTGAAACACCTAAAAGTTAATAATTTTTAATGTGTTATTATTAATTTTACCCTAAAAAAATATAATAAACTAGCTGACCAGGCAAACGTTGTTCTGCCAAATAAATTATTTCTAGTGAATATTTTGGGTGTTGAATAAAACACACTAATGTATTGTAAGTGTGTTTGAATATTTTAACGATCTTTAAAATAAATCGAATGTGACCGATAAAAAAAACGAATTAAATAATTTGAACGAAAGGTTATATGTTGTTTCTTGGTGTATTTCATTAACGTAACTGACATGTTTGATCTCTTAAAAGTTAAACGTCAACTGAAAAAAGTAATATAAGTTTGTCGTAAAGTAGAAAAAATGAAATATAAAAAATCAATATTTATTGCTGTCTCCTTGTTAGAAAATACGTGCATGTGATTTTCAACATGGCTTAGTTTATAACAGCTTGGTCTCGTTCATAAATTGGATAACGTTCAAATTAATCGGCCTGTTTGGAATCGCGTTATTTTATCGTTGTTATTCAATCGAGGAATATTCACATCGGTAATCTAAGTTTGAAACACAGCCATATTGCTTCCTTTATTCATGGATGTTTTTATTACTCTTCACCGATTTGTAGAACTCAATATTCATATATGCATATGAGTGATCGGATTTTACAATTCGATCGAAATCGACTTTTACACTCTTAAATTCGTTCCCTTTTTGCGAAACAATGGTCAAAATAAGTTGTATTCAACAGAATACAACCAACAATATGTGGGGACGAATACGATCGAACTTCATTTTGTGTTTGAACACACGCGCAATGTCATGACAATGCATTGCGCTTTGGCCTGGCTATAACTAAAGCTGTGTCGGCGTTGCTCATGATAGTGTCTCGCAAGTGAATGTATTATTCCTCGCACCGCTTTTGTTGATTGTGTAGTAAGAATTGCAGTCGTTCAATCTCTACCTTCGCGTATATGTTGGGAACATAGCGAGTATATGAAGTATATGAAGAAGAACATAGCGAGGGTCGTGTGAACGGTGTGTGTCAACGATGAATTCCAGATTATTGTTTTTTCTTCGCATTAAATTTCTCGTGTCACCGTGCTATAATGATTCCAGCAGCGCTTGTGCTTTGGATCTACACACGTGCTCTCCATCTGATGTTTTATCAGGGTTGATGGCAATAGCGTGATTGTCATTTTGTAATCCGAGCAAATGCGATTTGAAGAATTTCGATAACTCATTGTGCTCATTCAAAAAGGCTTCCAGCTCGTCGGAGATGCTCCCTGCTTTAGATGAATTGATGTTACTTGTGTATTTGTAGATGGATGTTCAATGAAGCGGGCGTTACGCCATCAGTCATTGAACAACTTTAATGAATTCGTTCTGTTGAAAAAACGAAAAACGGTTAAATTATTAGAATATTTTTGACACAAAAATAATAAAATCGCAATTAAAAATAGGGAATTGGGGTCAAAATTTAAGGTTATATGTCAATATAACCTTAATTTTATATGTTTGTATATGTTATGAAGTCAAATTTTTGAAAAAAAATATCCAGATCTTTTTTCCTGCATAGAGCCACCCTATTCGGTAATAAATATATGGTTATCGGTATCCTACCGGTATCATATATAGTTTACAACCTATTCTCATACCTACCAAGTATTTTGAGTATAATTTCATCAAAGTCGGTCGAGCCGTTTCGGAGGAGTTCGGTAACAAACACCGTGACACGAGATTTTTATATATATAGACTAGATTTTTTCTATCAATTAAATTTGTTCTTTGACGCCCAACTTCTATCTTTCTTAATTTGGCTGCAATATCGATATAAAAAAACTCCTGGTTAAAATTCATGCAAAATCATCAAAAATCACGATTTTACTTCACTGTACATGTAATAGCTATTCAAACTTCATCTAAACGCTAAAAGGTTACATTTCTTCTTGGAATAAGCCATATTTAAGGGGATGAATCAAAAATCAAATTCCTCTTTTATTTTGAAAAAACGAAAAATAAAAAAAAACAAATAAAAACAATTTTTTTTGACTCGATTATGTACAGGATTCGATTATATACAGTGAAAAGAAATCAAAAACTGTATATAATCGAGTTCGCGCTGTATACAAAAAACAGATGATTTTTCCAAACTATATATAATTGAGTCCAAAATTGTATGTAATCGAATCACATATGATCGAGTCCGACCTGTATATAGATAAAACAAACAAAGCAAAATATGTTTTATTACTCGGTACATACAGTAAAAAGAAATTGGAGACTGAATATAATCGAGTCCGTTCTGTACATAATTTATTTTATAGGAAACATTGCATAATCTAACACAGTTGGTCCTAAATAGAACGCGTAGGAATCTGTTATTTAACCCTGGTGCAGTAGGTAACAAGCCTTACGGTTCGAAAAATGTTACGACTTCTTTGGTTGGTCGTAAAAAGTCCCTTCGGCGAGAGCAGTAGACTATTCACATGGGTTGCAAGTAATGTCTAGAATCGAAGAAAAAATATTGAAGTGAACTTATTGATGAAAATTGACTATAAAACCTAAAATCAACAATTTTTATTGCGAATACATTCATTTTAAGTAGTCTCAATGGCGTGTAATTGGAGGACTATTTAATTTAAACTATTGTAGGTTGGAAGGAAGGAAGGAAAATAATTAGAATATAGAAAAAGAAAAAGATTGCGTTGTCATAAAACATTTCAGAAAAGCAGAAATAATGCTTTTTCGTGAGCTGAAGCGTCAAATGCGCAAATAATGAGCTGTTTTAAAAGCTTAAAAATGTTTGTAACAAACATTTTTAAGCAGCAAACATCTCTTTCTTTTTTCTTTTGACATAGGACTATGTCTTTGATTTCTATCTAGGGGGGTCACCCTACGAAAAATGTAACGATGAATTAAGAGTTTTCAAACGCATATTACTCAAAATGGTTATTGCGACATATGTTGTGTTATACATCATTAGACAGGAAATTTATCCAGATTTTTTTTTGCTTGAAACATGAACAGTGAATATAGTAAAAAAGTTAACAAGTTGACGATTTAGTTGAGTATTTTTTCTTTCGATTGCACTATTCACTCGCTTCCTCCACGATGCAACGAGCAATCTTTTTGCCTAAATTCGGGCGTTAGCTCATAATGTGAGTTGATGCGTAAAATTAATTATTCTCCATTTACCGATAATAGGCATTAATTTTATATTATATTGTATGTTGTCCAATCAATTGGCGATCAATTCATGTTTTTATCGTGTAGGTCTCACTACTAACAATTTGTGTAATTGTGGTCCAGGATGTCATAATATCGAGTATGTTGTTTGGTTATGTGAAAATGCAATAAATTAATTCAAATGGCTGTTGATTTAGTAGATCGAAAGGGTATACCCACGTAAATCAGATTATGATAGCTTGAGTAGTCGCGATCTTACAGGGCTATAAAGTTATTACAAACAATGTTCCGGACAACGTGGTAACGAAGGAGATATTGTTATTTTTATCTATAATATATTTTTGTAGTCATATATTGATTTGACTCAGGCTTATATTGATGTAGGTCTTAACTATTCAGACTTGTGTTTAAAAATGATACATGATGACTCTTTGTCTTCTTCTACATGATTGAATAAACAGAAAAAAAAGGGTAGTACAGGGAAACTCCGATATAACGTACCCTCGTTATAACGTACCCTCGATATAACGTCACTCGATATAACGTACATTTTACCTCGATATAACGTACACATTACCAAAGTCCAAAAAAATTTTTTTTGAATATTTCTTTTCTGAAAGAGCAATACATTATCTGTATTTTGATACTAAAGCTTGTGTTGTAACTTTAACCAATACCGAAATTCAACTGTTTTGTGATTCCGGATTCTAAATGAATCAAACTTCAATCAACAAAACGGAGGGAAACATCATGAGAAAAGCTGACTTCGTCTTCTTATTGATTTTATTCATCAACCTTACTCAAACAGCAACACAATAAAGTAATATAAGCTACGTTTCAGAGTTCTTTATCATGCTTCGATATAACGTACAATTCGATACAACGTACAATTTTGAAAGTAAAATGTACGTTATATCGAAGTTACCCTGTAATGGCTTTAATGGTATTTTTGTGTAGATTTTTGAATGCGGTACCGAATTCTACCACGTTATGTCATCTAACCCGTTTAAAGGATACAAGTACATACAGGAAACGGTTTTTCCAGGGCATCCATTTGATGTATCACAAGAGAAAAAAAAAAACAGAATTTGAACAATAAAAAATTCAATTTAAATGCAATTACTACACACAATCACAGTCCTATGTCAAGATCCCGTCCGTGCCCCTAGGCTCAGACCCATCAACTTTTTTTCATCTCTTTTGGGATTTTACACAAAAAAAGAATTACAAACGATTTCAACGGGGATCGAACCAAGGCCAGCTGTTTTACACGTGGACGCCATCCACATAGCTACTGGTGCTGTTGTATAAATGTGTAATAATATTACACCTCATCATAAAATGAAAATGGAAAGTGTTTTCTTAGAGAAAAAAGAATAGCATGAACGAGAATCTATATCTTTCTCTGTCTGGGCCGTGCATTTGTCAAACTATACTGCCGTTCTACGCATAGTTGTCCCATGTTCTAAAATCAGCAACTGAGAAAAATGCAATCAAAGTTTTCTAGCATATTTGTCTACCAGAAGCATTAAGCATTTCAATTTAGCAATACACCGGGTTTTTTTATGAGCAGTAAGCTATTGCCTAATGAAAAGTGAAAAGTTCCTCTCACTTGAATCAATGAAGCTTGATTACGGGCTTAAAATTCATGGTCGGACAGTTATGCCTAGAATATCAACATGGGACAATTGAAATTGATGTTGTTTTTTGAAATACTGGGAACAAACAATAAGTTTTTTGGTGTTTTTCCGAAAAATTATGCATAAAAATTGTATTCTGCATTTGCAGAATATAATCTTTGTTATTAGGCATTCGCTAACAATGTGTACACGTGTTCTGTTGAACGTTTTTTTCATTTTTTGAGAAAAATTAGTTCGTTCTTCTAATCCAGGAATGAGCGTGACATTAAATTCTTGTACTTGAACGGATTTATTTATTACTAGCTGACCCGGCATACTTCGTCTCGCCCAAAATTTATTTTTCGTTATCACATCCACGTTTTAATATTAAGCGCACGTTAATGAGTCCAATCGCAAAACTGTTCATTGATTGATATTTTAGTCTAGCCCGTTGAATTTAATTTTTACTAGAAAAATCATGGAACTTCTGCCAAGACTCATTATTATAATATCAGATTATTTTCAGACACAATTCTCGCTCAACATTGTTCAACCACTTGCAAATAACATGTTTCTCCGTTACATGGAATAAATGTTTGATACAGAAAATATAATAGAATAAAGACAGACCCCTCTCCTTTTCTCCCCTTAGAGAGGGGTGAGGAGTGTCTATTCACCATAGAAACGTTTTTTGTTCCCTAAAACCTTCGCATGCCAAATTTGGTATTTTCTTGATTAGTTTTCGAGTCATGCAGAAATTCGTCTTTCACTTGTATGGCAGAGCCCCCCCCCACATAGAGAGGGGGGGAGGAGTATCTAACCATCATAGAATCATTTATTGGACCCTTAAACCTCCAGATGCCTAATTCGGTTGCATTTGCTTGATTAATTCTCGAGTAATGTAGAAATTAGTCTTTCATTTGTATACCAGCCCCCCTTAGAGAAGAAGGAATGGTCTTAAACTTTTCCAGTTTTATATATATAGATGGATCTACAAAAAATACATGGCGGGACAGTTATGCCTAGAATATCAAGACGGGACAATTGAGCTTGGTGTTGTTTTTTTTTAAAGTTGGAAGCAAACAATAACTTTTTTGTGTTTATCCAGAAGATTAGGCATAAAAGCATCGTTTTATGAAGAAAAATTAAAATTGTCATAAAGTAACATGGAACAACTATGCGCAGAACAGCAGTATATGGAAAGCATAAATACTTGCTTTCGTGAAATAGCATATACGAGTATATTATACAAATGATATACAAGTATTGGAGAGTAGCGTATTTTATGTTATTTTTATGCTCATTTAAAGAAATGAATCGGGATGCCAAAACATGTGCTAAAAATTAGTTTTTGGCGTAGAGAGAGGATATCCTTTAAAATAAATGGGATGAACGATTAAATATGAACTTATAGCTTTTAGCTGTGTCCAATAACGGAATGTGATGCCGGAATTCTCACCGATAATCACTATACAAATTTGACTAAACAGTACATCGACAACGGCGTCACTGTATGTAGTTCCCAAGGAGTGGAATCTGACCAATACCCTGGAGTTAGACCGATTGGGTAATACTGCTAGATTGTGAAGTACAAACTAAAGATAAATGGTGGAACGGCTAGTGACAAGAAGAAGTTGGGCTATCAAACAAGCGGAAAAACAGCTAAGGTAAAGGGTAATGGGCCGTGATCGGGGAGAAGTTCGAGCAATAAAATGTGTGGGTTATATCTATGATATAACCGCAAGGTTGACGTGGGACTACCATAGCTTATCAATCATTTGTTTGTATTGATTAAATTTTTGATGGAATGAAACAATTCCCGAATTCAATTGAATTCAATATATATATATATATATATATATATATATATATATATATACGTTACACCACAACCGACCGACCAAGGCGTCCCAGAAGTCAAGACGTCAGCAAAAGCCCAGCCGAGACCCATAGCAACAGACAGAGGCGTCAAAGTTACACCGCGCGTGTAAACCAACATTTGCCGACGCCGCGGAAATCAATCGAACGACGCGAACAAAGGTTCGATCAGGTTCGAACCACCGACGGAAATAATGAGATCAGCAGATGTAGTCTATTTAAGCCTTGTAATACGATTATAGAATTTAGTCTTGAGCGTAGCCGAGTTGAATACGGGCATAAAGGTTTATGAACCGAATGTAAAGTGTTATAAACGAATAAAAAGGGTAATTAGAAATTAAATAAAAGTTTTTTTTTAAACCGCGAGTTAAGTCACGGCATAATTGGCGCAGTCATTGGCCAAGTGGTACAACGAAGTGAGTAGTGTTTATAGAGCGGATATCTGGAAGCACCGCCACCGAGTTAAAGAGGAGAAGTTTACATCTACTGAAGAAACCAAACGAACAAGCGAGAGGACCCCCTGAGCGAAAATCAAGGACTCGCTGCCGTTAGGAAAACTAATCCCGCCACCTGGAACGAACGATCTACGAGGAAACCGATTCAACCTACCCAGACTCCAGGAGATGAAAGCAGTAATCTTCCTGTAAGTAAACACGAACAATTATCTAAACCTAACACAACAAAATACTAATTCAGAAGTGCGAGCCCCCACCAGTGGTAAGCGGACACTTGATATATCACAAAGTGAATAACTAATTCATTAACAAGTGAAGTGTAGAACAACACATTTTCTCGCGCGTATAAAGTACGTAAGATTTTTTTTAAAAAATGGCCGAGCGGGAGCAAATGATTTCTCCGGAACTTCTGGCCCCGGAATTGGATGATCATGCACCAATTCCGCAACAAGAAATAACAATTCAAGGGTTACTCCAACACATAAGGAGCCTAACTCACAATCAGAACGAACTGATTGGGCAATTGAGAACACTTAAAGCAAAAGCGGAGGATCCGTTTATGCAGTTTAGAACTCCGGATCCTATTAAGAATTTACCAACATTCTCCGGAAACAAACGGGAAACAAACGCATGGCTTGAAGACGCCGAAAACACCCTGCATCTTTTTGAAAGATACAGAGATGATCCGGTCTACAGCCAATTGGTCAGAGCGGTAAAGAATAAAATCGTGGGAGAGGCCAAAGAAATTTTGATTGCTGCCGGCAACCCGAACAGTTGGGCAGAAATCAAAGAAATTATTCTAAATTCATACGGCGATAGGAGAGATTTGACATCTCATATCCAATCGTTGTTTTATATAAACCAAGGAAAAAAATCCATCACTGAATACTACAACCGAATCAAAACCATAGACACTGCTATTAAATCCACAGCAGCGACAATGGATGATTATAACAACTCTACAAGAGCAATAAATAATCTAGTGAGCCTTATGACTCTCACTAGATTCATAGATGGGCTCACAGAGGAATTGTCTATGCACGTGCGAAGCTACAGACCTAAAAGTCTGGAGGAAGCGTATGCAATCACCATACAATATGCCAACGCTGCATATAGGCAGAAGTTAAACCAAAAACCATCTGACACAAATAAAAATATCAGATCCAACAATAGTAACGGTTCACATAATTCGAAACCGTCTCCCAACCCCAATAGTAATGGCAATCACTTTAACGCGAAGCCATCCACCTCAAATTCTAACAATAACTTGCATAATCAAAAACCATACGGGTCTGCGAAATTCAAAGCTAGAGCTCCACCGCCAGATGACGATGTCTCGATGAGGACAGCGAAATCGCGGGCAGAGGTTAACAGCCACGAAACAGCAGAACACAGCAAAAATCATCAAACAGAACCTGACACTTCGGAACAGCTGGACGAATCCGTCCTCGATTCGGAAGATGACGATTATTTCGTCAACGATGAACTAAATTTTCACGTGGCCGAGGCGCTACAAAAAGAAAAATAATGAACGATAATAACTTTATTCCCTACATCACCATTGCAACATCCAAAGGCGAGATGAAATTTTTGATCGACACAGGAGCGAACAAAAATTACATATCACCCGAGCATGTAAACATAGAAAACTGCAAAACAGAACCGATTTCAAAAGTAACCAACATTAAGGGAACCTTTACAATCGATAAATCCGCTTCCTTCGACCCATTTCTTATAAATAAAAAACTGAAATTTTTCATTTTCAAATTTCATAAATTTTTCGATGGACTCATCGGATACGAGTCATTGAGAAATTTAAATGCTAAAATCGACGTCAGTAAAAATACATTGAGGATCGGGAGAAAAACTTTCGCAATGAAAAAGAGATTTCCCGAGAAACATAAAATCAATTTAAATGAACAAGAATATCAGTTCATAAAATTGAAAACCAAGAAAAATGGAGATTTTCTTATAGAGGAAGAAAAGCCTCACGGAAAATTTTCTATCTTGCCAGGCCTCTACAGAAGTGCTAATAACACAGCCTTTGTAGCAGTGCAAAATTATACAAAAAAATCGATGGAAATCAATTCGAACGAGATCAAGCTTTGCAATGACTTGGATACAGAGGTTGACCCATTCGAGCTGACAGAGCTACCGAAAAAGGTTGACTCTGAAAATTACACCATAAGAGACGATCATATGAATGAGGAGGAGAAATATACCCTCAGGAAATTGATCAGGAATATAATAAGGATAAGGATAAGTTATCATTCACCCATAAAATTAAACATAAAATACGCACCGTGGACAGTATTCCGATACACTCCAAATCGTATAAGTACCCCTACGTGTACGAAAGCGAGGTGCAGGAGCAAGTTAAAAAGATGCTGAAAGACGGAATCATAAAAGAGTCAATCTCGCCTTACACGTCACCTGTGTGGGTGGTTCCTAAAAAGTCCGATGCATCTGGACGAAAAAAATTCCGTTTAGTGATCGATTACCGAAAACTAAACGAGAAAACAATTAATGACAAATACCCTATACCAGAAATTACGGATATTCTGGATAAATTAGGAAAGGCGAAATATTTTTCAACAATCGATTTAGTTTCTGGCTTCCACCAAATTCAATTAGCGGAGGAAGATACAGAAAAAACTGCTTTTTCCGTAAACGGTGGCAAATATGAGTTTACTCGTATGCCATTTGGCTTGAAGAATGCCCCAGCGACTTTTCAAAGAGTCATGGATTGCATTCTGAGAGATTTAGTAGGAGTATGTTGTTTCGTCTATATGGACGATATCATCATCTTCTCCAGCTCGCTTCAAGAGCACTTGAAAAATTTGTCGCAAGTCTTCGCAAAATTGAAAGAAGCAAGACTAAAAATTCAGCTGGACAAATGCGAGTTCTTTAGGAAAGAAACGCAATTTTTAGGTCATACAGTCTCTGAAGAGGGAGTACGACCAAACAGCGACAAAATTGATGCAATAAGGCAATGGCCAATACCTAAAAGCGAAAAAGAAGTGAGACAATTCCTAGGAATGCTTGGCTACTACAGGCGATTTATTAAGGATTTCGCAAAAATTGTAAAGCCGTTAACAGCACTTCTCCGAAAGGATATTGAATTCGAAATTACACCAGAAGTAGTAACATGCTTCGAAAAGTGTAAGCAACTTCTGACGATCGACCCGGTATTAATTTACCCTGATTTTAGCAAAGAATTTTCACTAACAACGGATGCGAGTGACCACGCTATTGGTGCAGTGTTGTCACAAGGGCCAGCAGGTAACGACCGACCCATCGCATACGCCTCACGTACTTTGAATAAAACGGAAGAACGATATTCCACTACCGAAAAGGAGTTTCTCGCGATAGTATGGGCAGTGAAACATTTCAGACCATACCTCTATGGTAGAAAGTTTAAAATGTTCACCGACCACCAACCACTAACATTTTCTTTCACGAACGCTAACCACAGAATAATTAGAGGAAAGCTGGCTTTAGAGGAATTCGATTACGAACTAATCTACAAACCGGGAAAACAAAACGTTGTCGCCGACGCGCTGTCGCGCGTAAACATAGAAAAACACCTGAATGCACACTCGCAATCATCGCTTTCCCTAAATGTTGAACCTTCTGAGCGAGGAAACGAACCTTCAGACGACGAAAGTGACGGAACGACAGTACACTCAGCGGATACGAGTGATGACTACTTCATTCGGTATACTGAGAGACCTATCAACGTTTTTCGGACACAAGTCATATTCAAAATAGGAAATGTAGAACTTGCAGCCTACGAACAAATTTTTCCAAAATATCACAGACACACAATAGTAAAAAGAACATACACCGAAGAAGACATAGTTGAAACGTTGAAACGGACCCTGAATCCGAAGGGTTTGAGTTGTATAAAAGTACCTATCTCATTAGCACAACTAGTGCAGGAGACGTATAAAAAACATTTTTCCTCAAATATTATTTACAAAGTATTTATTTCAGAGACCATGTTGGAGGACATCAGAATGGAAGTCGAGCAAGACGAGATCATAAGAAGAATTCACCAATACGGACACAGAGGAATCAAAGAAAACCGGAACCAGATTCTACAAACACACTTTTTCCCGCAACTCGATCGAAAGGTCAAAATTTATGTCGATTCCTGTGATATTTGCAAAAAAGCCAAATATGACAGAAATCCACCCAAACTAATTAGAAAAAGCACATTTGGACAGAAACCTTTCGACAGAGTCCACATTGACATTTTCTTCCTAAAAGGTCAAAAGTGGCTCACCATAGTTGATTCATTTTCAAAATTTGCAAACGCGATTCCATTAAGCACAAGAACAATAGTTGATATCAAAACCGCAATAACCGAACACATTCGAAATTTTGGAAGACCTCAAACTATAGTGAGTGACCAAGAGCCATCTTTCAGGTCCATAGACTTTATGGGATTCCTAAATGATCTCAATATAGAGATACACCTCGCAAGTGGATCCAATTCAAATGGTATCGTGGAACGTTTCCACTCCACTTTAATTGAAACCTTCCGCACAAACAAAGCAAAATTTAAAGATTTAACATTAAACGAGCAAGTAAATATCGCCATCGACATTTACAATAATAGTTTCCACTCAGTAATAAAAACCCAACCGCGAAATTTGATTTTTAATAACTCTGGATCTACGAATATGGAAGAAATATCTGAAAAATCTAAAAACCTGCAATCTGCAGTTAAAATCGAACTAAATAGACGAAAAGATAAATACGAACAACAAAATATGAATAACGAAAAACCTGAAGATCTTCAACCAGGCGAAATTAAATACATAAAAAACTCTCAACGTTTAACAAAGGACAAAGATCCGTTTAAAATAACAACGATTAAACACAACAACGAACTAACATTTGAAGACGTCAATAATATTAAAATCCACAAAAATAGAATAAAGAAATAACCGATAAATCAATTATTTAACTCTCGTTGCAGATTTTCATGCATCGTCATAATAAATTGCACAAAACTTAAAGATCTATCTCACAACAATGGTATAATTGCCATAAAATTAAAACAAGTCAGGATTAGGATAGGATTCGAGAGAATTATCCAAAAGATTAATATCCACTCTATCGAACATAATATCAATTACATTGAAAAAATCGCAGAAAATATTAAAGTTATAGACCACTTAAGAAGTACTTTAGATTTCAAAATACAAAACTCAAAAGGTAAATTGATGAGCTTGTATTCCCACAGAAGTAAAAGAGCATTAGTAAACGCATTAGGAACAGCAATAAAATTAATAGCAGGAAACCCTGATAATGACGATTTAGAAATTATAAACCATAGTTTGGGAACTTTAGAGAAACAGGAAAATTTACTATCGAAATCTATATCAAGACAAATAATCATTAACGAAAAAATACAAAACAAAATTAATAACATAACAGACGTACTCAAAAAGATCAATAAACAGATTGTGGAACAGAGGAACAATTCTTTGGTAACCAGAGCAGATTTGGAATATATCAACATGATTGTAAACCTTGACTCTATAATTCAGATTCTCGGAAATATTGAAGAACAAATCGAGTTTGCTAAACTCAACATTTTAAACAGAAATTTATTTTCATTTGAAGAGAAGAAGTACATTTTCAACAGACTCAATGCTCAAAAGCTAAAGCTAGACTATTTAGATCAAATATTCCAGTACAGCTCAGGAAGCGTTATTGTAAGCCAAGGTGAAATTATAATACTGGTGAAAATACCCATCCTCGGGGACAACGAGTTCGACCTGATCAACATTCAGACGCTCAACATAAACAGTACACGAATCAGCACAGACGTAAAACTGGTGGCAAAGCATGGAGACATCATTTACAGACAAAGCGAACTTTGCGACATTTGCGAAGCTACAACCCTTCTCGAAGATGATTGCATCTATAACCTTCTGAATCACCAAACACCAAAATGTATCATAAAACCCGTCAGACAACCCATCCGTGTCGAAGAAATTAAGAAAGGAGTCATACTTGTTGACACAAACAAAAATGTATTGATCTCTGATTCATGCAACAATTCCAGACTGATCAACACCCCGACAATCATCGAAACAAACAACTGTACAATCAAAGTGATGAACATCACCTTCAATAACCAAGTAACTTTTGGAAATAGTGAAGAATACCTTCTCCCAATATACGGAAATAAGTTGATACAATTAAACTATACAGAGGAGAATAATGAAATCAACCACCTCAAATTGGAAAACCTTAACAGTCTGCAGGACATAAAGTTAGACCTGCATCGTTCAAAAAGGACAACAACCATCGGAGGAGGAGTCCTCCTCATGCTAATCATTATCTGTTCTTTTACCATTTATATCATCGACAGAAGATTCAAAGCGAAGGAAAGAGCAACTCTGGAAATTCGAAGCCATGTTGGAACCACCACGGAACTTAAACAAACCATTGGAAAAGGAGAATTTGGACCATTACCGAGCCTCGTCCTTTTCGAAAGATCGTCCGAGGACGGACGAGAATCTAAGGGGGGAGGCGTTACACCACAACCGACCGACCAAGGCGTCCCAGAAGTCAAGACGTCAGCAAAAGCCCAGCCGAGACCCATAGCAACAGACAGAGGCGTCAAAGTTACACCGCGCGTGTAAACCAACATTTGCCGACGCCGCGGAAATCAATCGAACGACGCGAACAAAGGTTCGATCAGGTTCGAACCACCGACGGAAATAATGAGATCAGCAGATGTAGTCTATTTAAGCCTTGTAATACGATTATAGAATTTAGTCTTGAGCGTAGCCGAGTTGAATACGGGCATAAAGGTTTATGAACCGAATGTAAAGTGTTATAAACGAATAAAAAGGGTAATTAGAAATTAAATAAAAGTTTTTTTTAAACCGCGAGTTAAGTCACGGCATAATTTATATATATATATATATATATATATATATATATATATATATATATATATATTTTAACTGTATTATAGTGACTTTCAACTCATTTGGCTGGTTCGTCACTTTTACTTCCATTTTTGGAAGAATGTCGGGAGTGAGAATTGAACTCGTGACCTTTAGCGTGAGAGGCATGGATGTTACCACTACGCCAGATCGCCTCCACATTAGATCTGGAAGGTACAAGTCACAAAAGATTATAATTTCTTTTAATCTGCTTCAGGCGCATAGACAGCTATTGCTAATAGCGATCAATGCGGTATCTCGAACGCGATCGAAAGGAAAATATACAATTCAATATATTTGATTTGTAAGTAAAAAGATTGTGAAATGTCATGTAAGGTCAATTCATGCATTGTGATAGTAAATTTAATGATAGTCCTTTTACGGTTGGTATGATGCCTAGAACAAAATTTGTGAACGGGAGAATTTTCAAACGATTATTTTATTTTACATTTGCTTCTGAAGTTTGCATCTCTCAAGTGTACGTACTTATCGAACCGCGAATTCGCTTGATTATATGAACTTCAGGCACTCAGTTCCGATTTTGACATGTATGTCGAACGCATATTGTTTAATGGATAGGCGTTATCGCAGCAAATGGTTAACAGCATTTTGCCTAATCATCAAATGGTATGCGTAGAAATTCAATGAGCGGAAGATATGAAGGTATATCCTTCAATACAATAATGAATAACCGAGCCAAAGCGTTGTGTTCGTACCCGCTTTTGTAATACGTGCTAGGAAAACACTTTGCGGAGTGCAAAAAAAATAAAAATGCGGGTGCAGAGATACCTCCGACTTGCATGAATCAAAAACTTCAACTTCTACTTTTTATACTATAAAGGATTTAAACTTGAAAGTTCATTCGTCTCTAGTGTCTGCACGATTTTCACAGGTTCTTAAGTTTAGGAGACCGTGTTAAAGAAACATATTCTAGTTTGCACAAAGGCAAGCGAGTACAAAAGTACTCGAAGCTTGCATTTATTTGCAGAGCCGATTATCCCAGATATTTTGGTTTTGAAGTCTGTGTTAAGTAAACGCATTTCAGTCGGAACAAAAATGCCACTGACTTGCATGAATTTACAATGCCAATTTCCTCAGACACCTTGGTTCTGAAGTCTGTGTTGGGGAAACACATTTCAGTCGGAACAAAAATTCCCCCGACTTTCATGTATTTGCAATGTTGATATCCCCACGCTACATGGATTTGAACTCTGTGTTAGGGAAACACATTTCAGTCGGAACAAAAATACCCCCGACTTTCATGTATTTGCAATGCTGATTTACCCAAGGCTAAGGTTTAGATGGCTGTGTTAGGGAAATCGTAGATCGGGCCAATCAAAATGAGGCAGTTATGCCGTTTAGATAACGCTTAACATTTTACAGTTATTCAATTGTTTATCTAATGAAAAATAACATTTTATTAATTGCGATAGAAGCGTAGAAATATTCCCTATCGATTGACGCAAACATCTTTCCGATCCAGTAAGAAATGTTCGAGTTATAAGCATTTGGAATCTTTCATTTTTTCCTACATGTTCTGTGTTTAGGTTTTCATTTTACCCCCCATATACTCCGGTTAGACGTAGTCCCACGTCAAAAAGTAAGGCTGGAACAATGGTCATAGAATAAACATAAAACCCATCGAACTCGATTCGACAACAAGGGTTTTCAATAGCAGCCGTATTTAAAATCATTTAAAATAATTTAAAATCACAGCAAAATTTATTCACGCGGACTTATTGACGAATTGCGTGTGAATTTATCTGCTTCAATTATCAAATCCTACCCAAATTAACTAAATCAAATCGAGTAGAATTTCCAGTTAGCTACACGCCCCCCGCTGCCTTGCATTGCAGATCGAAAGACTTCTATACTTAGCAGTTAAGTGAATGTTGATTCGGCTTCACGTTTTCCGAACGAACGGGAGATGAGAGCGCTGTGCGACAGACAGAGAGCGCCACCGTCGCACAAAATGTACGTTCGAACGAGGGCGAACAACGCCATGTATAGATTACATGGGTTTAATCTTTGTCTTTATGTTCCGATTTGCCAGCAAAATCGCGATCATGTTTCGTGAGCATGCAATCTGACTGCGCTGCCAATGTTATGCTACATTCATAGGTTTCATGCGACAGGATGGGTGGTCCATTTGCAGCTTCCAAATCATCGATGGTGTGTGCAATTTGAAGGTGTTCATTCTCCGACGCCAAGAGTCCTTATAGCGGTATCGTTTGTTTGAGAATACTCATCTACGTTAAAATGCTGAACCGCGGAGCACAATCTTCAACGGTTTGGGTTCTATTTTACACTTCCAACTGGGACATTTTTGTTCCATCTAAATGCCAAATCGTTTATTTCCAAGAGTCGGATAACTTGATCCGTTCAACAATTCCTGCACGATCGATTCAAATTTGTAGCGGCAAAAAAAAAAAAAAAATGTGCACTACTAATATTGCAGCATAGCAACAGCAAAGTTGGGTAAGGTAAGTTTTGCAAAAGCGAACGACGGTCCGGACGCGGTTTCGCTCGCCCAGATGACGATCGATTGCAATTTTCCTAACGCACCACAATGGTCCTATTGGTCGAACCATCCTTGAGCCGACGCTAATTCGAAATATTAAAATTAATGAAAACACCCTAAACGATGTGAAATCGAGCTGGCAATAAGCATATATAGGCAACTATAACTGTGCCTCGTTTGGAAGCCGCGGGTTGGCAAGAGAAGGGCCCCGGTGTGGTGTCCAACGATGCTTCCAAAGATCAACACGGCGAAGAGTGTCTGTGGAGTGTTGTGTTGGGCTGTGAGGTAGTTAGCAGTTGGCTTGCAAGTCGAGCGACTAAAAGTAAATCAGCTAACACGATCGGCACAAAAACGGGGTTGAGAAATTGCCTTCAGCAAGGTCGTTCGGTTCGGTTTCTGAGCTGCCGTTCTAGTGAGTGCGATGTGTGCGTGGATCTGTACGTGTGCATCGGCTCGTAGCTCGACAGGCGGCAGGTAATCCCAAACGTTCTGTGGTTTCTGTGTTGATTGAGCATAACGGATGGAATATCTGTGCGCGCTACCGCGTATCTGCAGAGTTGAAATAAAGAATATACGCAATGGAATGTAATGTTACCTTGGTTTGGGTTTTAGAGATTTTCGAAAAATGCGTTCTATTGAACATACATTTGTAAATCTCTTTGCGTGTAATTCTTCGTCGCAAGACTATCTGAACTGCAGATTTCTGTTCTTGAGTACGTGTTCCAAATTTCTAATAATGAACGAACTTTTTTCTCAGTCCCGAATGAAGCCGGAGAGTGAAAAAAAATTCAACGTGCAATCTCACGATTGTTTGCTGCATTCTTTTCGCCATGATTATTCCAAGCAGATACAATACAAGGGATTTATAATCAGGTGTGGAGAAATGAGCGAATGAACTTTTCCATACTTGTCTGTAGGGTTGTCCCATGTCAATAGAAATTTAACCCCCTTTCTGTTGCCCGATTGATCTGAAATTTGGAACACGCCTTTATCTCTGCTGTAGTTATAAAACTGCGTATTCCATGATCTTTAAAATCCAAAATGGCGGCCGCTACACAAGGGCGGACTACATATTTTATCAAAACCCCATCAACATGGGTATCAAATGAAAGGGCTTGACTAGTAGAACACAGTAATTTAATTTTTTTTCAGTTATAACATTTTTTTCAACTCATCAATATGGGTATAAAACGAAAATGCTTTACTAGTAGAACACATTAGTTCCTGAAATATCTAAATTCAAAATGGTCAATTACTTTTATTCATACAACTCTAGTACAAAGCAATTCCACTCCAAACTGCTGACCCGTCCCTCTACGATTTTTTTGAAACTTGGTACAAAACTACCTAAATTACAATTTTCATTACTTTATGATCAATTTAAATTACGACTGATTTTTTAAAGGGCGTAATTAAAATGATTGATCTTTCTTTCGAAATTTGTAACTCAAAAACCAGATGACTAATTAAAATATGATGGTTGGCAAAGTTATTGGGAAATCAATAAACCGTTAGAGAAAAATTATATTTTGAATGTATTGTTAAAAAATCATTCTCAAAAATAATATCAAAACTTTTTTATTTTTATGTCGTCTATAGTAAGTTCTTTTGACTTATCGTCCAGGTCTTCACTTGCTTATAGTTCCTGAATATCCCAGTCGGAAATCGTTAAGATAATACTCGTCACTACTTTCCTTGCTTTCAGATTTACTTTTACGCCGCCCGGTGAACATTTTGAGGATGAAAAAAACATAGGGGAGCCGCGGGTAAGACGGACAGTGGGGGTATAATGGACAGGGTGTTGATTTGTATAGTTGTATTATGAATTTCAAATTTCTGTTGATGGGAAACCCTTCTACATGCTATTCTATAATATTTCAACCATCCTACACCCAAAGTTAATTTTTAGCACATTTTCTGGCATCCCGATTTATAACATTAAATGAGCTGAAAGATAACATAAAATGTTCTACTCCCCAATACATGTATATCATTTGTATAATATATATATATGCTATAGCCAATATGAGGGAGCGAAACAGGAGACACATTTAAATGAAAGCTTTTCGTATAGTTTCCCAAATACACGGCCCAGACAGAGAAAGATATATTCTCGTTCATGTTCTTCTTTATCGGCTTAGAAAACACTTTCCAACTTCATTTAATGATGAGGTGTAATGTTATCACGCTCCTTTATAATAGCGCTGGCAGCTATATGGATAGCGTGGTCGAGTCAAGTAACTTCGCTTTCCAGCCAGCCTGCCTTGGTTCGATCCCCATTGACGTCGCACAGACTTTTTTTTTGCACAATCCCAAATGAAAAGAGAAAAGAAAACAGAAAGAGATGTCTGCTCGCATACATACAAACCATTTTTAAGCTTCAAAATAGCTCATTATTTGCGTATTTGACTCTCATGACCAGGAAATGGCATCTTTTCTGCCAAAGATGGCATGTTTTCTGCCAACGCTAGTTTGGGTGTATGACAATGAATACTGATCAAAAGTGGAATAGAGAAACAAAAACCGAAAATCGAACATAATTCCGCGTGTGGATGTAACTTTTGCGGCTTCGATATTAAGCATTTTGAGTGGTTTAATTGCAAAATTTAATCCGCTGATTGTTATATTTCGGTTTGTGAGTTGACAGAGGAGCGATATTAGGTATGTACGGAAAAGTAAATTCATTCGTAAGTGGTAAATTTCAATTATTGAAATAATTGCACTGAGGGGGGGTTGAAATGGACAGTCACAGCCAATGGATGATGGAAAGTGAAGGGAAGAATATTGAACTCTTTTTTATATTGCTTTCTCTTTTTGTTCTATTTCAGTTACTGGACACACAAACACTGAGAGAGAGAGTGAAATTATTCCTCTCGCGAGCGATAAACCTCTACGCTTCGTATATTATGAACCTGTCCATATTCCCCCTACTACATGGCCATTATACCCGCACCGATAAAAATGTTCTACTTTTCGGCCTGTTTTAATTTCAGTAAAAACATGGAAAAACACATTTTTATAAAACACTAACTGACCCGGCAAACTTCGTCCCGCCAAAAATTTGTTTTTTGTTATCAATACCTTCAAACATTCACGTTTTCGTACTAAGCGCAAGTTCATGAGTCCAATCGCAGAACTGTTCATCGATTGATCTTCTATTCGTCTCCGTTGAATTTACTTTTTACTTTAGAATTCCCAGTATTTCTAACAAAACTCATCATTATAATATCAGATTATTTTCAGACACAATTCTTGTTCAAGATTTTTCAACCACTTGTAAATAACATGTTTCCCCGTTACATGGAATAAATGTTTTATTCAGAAAATATGATAGAATAAATACAGCCCTGAATCGGACAATTCCTTCCTCGAGTTCTGCTCTTATCAACACATCTGGCGATCCTTTTTTGGTATAGATAGAAGAAGATCTAGGAGTGCGTTTCATCACATTAAAATCCATTTCCAGTTTCGAACAAAGATCAATTTCGCTAGTGCAAACATCAAATGGACTAACAGCACTTTTCACTATGTAATTTTATAACATATGGGAATTTAATCTTCCGAATTTTCCCATTTTCCTTCAGAGTTTTCCGAAAATTTTCAATTGTCATGTTTGGCTGGAATATTTTTGGTTGAAATATGTGTAATATTTTTATGGGACCCCCTGTCCATTCCAGAGGAGGGAGGGGTATCATACCATTATAGAAACGTTCCTCATACCTAAAAACCAAATTCGGTTTCGTTTACTTGATTAATTCTCGAGTAATCCAGAAATTTGTGATTCTTTTTTATGGCAGCCCCCTCTTAGAGAGGGGGGGTGGGGAGTCTAACCACCATAGAAACATTTATTGCACCCTAAAACCTCAATATGCCTAATTTGGTTCCATTTGCTTAATTAATTCCCGAGTAATGTAGAAATTTGTGTTTAATTTGTATTAGAGAGGGGGGAGGGGTCTCAAACTATCACGAAAACCTTCCCCGGGCCCAAAAACCCCTACATACCAATTTTCACGTTGATCGGTTCAGTAGTTTCCGAGTCCATAAGAATCAGACAGACAGACAGACAGAAATCCATTTTTATATATATAGATTTGGCCAGTTATTTTGAAAATCAGTATATTGAATTGTAGGAAACTGCTTTTAAATTTTTAAAAACATGAGTTTCCAAAGATACAATTGAAGTTTTCCTTAATATGTCCGTCTTACCCCCATCTCCCTATGTGCGTCAAAAAAAAATTTTTTTGGGCCTGTCCGAGATGTGCAATTATTATTCTCATTATCAGAAAAAAAAACTTGCAACTTGCTTCTTCTTTTACCTTTTAACTACCAAGCGCAAAGTATAATGAATACGAATCACGTGAGAAGTCGGAGTTGCCAAATGTGATATAGTTTGTGACGATTATTTTCCCACAAAAGTGACATATGTTCTTGGTATTATATATTCACAGATTCTTCGCAATCGATTGAACAGAATTTTCCAAATTCTCCAATAAAATTGCAGGTATTCATCATCATCGAATACAGTATATAGAGCAGGTGCGTTCGGTTGAATTTCATTTTTTATTATCATTGGCAACACTGTACAATTGGCTGAAAAATTATTTCCATAAGTTCTCTAATCAGCAGTCAGTTGATTTCATTCGGATTCAACCGAAAAGTAGTCCTGAATCGAACGTGAATTCATTATTATCGTTGATCGTTTATTTCTCTAGCGTACCGAGAGTTGAATTTGGGCCCCGCAAGAAACTCGACCGAATCGCTATGGGCGACGAAAGTGTTAAGCGTCATGCGTGTATTCTCAATTAAATTTTGATTTTTGTAAACATTGTTTGAACACGGTTCTCAATCAGAACAGAGATTTCAGTCATAAGGCACATGTCTACCAAAAGCCATATCCTGTTCAAAGTTAATCCCTTGATGCCATTTCGTCTTTATTGTTACGGAGTTGGTTCGTTGAAAAGGCATTCAAACCGTTTCCTATATTTAGTCAGCAGCAGCAGCAGCAATAACTGCAGTGGACTTCACACAAAGGCTCGCCCGATCGCGCAAGTTCTCTTCGGTTACAGCATACAGCAAGTTCAGTTAGGGAGCAAAAAAAAATAAAATAAAAGAACGATCAAACGATCTTGTCTTGTGGATCAAAAACTGGTTTCTCCACCCTTCACTGTTATTCGCGCAGGCATATCATTACCTTACATCAACTTTTCCTATGCTAGAGTAAACACGCGTGACAAGTATCGGAAACACGGCTAATTATCACTCCGACCCGACGGTTGAGGACACTTAGCTATTATTATTTCCAACCCGTAGCTTCTTCGTTCTTTGTTCCCAACGTGGACCGTTAGACTGATGGATTTTTTTGTGTTTTACTGTTGGAGTGTACGACTTTTTTAATCCACTAGGTGATTCCTGCCTGCTAAAATATAAGGTTTTCAAACACCGTCGTTTGCCTTCAAATCGTGCTGTGGATTATAGTAATAGGGGATCCAGTGAACCCTTCCATTCCGATCATAAATCGAGTCTCATACTCTGCATTCAGTTGCGGCAGATAAAAGAGCAGCGAGCTGGGAGGCTAAGGTTGATCGATTAATTATTGTTTGTTGTGTTTGTGCTTGTTTGCAATCTAGCTTTAGTAGCTTAGTGGTTAGTTTTTTTTTCTGCTCATTTTCATTTCTCTGTATAATTTTGCGTCCGTTTCCTCGGGCCAAATCGAGGACCTGTGTTTGCGTATCAAGGAGGGCTTGAGGTCCTATATGTAAAAGCTGTCAGATATTTTATTTGTTTATATTTGTATCTTGAAGAATAATCGACAAAAAAAGAATGAAAAACTTAATTTGTGATCAATGATTGCTGCCATATATAATTAATTCAAGTAATTGCAAAAACTGTCCATTCTCAATCCGTTTGTTCCGTTGCGTTTGGAACGGAATGACACCCAAGAGTTGTCAATTCATCTCATACAGTCACTGTCACTGTCGAAGCCTGCCTGAAAAGCGGTACCTGCCGGTCAACTTCGCCTCTACTTCGACCTTGACAAGTCAGCACTTGTCTCGAAAGTGAACCGAAAATTAGGTAAAGGTCATTATCTTCTCGTTAAAATAACTGCCGTTGTGGAGCTAGCAATAAAAGAGCAATACATTGTATACTTATTTCCAAAAAAGAGCGAAACGATGGATGATGGATTTTTAATATCCAATCATAATATAGGCGCTGCTGGCTGTGGTGGCATGTCAGCTTGCTCGAACCTTTTCAGTTCAGTTATGTAAATGGACGATCAAAAATGACAAACTTCGTATGCTTCGAGTATGCTTCTGGTTGGAGCCGACCGGTTCGCAGGAAGCCGGGAAAGCTCAAATCACTGTGCAAACAGTGCCGAGCAAAAGGAAAGATAATCCGAAATCCGGCGTTTGTGCTGGGTGAGTTACATACATTGATCCGCAACGGTTCTGTCAAGGTTATGCTCTTTGGTATGGCGGTTCAGTTTTTTGCGCCTTTCCCGTTCGATTGCGCTACGGATGTTTGTTTTTCGCACTTCATATTTGATAAACCTGCCACGAAAGTGAATAACACTGTGGAACTCATTCATGTTTCATGACCCAGCGCAGCGCAGTCTTACTATCCAAACTTTGTAAGAATTGTAAGAATTCATCTTCCGTCCGCACTGCATCGTAACCTCATGCATCTCGCTAGATAAATGATAGAAAAATTCCCACCGCTGGAAGCAAAATTCTTTGCAAATAACATAATTATCTGCGGTAATAAGCTAGACATCGGATGCCACTGGATCCGTCCACCGGTGTTTGTGGAGAGTGTTGCAAGTTGAAGAGTTGATTGAAGTCGACAGTTCAAAAGTGCCGCGGCGAAGCGACCGAAATTTTCCATGTTTCCCTCCGTCTCGGGATGCGAGGTGCGATGACAGGTGCTAATAGTTAACAGTTCCAAAGCCAGATGTCATGTTTTATAGCGCTTCGATCGTTTGATTGCTGATAATTAGCTGTGTGGTGCACAGATACGCTTGTTGCAGTGTTTCATTCATGTTCGTAATCAGGGTCATGATGCGCCACCCTAGAGGGATGATCTTGTGATCGATGCCGTTGAAAGTTTCGAACTGAAGATTCGAATCAGTTGGTCGAAAGAGAAGGTTGCAGAGTGGGTTTCTCTTTATAGCAATACCGGAGGCAATAAAATAAATTTTTATTTTACGCATGTTTTGAGTGCTTCAGGCTCTCGCATGTCATGTCGGGAGAACAACTTGTTGAAAAATTACAGCGAGAATTGATGATGACTGCCGAAAGCGGCTCGTTAAGCATGAAAACTTATCGAATTTTCAAGAATTATGATGACATGGTCAACTTGAATGGAACATTCGATACCGTTTACATATTTATTTTCGATTCAGTAATACACTAATAGTCACTAATAGTCAGGAGTGTTTCGATTTAGTAATAAACTAATAGACGAATTTCATGCCAACTCGACTGGCCGTTGACAGCCCCATCTCAGATAGCAATGAAACGTTGTGGGTGTAAAGACATGGGTCATTTAAGCAACTTTGCATACTTGAAATATTCGAAAAATAATTAGACTACTTTTGGAAAAAACAATTTTTTTTCTTAATTTTTTACAAAAAATTATAACTTCAAAACTACGATACCTACAAAATTTTTGTCAAAAGATGAAATGTAGGAAATTATTTAAACTTTCACAAAAAATATCATTTTTTGGAAAAAAAAAATACTGACAAAAAAGTTATTTTAAAAATTAAAATTCATTTTTCTCAAAAACGTATTTTTTCAAAATTCCCAAAAATATATATATGAATAGCCCTTACAATTTCCAACAAGTCGTCCATAAATCGGAAGATGGGCACTTTTACAGGGAATAAGTTTTTCGAACAACAATTTTTTCATTTTTTCTCTTTGAAAAAATACTATCAATGTTTAATTCGTAACCTTTCTTCATGTATAAATCATCGCAATTTACATGTTCTGCTATCTTTTCTCTATTTAGAAACATGTCAAACGTGAGAATTTACACACAAAAATGTTACGAGAAAAACATTATTTTTTTCAGGAGTCTTCATACAAAAATGACTTATATTCCGAAAACTATAAAAAATAGAAAGTTGATGTCTTCGACAAGTTTATAAAATATAAACTTTTGTCGAAGACATCAACTTTATACAACAACAACAACTTTTTTATTTTTTTCTCTTTGAGAATATACTATTAATGTTTAATTCGTAACATTTTTATGTATAAATTATCGCAATTTACATGTTCTGCTATCTTTTCTCTATTTAGAAACATGTCAAGAACATGTCAAACGTGAGAATTCACACACAAAAATGTTACGAGCAAAACATTATTTTTCTCAGGAGTCTTCATACAAAAATGACTTATATTCCAAAAACTATAAAAAATAGAGAGTTGTAGTTGGAAGTCTTCGACAAAAGTTTATATTTTAACAAGATCTAAAACAGTATATCGCTATCTTGATTTTAAACAAAATTGGGGTTAGTTGTATTTTTTTCAAAGAAAATATTAAAAAGTTGTTCGAAAAACTTTTCCCCTGTAAAAGTGCCCATCTTCCGATGTATGTACGACTTGTTGAAAATTGTAAGGGCTCTTATATATATATTTTTGTGAATTTAAAAAAAATACATTTTTGAGAAAAATGAATTTTAATTTTTAAAAGTGGAGGCGATCTGGCGTAATGGTAACATCCGTACCTCTCACGCTTAAGATCACGAGATCAATTCTCACTCCCGACATTCTTCCAAAAATGTAAGTAAAAGTGACTAACCAGCCAAAAAGTGTTGAAAGTCACTATAATACAGACAAAAATAATTTTAATAACTTTTTTGTCAGTGAAATTTTTTTCCAAACAAATTTTGGTATTTTTTTGTGAAAATTTAAATAATTTCTTACATTTCATCCTTTGACAAGAATTTCGTAGGTATCATAGTTTTTAAACTATAAATTTTTGTAAAAAATTAAGAAAAAAAATTGTCTTTTACCAAACTGTTGCCTAATTATTTTTCGAATATTTCAAGTATGCAAAGTTGCTTAAATGACCCATGTCTTTACACCCACATCGTTTCATTACTATCTGAGATGGTGCTGCCAACTCCTAAGACGAGTTGGCATGAAATTCGTCAATAGCTACTAACAGTCAGGAATGGTTTATTCGATTTCATTCGATTTTGAATTCGGAAGTTAAAGATCGAACTCACTCTGACAGTCACTGATCATCAATGAAATTTTTCAACTGGTGGGGTAAGACCGACATGAAAGCTTCCATTTTCCATTTTCCATTTTCCATTTTCCATTTTCCATTTTCCATTTTCCATTTTCCATTTTCCATTTTCCATTTTCCATTTTCCATTTTCCATTTTCCATTTTCCATTTTCCATTTTCCATTTTCCATTTTCCATTTTCCATTTTCCATTTTCCATTTTCCATTTTCCATTTTCCATTTTCCATTTTCCATTTTCCATTTTCCATTTTCCATTTTCCATTTTCCATTTTCCATTTTCCATTTTCCATTTTCCATTTTCCATTTTCCATTTTCCATTTTCCATTTTCCATTTTCCATTTTCCATTTTCCATTTTCCATTTTCCATTTTCCATTTTCCATTTTCCATTTTCCATTTTCCATTTTCCATTTTCCATTTTCCATTTTCCATTTTCCATTTTCCATTTTCCATTTTCCATTTTCCATTTTCCATTTTCCATTTTCCATTTTCCATCTGCCCGTTTACAGTCCCGGTAGTCACGTACGGTGCACTCCGTTTGTCACATGAGCAGATCGCTTGCCAAATCGTGTATTTCTTGACAAACTTTGAATGTTTCTGCCTCTTTACTTCCTCCGGAACGTCAAACTTGTGCTGGGCGGTGAAGAACAGTAGCCCCGGAAGCTGCCATATACATTGTGGACTTCACTGCTGTGACCGCGTCAGGATATTCTTCTGCAAACTTATCAGTATTCTTTCGTAGAACGTACTGCGCCGAGCAGGTACGTTGCATCGAAGGTCTCCACATTCATTAAATATACCACAGATGGAACATTTCCCTTATGTCGCCTCCGAACCCGATTTTTCGTTCTCTAAATTTGCAGATTACCAAGAGAAGCGATACTAGTTGATTGAGGCCTTTCAATAACTGAGAATTGAGTGATATTCCCTCGGCCTGTGTCGCTACGTCCCAAACAAGTCGCTTCTTTCCCGGCTTCCTCGGATGTAACACTATGTTGAGCAGTAAATACCATACGTGCCGACTATCTACAGGGAAACTTCTATATAACGTACCCTCGTTATAACGTACCCTCGATATAACGTCACTCGATACAACGTACATTTTACCTCGATATAACGTACACATTTCCAAAGTGTAAAGGAAAATTTTTTTCAATATTTTTTTTTCTGATAGAACAATGAGTTATCTGTATTGTGATGCTAAAACAAATTTTGTACTTTCAATCAATCCCGAAATACAGCTGTTTTTGTGATTCCGGATTCTAAATGAATCAAGCTTTAATCAACAGTACGAAGGAAAACATCATGAGAAAGGCTGGCTTCGTTTTCTGATTGAAGTTATTCATTAACTTTACTAAAACAGCAATACACGAATAATGTATTATAGACTACGTTTCTGAGTACTTTATTATGCTTCGATATAACGTACAATTCGATACAACGTACAATTTTGAAAGTGAAATGTACGTTATACCGAAGTTTACCTGTATTTCATTCAGTTCCGGAGTGGAAGCTTTATGGGTGTATTCCTTACGCACGTACTCCTGAACCTGTTAGTGGACATTTTCGCGTAGTTCGGGGTCCTTGGATTGCTTTGCTTTCAAGCATTTCAGCCTCCGCGTCACCGAGCTCGTATGTTTTCAGCAGATTAGGGTAACGCAAACCCAGGAGCAATTGCTTCATCCAGCACGAACTGTTGGCGAATCATCTCATTCAGCTTTGTATCCGTTTTGCATTCACACGAGTACACAATTAGGAATTTTATCATCGACGTATTAGTTTCACTTGGCCCGTAGATTGCCCACCTAAGAAGCGAACTCACCGCAATAGGGTCGTCAGGTTGACCCTTGTGACACTCTAGATGAGCAAATAAATCTATATTGTCCAGTCCCACGAGAACACTTGGCACAGCTTCTGAGTACGACTAAACAGGCACATTTCGTAAGTGCTCATAACGCGCTGTCAGTTCGTCAACAGAAAGGCTTTGCCCGAGAAGTTTTAGTTCATCCACAGTATGGGCTGCTTTCATCTGGATATTAACACGCTTCGATGGTTTTTCGTTACGGACAACGCTCGCCGTTCTTGTCAGTTGTAGCGGCTCGTAGGTTCCTCGACTCCAAGGCTGTTGGTACCTCCTGATTCAATCAAATTCAAAGATGAACCTTCGTTGATGAAGGTGTATGTGTTTAGACGACGGTTACCTTTGAACAGCGTTACGGGCACCACACTGAACAAAATTGACCGCCTGCCGTATTCATGTGTATGACCAGTCCGAGGGCACCATACGAATAGCTACTACATTTGCCTCGTGGAGTGATGGATGATGGTGTTTGCCACAACTTTCAACGTTACAGCGAACCTTCATGTACTGCTATTGTAAAGACATGTCCCGCATAGTTTATGCTGTTTCACAGCTTGCATACGTGTGTCCAAGTTCATTTGTTCAAATTTCTCGCAGTTCCTCACTCTGTGGTCATCCTTACTGCATATCGGACAAGGAGTACGTATCTTGGATGACTCGGATGATTTGGATGCATCGGTTTGAGTGTTGCAGTGTCTCTTCTTCTTTGACCGGCCTTTTTCGGCTTTGTTGCACTGCTTAAGCTTAACAAGTAACCTCACTAGCGTCCTCGCCCAACCTCTCCATGAACCTACCGAATTCCTTCAGCGATGGTTCCGTTTGTACCGGACCCAATCCAGCTTTATGGATGCAGGTAACAAGTAAGTTTGTTACCAGAAGCTCTATAGGCGACGCAACGTTTCCATGATTTGAGGTAGACAGAGAGGAAACATTAATTACGTAACCATCGCTTCTCGTACTTGTCCTTATAAGCTTCCTCGCTACCGTATAAGGTTATCAACCCTCTGTGAAACGACACGCTGTGTTTCCAGTTTCGAAGCTACTGTTGAACATCGGCCACTCCTCAGGGCCACCCGAAAATATCGGTAGCTTTTTCGGCCAGATATGTCTGGCTGCCAACTGATTTGAACTAGGCCTCGCCCCGTGTGGCGTGTCTGTCCCGGCATGCTGAGGATATTCTGGATGAAAATTATGAGGACGTTCTTCTCGGTGTGATGGTATGTCAGGCTCTCCGGCCGATGATGCAACATCACTTTCGATTTCGCTTGGGACCCAAGAGTCATCTTCGGTTTTTTCTTCGTCGGTTATAGTTTCATTCTCAGAATCTTCATACGCAGCACTTTCTTCGGCAACGGTTTTCTCGAAAATCCTTGTTCTTTCGAAACTGGTTGTTTATCAAGACAGTCTTTCGTTTTTCGCCAGTCTCTTCTGCTCACAACCGAGCTCTTGATGCTACTTCCTTCTTCTGCAATCTTCTCTTCTAAATTAATTTTTAGTTCAACGATCGTTCTAGCAGATTAAGCTCTTTCTTCCGCAGTGCCTGTTCTCTCTTCCTCAGCACATTTTCTTCTTCCAGTTGTCGTCGTTTGCTTCTCCAACCGCTGTTCGGCTTCCAAACGCTGCAGTGCTAATTGTGCGCGAGCTCGAGCACTGGAAATGTTAGACTTAATCGACATCTTGTCAAAGATATTTGGCTCCGGAAAACCCGAACTCCGTTTCCGAACTCTCTTTCCTCCGACTTCACTGTGGTAATTTCAACTTGGTGATCATATGATCCAACCTAATACCGCTTCTAAAGTTCACTTAAATTCTCATAAATTAACTGCTGTTATAAAGAACAACCTGTCTCCAAACGTGGTTGAAAAAATGGTTCTTCTTTTCTCTTCCAACCGTTTCTTATTCTGTTAACGCTTGCTGCGATGCAGTTGAAGTTTGCAGGGCTGTGTTGCCAGAACAAATATGTTTAAAAAATTGGGAAACGTAGAAAACAAACTTTTACACGGCATTTTTTTCTTCAAACGGGCGCCATTTTGTAAAAAAACGTTGTTTTCATTTTTCTGAGGTTCATGTGACAGCGGCATCTTTACTGATTCAGAATCCGCTCGATTTTTTTTTGTTTCAGATAACCTGAAGGATTGGTATCGTGTCCGCCATGGCACACCTTATTTTACCCCCTCGCTTCATCGGCTTGTAACTATTCTAATTATGAATATTATTTTTCCGTTCAATTTTTGTTTCAGTTTTAAAAGATAGATATACAAATAAATATATACAGGATACTAAAAATATACATTACTTCCTTAATACAGAAACAACGTTAAAAAATACATCAGGTGGTCATCAAGTTTGAAAAGTTCTTATTTACTAGAAATTCAGGACTTGTGAAGATTAAACACGTTTTCACGTTCTAGAGCAAGCGTTCGACGATCAAGTTTGTTAACTTCGCTCAAATTTGGATGAAATTCTTTCATTAGTACTCGAGGTAGTGAATTTCGAATTAAAAAAATCTTAAAATTCATGTTACAAGAATCTGATTTCTGGTGCCGTTTTACTGTTATTTTTTCGATCGTTTATTATCGCATCGAATTTATTCGTTTATTATCAAATGATTCGATCATTCCCACAGTCTTCGATTGGTGGTTTACCACCAAAGCCTTTTTGGGCAACGCACTGCTCTCGATATTGACTCGATGGTGGTTGATTTATTTTTTCTACTCCTTTTTCACCGTCCAATGCCTGCGACCGCGACGAAGCCACGATTTTTGCAACCCGTTCATTATCGCACTTGAATTCCTTCACAGGTTTACCGAGCTATCACTTTCATGCTCCGTATAATTTACCCATTTGTAACAGTTGCGAAGCCTTACATTTGCATCACAGCCCAGCAGCATTAATTGTCGTAACAGGGTGTAATTTCACTCATATCGGGCTAAATGAACGAGCAAAGTTCCACCCCAGGTACCCGTAGCTGCTGGTCGTATTCGAGTTCCTCTAATTACACGTTCAGTTACAATCGATCAATTAATCTTTACGGTTTGATAAACGGTGAAAATTATCAAATGATTAAGTAACAACCACTCAAAAGCCAATCTCAGCTTCTGTTGCTGCTCCTCTTGCTGCGTCACTTGTTACTACTACACATCCGAGACGCGTCACGCGACCAGTGGCGCTCGGATGAATCTAATAAATTGTGAGTAAACACGACAGGAGACAAACAAGATGCTGCTAGCTAATCACCTCAGTGGCAAGCAGCACGCGTTGGTGTGTAATTTATGATCAAAAAAATGAAATAACTACACACTGACTGACTGTCGCTCATACTTGTATGGCGCAGGATGTATCTTTCTTCGCTGCGGACGAATTGATGGTCCAATACATTGGGGATGACAAGAAACCAAGCAAAAAAGACTTACTCGCCCAACGTGGGGCTCGAACCCACGACCCTGAGATTAAGAGTCTCATGCTCTACCGACTGAGCTAGCCGGGCTTGGATAATGCGCTAATCACCCTCGAAAACGACTTTTCACGCAAAACGAAACGAGCCTGATCGCCTGATCGCATACCACGATCGTTCGCGCGCGCCCTCAGTGATCGGTGGTGGTTCGAGTGCACGCAAGAATTTATACGACCTAACCTTAAACAAATCTAATTTATGCGACCAATATCTTTAATCATCTAGCTAGCTAAACGTCCATTAACAGCTATTACAACTCAAGGCCATCAAACAGAGCACGCCGCGCGGACAACCGAAAGGGTAGCTATGCCTGGGTCGCTCCAGTCACCGGTTGCCCTTCTAACCGTTGCTAGAGCAGTGTTGCCGGTACCGAGGGTTTGAAATAGGTTTATTTCATTTCTGTTTTTGCCTTCGGTTAAGACAGATATTGGTGGCTATATAAGAGGCTAATGATGGGTGAACACGCAGGCGCATCAGAATAGTTTCTATATTTGTTCCGCGCATGACGCATGTAAATATGACTTGAATGTGAAAGAAAGGAGGAAGCGCCGCCTATATAGTGCGTGTGTGAATATGATCCTATCGTGTTTGATCTGCATTTACAACCTTCTTTCATCTTTGAGGCAATAGACGAATATCTTGCCTAGACGCTTGAAAGCAACAAATTATCAAACCAAATTGGGATACTATACGTAAGAACCAATCATATACTTCGTGTATAACTGGCTCATTTACTTATTTTTCTTGTGTATCGAGCAGCAATTCATTGATGTTTATTCAACGGTCAATATCTTTTTTTAAATACTGCTTGCAAACTGTATCAAAAATTCGAGGCGTTGTATCCAAGACACGACCGCTTAGGACGTTGGACTACGCAATCTTATTTTGACGTAGGATTACGTCTTTCGGGAACATATTGGGGTACAAATTGAAAAATGAAAATCGATCGCATCGTGAAAAATGTCCAATTTCAAACGCTTGTTACTCATTCATTTCATGATGGATTGATGAGATTTTTGCATCAAACGATTACGGCACTCCATAACAATTTTTCACACTGAATAAAATAGTATATATCATATAACTAACTATCGAACAATTGAAAAAATTCAACCCCTATCCAAACAGAGATACCCTGTCCTGATTGGTCGAAACTGACGTCATTTCTTTTTTGCGCCCGATTCGTTCTCTCACCGGCAAGCTGCATGGCAATCGAGTAGGAGGCGCCTACTTCACACATACCGAATGATATAAAAGGAAGGAGTATTGAATCTGTATTGAATCTGAGCGACCAACAATTGAGCTGTGTCTCACATAAGTGGCAGTAGCAGCAGCAGCGGCGGTAAACATCAAGGCTGAACCTCAACAATCGAGCTGTGTCTCGCATCGGTCCACTACTGTTGGCAACAACAAACATCATGAGTAGAGAGTTTCAGGCATGCTCTCTTTCTCTACTGCTGCTGCTGCTGCTGCTGCTACTCAGTCAGATTTCTCATTCTTGTTTTGGACGCTCAGATCGATAAACATATGTGTTTCTAGTGTGCATTGCTGGTACTCCTGTTCACATCAACCAATACAATTGGATGCGGTTATGGAGGTAAAGGAGACAAAATATCCGGTTGAGGAAGAGTGTATCGCAAGGTTCCACATGAAAACATCCAGTGTATCAAACCCGCTATCCGTTGTTTAGCTCACCGTGATGGTGTCAACGAAACCCTTGCAAACCGATGCACAAAGCCGAAGATGCCAAAGCCAAGGAAAGCAGCAGCAACTCGGAAAAAACTATCGCTGCCAAAAAGTTAACAACTGCTACATCCGACTGAAACCTCACATTAGCACGCAGCAGATTCCGTACAACCCATTTAACCATTCCAGTCCTTTTCAGGACTTTCGATATTGCTTTGAAACGAAAGAGTTTAATTTATTGTTTTCCACTTATCATAAAAATGATATAAAACTACGATCAAAAATACTGTTTACTTTTACATTGTCTTTGATCATGTGCAACTAACAGGAAACTTATCACGTCAGAAACAGTAAGGGAGGTAAGGGAGGCCAATGACATATGTATGCATATATATATATATATATATATATATATATATATATATATATATATATATATATATATATATATATATATATATATATAGCGAAACGACTCCGGTCATGCCTCAAGGAATTTTCTAAAATAATATTTTGCCGATGCCTTTGCGCGAACTACACGGGCGAGTAGCACCATAACAGCAAATCAAATGTCGAAGTTCGTGATATGGGTGCGTTCATCGCTATTCGGTTCGGCGTCGGTTTAACCCTTTCATTACGGCAGTGTGCTCCGCCGAAGTGCTACCCCTGTACGAAGCACTGCGCCGAAAAGTATGCACATCGCGCTGGTGTGATCGAAGAGCAGTATGAATTTCATGTCGTCTAAAGACGACGCTCGTATACACAGCTCGTCGCGCGGATGTCGTCTATAGACGACGCTCGTAACGGAAGGGTTAACCATCAATAACTACGCTTGGCAACATTGACATCTGGCAATTTTCATATAAGATTTTTCCCCCGCATGTTAAAAGTGGTTTCTCATGTACATAAAAGCGCAGCGTAGTATTTCAACTGCTTCCCGGTTAGAAAATAAATGAGCGACCCGTCTAATTTCAAACGCTTATTACTCATTCATTTCATGATGGATTGATTAGATGTTTGCATCATACGTTGTCGGCACTCCATAATAAGTTTTCACATTGAATAAAATAATATATATCATGTAACTAATAATCGAACAATTAAAAAATCTCAACCACTATCCAAACAGAAGATACCTAGGCCTGATTGATCGAAATTGACGTCATTTCTTTTTCGCGCCCGATTCGTTCGTTCACCGGCAAGCTGCATGACAATCGAGTAGGAGGCGCCTACTTCACACATACCAAATGATATAAAAGGATGGAGCGTTCGTGGATTTTATTCATTTTTACAACGGACGTGGAACGGACAACAGTGGAGAGCAGCAGCAGTGGACGCGGCTAATATATAGACGAGCATCGAAGCTGTTTGGTCAATAGGCTAGCTGTGCCTCACATCAAGCTTCTATGGCAGTATAAGCATCGGCAAACTACTACTACTCTACTAGTGGCAGCAGCAAACATCGCGAGCGGAGCATTTTGGGCACGCTCTCTCCATCAGAAGTGCGAGCACACGCTTCTTGGAATCGTGAAAGTGCAGCAGTGAACTTCAAGACGAGCATCGAATCTGAGCGAATAACAATTGAGCTGTGTCTCATATCGAACTTAAGTGGCAGTAGCAGCAGCAGCGGCGGTAAACATCGAGGTCTAACATCAACAATCGAGCTGTGTCCCGCATCGGTCCAGTACTGATGGCAACAGCAAACATCATGAGCAGAAAGTTTCAGGCATGTTCTCTCTTTCTGCTGATGCTGCTACTCAGTCAGATTTCTCATTTTGTTCGACGCTCAGATCGGTAAACATATATGTTTTTAGTGTTTTAAGTGTGGTCACATCAGATCAACATCAACCAACATGACTCATTGCGGCAAGGAAGGCAAAGGAGGATCGAAGCGTATCGCAAGGTTCTACATGACAATATCCAGTGTATCAAACTCGCTATTCGCCGTTTAGCTCGACGTGATGGTGTCAACGAAAACCACTAAAATAAAAACAGAAATAAGCAGCAGCGGCTCCGAAAAAGCTACCGCTGCCAAAAAA
This sequence comes from Toxorhynchites rutilus septentrionalis, assembly GCF_029784135.1. NCBI lineage: Eukaryota > Metazoa > Arthropoda > Insecta > Diptera > Culicidae > Toxorhynchites > Toxorhynchites rutilus. The sequence goes on along the minus strand of NC_073745.1, from coordinate 321,432,945 downwards.
ACAACAGAAGTGAATTGTTGTTTTTGTTGCTCCATAAAGTTTTACGCGAGTAAATATGTCGGAATATATGTTCACGCAATATGAGCGCCAATCTCGTAAACGTGCCTCGGAGCTGAAACAACTTTCTATCACTGATACCGAAAGCTCGATTGTAACACTGGTGAAATGAACAAAAAATACCCAACAACCAAACCAAACGGCCCTTTTCAGAGCCATCAGATCATTATCAAAGAGTTTAACAATATATTTTTTCAAACATCCAAAATCAGCATGCGACAAATAGCCTAACGTTATCCTACGTCAACTATGCGGTCGTGTCTCGGACACAACCTTCTGTGACTTTTTTTTTAATTTGTTGGTTTATCATTTCGGATAGGGGAAGTGGGTGCATAGTGGTCACCCTAAGGAATATGCCCATTTCCAGCGCCCACATACCGATTCAATTCCCGTTTCTCGAAGAATATTATAGTTCAACTCATTGTTCTTCAAGATAGCAAACGGCTTATACTATAAAAATTCAAAATAGTACACTTTTCATCATTAGAAAAAAGGTGAAAAATCGAACTTTGTTTTTTCTCGGAGGTAAAGCGGTCACCTAGTGGGAGCAAAGTGGTCACCCGCCCATATCAAGCTGAATGGGATATGCGTTTTATGCGTTTTTTTTCGTCCAAATTTGTTCAAATTATAAAAATAGTATAGGCACATGCATGAAATAAGCTTGGCCTGTTCACCTAGAGTCTCAATTTAATTTTTCTCTTGCATACAAAAGCGTAGTAAGAAACACATAACATTCCGCATAATGAGGCTTGGTTTAGTTGGAGTGGCATATTTATCCAGGGTCAAAGCCACAAAAGGATCTTCTTCAAGAGCAGAATGTGATGAGGTATATCAGCTTTACTAAACAGAACATTGTAAGTTGTTATTCACCTATGACCACTTTGCCCCCAAACATGAAAATAATGTCTATGCTAATTAATCGCTGAGATTAAACAAAATATCTGTTCACCTCTCCTAGAATATGTGAGCAGTCGTCCAAAACTGATGAATTGTTCAACATCTAAATACTTGAATGGCGTTAACGTTCGCTGTGGAACTTTTGCCGTCTCAACGTATGCATTAAGGTGAAGGTGGAAGCTAGCCACAAATGGCTGCCACAATGGCGCTCATTTCTTTCATCTCCCTCCCTCACCTCTCGCCCGAAAATCAATAATTTCGCGAAACAGTGTGAAGAAAATGATCGTTTTCGCACACTTCCCATCAAGTAATATCAACCAAACTCTTAATCGATTACTCACAAGATATTAAATTTTCATCTGCTTTCGCATCGTATAGTGAAGAACGCCGGAAAACTCGAGCAAGTGCTCTGAAAGTTAAATTTTCGTTTTTCAATCTTCTGCAATGGTTTTGTTCTTATTGGTGGAAGCATCGTTATTTTTTCGACACTGATGCCAAACAACATCATCGAAACAGCTATAAAAACCACTCAATAAAATGTTATTCCGGAGTCATAGCGTCCCATGTCATGAACATCAATAGAATAAAATTATGTTGATATCAATACAATTATTATTTTTACGTTTAATGGGTCTATAATGTAAGTTTTAGCAACTTTAACATTGGGTAAGAAAATTGTATTGCAGAGCTCGGAACACTGCCACGGCTGCCTATGCTTTCAAAAACAGTAAACGGAAAAGTATTAAATTCAATCTAAATGCCTCGGCCAACGAAGAGAAGGGTTAAGGCTTTCCAACGTGAATATGTGAAAACAATACGATCAACGAAGGAAAATATTAAGGAATTATCAACACCGAGTTACTATGCGGAAGAACTTGTTAATACCAAAAGTGCCCCAATTCGCATGTGTTATAAATTTGCTCATGTTACGCTCGCGTATAATCAGAATCATATGCAAATGCACCTTCTATATATATTTATATTTGCAATTGTTCATCGGAACATATCGTTCATACGTTTTACTTTAGTATTGAATTGTTATTTGTTTTTTTTCAAATGTATTCAAAGACTCGTGTCAATGAAGCGCCACACAGTCTGATAAGTGAATTGATCTATTTACGTGTGCTTTGCTCTTCTCTCACAAACACTATTACCCCATTTTTACACGAGGGTTTACCTATACTACTACAATGGCTAGCTTCCACCTTCACCTTAACTAGCGTCATTTATTAATATACTTAGTTGAGATTTATCAAGCCAAATAACACGCCCTGAATGTATTCCGAGGGGCAAGCTCTAGAATACGCGTGACCACAGTCGAAGGAAATTTCTTTCACGAAAAAATACCCCGGGCAGAACGGGAATCGAACCCGAACACCCGGCATGATAATGTGAGACGTTAACCACTCGGCCACGGGTGCACAACTTATCAGATTGAATAAACTACATTTCACGAGAAATAGCTTAGATACCACGCGCACAGAACTACGGCCGAATGGCTATCGAGAGAGTAATTTTTGTTTTTATTCGTATTTTGACATGCGGCAGCTCTACTGAAGTACAGGGTGACTGAAAAGTCAATAAATTCTTCAAACATAAGGTGACTATCAATACGGCATGTACAGTCAAGAGTTATACTACTAAACAAGCAGGTGACCAATTTGCCCCCCATGACCAATTTGCCCCCACTACCCCTATGCTTCGAAGGATTTTTTCCATCAAATATGATCGTCTATCATCTCGTGAGAGATTCTGGAATTTTTTTTTCATATGAGAAAGATGTTTTCAGATATTAAGGGGATGAATCAAAAATTGAATTCTTCTTTTATTTTCAATAAACGCGCAATATATGCATGAAAAACGAATAAAAAAGAAACTTTTTTTTTGACTCGAATACATACAGGATTCGATTATATACAGTGAAAAGAAATCCAGGACTGTATATAATCGAGCCTGCTCTGTATAAATTTAAAAATGCATCTTTAATAGAAAATCATGGGTGCTCTGAAAAGAGGCGATGGTTCGAGTGGTTTTGTTGCAACTCTTTCGTAGCATATGAAAATCAAATTTTGAAATTCATTCTTTAAATTAAGAAAGACTGTTGATTCACTGGCTGGAGGGATACTAGAATACAAGTATTAGTAGTGTTGAATTAAAGAGGCTTTAAACTTTTTAGTTCATTCCCTGCTAAAACTCTATATCGAAGCCTTGAGAACGTCATTTGAAATGTTTTAAGGAAAGCTGGAAAGATTGGTAACTGGTTCGATGTGAACTTGTGAATGAAATGAGAAGTTATTTTTCTTCACATGTATTTAAGAATCTTTAAAATTTACAGTTCATTCGACTATGAAATAAAGCTTCCTTTGTGATGGATAAGGTGGTGAGAATAGAACAAAAAAAATAAATTTAGTCGACTTAAACTTGACGCATTTTTTTAAACATACATTTTAAGGCGTTCAAAATCCTTAGGCGTCGTGCACAAATTACGTAACGCGATGAGAGGGGGGGTGTCGAGGTTGCGTTACTTTCTGCGTATTAGAGATAGGAAATTGCGTTATGTAGGGGTGGGGGGGAGTGTTTCCTAAATCCGGATTTTTAGCGTTACGTAATTTGTGCACGACGCCTAACTGAAATTTTAGTATCATTGAGATTTTAATAGCTTAATTACAATTAAGTTTAACCGCTCACCAAATGTTAGGTTTTTATTGTTACGAACGCTAGAATTATATTATTCCAACTTTTCCTTTCATTAAAATAACCGAAATATAAAATTTACATAAACCAACACATCAATTTCATCTGAGTTCGTTCAAAAGGCAAAAAATAAGGATCAATGCAAAATACTTAAATGAACATACTTCGGTTGTCTTGCTTTGTTTTTCTTATTTTCCAAAGTTTTTCCGTTTTCAAACTGTGCTGTATCGACGATTTAATGAAAAAAAACCCTTCAAATCATAGCAGTTAAGTGCAACTAATGAAATCGGGAAATAATTTAAATATTACGAATAAACGTTTCCTGAGTTTTCGATACTTAAGGGTCTCAGCTGCATGAGCAGGAACCTAATGTCACAAAGTAATGAAAGATGTCTGCAGAAGGATAATTTTTTTTTGGGCAATGCTCCGGTTTTACAGAATTTGCTAACGCAAACATTTTGTCATTGGTTTTGACTGTCACGTTTTTTGCAAATACTTAATATTATAAATTATAACTCTGACATATTTTTATACACTGTACCTTCTTTCTTGAACTTGGCATTGACAATTGCACAGTAACGTTCAATTGGTCGCAACCGGGGACAGTTAGGTGGGTTGAGGTCTTTTTTGACGAACATGATGTTGTTCTCCGACGCTGTTGTTCTTCCTGATGCTCGCACGTCACACGTGCCAATGGCTTGCCAAACGAGCACTATTTGGCCGAATTTTTCCATCGCATCAGTCGTATCCGCAAATGGTACACTCTCTCCGGTCGATTTGGTATAAAATTGAGGTCCCGGCAGCGTTCTGGTATCTTTTTCGACGTACGTTTCGTCATCCATGAGAATGCATTTTATAGGTCTTTAGACCATGCCTCTTTTTAATCCGCCGAATCATTCCGACACTGGTTTTCAACTTCTTGGCCAAATCACGAATAGATGCAGACATGTTCTTCTGAATATAATTTACAACTTTTCGGTCCAATTCGGGATTACTTGGTCCGAGTTTTCATCCACTTCTGCTGAGATCCTCGGAAGAACACTCATTACCGAACTTTGCGACGATTAGTTTAACATTTTCTGGACAAACTTAGAATTTTTTTTTGTTGCTTTTTTGGGGTTTGTAACACGCTTTTCGGTGCACCAATTGGGTAGAATTTTCTTTTTAGTTTCCGAATCAATCCGCAACATTTCGAAAACAACTTTATGACCGCGACTAAATGACTTGTATTTCGATTTTTGACATGTAAACAAAGCGTGCTTTGATTACACGACAAAAAAAAGGTCATCCGTTTGTGTGTAATAACGTGTTAAATGTTTAAGACTACTTTTCGATACACAACTTAATATGATTTCATCATATTGATTTTTAAACTTTGCTCAAAATGGCGCCCAAGCAAGAGAAGCAACGTTTGAAATTTCGCTCGAGCAACGCAAAAATTCAAGCTTCTCGCACGTGAATGTGGCGAAATCGGACTTTAAGGAGTGTCCGGGATAAGAGTTTCGTATTTTTCGCATATTGTATATCAACTGCACTCCGAAATCGAACGTCTGATTCACAATATTCTGGATAATTTGGTAAGATCTGACTACATAACATTACACTACACTACACTTAAAAATGTTGCTGAATTAGTTCTTGAACCTAGACATCATTGTGTTATACAAAATGTGTATGGGGGTCAAAGCAGTCTTCCGAAAAACACTTACACATGTCCACGCGATGTGAAAATTCCATGTTTTTGTTTGAATTCGAACATGATTCTCGCTAGTGTTGTGTGTCTATCCCCAACACGAACAATGATACACAAACATAGACATGTGAAAACAAACACGATGTTTATAATTCAAGAACATCATATACAAACATATCACCCGATGTCGCAGTATTCATTGCTTCCATTTCGTTTCTTTTCATACACGGAAAGAAATTATTCATCCCAAAACATTTCTTCGTAGAATACTTTTTCACAGAAACGAACTTGAAATTTAGTTCGCATTTCAAAAATTGCACGAACTAAGAGGCTATAAGTTCATGCACCAAAATATATATTTTTATTAAGGCTCATATGGCGTCAGCCTAACGGGGCCGGGAGTTCAATATTTTGACAATGTTTGCTTACAACTATGTTAGTAATATGTAACCGATTACTCGCGGTTGGCTCGAGGTTAGTATTACAAGTGTTCTCATAATTGGGATGTTGCAGTCTTCAGTGCTCTGTACGTGTGCCCGACATGGGATACTTCCTATTGGAATGCAGCTGACCGTTAATCAGCAACGACCCCCTAGTCTGCACCCCATATCTAGCGTGGTGCGTCTTTTTCGACTCGAGAAATCCAGGATAGAATGATCACTAGCCGGCGCAATCATCAGCTCGTGTAGAGTTGTCATGAGCGGTACAACCTTTGGCTCTTGTTGAATGATCAGTGGACTGCACAACCTTCGGCCCATGTATCTGTAAAGAGTGTGTGTATGTATTGCCGCGACTAAGTAAAAGTTTATAGATCGTTCATGCACCTTTTGCAAGTCTGATTAAATAATCCTTGGAAAACATTCTCTGAATAGAAAGAAGCTTTCTATTTATTTTTGCGTGCATGTTGGCAATTAAAGTCTGGGGAGCCGACTGCATAGCGGGCGACGTCGTACAAATGCTGACCAAAAAAATAAATACCCAAAAATCAGTTTTAGATGCAACCTTCAGCGGCACACAACAGAACCAGCAGAGAAATTTCAGCGGCTAAAACACACCATTAATTTCTCGATGTTATCACAAACTGAATGAAGGAAAAAACTAAAAGCTACACTTACACTGCACTACATATGCTATGTGTGCATGCGATTGCATCATCCTTTCTTCTCCTCTTCTCCGCTCGTTTTATAGCTCGGGTCGCGATCGTCGCGAACAAGCAGTATTGGCCATTTGTATTCAATGATCCAGCCAAAATTGTTGCTCCCGTGGTCGAGTGGTTAGCGTTACGCCTAACATGTCACTGCTGAATAATTCAATTTTAGTACTTGTTCAAATAGCTAATAATACCGAATGTTACATGAGTTCAATATATAAATTGATGCGTGCACTAAATAATGATATCAAATGTGAAAAACTCTCATATCAATCGATGTTTATTTTGTTCAGAACAGAAAAAGAGGTTTATTTTATTTGCCCAATATTTTTGATGAAGCACCCATTGTCATGAAAGGAAAGCATTTTTTCCCTGTCAACATACCAACACACCACGCGTTGAGTGGTGGTGGTGTGGTGTCCGATTCGCTTCTTCTACTCTACGCACTGCCGGTGCTGCGGGTGAAAATGCAAGAGAAACTGTACACCATGTTCGAACATCATGTGAAACATTGGGATTAAACATCGTATGTCCAAACATACCACGAATACAAACATGTCACATTTTCTAACATAGGTACGAAAAAATCATGTTTGTACTCAAACACAAAACTGTGAACAGCAGCGTGGACATGTTTATTCCGGACGCAGTGTTTTTGTGAAACATGGAAGACTGGGTCAAAGTATAGAATCTTCTTGCTAGCAAAATTCAGAATTCACAAATTAAAAACGGTGCCAAAAGTATTACAGTGAAATTCAACTATATCTTATTCTATTCAGATAGTCTTTAAGCATTGACCTTGACATGGTTACAATTGTTTCACTGTGTTCGTTACAGAGGCTCATCATACGAATAATAGGACTATAATTCGTTCTTCGGTAATCTATGTAGAAAATGTTAGGGTTTCTCAGGTGCCTAATCGGTGCGTAAAAATTTAGGATATTTCTTCTGAGTCCACTAGTTGTGATATGATGCCAATAATAAATAAAATCATGGCAGAGTTCCGACGTTCTTTTAAGCTTTTCATATTGACTGGCATGCAACGTGCCTCATATGGAGGGAGATGGTATGAAGACCAGCCTAGTTTACGAAGTGCAAATAATAAAAATTGTTTTTGTACAGATTCAATTCTGTCTTCGAGTGAAGTTATGTAGGGGGACCATACAATACTACAGTATTCGAGAATTGATCTGACGTATGTAATATACAATGTTTTTCTTGTGTACGGATCGTGGAAATGGTAACTAAAGCGTTTAATGAAGCTCAACATATTATTTGCTCTATGGATGATTGTATTATAATGATCAACGAAAGTTAGTTTCGAATCTAAGACCACGCCTAAGTCTCTTACTCGTTGACATCTATCGATGGGTTGATTTCCAAGCTTAACACCAAATGGCTTCAAAGAGTTTTGAAAAGAAAGAAATAATTACTCCTCGATAATTTCTTACATCGGATCTATCACCAGATTTGAATATTGGTACAAGAAAAGAGTTTTTCCATATTTTTGGGAACCTTTCTGATTCCAATGATCTAAATTTCAATGTAAGTTAGTTTTCTGACTCCAACATCACATGGAAATTCTGGAAGAAATGCAAAGAAGTCACGATCTCGATCCTCCTCAGCTGTTTCAATATAAACATCTTGAAAAAATGTTGCAAAGAGGTTGCAATTTTTTTCTGGGTCATTCCCCACGGTATCGTCAAGGTACATGCGTGATGGAAAACCATTTCTTTTTTAATTTTGTTTTTATGTAATTAAAGAAACTTTTCGGGTTAGACTTCATGTCCGACTCTGTTTTTAAGTTTTATTCTTCAAAGGCGCTTTTAACTGTTGAGTTGAGCTGTTCGCAAATATTTTTCGAGATTAGCGTCAGATTTGTGTAGCGCTGACCCACATTAATAGAAATTTGACCCCCTTTCTGTTGACCGATTGATCTGAAATTTGGAACACACCTTTATCTCTGTAGTCATTATAAAACTGTATTTCATGATCTTGAAAATCCAAGATGGCGACCGCTACAAAATGGCGGATCACATATTTTCTCAAAACCTCATCGATATGGGTTTTCCAAAACCCCTTCAATATGGGTATCAAATGAAAGGTCTTGATTAGTAGAATACAGTTTTTTATGAAAAATGCAAATCCAAAATGGCCGCTACCACACAATGGCGTCATACATATATTTTTTTCAAAACTCCATCAATATGGGTATCAAATGAAAGGGCTTAACTAGTGGAATACGATTATTTATGATAAATGTAAATCTAAGATGGCTGCCACTACAAAATGGCGTACTACATATTTTCTCAAAACCCCATTAATATGGGTATCAAATGAAAGGGCTTGACTAGAAGAACACGGTTATTTATGAAAAATGCAAATCCAAAATGCCTGCCACTACAAAATGGCGAACTACATATTTTGTCGAAACCCCATTGATATGGGTATCAAATGAAAGGGCTTGACTAGTAGAATACGGTTATTTATGAAAAATGCAAATCCAAGATGGCTGCCACTACCAAATGGCGGACCACATATTATGTCAAAACCCCGTTAATATGGATATCAAATGAAAGGGCTTCACTAGTAGAACACAGTTATTTAAGAAAAATACAAACCCAAGATGGCTGCCACTACAAAATGGCGGACTGTATGTTTTCTCAAAACTTCATTAATATGGTTATCAAATGAAAGGGCTTGACAAGTAGAATACGGTAATTTATGAAAAATGTAAATCCAAGATGGCTTCCACTAAAAAATGGCGGACTACATATTTTCTCAAAACCTCATTAATATGAGTGTCAAATGAAAAGGCTTGAATAGCAGGTCACAGTAGATCATACAAAACCCAAATCCAAGATGACCGAAATCACAAAATAGCAAATTACTTTATTAAACGGTTTTATTTAGCTTGAACTGTTTGTATGTATGTTTGTGTGTTAGGGTTGTCCCATATTAATAGAAATTTGACCAATAGGAACTGATCGAATTTATAAAACACCTTTATCTCGGCTGTCATTTTAAAACTGCTTTTCTTGAAAAATCCAATTTGGCCGCCGCTACAAATAGCTGATTCCATATTATCTCAAAAAAAAAAGGAGGATTGAGATATGTGTATCAAACGAACGAATTTGACTTGGAGAACACACTATGTATTTTATGCAATCCACTCAATATCGGTATCAAATGAAATTGTTTGACTGATAGTATACAGTATAATGGTTTTATTGTAGAGAAATATTCTAATGAAAAAGATAATATACTAAAAACTAGAAAATAAAATAAGTAAAAAAACTTTTTAAGTTAAACGGTTTAATTGTGATTAAGCATAATAATTTACTAAAAGCTAGAAAATAATTAGGCAAGTAGCAGTTAGCAGTTATCACACCTCTCCTTCATTAGTCTAGGGTATTGATAAGATTAAAATAAAATCGTGGGGCACGTTGGATTTCCATTATCCACAATTACCGACTCATATCATGAAGATTTTATTTTTAGTCTTATCAATGCCCTAGACTAATGAAGGAGAGGTGTGATAACTGCTAACTGCTACTTGCCTAGTTATTTTCTAGCTTTTAGTATATTATTATATTTAATCACAATTAAACCGTTTAACTTAAAAAGTTTTTTTTTACTTATTCTATTTTCAAAGCAGAGTTAACGATTCAGTCACACAAAAATCTTCGGTCATATTTGTCAACAAGAAATCCAAGAAGCATTTCTGTCGATTATGAACATTGTTTATTTGATTCAACCCAAAACCGTCTATTTTATCAAAAATAAATTGCAGAGTCACCAACAACTGCAAGCAAGATAAATTCATTGTCAAAATCAGTGATAAAGTCCGCAAATTTTTGATTCTGGTGCAAAGTAAGATAGAATATTTTCAGAAACTTCGAAGAATTTGTCATAACAACTAATTTGAGCACGATCAGGGGGGGAAGTAAACAGATGCAAATATATGCATCTCTCCTGCAATAAGTGCTTTGACCCACACTTGCTCAAACTCGTCGAATTCTGTTGTTGGAATATGTTCTGAATTTAATAATGAATTAATAGCAATGAGGACGCCGCCTCCCGATTTCTCATGGGATTTGTGAAGATTACAATCATTTCTGAAGACATTTAAACGATTTCCAAATACTTCCTCGCTTTTAACACTATCATGCCAACTTGTCTCTGTTGCCATAATTATCGAGAAAGAAGAATTCAGAATATTAATTTGGATCTCTTTCATTTTAAGTGGACTTTTCACACGGTTGAAATTTTGGCAGCATATCAAAATTTCAACTACATTTAGTTGTTGAGGCGAGGAAGTTGGTTCATTATCTACTACTTGTTATGATGAGGCATATAAATTGTTAAAACTTACTACTTCTCCTTGGTGTGAAGCTGACAATTCATTATTTTCTGGGACTTCTGATTTTGTTAATGGAAACGTCTCCTCCTGAGAAGATGTTATGTCTTGCCTTACGCCATGAAGTGGCGAGTTGTCATCCTCCAATGGGTTCGTCAATTCCGGGGGAAACACGAATGCCTGCATGAATGTATGTTGCACGGTGCAGCTGTAGAGTCTCCCGAAGTCATGCAACAGGACGAGTGCGCTTGAACGCAATGTGGTACGTTGGGTGCCATGTACGGGTTGAGAATTTCCCCTCTTTGAAATTGTATTGGCCGATAGCTAGCCGGTAGCCCAGAAAATTGATACTTCGCTGTCGCCAGAAGCTCTCTGTCCGTTGGAAGTTGGCTGTTGGAGTTATATATTCCATTCGCAAATCAGACAAGAAATGTGATAAGAAGGATAGATCAAAAGGTACTAGTAGTAGTAGGTACTAATCAACCTAACAGAATTGTATATGGTTCCATGATCTTGAGTTGGAAAGCGATTGCGGTGGCAATATACATAAAATAGGAAGAGGAACTTGATTTAGAAAATGTTCTGCAATTTTGGGGCAAAGTGCTGTACATGTAAAGGTTGAATTAAAATAGGACATTTCCAAATCTCCGAACATTGTTCACAATTACATTACAAGTTATTTTTATTCACTCGAAGAAATTTTTATACGTCATGGCACTAAAAAAAATAACATGGCATCCCTGACGCACCGTTCTCTCGCCTATAAAAAACTTTTAAAAAAATTGCAGTCGCAATGGCGGTTGAGCGGTAGATCCGGTCGTTGTCCACCGCCGCCTGGTCAGCGCGTATTTGCTTGCAATCGAACCGGGCGCTGTTTTATTAGACCTTTGCGCATGATTGAAACGCGGCTGGAAATATTTATATGATCGCACCACAAACCGTGCAAAGTGTGTAATAAATCTCGCGTAACTTCAACGAGTCGTGCGTGGATATGTCAAGACCTTCTCGTTAGCTCTCTCTCCGCCCCTCCTCTCTCTCTCCGCCCCTCCTCTCTCTCTCTCTCTCTTTAGCGTTAGGTATCACAACGAATGGTACCTTATTTTTACTTCTTGGAATTTGGTTGAGTAACACCTTTTATGGGTGAATCTTTTTCGGTTTACTGATGAACTTCCCAAATCGAGTGTCGCAGCCTGCGTGCTGGAATGAAGTGTTATGATTAGCGGTGTGCACACTTCTCAATGTAAAACGGAACATTCTTCTTGCGAACTTGGTTATACAACGTTTTCATATCTTTTCGGAGTTTTCAATGGAGACATATTATAATGTGTCAAAAGAAATGTGAATCAAATTATACTCATCCAAGAAATCCTCTCCAACCATAAACGTGATCATGGATGAGTTATATATTAGTAATTTATTACTATATTGTTAAAAATATCCCCCATACCAGTTCCAGATGAAGGTCGTTAGTTCACGGATTAATATTTATAAATATAATTCGCAGCATGAGGGATTAAATTAACATCAAAAAGAAGGGTTACAACTCTACGATGACTGAGGTTGTGATGATAACATTTCAAAAGGTCAAAGCCGAAATAACTCACCATCATATGTTTGGTAACCTGAAATTTGCCATGTCCCGTCTCCGATCACTCACGCACTTTTTCTGAAAAGTTATATCATGCAGAGCTCATCTACCGAATACTTTACGACAATAAGCGCTACATTGTTGGCATACAGCACTTTGTCCGCTCACCACAGCTTAATAATGGCCAATGCTACCGAAAACGCCGACGTGCATAAAAACTGGCCGCTGGGATAATCACTTACTACACATTAAAATCAGCCGCTGAAGGCATCGTTTTTTGTTTGCAAGATCTTCCCAGTCTCGTTTCGTTTTGGGTCATCCAAAGGGCAATAAGTGACCGAGAGTTAATCGGTACCTGTCACAACTCGCAGCGCCGACGAGAGATGAACATTTACAATCAGCGGAATGAGTCTGTTGTCGATTTTTATCGATCGCCAGTTAATTTCGGTTCAAGGGTACAACAATTCGTTTCATAATTATGGAACCATATAAGAGTTCGGTTGAAAGGATGTGCATCTTCGTTTATAAGACTAACTTTAAAATATTTATTGTTTTGGTTACATTCACAAGACAAAAATAACTATCGAACCGGATGGTCATTACAAAATCCACGTTCATGTCGTACGAACTACAGCAAGATAATAATGTGTGGACATCCCGTTCTCAATCAGTTGAAAAAATCAATCCAACCAAAGTGCTACATGCTGAAATTCTGCTAATCCATGGAAGGATCTACTGAAAAAAAAAAAAATCGAGGTCGAGCCAAAACAAGTGCAAGAAATGCAGCTGTAATTGAACGTTTAAAATGGACGAACACGTCGGCATCAGTGAGATGAAGAGTGTCAACGTAATGTTACAAAAAATTATCAAAAATCAAGTAGGGGTAGTGGGGGCAAATTGGCCATGGGGGGCAAAGTGGTCACCTGCTTGCTTGGTAGTATAACTATTGACTATAGATGCTGTATTGATAGTCATCTTAGGTTTGAAGAATTTAATGACTTTTGAGTCACCCTGTACTTCAGTAGAGCTGTCGCATATCAAAATACAAATAAAAACAGAAATTACTCTCTCGATAGCCATTCGGCCGTAGTTCTGTGCGCATGGTATCTAAGGAATTTCACGTTTCAATTTAGTATATTTAATCTGATATGTTGGACATAGTTTGGACAACTGTTCACCTATTCTAGGAGAGGTGAACAGATATTTTGTTCAATCTCAGCGATAGCATAGAGATTTCTTTCGTTATTCACTTACAATGTTCTGTTTACTAAAGCTGATATACCACGTAACATTCCGTTTTTGAAGAGGTTTCTTTTGTGGCATTGACTCTGGAAAAATATGAAACTCCATCTGAACGAAGCCTTATTATGCAGAACGTTATGTGTTTCTTACTTCATTTTTGTTTACATGAGAAAAATTGAATTGAGACTCTAGGTGAATAGACCAAGCTAATTTCATACATTTTTTTTTATCCGTATTATAGTGATTTTCAACTCATTTGGCTGGTTCGTCACTTTTACTTCCATTTTAGAAAGAATGTCGGGAGTGAGAATTGAACTCGTGACCTTTAGCGTGAGAGGCATGGATGTTACCACTACGCCAGATCGCCTCCTCGGCTATTTCATACATGTACCTACTATATCAAGTGTGATTTGAACAATTTTTGACGAAAAAACGCATATATCTGTCCCATTTAGCTTGATATGTACGAGTGACCACTTTGCCCCCACTAGGTGTCCACTTTACCTCAAAGCAAATAAAAGTTCGATTTTTCACTTTTTTTTCTAATGATGAAAAATGTACTAATTTGTATTTTCATAGTAAAAGCCGAATGCTATCTTGAACAACAATGAGTTGAACCATAATATTCCTCGAAAACGGGAATTGAAGCGGTATGTGGACGCTGGAAATGGTCATATTCCTTAGGGTGACCACTATGCCCCCACTTCCTCTACATATATGGAAATTGAAAATTCATGATACTTTTTGGACAGACTTCGCATGCCCAGAGTTTTGAGAAAAAAAATTAAATGACATCTAAAATGACTGAAAGAATAGAAGTATACACTTGGGGAACAGTTTACAGTTTTTCCTACCAAGTTTATTTAAAAATCTTCCATCTGATATCAAAAAATCGGTTAGAAAGTTGCAGGTTTTAAGCATAAAAATGGTGAAAAACTTTATGTCTCAAAAACGAGAAATTAAGCATTGAAATTTTAATATTCTATTTTAAATAAGTCTCAGTTTTCTGAAAATGAATTAGATCACACGAGGGATATGTCAAAAAAAAAACCGCGTAGTTGACGAAGGATTACGTTAGGCAACTGATTTTGGATATATTTGAAAAATTACATGATTCAATTTTTTGATAATTTTGGGACCCGTTCAGGTATTGTTTATTTACTTAATCAATAAACCGCTTTTTCGGATTTTTCTTTATGTTTCCAATTACTCGTCGTATAAACCTTCCTTGGGCGAGATGTACCTAAAAAAAAACAAATCGGACTAAATCTGATCCGTTGTGAGTGACAGGAAATTATAACAATTTTGCCACTGCTGTTGTTGATGTGGTCCGTATGATCGTTATTTTGCTCCTCTTTCGGGTTCCTGTGGATCGTGGTCTAAACTGTTTCACGGTTCGAAACATACAGAATGCTTCTTGCAATATTTTTGTTTCAAAGAACTTCTTTTGATTTAACACTAGATTGCGCAAGCAAGTGATTTTGACTGCCGTTCTTTTTTAACTTTTCAAGAAATTATGTAATAATTATTTTTCTAATTGGAATTGAAAAGCAGTCAAAATGACTTGCTTGGGCAATCTAATGTTAATGATTGAAATTTAATAAATTTTTCTTACAACGCATAATACCTTCAAAGTGTTTGCTTCTCATTTTGGTTACCATTGAATAATAATTAGAGATTAACAGATAATATGAACTTTTTTGAAAAAGAATTTCTGATATGAAACAGTTTGATTGGATTTAATTTTTGAACCATTTTACCTATTTAAGACTAATAATTCTTATTAAAACTGTGAACATATTATTTTTTTGCAATTTTGCAATGTTCCGAAACTGAGCATCCCTCTCTATATTTTTGACAGTAATTGTCAAACTTCATCTCTAGTAGCGAAACCGTTTTTGTTTAGTTTCAACCTGGGTTCGAACGAGTTCCAACCTAACTGCTGTCAAAACGTTTTTTTTATTCACTCAGTTTCAACCTAATTTCGCCTTAGGTTCAACACGAAAGCTGTTGGGTTCGCACTGAGATGTTTCACAGATTCGCACTCGGGTTCACCAATACAACTATACTGAGCTGTCAAGTTCCGAGTATTGTTTTGGAAAATCTAAAAAAAAGACGATGAAAATCTGCTGCTTCCGCTTTTGTGTTATTAGAAACGGAATCCAATTCGGATTCTGATTTTGAAGAGTATATTCGCGTAGATGGCATTGAGCTTCGTGTACTTCCATTGGGAGGCGAAAATGATAATGGATTATCAGGTGGAATAAACATGATTTGAAAATAAAAATTATGAATGAAAATTAACTTTTACGTATCGAATATGTATTCTATGTGATGAAATAATAAAAATAAGAAATTTCAAAAACATTTCATACGAAAACTATGTCTGATGATGTTTTTTTATTATAAAGCTAATTGGAACAAACTCGAAATGTATAGACAAATGGTTAAGTAAGCGTAAGGAGTACATTTTTTTTTTATCCAAAATATATATTTTATTAAGGCTCATAGGGCGTCAGCCTAACGGGGCCGGGAGTTCAATATTTTGACAATGTTCGCTTAGACTATGTTAGTAATATGTAACCGATTACTCGCGGTTGACTCGAGGTTAGTATTACAAGTGTTCTCATAATTGGTATGTCGCAGTCTACTTAATATTGGGATGCAGCTGACCATTAATCAGCAACGCCCCCCTTGTCTGTACCCCATATCTAGCGTGGTGCGTCTTTCTCGACTCGAGGAATCCAGGATAGAATGGTCACTAGCCGGCGCAATCATCAGCTCGTGTAGAGTTGTCATGAGCGGTACACCCTTTGACTCTTGTTGAATAGTTAGGAGTACATGTTTTAGGTAATCAAACAACATTAAGTAGAAATTTCCATTCAAATTTTTATAATTTTACATAGCACTCTGTCCTTCTGATCTGATACAGAATAATTTACCTCACAAGCCCTAATATACTATATAACTAACGCACACCAACAAACCGCCTCAGTCGTGAACCCGGAAACGTTTTGTTTTATCCGGACATTTTTCAGAAGCTCAAACTGTAAATAATGACGCTGCAATCGATATCATATCAAGTTGGTTGATACCATTGATTATGCAGGGGCTTCCTTTTGACCGAACAATATTTGAAGCGCAACAAATGCCACCCATAATGTACCTAGTGAAAAAATGTAAATTATAATACTTGTATCGAATAATTCGTCATATGTTATGAATGAAACAATGTAAAATGATGATTTTCTAACCTTTTCAGCGTAGAAAGAATACTTGAATCCGAGAAATTTGCAGAAAATTTCAGGTTTTCCAAAACAAATCAATCCAATTCCATACCAAAAAACAAAACATCATCATTTTACTCGCTGCACCATCTGTTTGCAATTCTAACGTAAATTCGTCAATATACATACCACATTGTAAAATGATGATTTTCTAACTTTTTCAGCGTGGAAAGAAAACTAAACGGGGGATATTTGAAGAAAAATACGGATTTTTCTAACAAATTTTCAACGAATTTCATACCAAAAAAAACACAAAACATCATCATTTTACTCGCTGCGCCATCTGGTTATAAATCTAACGTAAATTCGTCAATATGATATCTGTTTCATTACCATTATCCACAGTATGTATTCATAATCTGTATGTATTATCAAACTTGAAATCTCCGATTAGATTATCTATGACTTTGGTATTAGAACCTTCGTTAATATATAAAACTCTACTTTTCAAAGTTCAAATGAATCTAAATAGAAATAAAATGAATAATCACGACCGAATCTAGCTTTTTAGTGCGTAGAATAAACAAACATCATCACTTTTGTGGTGCTGAACTCTAATGTAGGTGTAAAATGTAACGTCTATTAAGAGTTTTCAAATGTATATTACGCAGAATCGTTTTTAAGATATATGTTATAATATATATCATTAGACGGCAAATTTATCCAGTAATTCTTTCGTCTGAGACATCAACAGTGGAGATAATAAAACAAGTGAGTAATTAAACCAATAAAGAGCTATGTTTTGCGAGCGGATGCGAATGTAAATCATGTGTCATGCATTTTTTCTTTCAACTTCGATCCCATAAATGTTGTATGCAACACAAAATTGTGTGCAATAATTCTTTCTATCAAACAAATTAGCAACACCTTTTTCGAATGTGAACATGTTGAAGTAATCAGATGCAAGATTTCATGCATCACTCAAGTTTCATGCAAGATTTCATCAAAGCAACGAGCAAAGTGTCATCCATTCAGTGATCGTTCGTTAATTGGGCCGGAAAATCAATACAATTATCGACTTTTACTCGCTAACTGCACTGCAAATCAGCAAAAGCAATGCTTCAAATTGAAGATGACATCTACTATTGATACATAACTGCATTACAGCCCAGTTAGCGTATGCCCTGTTATAAATAAGTCCTGTTGAAGATTGCTCAGTTAGCGAATGACCTCTGTACACGATGGGGTGACGAACATCTTAAGCGAGTGTCTCCGGGCTGCGGCAACATGTGCAGTTGTACAGCGAAAAATTATATCAATACTAGAAGGATGGCATCGATCATTATGCGAGATCGGCATTACATCGCATCACAAAAATGAAACGAAATGAAATATTAATAATTTTCATGAATCATATTCATAATTCTCAATGACTCAATTCCTTCTGTGATAGATTGAGCAGTAGAACCAATTCGATTTGATTGTGATAGTTTGCAAACGAACATTATTTCACCGAAAAAGCTACTGCTCCCGATGCCTCAGTATAAGACTAATAATAAGAATAAGACAATGGAAGGAAATCACAACAACATAGCTATCCATTAAAAATAAAGCAACTTCATGATTTCATGCGTATTTTACCTCACAGTATCACTAAATCGTAAGTATTTTCAACTTGGTTTTTGTTTCTTCCCCATAAACTTCATATGCAATGTAATCAATGACGATATATTTTTTACCGATCCACATATACTTCATCTACCGTTCCACCCTGTTATGTGTCACACTTCTTCTTCTTCAATGGCACTAACGTTCCTAGAGGAACTTCGCCGTCTCAACGTAGTATTACTTGCGTCATTTTTATTAGTACTTAGTTGAGATTTCTATGCCAAATAACACAACACGCCTTGAATGCATTCTGAGTGGCAAGCTCTAGAATACGCGTGATCACAGTGCAAGTCGGAGGAAATTTCTTTGACGAAAAATTCCCCCGACCAGAACGGGAATCGAACCCGAACACCCGGCATGTTAGTTATGACGCTAACCACTCGGCCAAGGAGCACAATGTGTCACACTGCTACTCATTAATCATTTTCAGTTAGACAGTTGAACTTCCTGTCAGTAGCTTATTTTCTCCATTTGTTTGTTACAAACCGTTTGACGGTTATGAGTATGTATAACAAACGGCCCTTTTCAGGGCTACTATTTGGAGTTTCAAAAGAGTTAAACTACCAGATTTCAGAACAATGAAAAGAATTACATTTAAAAAGACAACTACTCTGAACAATCACAGTCCTACGTCAAACTTTCGTCCATGCCCCTAGGCTCACACCCTTCTACTTTTTTGAATTTAAATGTTTCCCAGGAGGCAATTCGTCAAGTTTCGGTGAAAAAATCCTTACATAAAAAGGGCTACAAAAGGTAAAGCTTCTAATCTTACACACCATCTCAAATCGAAAGACGAGTCTTACCAAAGCTCACGTGAACCGACAGTCAGACACGGTATGTTATGCGATGAATGTTTTAAAAAGAATACATTTTGCTATAAACCATAACGAAAAGTTCATCAATGTGAGATTGCATTTTTTTATTTCTAATTTTGGTAGGTTATCGATAAAAAGTTCAATTTGGAAGGTCCTGGTGCTTTCAACAGTATTTTTGAACCAGGAACTTTGGTGGAGGCTCGTGCATGGTTTGGGCGGGATTCTATGCAACCGGAATACTCAAGATCAGGGCCCGAAATCTTCGAAGATGAAAAATGAAGACTCTACTCTCAGTAGCTTCGCTTCGACTAGAACTGCTTCGGCAGTCACCCACAACAAAAAGTGACTTGACTAGAAAATGAATTGACTAGCGTTGACTAGCGAGGATAACTGGTGAACTAGTCCAGTCAGTGGTTATTTTAACTGACTCGACTAATGAATACAAATCTGCCTCTTCATTCAACTGATTTCAATCCACACTTCCTTTTACCCCTGACTCTAATTTCATACCCGCGTACCCAATCTTACTTTTACGTCCATATAGAGAGGAACGAAAACAAGAAGTTACCCCATCAATGGACGGTTTATTGTCTATCCATCGTGAACTCAAACCAACGAACTCAGCCATTTATCAAGTATGCTATAAAGCTCCTCGCGTTAGTATTAGTTAGTATTAGGCGTGCAAAATAGCGCAAACACACTGCACGCTTATACGAGTGAGTAATTTTCGTATACGATACAAAAAAATCTAGCTCACCTGTAGTGTTTGTCAAACCACGGTGAACTCAAACATCGATGCATGCATAAAGATGCATGGGAAAGAGAGAGAGGAACGAATTCGTTTTGGGGGAAGTCACTTCAATATGCAATGAGGACAATTTGACTGGGAAGAATGAAACGATATAGTCGAGTCGGTAGAGGGAGATAGCGACTAAACGCTCGACTGACTGTTTAGTCGTTTTGGCGGAGAAACTGCGTGAAGAAGCCAAAAGTCATTACTAACTGAATACGGATATAGTCAGTCAGATAGTCAGCTGACTATCCTCAGTTGACTATGACTATGCAGAGCCCTACTCAAGATAGGTTTCGCATTCTTCAACATGAATAGCAAGGAATACACACATGTTCTAGACTCCTCTCTCCTACCGTTTTTGCGTAGATATCGTCGCGAAAAATCACAATTCAGCAAGACAATGCCGCTATTCGTACCAACAAGGAAACGAACCAATAGATTAAGGACCAAAAACTTGACTTATTGGACCGGCCAGCTCGCTATCCAGACTTGAATCCTTTTGAAAATCATTGGTGGATCCTAGTACACAGAATCTACGCTGAGGGAAAGCAGTAATAGTTCGGCTGAAAAGTTTATAAGGTAACACAGTAAAACTATTTTTTCTAGCAAAATTCACATTTAATATTCAACATAATTGCCTTCGAGGGCGATACAGCGCTTATAGCAATCTTGCAACTTTTTGATACAATTTTTATAGCACTCTTTCGGGTTTTCCAAAATAGGCCTCAGTTTCGGTAATCACTTCATCATAGGTCTTAAATTTCTTGCCAGCGATCATTCTCTTCAGGTCTGTGAACTGAAAATAGTCGCTGGGGGCCAGATCTGGAGAATACGGTGGATGCGTGAGCAATTCGAAGCCCAATTCATGCGATTTTGCCATCGTTTTCATTGATTTGGGATTTTTCCATCCTTTGTTCGTAATAACGAAAGTTGCTTCACTCTCAATGTTGTAACTCACGAACCAATCGACCGATTGCTGTCAAATTTTGACACGGATCCATTGAAATATGGTGCTTTGTGATGTTCAAGAATATTTTTGCAAGCTCAAGGCCGCAATTTCGGAGACATGAGAAAATATCGAGAAATCCGTTCTGAGGAATTTGGTAAATAGTCTGCCAAGACTAATTTTCCAGGTTATTAACTGGAATGGCCAGGTTACCTATTATTAGCATGTGAATCTGCCGATTGTTTTGAATTTTTCATTGATAATACTTACGAATTTTGAAATTGACACAAAAAACACACCATCATATATATATATATATATATATATATATATATATATATATATATATATATATATATATATATATATATATATATATATATATATATATATATATATATATATTCTTATGGACTCGGAAACTACTGAACCGATCAACATGAAAATTGGTATGTAGGGGTTTTTGGGACCGGGGGAGGGTTTCGTGATAGTTTGAGACCCTTCCCCCTCTCTAAGGGCCATAAAAATATTACACATATTTCAACCAAAAATATTCCAACCAAACATGACAATTGAAAATTTTCGGGAAACTCTGAAGGAAAAGGGGAAAATTCCGAAAATTTAATTCCCATATGTTCTACAATTACATGGTGACAAGTGCTGCTAGTCCATTTGATGTTTGCGCTAGCGAAATTGATCGTTGTTCGAAACTGGAAATGGAATTTAATGTGATGAAATGCACTCCTATATCTTCTTCTATTTATACCAAAAAAAGGATCGCCGGATGTGTTGATAAGAGCAGAACTCGAGGAAGGATTTGTCCGATTTAGGGCTATCTTAATTCTATTACATTTTCTGTATTAAACATTTATTCCATGTAACGGAGAAACAAGTGGTTGAAAAATCTTTAACGAGAATTGTGTCTGAAAAAATCTGATATTATAATGATGAGTTTTGTTAGAAATACTAGGAATTTTAAAGGAAAAGGTAAATTCAACGGGGTCAAATAGAAGATCAATCAATGAACAGTTCTGCGATTGAACCCATGAACTTGCTCATAGTGTTTGAAGGTATTGATAAAGGGTGTGTCACATCAAATTGCATCACGGAAAAAACGCTGTAGAAATTTAATTTTTAGGAATTATATCTTCAGCTTTCGCTTATAATCAGATAAGAGTGTATAGATCACGTTGGTCATGCTTCACTGTCAATTTTTCGTTAATTTGGAAAAATGTCGTCGAACGAAAAAGAGCGTCGTGAATTAATCCTGTGCACTCATTTCGAGAATCCGGAGTTGTCACATCGGGACATCGGTAAGATGCTGGGAATCGTCCAATCCACGGTCAGCAGAGTACTAAAACGATACTTCGAGAACCTAACCATCGACCGGAAGGTAAAGAACGGCAAAAATGGATGCTCCGTCAGAGAAAAAGATCACAAGCGCGTAGTTAAGCAGTTTATACGTGATCCGAGAATTTCGGTCCGGGATGTCGCCATTAAGCTGAATTTGTCAAGTACATTCATCCAGCGGACCAAGCAGCGGGAGGGCCTGCGTACATACAAGGTTCAGAAGGCTCCTAACAGGTCAGCTGCCGGGCCTGTTGTTCTTCTCCGCAGAGGACAAATTCAGCGTTCCGGAGGAGATTCGCAAGCAGAAACTATCCAAGTTTGCCAAAAAGTACATGGTGTGGCAAGCGATCTGCTCTTGCGGAAAGCAGAGCGCCCCCTTCGTGATGACCGGCACGGTAAACGGGCAGGTTTACCTTAAGGAGTGCCTACAGAAGCGCTTACTACCACTATTGAAGCAGCACGAGGACCCGACCATCTTCTGGCCGGATCTCGCTTCGTGCCACTATTCAAAGGACGTGTTGGAGTGGTACGAAGCCAACGGGGTCACCTTCGTGCCAAAGGAAATGAACCCGCCCAACGCGCCGGAGCTTCGCCCAATAGAGAAATATTGGGCGATTATGAAGCAGGCCCTCCGGAAGATCCAAAAGTTGTCAAATCGGAGGCGGACTTCAAGAGAAAATGGATTTCTGTTTAAAAAAAACTACAAGCTGACGTTGTACAGAACCTTGGGCTCGAAGTATGAATAAAAAGAAAATGCCAAAAGTTGTTTAATAGTTTTTATTTTACTGTCTAAAATTTTCAAAAGGATCGGTCTACTGGGCGAATTTCTACAGCGTTTTTTCCGTGATGCAATTTGATGTGACACACCCTTTAACAAAAAACAAATTTTGGGCGGGACGAAGTTTGCCGGGTCAGGTGGTCAGTGGTCTTATAAAAACAGGACAGCTGAAATTATCATATTTAAGCCCAAAATAAACAAACTCAAAACAAACGACTCTTTTGAACGAAACTGACATTAAATATAGTTTTTTAAGCATTAACCAATGTATGATAATATCTTGTACTTGTACTAACTGTTTGTGTTACTACGAAATATATTCAAGGTGGTCTTATAGAAGTCGGACAGAGTGTATAAAAATTCTTGGATAGAAAATGTTTATTCGAAATACTAAATAAAACTAGAGTTAAAACTATTAATTTTATGTATCGCCCAAGACAATATTTATTTATATTTGTATTTATTATTGCTAATTGCTAATATTGCTAATTGGTTCATATATTTGAATGGCAATACTAGAAAGACATTTAACATTACTTTCAATAACGTTAAAAGTGTTACAAATTCATACCGCAAGATACCGCATACCGCTCAAAGCTAGATTAGAAAACCAATTTTGTGTTTGTCTACAATGATTTTCACGAAGCTCCAGCTTGAAAAATCTCTTGAAACCAACTTAATAGTTTTGTTCACCTAATTCATTTAATGAGTGTATCACCATTTGTCGGATATCACCCGAGACATGGGTGCTGCCTGCAGCTTTCGCACTAGACTTGAAGCATCGGTTGGCAACGAGGCTCGATGAAATAAAAAACCAAACAAAACCCATTATCAACCCCAATAAACCAAACAACACACAATTAAGCCAAAACCGAGCGCAGCAGGGTGCGGCCGGACGGATTGTTCATAGCTTATTACACTTTTCATGTCGAAGGTGATATCAACTTCCTCCCACACGCATTCGCTCGCACGACCACCTCCCTGTGTGTGCGAGGAGCCCTGCCAGCAGCAGCAGAAGCAATTTAATGAAATGTTCCGAATGCATTAATTTAAAACTTGATATTTCGCGTCGCGCGCCTTTCGGAATCAAAACATTCGTAAGTAAAGTGAGTAAAAAACAAACTGCAACAAGTGGAGGACCGGTAAAATGCGGTGGGGATGGACGAAGGGAGGGGGATGGTATAAGCTCACATTGACCGACCAGGTGTTCAGTGACAGGCAAGTTTGTCTATCGCGCGTAATTTTCGCTGTGCATAAAAAGTAGCATGGGCGTCAAGTTCTACGCCGAAGAACGCTTTTACGCTCGCTGGCTGGCTGGCGTTTGCGCGCGCGCTGTCTAACTGCTACCTGACACTGACACATTGGGCTGGTTTTGAGCCACTCTACTAAGCAGAGGTAGTCATTTACCCGCGTGCTCCCGCTGCAAAGTGGACAATAGCCGGTCTTGTTAGCAATGAAACGGAAAAGTTTGACCTCATATCGATCGGAGGTTGACATGTAAAGTGTCTACATATTTTGTAGCAAAAATTGTACTCCAAGCACTCCTCCACTATCAATTAACCTAATTATGAAAATTGTATGCTGTTTGCATGATTTTTCCGAGAAAACAAAACTTTTGCAACAGATAAGTCGGCAACTCAAATCAACTGTCTGCAACTCTAGTAGTGGTCGGGGAACGGCTTCCCCTCATACGAGTGTCTGGAGGTTCGTTGTTATGTAAAATTTACGACTGCCGCTCAGGCGTTGAAGATCTCGCTCCCATGGCGTTGAACGAACGATGTCGATGATGATGGGACATAAATAAATGAGCTGTCGCAACGGTGCTTACCGTTACTTTTGTTTAATTTCGTTCGTGACAGGAGAAGGGTAATTGACATTAACGCATCATACGATAGCGATCGTTCGTGGATGAACTCCTGGAATTGTATTTTTTATAATTTTATTTGGAAAAGTGAAGGTCTCATGTTCAACTGACAATGTTGAACTCTCAGAACGAGACGCCTCAGTTTAGTGATATTTTGCTACAACAGGATATTTGCGAATATACACTTTACAGATGCATGCGTTCATGAAGGTGACTAAAACCAGTAATTACATTTTATTTTTATTAGTGTAGAGATTAACCCAGAATGTAAAATATGTAGAAGCGAAAATGAATGTTATTATTACACGTTATTCTAAAATGTTATTATTCCATTATTCAAAATAGTTCCATTTACATTTGCACGTCGATTCAATAGTAGGACTTGTACGAAACGAGTACGAGTCTCGCTCATTTCGAGAAATGGTGTTTAACGCTTCGGATGAAGCCGTTCGAAAGCTATAACGACATTAGAAAAAAAATATTTTGTCTCAATTTTTTGGAGCACAGAAAAGCCACAGGGCACAAACTGAGGTAAATATGAATGATAACAGAAGCGATTTCGAACCAAAAATTGACAAACCATGTGTGTTCGAACTCTGCAGCGTATTTTCTCTAATGTGCTCAAAGCTAAAAAAATTATAAGTTTTTCAATTCATTTTCATATAAATTATCATCTAATTCTTGCATATTTGGTTTTAACACCAAGGCCGATGGTATCTTCTCCAGCACTGGTTTAAATTGCCTTTGGGTTTACCTACCGTTAGTTGTTTCGTTACATGCCCCACGATTTTATTTTAGTCACATCGATACCCTAGATCAATGAAGAAAGGAGTGTGATAATTATTAACTGCTACTTGCCTTATTATTTTCTAGTACATCATTTGTATTGTTATTATGTTTAATCATAATGAAACCGTTGAACCTAAAAAGTGTTTTTTAATTATTTTATTTTTAAGTTTTTAGTACATTATCTGTATCATTAGTATCTTTCTCTACAATAAAACCATTCATCAATTTCTTCAAAATTTTGGATTTCATGAATGAATTTTGGATTTCATGAATAACCGTGTTCTACTGGTCAATCTCTTTCGTTTGATGCCCATATTGATGGGGTTTTGAGAAAATATGCAATCCACCATTTTGTAGCGACCGCCATCTTGGATTTACATTTTTCATCGATAACTCTGTTCTGCTAGTCAAGCCCTTTCGTTTGATACCCATATTGATGGGGTTCTGAGAGAATATGTAATCCGCCATTTTGTAGCGGCCGCCATTTTGGATTTACATTTTTCATAAATTTCTGTATTCTACTAATCAAGCCCTTTCATTTGATACCCATATTGATAGGATTTTAAAAATATATATTAATGGCGCCATGTAGTAGTAATCTTGTGAAAATACAATAAATAATTGAATTAATAATAAACTTTTGTACCAAACCCGTTTCCATTTAGTTCCGCTACTTATGACGCACTCGTTAGCGTTGCCTTTGTTCCCACGTTAGCAAAACGAATTCCAAAATTAAAAAATGCGTGGGGGTTTAAAAATACTGCCGTGATCTGTATAGCCGATTTTTCCAACTCATTGGTTTCGGAATCTGTGTTCTGTGAATGTGGAAACACATTCCGGTTTACAAAAATGCAAGCGAGTACGAAAAAAAATAGTACTCGCAGCTCATTTGCAATGCCAATTTCCTGCGCTCCTTGGTTTTGAAATCCGTGTTCGGGATATATTCCGATTTGCAGAAACGCAAACGAGTAAAAAGTACCCACAACTTGCATATATTTTGCAATGCCAGTTTCCCCAGGTTCCATGGTTTTGAAATCTGTGTTAGGGAAACATTCCAATTTGCAAAAACGCAAACGAGTACAAAAGTACCTGCTGCTTGCATCTGTTGTTAAGGAAACATCCATTCATTCCAGCGATGGTACCTCAATCGTTGCGCAATCATAACTGAGTGGATTTCCGAGCGACACTCGCTTTTACACCGATTGGTGTGATATCAATAGCCCGTTTTGAAAGCAATTTTAAGGCTGTTGATCAAAAAGAAAGAAGCATAGAACGCGTAGACATTTTATCTTTCGAATGCAGTGTATATCAACCATTTCGTTCAGTTGTTTTGGAGCTATTAATGCTCAAAATCTCGTTTTCCGGCGTAACGCTTTCGTTTTCGAAACTTTGAATTTACACCCCAGCATAGGAATGAAAGACGTAGTCCTACGTTAAAAGTGTCCGGCTTTAAAATCATGACACGATGAAAGAAATTTCAAATTTCTAACAAATATAACACGATTATGTGTAGATCTGTGATTCATAACATAGATGAAGGCCTTCTAATTCCATAGGAACGCTAATTTTTAGTGCTATGATATGTCATTATTTTTTAGTAGTTGAAGTTACATTCGTAAGCGCTTAAGCGTCCGGATTTCGCTGTATTACTATACTAACGTTAACTTTATTTCAGAAAAACGTGACCTGTTATCTGATTTGACACCCTTCCTGAAAGACGTAGTTCTACGTCAAAAAATCAAATGAAATTGATTGTTCAGAACACTTGGTTATTTAAAATGTAATTCTTTTCATTGTTCAGAAATCTGTTAGTTTAACTCTTTTGAAACTCTAAATAGTAGCCCTGAAAAGGGCCGTTTGTGGTATGTACTCAAAACCTTCAAACGGTTTGTAACGAACAAAGAAAGACAATAAGCTTCTGGCAGGAAGTTCAACTATCTAACTGAAAATGATTAATGAATATCAGTGGGACACATAACAGGGTAGAATGATAGATGAAGTATATGTGAATGGGTAAACAAAAATAAAATATATCGTCATTGATTACATTGAATATGAAATTTATGGGGAAGAAACGAAAAAACAAGTTGAAAATACTCACGATTTCGTGATATTGTGGGGTAAAATACATATGAAATTATGAAGTTGCTTTATTGTTAATGAATAGCTATTGTATTGTGGTTTCTTTCCATTGTCTTATTCTTATTATTAGGCATCGAGAGCACTAGCTTTTTCGGTGAAATAACGTTCGTTTGCAGACTATCACAATCAAGTCGTATTGTTTCTACTGCTAAATCTATCATAGAAGGAATTGAGCCATTGAGAATTATGGATATGAGTCAAGAAAAATATTAATATTTCATTTCGTTTCATTTTTGTGATGCGATGTAATGCCGATCTCAATCAATCCTCGCATGATAATCGCTGCTTCCTCCTAATTAATTAACCAAAACTGTATGGGTGACACTTTTCTCGTTGCTTTGATGAAATCTTGCATGAAGTTTGAATGATGCATGAAATCTTGCATCTGATTACTTTAAAATCTTGCTGATTAGTTAGATAGAACGAATTATTGCGCGCAATTTTGTGTTACAAGTTGGAAGACATGATGCATAATACATGGTTTACCTTCACATCCGCTCGCAAAACATACCTCTTTTATTTGTTAAATTGCTCACTTGTTTTATTGTTTCCACTATTGATGTCTCAGGCGTGACCCCCCGTATATAGAAATCAAAGACGTAGTCCTACGTCAAAATTTACGTTCTTTATTTCGCCTACCTAGACTGTTAATTGATGAAAACGGACAGTGAAATGAGGTGATTCATTACTGAACTAGCGACTGAATAATTTGGATATATCGCGTTGAGATTAAACTGAAGACGGTCTAAGTAATATGATTTAATGTTCAGTGTTGTTAACCCTCCTATACTCGCGCACTCGTTTCACTGACCGAAAAATCAATAATTCGTTGATTTCTTCGAAAATATCAACACAATGACTTTGCAATTCTCAGTAGCTTCCTCCAAGGCGTTGTACTATAGGTGGACCGCAATGTCACAATTGCTGTTCGGCCATTGCTAGTGAAAAAACAAATTTGTTTACAAAACAAGTCGTATCTTTTGGTGACAAATGCATTCGTTGGCAAAATAGCTGCTCTCGCGTTATTGTCGAATCATAACAGTGCAGAAGGATGTTTTAGTATATCTTTTCGCCTTTCTTTCCAAGCAAAATGTACTTCTGTTTGGCTCCCATCGGCGGGGAAAAGAGTACTATCAGCTTACGGCGATGGTGACAAAAAATAACGCTGATTGTGGCCCCACTGATTTCGCTCAGGGAGGAGGAGAATGCTGTGCATATACCGGGAAGGAGATCCGGAAAGTGCCGTTACAAGTAATTGGCTAGAGCAAAAGGAGGTTGTGCACTAAAGGGTGTGTCACATCAAATTGCATCACGGAAAAAACGCTGTAGAAATTTAATTTTTAGGAATTATATCTTCAGCTTTCGCTTATAATCAGATAAGAGT
The DNA here is from genome assembly GCF_029784135.1 of Toxorhynchites rutilus septentrionalis. NCBI lineage: Eukaryota > Metazoa > Arthropoda > Insecta > Diptera > Culicidae > Toxorhynchites > Toxorhynchites rutilus. The sequence goes on along the minus strand of NC_073745.1, from coordinate 321,403,508 downwards.
GTATAGATCACGTTGGCCATGCTTCACTGTCAATTTTTCGTAAATTTGGAAAAATGTCGTCGAATGAAAAAGAGCGTCGTGAGTCAATCCTGCGCACTAATTTCGAGAATCCGGAGTTGTCACATCGGGACATCGGTAAGATGCTGGGAATCGTCCAATCCACGGTCAGCAGAGTACTAAAACGATACTTCGAGAACCTAACCATCGACCGGAAGGTGAAGAACGGCAAAAATGGATGCTCCGTCAGTGAAAAAGGTCACAAGCGCGTAGTTAAGCAGTTTAGACGTGATCCGAGAAGTTCGGTCCGGGATGTCGCCAATAAGCTGAATTTGTCAAGTTCATTCGTCCAGCGGACCAAGCAGCGGGAGGGCCTGCGTACATACAAGGTTCAGAAGGCTCCTAACCGCGACGAAAGGCAAAACATGGTGGGGAAGACGCGAGCTCGGAAGCTGTACACCGAAATGCTGACGAAGCCGCATTGCCTGGTAATGGACGACGAAACCTACGCCAAAGCGGACTTTCGTCAGCTGCCGGGCCTGTTATTCTTCTCCGCAGAGGACAAATTCAGCGTTCCGGAGGAGATTCGCAAGCAGAAACTATCCAAGTTTGCCAAAAAGTACATGGTGTGGCAAGCGATCTGCTCTTGCGGAAAGCGGAGCGCCCCCTTCGTGATGACCGGCACGGTAAACGGGCAGGTTTACCTTAAGGAGTGCCTACAAAAGCGCTTACTACTACTATTGAAGCAGCACGAGGGCCCGACCATCTTCTGGCCGGATCTCGCTTCGTGCCACTATTCAAAGGACGTGTTGGAGTGGTACGAAGCCAACGGGGTCACCTTCGTGCCAAAGGAAATGAACCCGCCCAACGCGCCGGAGCTTCGCCCAATAGAGAAATATTGGGCGATTATGAAGCAGGCCCTCCGGAAGAACCCAAAAGTTGTCAAATCGGAGGCGGACTTCAAGAGAAAATGGATTTCTGTTAAAAAAAACTACAAGCTGACGTTGTACAGAACCTTATGGACGGGGTAAAGAGGAAGGTGCGAGCATACGGGCTTGGGCTCGAAGTATGAATTAAAAGAAAATGTCAAAAGTTGTTTAATAGTTTTTATTTTACTGTCTAAAATTTTCAAAAGGATCGGTCTACTGGACGAATTTCTACAGCGTTTTTTCCGTGATGCAATTTGATGTGACACACCCTTTATATTCCACGAATATATATTTGCTTATTTTTTCCTTCAATTATTTTCCTTAGCGAGTTGACATTGAAATCATAACCACACACCCAAACAAAAAGTAAATAATTTTGAAAGTTACGTCTCGCTACTCGTCTCACGTCATGTCCTGAAAGTGTCAAGAACGAAACACCTATAGTTCAGCATCTTGGCTTCCTTATTCGTTGTTCGTCATTGTTTAGCGTATCGCAAGTTTTGGTACGAAGGGACCGTATGTCACATTTTTACTATTTTCGGTTTGTGAGACCGAGGCTAGTATAGGACTAACTTTTGGACAAGTGCCTTTTTTCTTATTTTAAAATGTTGTGCAATGAAATGTATGAAATGATGTTAGTGGTGTAGAATATTTATTGAGTATAATGCATAACATTATCTCAGGACTACTCTCATTTGATTTCAGTCCTTTTTGTCACCGGAGTGAATGAAGAAAGATCAAAACTTTGAGCGTTTTGAGACACCCTTAAATCATGTCCGATTGAGCTGAAAATTTTCACAGGTCATTTTTAGGAAACCTCCAGCCGCCCGTGCACAAATTAAGTGCTGCGGCGATAACGACTTTTACCATACAACCAAAACTTGCGGAATCGGAATTCGATTCAAGAAACGGTACGTGCAACGTCCCTCCTCTCTCTCTATCTCGCAACAAGCACATGGTCATCGAAGGGCCCCAACGGTCAACGAACGGCACCGCAGCGAAGAAATCGGGTCAATAAAATGATAAATTGTAAAACAATTATTATGTACAATTACTTTTCATTTCGAACCAATGTTATGGGATTTCTCTTTCGATTGTGATAGTGTCTTCCGCGATAAATTGAAGGGTTGAGCTGAGCTGGGCGGCTAGGAAGTAATTCCTAACTTTCAAATCCAAGAATTTCCAATGCTTATTTTCCCGCATTATATTTCATCTTTCAATTGAGTAAAAAACATCCATCATGATTCGAAAGCGATCTGGCGTAGTGGTAAAATCCATACCTCTCACGCTAAAGGTAACAAGTTCAATTCTCACTCCCGACATTCTTCCACAAATGAAAGTAAAAAAGTCACAGGAGGGTTGTGTCCGAGACACGACCGTATAGTTGACGTAAAATTTCGTTAAGCTATCTGTTGATTTTGAATATGTTTGGAGAATTATATCGTTAAACTCTTTGATAATGAAAAAAAAAGCTCCCCCTACTTTCATGTATTTGCAATGTCGATTTCCCCCAGGCAGCTTGGTTTTGATGTCTCTGTTAGGGAACCGCCGCACGTGTCGTAAATTTCGACCAATCAGGAGTGGGTATTTCCGTTAGGATAGGGGTTGCGATTTTTTTATATTTCGATAGTTATGATAGTCATGAAAACATATATTATTTTTTTCAATATAAAAAATTGTTATGTAGAGCCGAAATCGATTGACGCAAAATTTTCATCAATCCATCATGAAATGACTGAGCAATAAGCGTTTGAAATTGGACAATTTTCACGATGTGCTTGATTTTCGATTTTTAATTTGTACCCCAATATTTTTCCCGAAAGACTTAATCCTACGTCAAAAGTGGACGATCCAGCCAAAAATGTTGAAAGTCACTATAATACAGAAAAAAAAATCCATCATGACTAGTTGCTTCTGTCCGTACATGAAACCAATAGTCTCTTTTTGATTTTCGCAAAATTGAAACACCCAAAATGTCACAGGGTGTCGACTCAAAACTCGAATAAAAATTCCTTGATATTCCTGCTTTTCCAGTGATTTCTCAAAAAAATTTCGTTCATAAAGACGGAATTCCTTACAAGGATCGTCTGATAGGATTCGCGTTGGTGCGACAGATTGAATCGTTTGATCCAAGCTGAAAACCCAGAATTCACTATGGTACATGAAGAACTGATTTTTTTTTTATTCGATCGTTCTCACTAATTTTTGGGAGGTATCTTACCTTGTTTCAATGCCAAATACTATCAAATTTGAAACGCGGCAAGAATTTTTAGGTTGGAATAGCAGCAGGAGAAACTATCAGAACAATGGACAGCGAAAGGCAGATCATTTTTAAGGATATTTGTCGCAGTCTTTTCGTGGATATGATCATGCAAATGAGAATAAGATTCGATTTTGATATCCTATGCGGCAATGTTAAATCCCAGAAGTTTTTCCAATTTAACAAGCATTAACGTTGTGTTAGAAGCATTTCCAGGATTCTACAATAGAAATGTACAATGTCTGGAGGATCAATTCCGTACCCTAAAGACAAAATTACTCCGTAAGGAAATCACAGTTTCTGAAAACGAGCATATGCAGGATCGATGGACAAAAATTGGATGTCCAAAAAAGAATTGACGGTTCGCTCATATTTTCGGCGCTTAGATGTCTTGTTTGTAACGTTCTCACTATGTCTCACTCCTCGGAAACTGTCGAGCGATGAATCTAATCAGAACAATATAAGATTTGAGATCAAAAGATTGATTAAACATCGTGGCGGCAGCTCTTTTTAAATTTAAATTAATGATAGTATGCAATCTAGATTCAGAAAACTTCTATTATAAACTTCTCTCTGTCCAACTTCCATCCTGATTTTATTACGTTGCAACACAAACAGTTAGAATTTCAACAAGATACATTCATACATTGTTGAATACTTAGAATAAAGTATATTTAACGTCAATTTCGCTCAGAGTTGTTTGTTTATTTATCGTGCTTAAATATGATAATTTCAGCTGTCCAGTTTCTATAAGACCATTTCAAAATTCGACTAATTTTCGGCAATTCGTGTTGGAATACTAATTTCTCGATATTTTTCCATGTTTTCGAAATAGCGACCTTGAACTCTTTAATCGTGGTGTTCAGTTTTCCCTCAGTGTAGATTCTGCGTACAAGGATCCCCCTAAGATTTTCAACAGGATTCAAATCTGGAGAGCGAGCCGTCCAGTACAAAAAAAAATAAGTTTTTGGTCTTTAATCCATTGCTTAGTTTCCTTGCTGTTATGAATAGTAGCATTGTTTTGCTGAAATGTGAATTTTTTTGACGATATCCAAGGAAAAACGATAGGAGAGAGGATGCCAGAACATGTATTTAATCCTTGAATGATGTGGAAGCTATCTTGAGCTTTCCGGTTTCCGGCTCCACCGAAATACCTGGTTGAAAAAAACTGTTCCTTCTTCCGTAAATCACACCAGTACCCGTTGAAACCATCAGGACCATCCAAATTGACCTTTTTTTCGTCAGTACATTGTACTATACATTGAAGAACTTCTCGTTATGGTATATAGTAAAATGTATTCTTTTGGAAACATTCTTTGTCACAACATACCATGTCCCACTGTCGGTTCATGTGAGCTTTGGCAAAACTCAGACGTTTTCTGATGTGAGATGGTGTAAGATGTGGAGCTTTAACCTTTTAAACCCTCTTTATGTGATGATTTTTTCCAAAACTTGACGAATTGTCACCCGAGTAACATTAAGGTTGAAATATTGTTTTATTTGCATAAGCGATTTTGAGGTATTTGAAGCTGTTCTAGCTATTTCCCGCTTATACCGGTCAGAGAACTTCGATTTACGTGAAGCTCTCTCCTTCTTACCGTATCATTGGAGATTCGTCAAATAATTGAGCATTACTTGATGGGATCGTCGAATCCGACGAGAAATTACTCTGATACTAACATTTTCTTGGTGAAATGCATCGATTTCCCTTTATTTGCTCTCTGTGAGCATTTTTCCCTACGGCATTTTCCAGATTTATCGATCAAAACAACTAAAACAACGGAAAAATGTAACTGGTCGTATAGAAACTTGACACTTGAAACCTTTGGTTTACGCTAAGCGCTTGCACACACACTTATGAAAATCATGCAGTGTATGGTAGACACCAATACCAATACACTAGAATATAAATTGAAGCATTGTTTGTTTACAATGGCACAAAGCAGAAGCAAGATGATGACCTGGTCTTATAGAAGTTGGACAGAGTGTATGTATAAGTGTCATCAAACACACAAATGTCATGCAAATGTAAATGTACTATTTATAGTAAACGAATGAGTATTTTCTTCATGCTAATAAATTAGTTTTTTCTCCACAACGAATATTTTCGATGGTACAGATTTTTAAAGGTGGTATCGGTTCTGAAGTAACGGGGTGTAGCAGAACGAATTCAAATGAATATTTTGAAACTTTAAGACAATATGGTGGATAACACAATTGAGGAAAGGCGGATCCTTCGGTAGAAGGAGGCCTGGATGATGATAGCTCAGGAATTGGTATTATATGGCACTTCAGGAATACCATTGGATGTGGCACAGGAAAATTAATCACTTGGAAAAAAACACAGGAGTTCAAAACACGTGGAATACTTCTAAACAATTTGGTTAGTTTATTCGCGATCTTACACGGTTAAAGGTTGAATTCGGAATGAAAATATTGCATTGGTAGGGATCGATTCATTTGCACTTGTTTAGTTGTATGCGTTTGATGTTGTATTTCGGGTTTCGCTGCTGGTTGTGGTTGTGTAATGCACCACATACTGCATTTAGAATGGGAGGGAGCTATTTGGATGGGAATAAGGATAGGGATGGACATTGGAATTTGGAAGTAGGGATACTTGCTCAACATTCGCGCTGTTGGTCGCGAACACAATACCTACACCCAAAATTGATTTTTAGCTCACGTTTTGTCATCCCGATTTATGACATTAAATAAGACATAACATAACAGAAAATGTCATGACTCACAAATACTGGTCAGCATTTGTATAATATACATGGTACAGCAATATAAGATTAATACGAGCGAGCGAAACAAAAGACAAATAAGCTTTCCGCATACTTTGCCACATACACAGCCCAGACCGAGATAGGTATTGTTCTCCTTAATGCGTTCCTTTTTTACTCTTAGAAAACACTTCCTAACTTCATTTTATAATCAGGTGCAATATTATCCGGTATTTGCTGAACAACTGCTGAAGCATCATTAGCCATGTGGATTGCATGGTCGTGTAAAATATCTTTGCATTGCAGCCGGCCTTGGTTCGATCCCCATTGACGTCGTTTAAACTTTTTTTTGGCACAATCCCAAATGGAATGAGAAAAGAAAACAAAAAGAGATGTCTGCACGCATACATATAAACCATTTTTAAGCTTTTAAAACAGCTCATTATTGGCGCATTTTACTCTCCAGCACACTAAATGGCATCATTTCTGCCAAAGATGACATGTTTTCTGCCAATTCAAGTTTGGGTGTAGAGCTTTATGGGGTTTTTGAAAATTCGAAAAATTGCCAAAATGGCGGTCATTGTAGTTAAAAATGAATTATTTTTCATTTACTGTTTCAGCTCGACAAGTACCGATCCTCGGAAAAATCTGCAAGCTACCGAACACGCAACGCTTACACTTTATTATCAGAACGTACGCGGCCTCCGCACCAAAACGAACGATCTGTTTTTCGCTTTGTCCAACAGTGACTACGACGTCATCGCATTCACTGAAACCTGGCTCAATAGCGACATCCAAAATTCTGAGCTTACACGGAATTACACGATCTATCGCTGCGATAGAAATTCAAGCACCAGCTGTTTCCAGCGAGGAGGAGGAGTTTTGATCGGCTTGAGAAACGGACTGCAGGGTGCGTCGGTCGTTGTTGCTGGGTGTGAACGACTAGAGAACATCGTCGTTCGCATTACGTTACCGAAGTCCGAAGTATTCGTATGCGTTGTTTACCTCCCACCCAACAGTGAAACGGTTTTATATGAGAATCATTCTGCTTGTGTCCAGAAATTGATTGAACTTGCCGGCGATAAAGGACGTGTATTGGTTGTAGGAGATTACAATCTTCCCCACTTGTGTTGGATGCATGATGAGGACATAAATTCTTTGTTACCGGTAAACGCTTCTTCCGAGCAAGAAATCGCTTTGATAGAGCTGGTTGTAGGATGCGGTCTCTATCAGATTAATGATCTGACTAACGCAAATGGGAGGCTGCTTGACTTGGCGTTTGTTAATGAGAAGAATGTCGATTTATTCGAACCACCGTTACCAATGCTCAACATAGATCACCATCATAAGCCATTCGTTTTGAAATTCGAAATCACTAGGGAAAGCCACAGCTCGAACGTCTCGGACGCTTATGATTTTGATTTTCGTCAATGCGATATTGCGTCGCTGAACTTAATGATCTCGGCTATCCGTTGGGATGAGTGTCTAAAAGGGTGCACCATCGACGAGGCTGTTGCCAATTTCTATCAACGAGTGTTCGCAATAGTCCGTGATATCGTCCCAATGAAAAAACGACGCCGATGCGGTAGGAAGAGACACCCGTGGTGGAACAACACGCTGCAGCATCTACGAAATCGTCTTCGCAAAGCCAGGAAACGTTATTTTCGGTCGAGAAGTGAACTGTGCAAGGTTGAGCTACGTGACTTAGAGAGCGAATATAATTCTTTACATGCGCGATGCTTTAATAGCTACATTCGTCGCACAGAAGACAGTATCAAACAAGATCCCAAATCGTTCTGGTCGTACGTGAAAAGTCGAAAGCAGGCAAATGGAATTCCTCATCATGTCTTCTACAATGGGATTTCAGCCGAGACTCCACTCGACTCGGCAAACTTGTTTTCCTCTTTCTTTAGCAGTGTGCTAAGTAAAAACCGAACACCTTCGTCTGAAGCGTATCTAGACAGTTTGCCTCGATATGATTTTAATATGGCGTCTTTCAACTTTTCTGTCGGCGATGTGCTGGACAAACTGCAGGGACTAGATGCTACCAAGGGCGCGGGACCAGACCGACTATCTCCGCTTTTTATCAAAAATTGCGCCGACTCGCTTACCGTTCCCACTACCATCCTCTTCAATCGTTCCATTAAGGAGGGTATTTTCCCAAGCTTGTGGAAAACTGCGGCTGTCACTCCCATATATAAATCTGGCAGTATACACGACGTCGAGAACTACCGTGGCATCTCTATTTTGAGTTGTTTGCCGAAAGCCTTCGAAAGTCTCATCCACGATTTGCTTTACCCGCACGTGCATCGAATCATTTCCGAGCACCAGCATGGTTTCGTACGAAAACGCTCGACCACAACAAACCTGATGGTTTATGTCTCTTCGTTGGTCGCCGCTATGGAAAATCGTCAGCAAATTGATGCCATCTATATCGATTTCACAAAAGCGTTTGATAGAGTTCCACATTCTCTTGCGGTGGACAAATTGTGCAGAATGGGCCTACCCGCTTGGCTGACTCGCTGGATTCTTTCCTACCTCACCGAACGTCGGGCTTACGTACGCATTGATGGAGTTAACTCGGTCCCTTTTGACATCACGTCCGGTGTACCTCAAGGCAGTCACCTAGGCCCTCTTATATTTGTGCTATTCGCCAACGATCTCTGCCATTCCATCAATTCTCCGAAAATAATGTACGCCGACGATCTGAAATTCTACCGTGTAGTCTCATCAGTAGTTGAGTGCTGTGCCATCCAAGCTGACATTGATGCGTTGCTGAACTGGTGTGAGCTAAACGGAATGGAGGTCAACACAAGAAAATGCAATATAATCTCATTCTGTCGGACAAGAAATCAAACGGTCTTTGACTACAGAATGTCCACAACGAGCATCGTCAGAGTCAGCACTGTCAAGGACCTCGGTGTGCTACTCGATAGTAGGCTGAATTTTGCTCAGCACATAGCAGCCACAACAGCCAAAGCATACTCGATGCTTGGCTTCGTAAAACGGAACACGCAGCAGTTTAAAGATGTATATTGCCTGAAGACACTCTTTTGCGCGCTGGTACGCAGTGTACTTGAATATGGTGTGCTCGTGTGGGCGCCATATCATGCCGTTCAGGTGAACCGAATTGAGCGAATTCAACGAAACTTTCTTCGATATGCGCTTCGCTTGCTACCGTGGAATGATTCTGTTCGGCTGCCACCGTACGAGCAACGTTGTGCTCTGATACAACTTCAGAGCTTGGCGAGTAGACGGATTCTATTGCAGCGGCTGTTTGTTTTCGATATCTTCAACGACAACGTGGACTGCTCGATACTGTTGGGAAACATTAACATCAATATTCCGGCCAGAACAACGCGGCGTGCAGCTTTCCTCCGTCTACCAATGCATCGTACTATCTTTGGACAGAACAACCCGTTTGATGTATGTTGTTGCCGTTTTAACGAAGTGTTTAGTAATTTTGATTTTACCGTTTCCAAGAACGTATTTAAAAATAGAATAAGCTAATCTGTCTGTACGATCAATTTCGAAGACTAGTAAATAAATAAATAAATAAATTTTTCATGAAAAATCGCTGTTTAGAAGCTCACAAAAAATCGAGATAAGATAATTCATTTTTACATGCTGCGGTATTTTTTTCAGTCGAATCGGTCGAGTAGATCCTGAGATATCGATACCACAGATGAAAAAAAAACATGGTTTAGAGAAAAACGCGTTTTGCAAATTCGTACAGCAAATCAATTTCCCTTGAGATGACCCCAGAGTTATTGCTGTAACTTTTCAACGAGGTGAAATATCGAAAACCTTTTTAGGATTATATTTCCAAGGTTTCTGAGGGCATATGCATCCCAAAAATGCAAAAAAAAATACCCATAATACCTTTTGTGGCTGTCATGCTGAGGAACAAAATAAAATGCTTTAAATAGAAATATCGAGATATTTATTCCCTGTTTAAAGAAAAGACAACACTGATAGTAAACAAGTATATAAACTGGAAAAAATGCGTTTAAATAAGTAAATAAATTGGAAAAAAGGCTTTTAATTTTTCAAAGATCGATTCGACAAAGATCGATTCTCTGGTTCCGATTTAATCAGTGAGTCTATCTAGGCAATTCTAGACAATCAATCCTAGTCCGAATTGAAGAAAGTCTGTCTGCTTGTGTTCACTAACGACCTACGGGACATTTGTTTGTTCAGAGCTCAAAAAATCGTCTGGAATTCGGGCCTGTACACTAGAATACTTCCTCAGGAGCTACAATGTGTACCTACTAATGGTATCAATGTGAGCTGCATTGGTATCTGCTCTGGGAAGTCACTTTTGGTTAGATTTTTCTTTTGTATGCGTGGAAATTGTTCACACTATACAATAGATTCATGATTCATTAAATCTAACATTAGTGTTTGCAAATGTTGAAAATATAATATTGGATATCATTCACCAAAGCTTTTTTTGTATATTATTTTCAAATATAGATGAATATATAGAATAGAATAATCTTGCAACGAAATATGTACCACTAAAATCGTGTTGCAGACTATTTTACGAGCAAACCGGAACACTAGGTTTCGATTCGATCAAAACAGTGCTATCCGCTCTAGTCGATGCAAAAACCAAGGGTGCTTTCAAAAAAACACAAAATACCTCATCAATCAATTTTACGTTTTCACTAATCGTTCAAATTTTATTAAAAGCAATGTTCGTGCCCGATTTGAATACAGCGCTGGCCGCTTGTATGATGCCGAACGAACAATGATTTATGTCTAACGTTTCATCGCGATCGAAGAGGCTCATTCGCAGGTTATACGAGTAACGCTCCTAACTAACGTATCTGTGCCAGTTGCCGTAAATCGTAATTGAACTGTCTTGTAAAGTTTACTCATCTATGTTTGCGATTGGTGTCGGCGTGCAACTAATTATATACTGTGATAACCTAAAAACCAAACTCCTTCGACGTTGAGACTCAATAAATCCACAGGAAATCCTGTTCGTTGGCCGTAGAAACCACATCCCTTTCACCATCCGCCGCCGTTTTGTGTTCTAGAGGCACTGAAGCATTAAGTAACATTCTTTTTATACCACCAACAAAAGCCATAAACGAGTTCTGATAGGGTGGCAAGTAGCGCGAAAATAGTACACAAAAAAATGGGTGCTGGAAATCGTTGTGATAATTAGTAAAAACGTACATTGGTTTTCAATCGTTGGATTGTGGGACACGGCTACGAAGTCATCATGATAGAATTTTAATTGCCGCAGGGGTAATTAAAAAATCGCTTCGATACGATTGCACAGTTAGGTATTTCAGTTTGCAAATTCTAGCGAGCCTAAACAGGTGAAGCCAGGATTTTTATCATTTCCACGATATTTGCTAATGGTCTAGCTCTTCTGTTATCACCACTCAAAGCTGCGTAAACAGAGTAACTTGTATACACCATTTGTAGATTAGCAGATTGATATTCGATTGGTTGTTTGATAACGAAAATGCAAGAGGTCTCGTGCTGTGACTCGTGCATATAACTGTACACATTAATTAATGGTAAGAAAGAGTGACCCTTGCTGAAGATCGTATCAGCGTTTGATTTCAATCTGAGCTTCAAATATTGAAAACATACCTGCGTGAAAACATGTTTATGCTAATTTGCCTGACAGCCTTGTTTGCGGAGTGCCCTTCGCTGCCGGAGTTAGCACCACTTTACTCAGCCCGAGCTGCCACTGATCTGATTAATGTGCGGTGTCATGTGCACCCTCGGAAAGCACGTGATTGCACGCGCACTTGATGTAATGAGCTGATTTCTGGGTCATGTTTAGGGTTGATTGCGCGCATCTATCACTTTTGGAATTTTCGAATAACGCTGGACACGCCCTTCAGGTGAACGGTAATGACACTTGAAAACCCGTGGCAAATATTATGTGCAGTTGCTAGGGAGTCCAAACTACAGGGTGGGCCATTTAAAGTGGAAGGATTTGTTTTTGCAATAGCAAAGTAAAGAAGTGGAATTTTAAATTTTTTTTTTGAAATTCATTTATTTTGGTTCAAGGAGATTTGTTCTAACTACTTTTTGATTATGATATCTCGTAAATGACCGCCTCTGGCCTTGACCGCAAAATGTGCCCTTTTTTCGGCATTTTCCATCACTTTGCCCAATGTTTCGGCCGATATGGCAGCAATTTCTTGTCGGATATTGGCTTTCAGCGCAGCCAGGGTCCTTGGTTTACCAGTGTATACCTTGGATTTTAAATATCCCCATAAAAAAAAGTCAGGAGGCGTCAAATCAGGTGATCCCGGTGGCCAGTCATAATCGCCGTTTTTCGATATTAATCTTCCGGGGAACATTTCGCGCAATAATTTGGTCGTGGCAGCCGCTGTATGGCATGTAGCGCCGTCCTGTTGGAACCAGTAATTGTCCAATTGATTTTCACGAACAAATGGCAATAAAAAGATGCCTAACTCTTGTGAACGATGGCGACCTGATGTCGATGGAGTCTCTGCAACACTGGCTCGAACGGCATCAATATTCTCGTCGAAACGTCTTGGTCGTTGTCTGGACAGATGACTGGCATTACCAACACTACCAGACGATATAAATTTGGCATATAATCGACGTATAGTGTTGTCTCCAGGCGATGTTTTAACTTTATTTTTATTTTTCCACGCACGTTTAGTTAACACAATTGAGAAGTTATTTTGAATGTACAGCTGAACAATTTCAGCGCGTTGTTTAGGTGTGTATTGTTCCATGGTTAAAATTGTACTGAAATGACGCTTCCAACGCGGTATGACATTTGTTAATCTGACATCTCTGTCAAAAGTTATGGGGTTGCCAGATGCTTCCACTTTAAATGGCCCACCCTGTAGATCATAGGGTTAGAATATGGTTTGAGGTTGATTTGTAATTGGAAAATTCTTAACAACCTTTTTGAAAATGTAATTAAAAAAATCGAGGGGTTGTATCCGAGACACGACCTCTTAGGACGTAGGACTGCGCAATCTTTTTTTTTTTAATTTGTTGGTTTACCATTTCGGATATTATTTGCGAATACGTCGAAATTTCATGAATTCTCTTTAGTAAAAAGTTCCGTGGATCCTGAAAAGGTTTGATGGCTTGCAATGCCAGATGCACTTCAAGTGAAATATTCGCTAGCGTTCACAGCTCGAGGGGAAACATAAAGCACAAAACGAGCAGAAGAAGCGACCTTTGTTGTTTCGGGCACAGGAAGATTCTGAGAATTTTCCTCAGAGGAGATGCAGTACTTATACGCTAGCGACAGCTTACTTACTATGTAAGGGTGGAGTTTACTTCGCAAATATTCTCTTTTCGCTATACCTGTTCGTTGTTTCTATTCTAGTGGCTGCATAAGTTGTCCGTTAATGACAGCTCTGTTCGGGAAAGCACACAAATGGACAGAACAAATGTATGGGGAAATTGGAATGCATCCAAATTTCATCAATTTAAACCATATACAGACTATCGGATTGTAATGTATAGCATATATAAGAAATCTTAGAAAATTTCCGATTCGATTGGTATGCAAAACGTTAAAATCCGTTCGCAGCAAAAATAGTTATAAACGTTTACTTTATTTCATAAAAACGTGACATGTTTTCTGATTTGGCACCCTTAATGTAAGACGTAGTCCTACGTCAAAAAGTAAATGTAATTTGAAAATGTAATTGAAGAAGAAAAAACGGAAGAGGAAGAGAAAAGGGAAGAAGAAGATTATCGATTAGTGATATTAGTGATATTTATATTTACAACAACAAATTACAGATAAACTTATTATTGAGTCAGAAAGAGATGATGTACAAATGAATGTTTTCAATTGATAAATATGTCAAATAAATTTAATCTATTGATTTACGCTTTTCTCAACTCAGCGACTATGAAACTAAGAAAACTTGTGTATTTATAAACCAGAATATGGTGTTGCTTACATGTTAAAGATTAAAAAATTTAGCAAAGAAAGCAGTTGCAAAACATTTCAATCAGTGGATTTAAACATCATTTTAGAAGTGAAGAGAAGAATCGTTCAAAGTAGCGTACTGTTTCAACTAGAGGCAAACTCAAGAGAACTACAATAACTTTGTTGTGGGTGAGATGGTATTTTTCTGTTGAAATATTTTTGGTCAGCTACTTAACATTCAGTATAATTGAATATATGTATGTTTGTCTAAAAAGTTTGTCCTTAAAATCTGTTCGTTTTCCGGACTACCCAATATTATCTTCGGATATCCAAAGTAGTTAGGAAAGAGTACCAGTTCAGCTGCTATCTGGCTTGAAACCTGGTTATCTGGTTTAAAAATCTACCTTTTCGGTATTGTTAACTACGGACTTGCGGCTTAGTCCGTAGTTCTGCTTTATTCACTTCTATATAAATTTACCCTAATTCGACAGAATTGCCTTGATCTAATTTTCGATTCACGTAAAGTGGACAAAATGATTGTTTACCTAAATGGTCTGCGTTTGGTGACAGCAGAAAGAGTTTCTTTTATTTTGACGAAGGACTACATATGCTTAAACTTAAACTGGCTTTAATTCGGAAACCTACGCTACTTAGTACAGCTCTGTTGTGTCAATTTAAAGGATGAGAGAATTTGGTACTGGATACAAATGTAAAACATTGAATTTAGTGGAATCAAATTACAGTTTAGAAACAAAAAAGTATAAAGTTATTGTTTTTTTTAGGCGGTAGGTGTTTTTTTCCTAATATGCATGATAAATAGATATTTGATCTTCTCATAGCTTTTCGAATTTCGCTTCAATGTAACTTAAACCCCTACGATTTAATTTCCACAAGAGCGGACCCAATTTGAATGCTTCGATCCATCACACATCGAGTAATTCTACTACTCTGCTAAGCATTCTAGCGCAGGTGCACCGCAAGGGTTGTAGTTTTTGGCACAATCATTTCATCACGAGTGATGACTCGATGTTGTACGTGAAAGGGTTAAATCCTTCCTGATGAGCCTTCAATTCAATTGAAGTATTCAATATTTGCCTCGAATTTATTCAAAAAAAAAAAAAAAAAGGGTGGGTTATGTCTATGATATAACGGCAAGATTGACGTGGGACTACCTCAGCTTAGCAATCATTTGTTTGTATTGATTTAATTTTTAATAAAATGAAACAATTTCCGAATTCAATTAAATTCAATATATTTGCTTTGTGAGTAAAAAGCTTGTATAATGCCATGTAAGGTCAATTCATGCATTTTGATAGATTATGTTCTTCGTTACAAGTAAATTTAATGACAGTTCTTTTACGTTTGGTATGATGCCTAAGCCAAAACATGTGAACGAAATAATGATCAAACGTCATCTAATTCAGCCTCCTCAACCCCAGACATCTTGGTTTTGAAGTCTGGGTTGGGGAAACACATTTCAGTCGGAACAAAAATACTCCCGACTTACATGTATTTTCAATGCCAATTTCCCCACGCTCCTTGTATTTGAAGTCTGTGTTAGGGAAACACATTTCAGTTGGAACAAAAATACCCCCAACATGCATTAATTTGCAATGCTTATTTCCCCAAGACACCTTGGTTCTGAAGTATGTGTTGGGGGAACCCATTTCAGTCGGAACAAAAATACCCCCGATTCTCATGTATTTATAATGCAGATTTCCCTAAGCCTGCTTGGTTTTGATGGCTGTGCTGGGAATCCGTAAATCGGGCCAGTCAAAACGAGGTAGTTAGGGCGTTTAGATAAAGCTTAACATTTTACAGTCATTCTATTGTTTATCTAATGAAAACAACATTTTATAATTAGCGATAGAAGCGTGGAAATATTTCCTATTAATTGATGTAAAAATCTTTCCGATCCAGAAAGAAATGTTCGAAAAGTATTCGGAATCTTTGATTTTTTCCTGCATGTTCTGTGTTTGGGTTTTAATTTTACCCCCCATATACTCTGGTTAAACGTAGTCCCACGTCAAAATCCAATACTGTATTTTGTTTATAACTTTTTATTGCATGTGTGAAAATTGATAAAATTTTGGATAAAACTAGTTCAGAGTGTAATGTTGACATGTGGAAAATTTCTTCCAAACAAGAAGTGATTCGACATAAGCATGAGCGCGGTCGTAGAAATTCCAGACCAGTCCTACAGGTGAATCGCGAAACATTTGGGAATCGATCTTTCGATTCGACCGTGTGATAAAATCGTTCAAGGAGACCCAGACGACTCAATGTCACCACTGTCAGCGGGAGAAAAGCGAAGATGGCCGACCCCGTGAAGGCAAGAAAGGGATGGGATTACTTCTAGCTCAATCCAAACCTCTCGATTCGGAACGTGGCCAAGAAGGTCAATTCTTCCGTCTGGTTCGTCCAGCAAACAATGAAGCGGATCGGGCTTCATGACTTCAAGGTAAGGAAGGCGCCTAACCGGAGGATGAAGGGCAAGCTCCGGAAAACAGAGAAGGTCTTCAAAAACAACCAAGATTAGGAAAAAGAGTGGTAGAAAGTGTGGGAGGAAGATGGCGCATATGTTGCACACGACTTGATGGGTAGCGTTAAGTCCAGGGTTATGAAGTTGGAGTGTGAGTCGGAAGGATTTTCATTCTATTAGTAATTGTATCTGCCATACAAATGAAACAGAAATTTCTGCATTACTCGAGAACTAATCAAACAAACGAAACCCAATTTGGTATGTGGAGGTTTCAGGGTGTAATAAATGATTCTATGGTGGTTAGATACTCCTCCTCCCTTCTTTGGGGGGAGGGGGGCGTTGCTGCCATACAAATGAAACACAAATTTCTGCATTACTCGAAAACATTTTCTTTTTTAAATTTTAGGGGACACAAAACGTTTCTATGGTGAGTAGACACTCCTATGAAGTGGAACTAAATTAGACGTGTGGAGGTTTTATGGGGAAGAAACATTTTTAAGGTGGTTCAACACTTTTCCCCCCTCTCTAAGGGGGGCTCCCATGCAAATGAAACACAAATTTCTGCATAACTCGAGAACTAATCAAGCAAACGAAACCAAATTTAGCATGTGGAGGTTTTAGGATGCAATAAATGTTTGTATCGTGGTTAGATACTCTTCCCCCTCTTAGAAGATGGGCTGTCATACAAATGAAAAACAAATTTCTGCGTAACTCGAAAACTAATCAAGCCAAATTTGGCATGTGATGATTTTAGGAGGCACGAAACATTTCTATGGTGAAGAGACACTCCCTCTCCTCTCTCTAAGGGGGGGGATGGGCGGTGATGGGGGTAGGTCTGTCTTCTATTCTATCATATTCTCTGTATCAAATATTTACTCCATGTAACGGAGAAACATGTTACTTGCAAGTGGTTGAAAAATCTTGATCGAGAATTGTGTCTGAAAATAATCTGATAGTTTTGGTAGAAATACTAGGAACTTTATAGTAAAAGGTCAACGGGGTCGATTAGAAGATCAATCAATGAACAGTTCTGCGATTGGACTCATGAACTTGCGCTTAGTGAGAAAACGTGAATGTTTGAAGGTATTGCTAATAAAACACAAATGTTGGGCGGGACGAAGTTTGCCGGCTCAGCTAGGATAATATAAAGCTGTTGTTGTGGGATGCAATGAACCTTTATTATTGTTCCTTTAGGAACGGTTAACCGTAGGTTTTATTTACTTCTATTTTCAATTTGTGACGATCACTTGAGAGGCACAATCGAAGCTCAAAATATGTGAAAAAAATCGAGTTTGTTTTATTGTCTAATTAGAGAAAATCGCAAATAAAACGTTCTGATGAAAACGTTCCAATGAAGAACGTTCTAAATTTCATTTTTGCCAGCAGGAGTCAGAGTCGGAGTCGGTGCTCGGTGCTTTTTCTCCGACTCCACAGCCCTGGTTTAGTCCAAGGTGCGTGCATTTAGCCTTGGGGAGAAGATTGAATAATCCAACTTTGCCAAAACATAGCATGTTGTTATGTGGTTATTTATTCCCTGAGAGTTTCAAAAATATCCGACTTCAAATTAATTCTCGGTGATC
Organism: Toxorhynchites rutilus septentrionalis; assembly: GCF_029784135.1. Taxonomy (NCBI): domain Eukaryota; kingdom Metazoa; phylum Arthropoda; class Insecta; order Diptera; family Culicidae; genus Toxorhynchites; species Toxorhynchites rutilus. The sequence continues at coordinate 321,385,631 of NC_073745.1, read as the reverse complement.
ATTTTTGTCAGTTGCTTTTTTCTCAAGTATGGTATTTAACCGTTTGGGTACGGGGAAATTTTTGTGAACATGCGAATGAGCTTGATTATATTAGGCTGTCAAAAAAGTCCTGCGGTTTTTTTTTTGAATTTTCATTTGTTCATAAAATTAGTTACAATCATCTGTTTTAAGTCAAATATGCGCCGTTTTGTTCGATGACTTGTTCCCAACGAGATGCCAAGTTCATAATACCCCTGTTATAGAAGCTCGCTTCCTTATTGGCAAAAAACTCGGATAGCCAATTTTCACAGGCCTCTTTTGTGGCTATCTTCTGACTACCTAGCTCGTTCGCCATGGACAAAAACAGGTGGTAGTCACTTGGTGCAAGGTCCGGACTATACGGCGGATGCAAAAGAACCTCCCATCCGAGCTCCCGGAGCTTCTGGCGCGTCACCAAAGAAGTGTGTGGCCTGGCGTTGTCCTGATGGAAGACAATGCGGCCTCAGTTTATCAAAGATGGCCTCTTCTTCATGAGTGCTACCTTCGAGCGGTCCAGTTGTTGGCAGTACAGGTCCGAATTGAGCGTTTGGCCATAGGGAAGCAGCTCTTAATAGATTATTCCTTGACAATCCCACCAAACACACAGCAGAACCTTCCTGGCCATTAATGAGGGCTTGGCCACCGTCTGAGCCGCTTCAACGGGCTTCGACCACGACCGTTTGCGCTTCACGTTGTCGTAAGTAATTACGATCCACTTTTTGCTTGCTCGATATTTTTTGATAAAAGGCTGGCTGTATAAATATTAGGCTGTCAAAAAAGTCATTTCATCGCCACCGCCTTTTCATCGCCAGTCACCATCCGCTTCAGGAACGGGTCGATTTTGTTGCGATTCAGCAGCAATTCACATGCGTCGATACGGTCAAAGATGTTTTTTTTTGCGTCAACGTGTGTGGAACCCATACATCGAGCTTCTTTGTGAATCCAAGCTTCTTCAAATGGTTAATAACGGTTTGTTGACTTATCCCCAGCTCTTGGCCGATGCTACGGCTGCTACTATGCCGGTCTTTCTCGGCTAATTCAGCGATTTTGTCGCTATTTTCGACGACCGGCCTTCCGGAGCGTGGCGCATCTTCTACGACCTCTACACCAGAACGAAAACGTTGAAACCATCTTTGTGCGGTGGAAATGGAAACTGTATCGGGTCCATAAACTGCACAAATTTTATTGGCAGCTAGGGATGCATTTTTGCCTTTGTCATAGTAGAACTGTAAAATATGTCGGATTTTCTCTTTATTTTGCTCCATATTTGCGACACTATAACTCACGAACGACTTAACCAAACAAAACACTGTCAAGGACTCTATTATAGCGCGCAAAAATACCTTTCCAACAAGCTATAGTATGACTCGATACAATGAATACAACTGGAACTACGCGCTTACAACGACACCTCGCGGAAATACCGCAGGACTTTTTTGACAGCCTAATATTTATACAGCCAGCCTTTTATCAAAAAATATCGAGCAAGCAAAAAGTGGATCGTAATTATTGATTGTAGTTGTTTTCATGGCTTTGGGCTAGAGGGCGCTATATTTTTTTAAATATTTTTTTTCTGGAAAGCTGAGGATTTTTTACATAACATATCTCTCTGGTATGATGCAATTTTTTTCGTTAACAATTTTCCATTTTACTGCGCATTTTTGTTGTTTCTGTTGGATGTTGTATTGATAGAATTTTAATTATTATGAGGGGATTCGACAAATCTCTTAACCTGATTTGTCGAAGTTTCTCCTTTTATTTATTCGGGTAAACGTTGCATTCAGGTTAATGTTGCATTCGGAGAAATGTCGCATTCGGGTAGATGTTGCATTCGGTTTTTTGTTGCGTTCGGGTGAATGTCATCCTGTTAAATGTGCTTCGGGTAAACGTGTTCTGGGTGAATGTAATAATTGTAACAATCTATATATAATATATAAATTTCTGCCTGTCTGTCTGTCTGATTCTTATGGACTCGGAAACTACTGAACCGATTGCCGATAAAATTTGTAGATAGGGTTTTTTGAAGCCTGGGAAGGTTTTTACGGTAGTTCGAGACTCCTCCCCCCTCTCTAAGGGGGGGCTGCCAAACAAATGAAACACAAATTTTAGCATAACTCGAGAATTAATCAAGCGAACGAACCCAAATTTGGCATGTGGAAGTTTTAGGGTGCAATAAATGTTTCTATGTTGGATAGACGCACCTACTCCCTCTCTAAGGAGGGAGTATCATACAAATGAAATACAAATGTCAGCATAACTCGGGAACTAATCAAGCAAACGAACTTTGTAACCCGCGACGCTGTGAAAGCGTGCGAGCCAGTCGCTACCGGGGCTTTTTCGTAGATAAGCGGCTGGCTTAAGCGCCACTCCTGCGAAGAGGAGACCAGCCGCCGTGTTTGCTGTCGTTGCCCGGCTTTGAGACACCCAACACCTGAGGGCGGGTTTGTCCTTTTGTCGCTAAACCCGGTTTGTTCCGCGACTGTTGGCTGCGCTCCAAAGAGAGACCCGCGACACCGTTTGTCCGCGTTCCGAATCTAAAGCAACAGAAATTCACTCCGGTGGTTCTCAATGAACACCGTTTATACTGAAATTATCATCACTGGATCTACTCAATGATGATCTCCCACCCACCTTGAACCAGCTTCAGAATGGGAAGCGGGGGTTGAAGATTTCCGTAACAGAAAGGAGTCCCAAACCCAGGAGGACTCGTGTGACCTCACTACACAATTACTCGTATTGACGGGTTTTAGGCTACACCGCAAAGCCAGTAAACATGCAGAACTTTCCTTCCCTAAACAAACTTTAACGACATTTATTTTATCAAACGAAACTCGATTTAATCAATTACATACATTTTTCCCCATAACAAACTCATGTATATATTCAAACAGCATTCAACTACAGACGATATAATTTTATACAAACATGATTATTTCAACAACCTTAATTTAAACATATACATATTTTTATTTTATTTTCCCTCGGGTTTCGAACATCGGACCCTGAGGTTCGGAACTGCGCATTTCCTATCTACACTACGTTTGCACCTCGACCAAGCGTTCTTCTATACCGATGGGCATGTGCTCACCATCGATATCGGATCATCCAGAACACGCTTCAACTTAGTGTGGCTTTTGTTTCGTGTGGCTTAGAGACGAATGAACTCTCAGAGTTTAAAGTCTCTCTAATTCAATACCTCCCTCCTTCGTGTGGCTTTTGTTTCGTGTGGCATTCGTTAGTTTTGTGTGGTTTTTCTGTCTCTATTTATTCCCTACAAGCGCATGTATTAGTTACGGAAATAAATAGATTTGTACTCACGACCTAGGATTTACGTGGTTCTGCTTTACCGTCGTTCGCTGCAGACGATGAACGGGACAATGAATCTCGAGTCCACACACGGACGAGTGATGGCTCCGTGCTGCGTACCCTGTGATGATTTCCTTTCTTGCGCGAGTGCCGTTATGCGTAAGCGCTCGCGCGGCCACCAGAATTGACGAGTGTGGCGGCAAAATTCCGGACCTCGTACGTGGGGTCAGTAGCGGTACTCCCTAAACGTTAACAGCAGAAACGAAACACCACACAAATGCCACATATATTACAAACTTAGTCATGCCACATGCCACGTGTTTGATCTTACCTCCAATTTAATTTGCTGGTGCACTGGAGAGTATCTATCCCTTTCAGCGTAACAATGATACACTGATACACTTATGCTAATCACGCTAATCTAATCACACTAATGAAAATAACGGAAAAAAAAGGAAAAACTTTGAAAAATACTAACTGCGATGCACTAAACTCCGTCTATTACCTTCAATCTTTTACTACGCGGTACACAATTACTGACCGCTTCTGCCTTCTTCCACTGACAAAGTCGGAATGGGCGACCACACTTTTCGATCCTCAGATCAGCCAGATATTCAATGGAACCGGAACTACGCAATTGTTAACGATGTTAGCAATTCCGTAGTCGTTCCGAAGTCCCTTCTGTGCTTGGATTTGTCCCGCTTTCAAACGTTCGCGGGCAATTGTTTTTTCATCTCCCGAGCGCAGTTTAAGTCGAGTCGCTGGCCGGTTTTAGGTTTCCAAGAACAAGAAAACCCGCCGAAAGACTCTTTCCACTTGGGGGAAAAAAACAGAAAATGAAAAAAAAAGTCTACGAGGCATGTGTTGGTGCTCTGCGTCCTGGCTAAATTGAGCCGCCGAGTTACACCTGGCACTCAATATGGTCAGCCGCCCAAATCGAAAATGGGAACGGCACTCGCATTGCCATGCATCTCATTCTACACAGAGAAAGACACTCAGAAGCACACACCGCTGTTGATTCTGAGCTGAAGAAAATAGTACGAGGGGTTCTCCAAAGTAATTTGTGGTACATGCTACAACTTTAATTTGGCATGTTGTAACCCGCGACGCCGGGGAAGCGCGCGAGTTCGTCGCTACCGGAGGGTTTACGCAGGTAAGCGGTTGGTTTAAGCGCCACTCCCGCGGGGGAGACCAACCGCCGTTTTTTCGCTTTGCCCGGCGATGAGACACCCAACACCTAAGGGCGGGTTTGTCCTTTCCTTCAAAACCCTGGTTTGTTCCGCGACACCGTTTGTCCGCGTTCCGCAATTCCAACAACAAAGGGACACTTCGGCCGATCCAATGAGTACCACCGATTTACGCTGAAAGGGTCTCCTCACTGGACCTACTGAACAATGTCAGTCCCACCCACCTTGAAAACCTAGTTTCGTAGAACAGGAGCGGGGGTTGAAAAACTTCACAAGAAGAGGAGTCCCAAACCCTGGACTCGTGACTCGTGACCAACTGAAAATTCAATCGATTTGTCGGGTTTAGAGGGGATAGAGTGTTCTACACTATCTCAACAACATTTATTAAATCTATATAATTATCATCTCATTCACATTACTACTGATATTCTAAAATCACAAAACTGATTCAATTACACACTCTACCAGAAACATTTAATGAACCATATAACCTACACTTCAAACATAAACATTTTATTTACAGTATCGGTTTCGAACCCTCGACCCATAGCGTTCATATACTCAAGCACAACGCGTTTACTAACTGAACTATCCGCTCATATTGAATGTGTTGCGTTCTATACCGATGGGCATTTGCCTACCATCGGCATAGTGCTTCGCTGTGTGGCATTGTTCTGTGGTTTTTCATTGTTAGTGATGTGGCTTTCTAATAATTTATCCTACAAGCGCATGTGTTATTGGATAAAAATAGTTTTCGTACTCACACAACCTAGGAATTACGTGGAGCCGTTCTGCTTTATCGCCATTCCTAGCGATGAATGGCGTTACTGCTGCGTTGTCTGCACACGGTGTCATACGTGATCCGTGGGGTGATTCCTTCGTGCGCGAGTATTATGCGCCAGCGTACTACGCGCGACCACCGGAATTGTCGGATTTGGTGGTCGTATCCAGACCTCAAGCGCGGGGTCAGAAGCGGCTCTTCCTCTATACACGGGGAACGAATACCACACAAATGCCACATTTTAACATCAAAACCACAATTTAAATTACGCCACGTGCAATAGAACTTACCTCGAATTTTATTTAGTCGATGGGAAAACGAAGTTTCTCACACCGAAAAACACTAACGACGACTAACTGGTTTTGAACATGGAACAAAAAAAAAAAACAGAAAAAAAAACTTATCTACACTGACTGTACGATGTAACTCTGCACCGACTTTACCTTTTTGACTTTAACTCGCGGTTCGAAAAACTAACTTGACCGCTCCTGCCTATTCCACGTTTGAAGTAAGAATGGTCGAGCATATTAGTAAATCCTCAGATCAGCGAGATACTAAAAGGACCGGAACTACGTAATAGTTAACGATGTTAACTATTCAGTAATTATACCGAAGTTCCTCTGTGTTTTTATTGGTCCGGCATTCAAGCATTCGCGGGCGATACCCTTTAACCTCCCGAGCACAGTTCAAGTCGAGGTGCTCGCCGGGTTTTGGAAGTTCAAGAATAAGAAAAACCCGCCGAAAGACTCTGCTATTTTGAGGAAATATCCAAAAGAAAAAATACCAAAAAAGGAAAGCATGAGTCTTCTAGATGTTCTAGACCATGCTACAATGTGGAGATGTTAGGGTGCAATAAATGTTTCTATGTTGGATAGACACACCTCCCCTCTCTCTAAGGGGGGGCTGCCATACAGATGAAACACAAATTTTAGCATAACTCGAGAATTAATCAAGCAAACGAACCCAAACTTAGCATGTGGATGTTTTAGGGTACAATAAATGTTTCTACATTGGATAGACACTCCTCTCCCCTTTTAAGGAGGGCTGCCATACAAATGAAACACAAATTTCAGTATAACTCGAGAACTAATCAAGCAAACGAACCCAAATTTGACATGTGGAGGTTTTAGGGTGCAATAGATGTTTCTATGGTGGATAGACACTCCTCTCCCCTCTCTAAGGGAAAGGGGGCTGTCATACAAATGAAACACAAACTTCTGCATAACTCGAGAACTAATCAAGCAAATGGAGCCAAGTTTGAGATGTGAGAGTTTTTGGGTACGATAAATGTTTCTATGATGGTATGACACCCCACCCTCCTATCAAACGGAGAGGGGGTTCCATAAAAATATTACACATATTTCAACCAAACATGACAATTAAAAATTTTCGGAAAACTCTGAAGGGAAATGGGAAAATTCGGAAAAATCAATTCCCATATGTTCTATTACTACATAGTGACGAGTGTTGTTAGTCCATTTGATGTTTGCGCCAACGGAATTGATTTTTGTTCGATAGTGGAAATGGATTTTAATGTGATAAAACGCACTCCTATATCTTCTTGTATCTATATAAATAAAAATGGATCGCCAAATGTATTGATATTTCTGTATCAAACATTTATTCGATGTAGCGGAAAAACATGTTTTTGCAAGTGATTTAAAAATCTTGAACGAGAATTTTGTCCGAATATAAACTGATATTTTAATGACGAGTTTAGGCAGAAGTCCTAGGAAATTTATATTAAATATGAATTTTTTTTTATTTAAATCGTTTATTTTTACAGGCTCAGTTACATAGGTTTAAAGGAGCCGAACTCCTTACTGTATTGTTACTAGTATATAAACATTTTTCCTTAATTCTAATGTTAATAATATAGGAAACCGATTACTCGCGGTCGACTCGAGTTTAGAAGGGTGACATATTTTCTTCAGGAAAAGGAGGGGATATGAGGATATATTGACAATGATCACACTCACACTCTCAATCACACTCTCAATCACACTCATCACACTCAATTCTTAAACCTATCTTATATCTAATATGTATTTACATTTCATCTTATTCTTAAGAAGGGATCCGATCTCTCACAAAGGAAAAGGAAAAGGAAAAACTAAGGGTGTAAGGACAATCACACACGAAGATCGATAGCTTTAAGGAATACATATATTTGGGACATGTAATCAAGGTCTAACCGAGCCAACACGTCTGTCACCGGCATCATGGGCTGCCTTCCTCGGGCCCGAAGGGTGACTACTAAATTCGATCTGGCGACAAGATACAGCTCGCACGACCAAACAACGTGCTCGATGTCGTGGTAACCTTGGCCACAAACACAAAGATTGTTGTCGGCAAGATGAACACGAAAGAGTAGCGCATCTAACGAACAGTGATTGGACATGAGTCGGGAGAAGGTGCGAATAAAGTCCCGACTCAAGTCCAGACTTTTGAACCATGGTTTGAGGCTAACCTTAGGGATAATCGAGTGGAGCCACCGGCCCAATTCATCTTCGTTCCATTTGCGTTGCCAGTTAACTATGGTATTTTTGCGGACTAAAGAATAAAATTCATTGAAGGCGATTTGACGCTGATAAATATCGCCTTCAATTGCACCTACCTTTGCTAATGAGTCAGCCCTCTCATTACCCGGAATTGAGCAATGTGAAGGGACCCAGACAAAGGTAATGACATAACAGCGTCTGGATAAAGCACTCAAAATTTCTCGTATTCTCTCAAGGAAGTACGGCGAGTGCTTTTCCGGCCTCACTGATCGGATAGCTTCGACAGAGTTAAGACTATCCGTTACAATGTAATAGTGTTCAACAGGTCGTGAGGCGACGCTGTCCAGCGCCCAGTGTATCGCTGCCAATTCAGCAATATACACTGAGCAAGGATTCTGAAGACTGTGTGAGGTGCTAAAAAAATCGTTGAACACTCCAAATCCTGTGGACTCATTCATAGAGGACCCATCAGTAAAGTACATATTATCACAATTGATATCCCCATACTTTGCATCGAAGATCGTTGGAACGATCCTCGATCGAAGATAGTCTGATGTTCCATGGATATCCTGCTTCATGGACAGATCAAAATGCACAGAGGAATTGATGTAGTCAGGAAAACAAACACGGTTGGGAATATACGAAGAAGGATTAACCTGCATGGAGACGAATTCATGATATGAGCTCATGAATCCAGAATGAAAATTTAGCTCGATCAGCTGCTCAAAATTTCCGATCACCAATGGGTTCATAACCTTACACCGGATGAGGAACCGAAGAGATAATAAATTGAAGCGATCTTTTAGTGGGAGTAGGCCTGCCAAAACCTCGAGACTCATGGTATGCGTTGAGGGCATACATCCCAACGCGATACGGAGACAAAGATACTGAATTCGCTCGAGTTTAATGAGGTGTGTTTTGGCAGCTGATTGAAAACAGAAACTGCCATACTCCATCACTGAGAGAATAGTTGTTCGATACAACATTATAAGATCTTCGGGATGGGCTCCCCACCAGGTGCCGGTAATTGTACGGAGAAAGTTTATTCTTTGTTGACATTTTTTACTCAGATACCTAATATGGGCCCCCCAAGTACATTTGGAGTCGAACCAGACCCCAAGATACTTGAATGACATAGCATGAGTGATCGGTTTACCCAAAAGTTGAAGCTTTGGTTTTGCTGGTCTATGCTTCCTAGAAAAAACCACCATCTCTGTTTTCTCCGTGGAGAATTCGATCCCTAGCCCAATGGCCCAGGTTGAAAAATTGTTCAAAGTATCTTGTAAGGGTTCTTGCAGGTCGGATTCGTTTGATCCTACGACAGACACCACTCCATCATCTGCAAGTTGTCTTAGGCTGCAATTTTGTGTAAGGCAATTGTCAATGTCGCTTACGTAGAAGTTGTACAAAAGGGGGCTTAAACATGAGCCCTGGGGGAGTCCCATGTAAGAGACTCGACTTACTGCCGAATCTCCGTGATAAAAGTTCAAATGTTTCTCACAAAGCAAGTTATATAACATATTATTCAATAGAGGCGGCAGACCCCGAGATTGTAATTTGTCTGACAAAACCTCTATTGAAACAGAATCAAAGGCACCCTTTATGTCCAAGAATACTGAAGTCATTTGTTTTTTTTTTCGGTGTAAGCCATTTGAATTTCTGAAGAAAGCAACGCAAGACAATCATTCGTCCCCTTGCCCCTGCGGAACCCATATTGTGTATCTGAGAGTAGGCCATTCGTTTCAACCCATCGATCAAGGCGAAACAAGATCATTTTCTCCAACAATTTCCGTATACAAGACAGCATTGCTATTGGGCGGTACGAATTGAAGTAGGACGCGGGTTTTCCGGGTTTTTGAATAGCTATAACTCGTACTTGTCTCCAATCATCTGGAACAATATTATGCTCCAGAAACCGATTGAATAAGTTCAACAAGCGATGTTTCGCCACATCAGGGAGATTTTTCAGCAAGTTGAACTTAATTCTATCCGATCCCGGAGCAGAATTGTTACATGGAAGGAGAGCAAGAGAGAATTCTACCATCGAAAACTCGGAATCAAGATCGCACCTATCTTGTGGTATATCTCGAATAATTCTTTGCACTGGAGCGGAATCGGGACAAACCTTTCGTGCAAAATTAAAATTCCATCGATGTGAATATTCCTCGCTTTCATTGGATGAAGAGCGATTTCTCATGTTTCGAGCCGCTTTCCATAATTTTTTCATTGACGTTTCTCGTGATAAACCTCCCACGAAATTTCGCCAATAAGCACGTTTTTTCCCTTTGATCAAGTTTTTAAATTGATTTTCAAGGTCCAAATACGTTTGAAAATTCTCAATGGTTCCACGTTTCCGAAAAGCTTTAAATGCATTCGATTTATCTCCATAACGCTTGGAACACTGGCCATCCCACCATGGATTGGGAGGCCTTCGACGAATAGTGGAACCTGGGATGGGTTTCGTTTGAGCGCGAACCGCGCTGTCATAGATCAAACGAGAAATGAAGTTATACTCCTCCAATGGAGGCAAACCATCTCTGGAATTGATGGCTAGAGCAATCGCGTCCGCATATTTTTTCCAGTCAATGTGTCTTGTGAGGTCATATGCCATGTTTATAGATTCAGAAGAATTCGACCCAATGGTGATGGAAATTTTGATTGGCAAGTGATCACTACCGTTGGGGTTCTGGATTACATTCCACTTGCAATCTAACGATAGTGAATTCGAGCAAAGCGAGAGGTCAAGAGAACTTGGTTTAGCAGGAGGTTTAGGTACACGTGTTGTTTCCCCAGTGTTCAAAACGGTCATATTGAAGCTGTTACAAAGGTCATATATCAACGATGAACGATTATCGTCGTACGGTTCCCCCCAGGCAGTTCCGTGAGAGTTGAAGTCTCCCAAGATCAATCGTGGCTCAGGAAGGAGTGAGCACATGTCAACAAGTTGCTTGCGGCAAACCGCAGCTCTCGGAGGCCAATACAAGCTGACTATACAGAGGTCTTTGCCTCTGATGTTTGCATGACAAGCAACAGCTTCGATCCCTCCAATAGGTGGAAGGTCAATTCTAAAAAATGAGTGACACTTATTGATCCCCAATAGTACCCCTCCGTATCTGTCATCGCGGTCCAAGCGTATTATATTAAAATCGTGGAAAGAGAGATCATTTTGAGAAGAGAGCCAGGTTTCGGATAGAGCAAAAACATCACAATTGAGTTTATGAATTAGAAATTTGAATGTATCCAATTTCGGGATAAGACTACGACAATTCCACTGTAAAACAGTGATATCTCCGAACTCTCTATTTAAATTAGACATCAAGAGAGATAATCATTGCAAGGAGGGGCCATGTTTGCATCAATTGCTGCAAAATTGTCTTTAGTACTGGAAGCATTGCGGTGACAATGGTTCTGATGGAGTCGGAAACATTAAAACACGTGAAGATTTGATCCACAAGGTCAGACAACTTTATAAATCCCGATTGGGAAGTTGAACTTGACGGAAAAACAGGGACAGTTGGGGTTTTTGATGTCCCCTCGAGTGCTGGGTCGTTCGAAGGTGAACTATTACCACGGAGGCCAGGAGGGACCTGATTTTGCTTATCCGCTGCACTCGATTTTTTGGGCAAGCTAACAGGGGGTATCACCGGAGGGACTTGTCCTTGAACTTTGGGAGTGGTCACATTTTTGCGCCGGGGATTCCCTTGAGAAATAAACGGCGTGCCCCCGTTAGCTGTATCCGCTTCCATTTCGTCAACTGGCAACGTAGCGAAGACATTGTGTGTATTGATTGGTTGTTGTTCTTGAGCCAGTGGAGAAGCGCCCTTCAAAATTTCTGCGAAAGTGCGTTTAGAGCGTTCCCTCAAAGAGCGCTTCTGTTTCTCCCAGCGAGCCTTGTATGTTTCACAAGCTGAGAGCACGTGTGGGGATCCCCCGCAATATGGACACTTATGCTCAGTCGCACTGCAGGATTTCCCCTCATGTTGTTCTCCGCAAGTGGCACATCGTTCTTTATTGGCACAATAAGCAGCCGTGTGAGCAACTGACTTGCACTTTAGACAAGTCATTGGCTTTGGAATAAAAAGTCGCACGGCTAACCTCAATTTATCTACCATCACGTAGTCAGGGAGAGCTGAACCAGCGAAGGTGACTCGAAACGAGTTGGACGGCGTAAATTTCTTTTCTTCTCCTTCATGGGAGACTGTTCCTAGCTGGCGGCAACCCAAGATCTTAACAGTCATCGAGGGCAGTTTTTTAAAACGGCCGCTACCTTCACTCGTAATGTATTCGCACGTTAAGCCCGTTTCGGTTATCACACCCTCAATTTCGACTATGTGAGAGGAAATGTAGACCCGATACTCAATTGTAAAATGCTGATCGACAACAATCTTGTTTGCGTCTTTTCGATCATTCACGACAACTCGCAATTTGTTTGGTCTAACCTTCGAAATTTCCGAAACGGAGGTATACCTTGCCAGATCTTTCGCGATCTGCATGACTCTCAACGCCTTTCCATTTGGCTTAGGCCTGAAGAAAACAACCCAGGGACCAGTTCCGGGCGCATCTTCTGGATAGACCTTTACACGGGGAGTGGGAATAACAGGGGGGGAAGGCGAGGACGGGGATTGAGAGTGGGAAGACGAAGGTTGAGAAGGAGCGGGAAGAACAGAGGGAGAAGACGAGGTTGAAGGTAGAGTGGGATCGTTAAGGGCAGATGGGAGATTTGCTAGTTTTTTGGAGGGAGGCTTGGTAGGGTTAGCTGACTCGTCCCCAGAAGAAGTATCTTCCGTATTTGGTACGCGTTTGAGTGACTTTTTTTTATCACTTAGGAGGGAACTAGAGTCAGAGACCTCCATATCCGAAGGTCCCCCACCCTCTGCCATTTTAAAATTGGCACTTATATTCTAAGTATTTTTTTTGAAATAATATTTCACAATAATAATAATTCACAAAAACAAACAAAAAAAAACTTATGATTAATAAATATTTTCTCTCACTATATTCAATCTTATTCACCTATGAACGCACTCCAGTGCAGATGAACGGGAGCGTGCTGAAAGCTCGTTGGTGGTGGGAATGTGCCTACGACACCACTACACACAGTCGTCGGTGAAAGCTTACCCGCACTGTCACTGTTGGCACGATGACTCGGCGAAATCTCCAATGTCGGCGAAGCAGCGACAAAACAAAAACCAATGCTTGGCTTTCCGAGGATGAAAGCCTCTATCCACTTGCAGGCAGGGCACTTCACTCACTATCCAGATAGCGAAATGAACTCTTCAGCGGCAAAAAAAGCAACAATCACGCGGTAACCGATAACGGAACTTGGACGCGACTTTCCTTCGTCTGGGTTCTTCGGGCAATCGGCGAAGAATGAAAAATATGAATTGTAAAGGGTTAATTAGAAGATGAATCAATGGACAGTTCTGCGATTGGACCCATGAACTTGCGCTTAGTAAGAAAACGTGAATGTTTGAAGGTATTGATAACAAAAAATTAATTGAGGGCGGGACGAAGTTTGCGGGGTCAGCTAGTAATTGATCATAATGAAAATTGTGATTGCCACCATACGAGGGCAGTCCGATAAGCACTTGGCCTACAAAAAGAAAACATTTTGGAAAAGTGGCGATTTAATTCTCAACATAGTCTCCTTTTAGCTCGATACACTTGACCCAGCGATGCTCCAATTTCTTTAATCCATCTGAAAAAATACGTTTTCTCGAGGTCTGCAAAGTAGGCCTCCGTGACGTTGTTGGCGTACTAATTCGACTCAAATTTCTGCCCGGCGAGTGACCTTTTCAAGTTTGGAAACAAAAACAAAAGTCACACGGGGTCAAATCTTGAGAATACGGTGGATGGGACAGCAGTTCGTAGTGCAATTCGACCAATTTGGCTGTGGCGACGGCGGAGGTTTTCTTCGTCAAATGGGGCCGTTTTTTCTGCGAATCGGCCCAAAAATTCGGCATAGTAGAATTTGAAACAGCGTCAAACATTACTCTGAAGTGGTCTCACGGTTGCGCTTGGGGTCCGGAATGAGCAAACGCGGCACCCATCGCGCCGATAGCTTTCTCATGCCCAAAACTTCATGCCTACTGTTTCAGCTGTCTCGCGCACCTTCAATCGGCGGTCTGCCAATACGAGATCTCGGATTTTTGTCACGTTATTCTCCGTGGTAGCCGTTTTCGGGGCACCTAGGTGTGGCTCATCATAAATCGACGTGCGAACACGTTGAAACTCCAAGCGCTCTTGTATTTCGCTGCGCGATTTCCATTCCAAAAATAAAATAAGTAAAAAACTTTTTAAGTTTAACGGTTCAATTTTGATTAAACATAATAATGTACTAAAAGCTAGAAAATAATCAAGCAAGTATCAATTAGTAGTTATCACACCTCTCCTTCATTAGTCTAGGGCATTGATAAGACTGAAATAAAATCGTGGGACATATGATGAAGTCGCTAATTGTGGATAATAGAAATCCAACGGGCTCCACGATTTTATTTTAGTCTTATCAATGCCCTACACTAATGAATGCGAGGTGGTCGTAGATGTCATAGATGTCATAGGTCATAGATGTAAACTTGTATATGCCGACGACCCAAAGATCTATATTGTGGTGGGCTGTGTCCAAGATTGTCTTCATCTACAAAATTTGCTGAATACGTTTGTTCATTGGTGTCGTAAGAATGAACTTGTCATCAGCATCGCGAAATGTCATGTTATGACCTTCCATCGTTCTTTGGACCCGATCATTTTCAATTACCAGTTTGATAATGCGATTCCTAACAGAATGAATCAGGTGATCAGGGATCTTGCTGTTGTATTGAACTCAAAGTTTTCTTTCAACTCACATTATGCATCAATAATTTCTAAGGCGAATTGTCAACTCGGCTTCATCTCTAAAATTGCTAAGGATTTTACAGATCCACACTGCATGAAGGTGTTATATTGTTCCATCGTACGACCAATTCTGGAAAATGTTTCAATTGTATTGGCACCAAACGATGTAACGTGGAATCTAAGGATCGAGCGAGTCCAAAAAAGGTTCATACGTATGGAGCTGCGAAATATACCATGGTGCGATCCTTTGAACCTTCCAGCGTATCCAGATCGATGTCAACTGCTTGGTCTTGAAACGCTCGAACGGAGACGCAAGACACAACAGGCTCTTTATGTTCGCAAACTACTCGCCGGAGAAGTTGCTTGCCCTTATCTTCTATCGCTGCTTAACTTTCGTGCTTCAAGCAGGATGCTGAGACAGCGGTCCCTGATGCAACCGAGTTTTCATCGTACTCATAACTCATAACTCGTACTCATAACGGATATAACCAACCTATAAGTTCAATGGTTCGTGTGTTTGCATCTGTCGAATCTGCGTTCGATTTTAATATCTCCACAAATGAATTTCTACGTAGAATAAGAAGATTAAACTTCAGTTAAGTGACGGGTGTTTATTAAGACAATTTATGTCAGATAAACTTAATTTTTTTTTATCCCATTTGTTTATTTAAGGCTCATTAGCATTTTAGCTGTAACAGAGCCGAATTTTAATCGTGTACATGTCACATGGTTATCATATCTATAATTAGCACATTACACAGTTGCCATTCGCCAGTATTCCTTCTATACCATTACATATGGTACATTCACACAGTAGCCATTTAGGCGTAAGGGTATTCTTTCTCTTCTTCCATTATCCAGTTGGACCACCGGACAGCGGAGACAGTTGATTGATCATTGTTGAGTTATTTATAGAATAGTAGCCCGATGTGTCTGGCAGAGCAGAGCAGTTGTATGGATGAATCGATCTTATTTCGACCGTGGATCGATCTCCATCGCTGATGATTGTTGCGTGGACGTAGCTATTCTGTAATAACACAAAGATGGTCAATGAGGGCCCTGAGTTTTGAACTCACGATCGATCGCTTACTAAGCGAACGCGCAACCAATGTGGATACGGAGACCCCCTAAACTTAATTGTAAACAATAAAAAAAAAATAACTGTGTTCTACTAATCAAACCCTTTCATTTGATACCCATAATAATAGGGTTTTGAGAAAATATGTAGTCCGCCATTTTTCATGAATAGCGGTGTTCTACTAGCCAAGCCCTTTCATTTGATACCCATATTGATAGGGTTTTGGAAAACCATATTGATGAGATTTTTAGAAAATATGTGATCCGCCATTTTGTAGCGGCCACCATGTTGGATTTTATAGATCATAAAATACGCAGTTTTATAATGACTACAAAGATAAAGGTGTGTTCCAAATTTCAGATCAATCGGTCAACAGGAAGGGGGTCAAATTTCTATTAAAGGGGGTCAGCGCTACAGACAAACATGTTACAAACATACAAACATACAAACAGATTACAGGGCAAGCTAAATAAAACCGTTTAGCAAGAATCGTATCACCGACCGATACTGCTCGTTTCCCATTTTTCTAAAATCCGCGGACACGGTCGCTTCCACACACGGTCAGAACAAAACTACGAGTCCGATATCGGACCGCCCTGGTATGTACAAAGTTTCAATGAAAATCGGAGAGAGTCGCATCAAAATTGGCTGTAAAGGGTGTGTCCCATCAAATTGCATCACGGAAAAAACGCTGTAGAAATTTTATTTTTAGGAATTATATCTTCAGCTTTCGCTTATAATCAGATAAGAGTGTATAGATCACGTTGGCCATGCTTCACTGTCAATTTTTCGTAAATTTGGAAAAATGTCGCCGAACGAAGAAGAGCGTCGTGAATTAATCCTGTGCACTCATTTCGAGAATCCGGAGTTGTCACATCAGGACATCGGTAAGATGCTGGGATTCGTCCAATCCACGGTCAGCAGAGTACTAAAACGATACTTCGAGAACCTAACCATCGACCGGAAGGTGAAGAACGGCAAAAATGGATGCTCCGTCAGTGAAAAAGGTCTCAAGCGCGTAGTTAAGCAGTTTAGACGTGATCCGAGAAGTTCGGTCCGGGATGTCGCCAATAAGCTGAATTTGTCAAGTTCATTCGTCCAGCGGACCAAGCAGCGGGAGGGCCTGCGTACATTCAGTTCAGAAGGCTCCTAACCGCGATGAAAGGCAGGGGGAAGACGCGAGCCCGGAAGCTGTACACCGAAATGCTGACGAAGCCGCATTGCCTGGTAATGGACGACGAAACCTACGTCAAAGCGGACTTTCGTCAGCTGCCGGGCCTATTGTTTTTCTCCGCAGAGGACAAATTCAGCGTTCCGGAGGAGATTCGCAAGCAGAAACTATCCAAGTTTGCCAAAAAGTACATGGTGTGGCAAGCGATCTGCTCTTGCGGAAAGCGAAGCGCCCCCTTCGTGATGACCGGCACGGTAAACGGGCAGGTTTACCTTAAGGAGTGCCTACAGAAGCGCTTACTACCACTATTGAAGCAGCACGAGGGCCCGACCATCTTCTGACCGGATCTCGCTTCGTGCCACTATTCAAAGGACGTGTTGGAGTGGTACGAAGCCAACGGGGTCACCTTCGTGCCAAAGGAAATGAACCCGCCCAACGCGCCGGAGCTTCGCCCAATAGAGAAATATTGGGCGATTATGAAGCAGGCCCTCCGGAAGAACCCAAAAGTTGTCAAATCGGAGGCGGACTTCAAGAGAAAATGGATTTCTGTTAAAAAAAAAACTACAACCTGACGTTGTACAGAACCTTATGGACGGGGTAAAGAGGAAGGTGCGAGCATACGGGCTTGGGCTCGAAGTATGAATAAGAAGAAAATGCCAAAAGTTGTTTAATAGTTTTTATTTTACTGTCTAAAATTTTCAAAAGGATCAGTCTACTGGGCGAATTTCTACAGCGTTTTTTCCGTGATGCAATTTGATATGACACACCCTTTATTTCGGCTGATATGACGTAGAGTTGTTCTATAACATAATGAAGTCTCCCGAAAAATGTTCTGAAAATTCCGGAAATAGAAAAGCTGTAAACGAAAATTTCACGATAATTCAAACGGCCTAGTTTTGTGACCTCAATGTTTCTTGTTTTCTGAAACTTTTTCCATAAATAAAAAACAGAGAAACTTCAAACTTGACATTGCAACATTTATAAAAATGTCGTCGAAACGAGAGCGGAATAAAACGACGTAGGGCCGAGGAATAATAATTACTAATGTATGGTCTCCAAAAGATTTACATCGATTTACGACAATTTCAACACGTAAGCCTAAACAACGCATTTTTTATGTGTGGTGACAACTCATGGGACACCGAGTTAATAATATACTGAAAATACAGTAATTGCCGCTTTCGATCGCTGGCAAACGCCCAAGTCCGAGTTTCGATTCATTTGTGTAATCATCCGAGCACAAGCCCAGGCGGTATCTTCTCGTCAATTTTGAGCCGCTGTTGCCAAGCGCAGCCAGAATCGATTGGCGATTTCGAAAGCGAAAAAAAAATTAAAACAAGACGTGAGCTTACGACAGTACGTGATAGCAATGCAGTGTTTTCGGTTTGTATTATATGTGTTCCTGCACGCATTGCCACAGCCCCAGTAGCCAATCCTCAACGCCCCCTCCTCACCATTCGCTGGCCATTGCTGTCCTGGCAGTATTTTCAGTACCTTCTGTACCAGTTCTATGTGCACATTGCTGCATCGGTATACATGATAGTGGTACACAAAGTGCACCTTAATTACCGGTCTTTTTTTTGCGATTTACTACGTTGCGTTGCTGCACTTCAATTTATGCGGTTCGCCGCACGTTCTTGGGGCGACGCGTGCTGTCAACTGGAGAATTAAGTTACAGAAATCTTTCAGGCTCGACTGCGTTTGACACGAAGGTTGAAAAGTCGGCTCTGCAATAACCCAGAAAGCATTACATTTCACCTCACGGAAATCGATCGTAGAGCTAAATATCAAGCGGAATAATAGGATGTCAATTGCAGTCGGCAGCCATCCCAACGCCGTTACGACGTCGAATCCAAACATTACGCCACATCGTATCACCACCACTCTCGGTCGGTGGGCATCCAATTTCCACGTTTACTAACAATCTCGCAAACCAATTACCCTCATAGCCATCATCATTACGATCCTAAAGTAGCTTTCAAGAAGGTATGATCAATGGATGTATTATGCGTTCTCTGGCCGAGGCTGCTGCCGTTGAGGCTAGAGATAATTCATGCAAAAGGGTGCCCAAAAACGTGATGCGATCTTGGAGTGCGCGCTTGCGTAATAGTGTTCGAATGTGCATAGATAAACTATTCGCATCTCGTCTTTTTGTTTTGTTTTGTTTTGCTTGCCCTGTTTCTTCTTACCTTCTTAAACAATCCTCGGTTCAAAGCTATCTTGAAAACAAGCAGAGTAACTCTGGTTGTCTAGCACCATAATAGTTTTGTGATGCTGCGGAACACAAGCGACAAATATGAAGGCAGAAGAAAAATCAGTAAAAACGTTCCCAGTTTTGTGAGATGGAAATAGATCTAGATAATTTATTTTGTTCATTCGGTTCAGCTTTGCTTACGTCTATCATCCAGAGCAGTTTGTCAATACCAGGCTATTGTCATCCCCATACTGATCAAACAGACGTCAATTTAAACACGAGGGTTATCGTTATACCCTTATATAATAAAAGAATGTATTCTAGGGTAAATGGAAACACTTCTCGTCAGCTGATTAAACTATGAAGGCTTGTCTGAATAAATAAACACAAAAAATACAAATATTTGGCAATGGCATTCGTCAAATATTCAAACACTTTCTTCGAATTCGACCAGATGACATTGATCTATCGACGGTCGGTTGACACACGGCGGACGGACAGGAGGAATGACACAGGTCAGGTTTGCGTTGTATCGATTACCGGGGCGCAACCACACGTGACATTCGACCCGAGCAGCACGGTCGGATTAAAAATGCGGGGTAAAAAAAGCAAATTTGACTATGCAAATTTTACTTGCCATAGTCACAATGTGTCCACCAGCCCCAACCGGTGAAAGGGTGATTGATTGAAGCCATTCGCCGGGATGACTTTTGCACTTCGGCGCCACCCTGAGCTAGCTGTTGCTGCGCCAGACTCGCTGGTGGCTATAAATCACGCCATGAAATGCGAGGGAATAATTTTGTTTTTCATCTACCCGTCGATAATTGCTCTGCCCGAGTAATGTGGGCACCCTCCGAGAAGGTGCTACGATCGGCGTAAGGTTTTCTCGGTAATAGAACGAATCTAGGTGTCGCGTACGTAAATTATAGAGGCGTGTAAAAGTATGTTAAAGGGCGGAAGGGTCTCTGAAAAATTCTACGGGGTGATCTAAACTGTGCAAAAATTGGTTTGCTTCTTGAAAAGTTGCTCAACATCGAAGGATGCGCTCTGTTGGAATAATTGCACACAATTGGAACAAGAAGGACAAATTCGCATCAACATACCGTTCTGAATCATATTTCGGACACTATGTTCTAATATCTTGAAATGCTTGATGCGCTGATAATATAATTAATAATATGATAAAATGATAAAATTAATATCACAATTACTTCTTTAGAGTAATCCCTTGGTTTCACTAACACTTCATTTCCGAATTACATTTGAATTATTACATAATAGGAAAAAATCCGTCAAAAATCCAAAATCCACTCATTATCGTTTGTGTTTGACATTTGCTTAGCGTGATAACGTAGAATTAACCCCTTCATCAATATTTAAATTTCTCTCGTGTTTCATCAGTTTTCATCATCGTTATCAGGTTACTGTGATTGCATGATAAGTGTTTCGCAGTTGACTATAAAATATAATCAAGTGTAATGTAATGTTAGTTCAAAAAATTACAAAATAAAGTGTCCAAAATTTGATTTTTTTTACAAATGGTGTCTGAAGTTTGATTCTTATTCGCTTGATTTGAAAAGCATTTTATTGGATGTTTTTTATCTTTCCAATCAAATAGGTACCAAAGTAGACAACTTAAAAGCATATTGAAGTAATTTATTAAAAATATCAACCAAATAATACCGGTGCATAAAGTTCAGATCTGTTTTCTGCATCATATGTCATAAGCTTCAGAAATATGATCGGGACGGTACCAGCATGTTCAACTCTTGCTAAGACCGTGGCGACTTCATCGCAAATTTTTCGCTGCACTTGGAATACTATTTCAACCCAACCAGAGACTTCCAAAGGTATCTGGCAACACTCCTTTTTTTAGAGCTACCAAAAATGTACGAAATCAATTTGGGAGTCATTTTTATGCAAAACAAACCACGATTTTAGAGCGCCTACAGAGTATACTGTATAAATTCGTTGAAAATGCAACAGGATGATAAGTTTTTCACTGTAAACGATCTATTCTGGAACTAATGTGTAAGATCATGTAGTTTTGTCAATAAAATAAATGGTGTAACTACATCCAAACTAGCGTTGGCAGAAAACATTTCATCGTCGGCAGAAAAAATGCTTTTTCGTGTGCCGGAGGGTGAAATGAAAAAAATAAAAGCATCTTTTTCAAAAGCCTTAAAATATTTGAATGTATGGGAACAGACATCTCTTTCTCTCAGGCTGAACGTTAGCTTGGGACTGTTACCAAGAAATAAAATGGGTGGGTTATATCTATGATATAACCGCAAGGTTGACGTGGGATTACCTTAGCTTAGCAATCATTTGTTTGTATTGATTAAACTTTTGATTGAATGAAACAATTTCCGAATTCAACTGAATTCAATATATTTAATTTATGAGTAAAAAGATTTGATAAATTCCATGTAAGCTCAATTCATGCATTGTGATCAAGCAAACCATTTGTCATGACAATTGTCATGCGTAAATGCGAAAACAGAATAGAAACATACGGTATGAGGCATGATGTCGACGCCAACCTCTCTCAGTTTCTGTTCTGTTTTCGCATTTTCGCATGACAATTGTCATGACAAATGGTTTGCTTGACTGTGATAGATTATGTTCTTCATTACAAGTAAATGACATTCCTTTTACGTTTGGTATGATGCTTAGGACAAAATATGTGAACGGAAGAATTATCAAACGATTATGTTATTTTACATTTCCCTCTAAAGTTTGCTTCTCTCAAGTTTACGTACTTCTCGAACCGAGAATTTGCTTGATTTGATGAACTTCAGGCACTCAGTTTCGATTTTGACATGTACGTCGAACGCTTATTGTTCAGTCAAAAGGCGTTATAGCAACAATTGGTTATCAACATTTTACCTTATCATCAAATGGTATGCGTAGAAATTCTGTGAGCAGAAGATATGAAGGCATATCCTTCAATAAAATCTTGAATAACCGAGCCAAAGCGTTGTGTTCGTACCCACTTTTGTAATCCCGGTTAGGAAAACACTTTTCGGAGTGCAGAGAAAACATGCAGAAATCCCCTCGGCTTGCATGAATCAAAAACTTCAACTTCTACTTTTTATACTATAGAGGCTTTAAACCTGTTCATTCGCCTCTAGTGGCTACACGATTTTCCTAGGTTCCTGAGCTTAGAAGACCGTGTTAAGGAAACATATTCTAATCTGCACAAAGGCAAGCAAGTACAAAAGTACTCGCAGTTTGCATTCATTTGCAAAGCCGATTTCCCCAGACAGCATGGTTCTGAAGTCTGTGTTACGGAAACACATTTACGCCGGAACAAAAATGCCCCCGACTTGCATGTATTTGCAATGCCAATTTCCTAACGTTCCATGGATTTGAAGTCTGTGTTAGGGAAACAGATTTCAGTTGGAACAAAAATACTCCCGACATGCATTAATTTGCAATGCTAATTTCCCCAAGACACCTTGGTTCTGAAGTCTGTGGAAAAAGACATTTGTGGGGAAAGACATTTCAGTCGGAATAAAAACATCCCCGACTTTCATGTATTTGCAATGGCGATTTGTCCAACGCTGCTTGGTTTTGAAGTCTGTGTTAGGGAATGCATTTCGGTGATAACAAAAATCCTCATACTTTCATGTATTTGCAATGCCGATTTCCCCAAGGCTGCTTGGTTTTGCTGGCTGTGTTGGGGAAACCGTAAATCGGGCCAATTAAAACGAGGTAGTTAGGGCGTTTAGATTACGCTTAAGATTTTACAGTTATTCAATTGTTTATGTAATGAAAAATAATATTTTATTAACTGCGATAGAAGCGTAGGAATATTCCCTATCAATTGATGCAAACATCTTTCCGATCCAGTAAAAAAATGTTCGAGTTATAAGCATTCGGAATCTTTCAATTTTTCCTGCATGTTCTGTGCTTAGGTTTTCATTTTATCCCCCATATACTCCGGTTGGACGTAGTCCACGTCATAAAGTCCAGACGATGTCATCGGAGATCGAACCAAGGCCGGTTGGAAAGCACAGCCACGCTATCAGGATGCTAAAACATGCGCTAAAAATTAATTTTGGGTGTACGTATAACATGGTTTAGGATTAGAAATTATAATGAGCATTGTTAATGTTACCATGTTGAAGTAGCTATAAATCAATGTAGACGCATGATATCCTATTAGCATAGGCAAATTGAACGAAGACTGAAAATATGTAAACATTGAAAAAATCATAATCATATCAAAACAAAAAAAAAACAACTTTCTGATTTATGGATATGTAATGTAAAAAAAACCTCGGCCTTCAACAAAAAGAAATATAAAAAAAATATAGAAGGTTGTGTCCAAGATACGACCGATTTGTTGACGTAGAACTACGCTGTTATTTTATATAAGTCGCTTATTTATACCTTCGGATTATATTCTATAATGCTGTGAAATTTTAGAAACAACTGCTTAGTAGAATAATCTCTGAAATAGTTTTTTCATTGTAGAATCATTTGACGATGATTCATTCTTGCCCTCGCAAAACAATACACTAGCTGATCGTATGTCGCAATTTATGTCATGTCAATGCATTGAAAATTTATCTCGAACGTTATTCCGGTGGTCTTTTTCGCAATTGACATAGACTCGGCTACAGTCGGTTGTATACATGTTGCATCAGCACCATAATTCCACATCTCATAACTACATCAATATATCTTTGGCACCGCATGGAAACAACAACAATGAGAACACTTGCAGGTATCAAATATCATGCTACATATGTTATTTAGTATTGCCTCAAAGGAATCGCACCTCTAGGCATCGTTCGTACAACGTAAACCAAGCGCCAAACAAGCGTTCGCCATAGCATGCATACAGAGCCATACCTTGGTGGCTTGAAACTACTAGGAATATAAACACTTCTCATCATTTTGCGTTATCCTCAAAAGAAACGCTTCTGTTAATATTACTGGCCTCGAAAAAAGTTTGCATTACTTTCTCATGCTCGAGAGAAGCGCAACTGTCACCCTTACTGGAGGAAGTTTTGCTACTGGCAAGCGAAACCTAATCACATACAAAATTCCAGAACGACATTTACTTTCTTGGTGACTAAGCTAAATAAACTCTTTTTGTTAATAACAACCTTGAAAACAGAAACAATATTAGCGCAAATGCAATCCTAGTTGAAGGCAGTCTTGCGACTGGCACGCGAACCCAAATAACATTCCAGTACGACATTGAAGATGCTTGGTATTCCCCAAATAATTTTTTGGCGCACAACCTTAACGACTGCTTCGCCATAACGTCAGTTTAATGCATTGATGCATTCTCAAAGGCACCAACGAAGCCCTTATGATGACGGAAAACAAACAATGTTAACTGCTTGGAAAAAGACTGGATTATGTCACACAACTTGTACTCTGCTGTAACACCAATTGATGGGAATTCGCTGATGAGTTTGTCAAGAGCGACCGCCTTCATCACCAGCGAGGGTAGAGCTTGATTTTGGTTGCTGCCTGGGTAACAACTTTTACATTTTCGACCGACGAGCCGAAATCGCCTATTTCGCTGTTGTTCGATACGGTGTCACACTCGCAAAGGCTCGGTTCAGTGCAAGCACTTTTCACTGCACCAACATCGCGTGCATCATTAGATGACGCTTGCCTCGAAATTTTATTACCCCTGGCAATGCGTTTGTTTTTTGCAGGGCTCAAGCCTGTCTTCCTCTTCTTCTTGCTCATCACACACTACGTGAAGCGTCCAATTTATGACGCGGAAAAATACACACGATACGAATAACGGGAAATACGAAAAGAAAAACCAAACGACGATATCCAAGTTGGATTACCACTGGTGGGGTCCAATCTCAGATCGAAGCGCAGCGAAAGCAAAGTGAACTGGATTGCTCAACAGTCCGATGCCGAATGAAAGTTTGCCTCAGCGAGATCCACTGTTTATACTCTAGGCAAGTATTCCTCTTCATGCTTCTACTTTTCCTTTGTTCACGGACACTTTAAATCCTACGATTTCCCCTCCGATGGTCGGCGATAAGTTGCTCGTTATTGACAGCTCTGTTCGGGAAAGCACACAAATGGACAGAACAAATGTATGGGAAAATGGAAACGCTTAAAGTTTTCATGAATTTTAACCATTTACAAACCAGGGGATTCTAATGTATAGCATATTTAACAAATCTTACGGAATTTCCGTAAGATTTTATTTAGTATGTAAATCGCCAAAATCCGTTCGCGGCAAAAATAGTTATTAACGTTAACTTTATTTCATAAAAACGTGACCTGTTTTCTAATTTGGCACCCTCAATGAAAGACGTAGTTTTACGTCAAAATGCAGCTTTTGAACAATGAAAAACTCAATTTAAATGCAATTACTACACACAATCACAGTCCTATGTCAAGATCCCGTCCGTGCCCCTAGGCTCAGACCCATCAACTTTTTTCCTTTTCACGAGTCCATACAACGTGCGTTTGAGGCGTGAAGCAATTAAACAGATCATCTTCTTCAAAATTCACGGAACCCCATCATGGTCAGCGCCACCTTGAGGTTCACTTCTTTGGCACATACGGCATTTGTTGTTGTTGTTGAACTGTAGTGGCTTCCCGACCATTTTCGCACACACCGACTGGGACAGTATGGCCCAATACGACTCGATTGGCCGAGCATGCGATACTTTTGGGGGATTGTCTTATTTACGTACAAACGGTATGTCATGGGCGGTCAACCAATCCAGAGTGATCTTTGAGTGATGGCACGAGCCGCCCAAAACACATTATCGTCATCCTTATTTTTATGCAAAAGCAACCAATTTCGCCAAACAGGTCTTTATGTAACCACCTCCGATTTCTGATGCTACCATACAAAAAACGCGGAGAAAAGTTTGTTACATGAACTTCATCGTAAACAAACGAAAACACACTTAGCACGAACAACGCCCACAAAGAGTAGAACAAAACCACGCACAACTCTTTGTCTCTTTCTCTTGCGTGTGTGGCGCAAAATGTGACATGAATACTATTTATGACTCACCCGTTATGCACTGTATAGACATATGAATACGAAACAATATAAACATTTTCCACAGATCACATATATGTTTGCATTAATCGATTGATGTTTTCGCATCTATTACAACAAATAAAATTTTATACTTTTTTGAACATACCATTGCATAACCTTAAAAATTAAAATATTTCTGATTCCGCACCTTTTGTAGAATCAGCCTCATTTTGTTGAATCAGCCTCATTTTAAGGTACTGTGATGTGCTCGATAGTGAAATATGTGATAGGGATTGAGTTGATGACCATGCTGTGCTCTTCGGTTCTCTGATAACCATATTCTTTAACTCTCATTGCTTACCAAAACATGCTTACCAAAACTAAAAGTATTTTATTTCTATATTTATGGTTTATTCTACAGATACCCATGATCTCAAGAATGCAAGAATGGATGGAAAATTAGACTTCCCGAGTGGAATCCCCCGAGTTAACCAAGACAGCCATATGCGGGAAATAATTTTTAAATAAAAATGGCGAAGAATGTAGACAAATTCATGGCATTTCAAACATCGTGTCGTGGAACTTCTCAAATCAGTCCTCTTATTTGCTTCATAGGATTGTGAAACTACTGCCATTTTCGCCGAATCTCTTGATTGCTACTTCGTGTTCCATTCGAAAAGAGCCATCACTTTCGAATGAGTTTTAAAATCACCCTTTGGTATTTCGTCATTTTCCTGTCGATGATCAATCGATCTCCACATCGTTTCAGAACATCATACATCGTGAAATTGAAATAACTCAACAGTTCAGTCAGCTCGTCAGCGGATAGTTCGGGATTTTCGTTGCAAGCGTGTAAGATCGATTCGGGACGCTTTTGTTCCGGCGACGCCATGATGTAGAGCAGTGGTGGCCAGGTATAGACATGGTGCGGGCCGCATTACAATTTTCATTGTAGCCGCGGTCCGCAATGATTTTTTTCTCACTCTTTATATCATGAAATGTAAAATATACGTATTTAACTGGTACTTTTTTTGACTCACTTTTTATTTCAAATTAGAAAGCATTCAGTTATATACTTGTAAAATTCATAACTCGAGAACAAAATGAGGCAAAACCCCAAAACTTTTATTGAAGGTGTAAAAGTATCCAGAATAAACATTTTTAGCAAAATTATTCGACTATCTCTTCTTCGCGCAGAGTCGAAAACGATAAGTCTTTAACGATTGGTAATTCCAATGAGAACGTCCACAGGCATGGTCCTCCAACTTGGTCCAAAGTGAATAATCCGATGGATTGGCAAATGGCCAATCATTTGCGGAGATGAATTTTGGTAGGTTTATTGCTAGTCTCGTGTTTTAGTCTTTCTAGCCCTTTTATTTTAATCGTTCCAAACATATTCGGTTCAATTTGAGCGTCAGTAAATAACTCACACATCGATGGGTGCGTATTTATTTAATTTATTTCGACTGATGAACGCTTTTGTTTCCGGAGAGGATTGCGCTGAACGCGTTCATGAACAACATAGATAACATTGTGCAGCCATTCCGACCTCGGACGTCCCTTTTTGGGCCTATCGCTCACATCAGCAAATTCTTTGTACTGCTGTGATGTACGGAACATGAATCGTTCGATGATAGAAAATGATTTAAGAAGATCGTAAATATGTTTTGACGTTTTCCGGCACTTAAATAACGTGACAATTGTCACACGCTTCTCGTACAGCTCGAACTTTATCGTTGCTAGGAAACCGAACAAGTACTGATAGGACCACGAAACTTGGTGAGAGTGAAGGGGAAAATCGAACAACACGACTGCAGTGTTGCCACTTTTCTTCGCTCCAAATTTCTCTGCTGAGAGCAGTCGCGATTTCACTGACAGAATTATAGCTATACTTGATAATCTGAATACGGTATCACGATCAAATTGGACGTTCTTTCAATCATCAAAAATTTTCTATTTTTATTAATATTTTTTGTTTGTTTCAATATAGAAAATCCTTATACATAAAACATACTCTAACACCGTTTCCATTTCACTCGAACTACTTTTCTTGAGCCATTTTATCTAAATCAGCTTGAATGTGAGAGATAGCGATGCGAAGCGTGTTTTCTGTCAGTGATTTTGTTCCTTGACATTGATTCCCCTTCTTTCATAACTGAAATAGTTGTTAATAAATATTTGTGGATTCAAACAAAGAAAATTCATTACTTCTTTGTTTGAATCCAGAAATATTTGCAGAACCGAACCAAAAACGTGAAAAAGTCGTTTGAGTACTAACGAGACCAATTGTCAGAAGATTAAATTAGCACAAAAAAAAAACAGAAAATAATCAGCTTGAATACACTCGCTTACCAAGAATTACTCACAAAGTTATTTTTATTCAATTGTATGGAACCTACCTACCGTAAACCTACCGATGTTTCATGTATACGTATTCCTACCACAGCGGGTCAAGTGACCCTTTATGAATAGTTAGTGGCCAATGACTTGATTTATATAGTTCTGTTGAGAAACGTGGCATACCATATTTCTCCTGTATATTTCGATATTTTTAGGATAACAATTATTAGCAAAATAATGGAATTACAATTTTTTACACGCAAAATAGCACTGTAGCTTGGAATGGTTACTGTTACTTCGCTTGGATAGTCAGCAGTACAATTAATTTGATTCATTCACTGCTCATTCACAAATACAACAAAATATATAATGCAATAGCAAAAATGATTAATGCAATGTTTTTGTATCACAACCACACATACAAATCTTTCTGATATCATATGAATGTTTGCACGGGTCCAATTACCCGTTGTGGTTGTTAGGGCAGATTACATATATTTCTCAGTAAAAAAAATAACAAGAGATGAGTAAACACTGAAAATACATTCGATGTATATTTTAAGAAAAGTAGTGTAGGCAAATTATGTTATGACAATGTAATTTGCAAGAAAATTTCGACTAAAAGTTTCAAATGGGTCATTAGACCCCTCGTGGTAGGCTTAGCGTTAATTTTTTTTATCCCTTTTGTTTATTTTTTTTTTATTTAATCATTTTTGTAATTATCCCACTATAATAACTGGTACTAAGCCTAAAATACTACTCCTTCAAAATCGATTTTCGGGAAAATTCGAGAGAACCAACGACAAATACATATCTGCTTTTCTAAAGGTGTTTCCAAAGCAAAAACGAAAACACTATTGATTCCATCCGACATTTGCACCCTGAATAATCCTACTGAAATTAGAAACATTTCTTCGATGACTTCAATGTACTGTAAACACTGCACAATCAAGAAAAAAAGAATCACAGCGGAATCAATACTCTATAATCAAACGACGCATAAAATAATATCTGAAGAAATGTAATTCGCCTGCAGAAAATCTCCGAAAAACGAGTGTCTATGGAAAATAATTTTTTCTGAAGACTTCTGAAATGATTTAGCACAATTGAAAACTATTTTGATTGAAGCTAATCGAGGTACTATCAAAAAAAAAAAATGTGTCGAAAGCATTCGAATAAAAAACAGCCAATGGGTTTAGGCATACTTCTTTACTGAACTTTGGATGCTAGATGCTATTTAAGACATTGAAACGATAATTGGAACGAAGAAAACAATATTTTGAATGCCTAAAATGCTCCAATTTGAAGCAAATATTTTCAATGCGGCTAATTCCATGAAACGTAGAATTGTCAAGCTCAATTCCAAATATAGAGCAGGAAGGCTTATTGCTTGTGATTTCAACCATGCCTTTGATCGTTTTGATAAGAGTTTCCTCTTGGTCGAGGTACAGAATATGTAGTCCAACCCCGGATTCAAAACCTCCTTGTAAAAAAAAAAACAAATGTCGTAAAAACATATGCTGGTAAACGGCAATCTCACTTGTAGCACCCCAATCTTTCTTTCGGTAGGACAAAGTGATTCTTAACACATTAAGGGCCGCACGTTTTGGGGCAAACTTGAACACTTCATTTGTTCGGATTCTTCGTTTCCTTCGATGGGGACGAGACGAAGGCTAGCCATCGGTAGGCCTCATTAGATTCTTAACAAACCAAGGATTTAACTTTCAAGTGTAGAAAACGCGGGTTATTTCGTGATCCATCCGTAACAGACGGAACACGAAACACTAGAAATCTCGTGAGCGTTCCGCAATGTGTTAAAAAGCTGCTCTCCGGTGATGAGCATACCTAACTCAGCTGTATCAAAGATAATGTCGCCAATTTCGGGAAATTCGGGAACGAGAGTACTGTCCATCAGAAAAGGTGGACTAAATCTGCTTCTTTCAATACAAAAGTGCAGAACTCTGTTTTGAGCAGGTATTATAGAGATTTGGATAGCACTCGTTTCGCTAAGTCCTTCATTTCATCAAGTTATCAACATGGGATGTTGCGGATAAAAATGTATCAGCAGTTCGCCATGTTAAATTTACTCTCGTGAACACCTGGACCTAGATCACAGAGTTCTGTTTATGCTTAAATATGACGTAGCTTAGAAGTTGAATACGATGATCATCCACTACTAATGGAAGCTTGATCGCTAACCGTTTATGTAAGTTTCATTCAGAATACATATTTCAGTGAAGAAGTTCGATGATATGGAAAAATATTCGACATGACCATTCTATGGATAAATATGGAGAACTCAAAATGGGCGGAAAGTTTCAACACTCTTGAAAATGCGGAACAGATTTTATTTATTTTTGAAAACAAATCTGAATGTACTTTTAAAAAATATTTGTTTAACAACGTGTATATTAGCTGTACCCCCACCCCCCTCACCCTGGACAAGCGTGGACATTTTCGTATCCCCTAACCACCCCCCCCCCTAAAGTTGTCCACGTGGTATTTGGACAGCCCCTTAGCATTTTAGCTGTAACAGAGCCGAATTTCAATCGTGTACATGTCACATGTTCATCAAGTCTATAATTGGAACATTATACAGTTGCCATTTTTCGGCGTTGGGCGTTATTCCCTTCTATACCATTGCATATGGTACACATTTACACAGTAGCCATTTAGGCGTAAAGAGTTTTCTTCTGTTCTTCCATTATCCAGTTAGACCGGACAGCGGAGACAGTTGATTGATCATTGTTGAGTTATTTATAGAACAGCAGCCCGATGTGTCTTGCAGAGCAGCGCAGTTGTATGGATGAATCGATCTTATTTCGACCGTGGATCGATCTCCATCGCTGATGATTGTTGCGTGGACGTAATTATTCTGTAACAACACAAAGATGGTCAGAGGGCGCTGAGTTTTGAACTCACGATCGATCGCTCACTAAGCGAACGCGCAACCAATGTGGCTACGGAGACCCCCATATTAGTGTTAATTTCGCTCATATGATTTTTGACGTAGGATTACGTCTTTCGGGAACATATTGGGGTACAAATTGAAAATTGAAAATCGAGCACATCGTGAAAATTGTCCAATTTCAAACGCATATTGCTCAGTCATTTCATGATGGATTGATGAATTTTTTGCGTCAATCGATTTCGGCACTCCATAACAATTTTTTATATTGAAAAAAATAACATATGTCATAAAACTAACTATTGAACAATTGAAAAATCTCAACCCCTATCCTAACGGAAATACCCACTTCTGATTGGTCGAAATTGACGACACATGCGACGGGTCCCTAACAAAGACATCAAAACCAAGCTGCCTTGGGGAAATTGGCATTGAAAATACATAAAAGTAGGGGGAATTTTTGTTCCTGCCGAAATGTGTTCCCTAACAGAGACATCAAAACCAAGCTGCCTGGGGAAAATCTGAATTGCAAATACATGAAAGTAGGAGGAGGTTTTGTTCATACCGAAATGTATTCCCCAACAGAGACATTAAAGCCAAGCTGCCTGGGAGAAATCGACATTGCAAATACATGAAAGTAGGGGGCATTCTTGTATTGCAAGTAAGGAGAGTGATACGATAAATTCTGGGGAATAAAATTTAAATTTGGAACATTAATGTTGGTTGCTTCGTGAAATTTCATATCAATGACCGATCGTGTATTGTGAAAAATTTAGCACAAGTGTAAGTGTAAAATTGTATATGGTAGCAGTTGTGTTAAAATGGCTTGATATACAAAAACCAAGGTGTGTTCCCGCTCGAGAACGGGTCATTTGGTTTAAGCTGTCTGTTTTGTTATGTTCATTTTCACCCAAGGAAAATTTCTACGGCGAGAAAAATTAGAAAAGTAAAGAAATATCAGAAAAAAAATGATTTCCCATATTATCTACACATAGTATTAGGTGTTGTTAGTCCAATCAAAATTCGCATTGGGTTGAATAAACACTCAGAAAGTAAAAATTATAAAAGAAAATTACCTTTTCCATTTGAAAAATGTTTCCTCTATAATACAGTAACATGTTCCTACTGATGAGAAAAATTAATAATCGTGTTCGGAATTGATAGTTATCTTATATTACATTGGTGAGTTTTTTTTCCTTTATTTCATCCATACACAACACAGGAGGCATCTCGTCTAGGATCACAGAGGGCGGTTTTCATCATATCTCGTTCCACTTCGGTATCTTTCATCTGATACGCACCCTTCAACGACTGTTTACCATCCTTCTGTCATCATCACTCGGTAAACACTGGTGGAGTGAACAAACAATACCCAGCAACCAAACAAAACGGCCCTTTCCAGGGCCATCAAATCATTATCAAAGAGTTTAATTATGTAATTCTTCAACTATATCCAAAATCAACAGATACTCTAAAGGAATCCTACGTCAACTATGCGGTCGTTTCTCGGACACAACCTTCCTGTGACTTTTTTTTTCAAATCAGGCTGCGGGCCGCATGAACAACGCTGGAGGGCCGCAGGTTGGCCACCACTGCACTATGGTCCAGGAGGTGCATTTAAGTGGAAATTAGCATCTAGAGCTCGACAGTGATTCTCTAGACAAAAACTGTCTTCGACAAAGTTGTTCCATATAATAGAGCGCTCATTTTTATGTTATCAAAAATAGGGTGACCAAAATTTTCGATGAAATGAAAAATCTAACTTTCTTATCTTTATAGATAGAGGTAAACATAGTTCGACAATATTGTAGCCCTGGTTATTTTAAGTAACTTTGTGGAACAATATTTCTTTCTATCTCTTCAAATAACCGATATAGCGCTTTTTCTCTAGGTTGAGTTAGGGTTACCATGAAAAAAAAGGTTTTTTTGCTCTAACTTTCATATGTAAAATTCTACATCAAAACTGTCTTTGAATGATCTTTAGAGCTTTCCAATCCACGTATTTTACGGTGCATAACTTGTATGTATCTTAATGCTACTCAAAGTTATTGATGTTTTTTCCCCGAAAACACGACCTTTTCATTTGCTTGGCGTTCTTTTTGGGGCAAACATAATAAAAAATTATTGATAACATTTTAAAGAGCACATTTGATTCTACATAAGGTGTAACTTCCAAAAGAGTGTAATTTTTTGTATTTGAGTAAATTAAATTTGAAATTATGAGTTTATGCATATAAATGAACAAGTTGCAATTTTTAAATGCATATAGTAAGCGTAAACTTTAAAGCAGCATCACTTCAGTTCAGTCTTATAGCCACTCAACATGGAGGTTCAAAGAAGACACATATTTGTTTTTGTTTTCGGTGGACGAAATATAGAAGACGTAATACAATTATTACGAGAAAAATGCCAAGATATATGTGTTTTGAGTGCCAGGAAGTGCCTGAAAAGCCAAATGCTGAGCCAAAGGATGAAGCGTAACCGTGTTCGGGAGATTACAGAAATATTTTCTGCTGAAGAACTGGGCCTCGCAACAGCTTCGGATCCAGTATTATCTCTTAGTAATAGGCAAACACCAGAGTATTTCGATCTTCTGATTCCGGAAAATGCTAAGCATTTGATTTTGTAGTTTTTTATTTGTATGATTTTTATTTATTACTATGAATTTAATTTCCATTATAACAACTAAAACAGGTTAATATGTACATAGGGAAGATTATAAAAATAAATTTGAATAAAACAATAGGAACAACAAAAGTTTGGTAAAATAATGTCATCAATCAACTCATCGCCAGTAAAATATGTCAATATATTACTAAAAAATAACACGTCGAGCCCCTAGTTGTTATTCATACGGTTTCTATTCAGGAAGGAATTTGATAATTTGTCGGTCCCCGCTTTTCTTTTTATACAATAAATATATTTTATTGTAGAAAAAGAAAATAGTCAGAAATTTTTCTCGTAATAATTGTATAACGTCTTCTATATTTCGTCCACCGAAAAAGGAAATCAACAATGTGTCTTCTTTGAACCTCCATGTTGAGTGGCTATAAGACTGAACTGAAGTGATGCTGCTTTAAAGTTTACGCTTACTATATGCATTTAAAAATTGCAACTTGTTCATTTATATGCAAAAACTCATAATTTCAAATTTAATTTACTCAAATACAAAAAATAACACTCATTTGGAAGTTACACCTTATGTAGAATCAAATGTGCTCTTTAAAATGCTATCAATAATTTTTTATTATGTTTGCCCCAAAAAGAACGACAAGCAAATGAAAAGGTCGTGTTTTCAGGGAAAAAACATCAATAACTTTGAGTAGCATTAAGATACATACAAGTTATGCACCGTAAAATACGTGGATTGGAAAGCTCTAAAGATCATTCAAAGACAGTTTTGATGTAGCATTTTACATATAAAAGTTAGAGCAAAAAACCTTTTTTTCTATGGTAACCCTAACTCAACCTAGAGAAAAAGCGCTATATCGGTTATTTGAAGAGATAGAAAGAAATATTGTTCCACAAAGTTACTTAAAATAACCAGGGCTACAATATTGTCGAACTATGTTTACCTATGAAGATAAGAAAGTTAGATTTTTTATTTCATCGTAAATTTTGGTCACCCTATTTTTGATAACATAAAAATGAGCGCTCTATTATATGTAACAACTTTTTTGAAGACAGTTTTTGTCTAGAGAATCACTGTCGAGCTCTAGATGCTAATTTCCACTTAAATGCACCTCCTGGACCATAGTGCACTGATGTAGACAAATAAACACTTTTCTGACAACAAACGCCTACACAAATGTCTATACACATTCTATACATACAGTGTAATTCAGTACAATATAGGATATTTCTGTTCACAGAATAAATAAATAGGATCATCTATCATGCGTTTGATTTTTTCGTTTTCAACCTTTATGAGATATTATGAAATTATTAATACATGTTTTAAGGCTTTTTTCTCGAAGAAAGGTCAACTTGCTCGTTCTAACAACAAATCAGTAGCATTTTTTTTCAATTAATTCATATTTTTCAGGATGCGCATCCTTGAGAACATATCAAGATTACCAAACGATAATTTAAAATTGAGTCGATCTAAATTTGCATACTCTGATACAAAGTGTAGACCAGTAGGGAGTCGTGATATAAAGCGGATCTATTATTCCACAGTGCCACCTGTTTAAATATTGTGTCGAGGAAGAGATACAGTATTCTCAGCTGTTACTCCCGAAAACCGCCCTATGTTCACAATCATCTACTCGTATGCTGCGCGGTGAGTATAACTCCCAGCGGGAAAACGAATGCAAATTTTACAAAGCTTATCATTGATGACGATGGGGATACGAAATCGAAAACTTTCCATAAACAAACGTATGGTACAGCGTCAAGGCAGATAAAACCAAATAAAGCCCAACGATTGTAGGCAAATGGCAAACACATCAGCACACACTAACAAACCACATTGAGAGGAGTTCTGAGTGCAGTTGCTCTTCCCGGAAATGCAATCGAACCGGAGTCGATCGATTTCGTTGAGTGGTTCATTTGTTTGATTGCTGTTTTGTTGCCAATGTGTGTGTATAATTGTCGAACCTTCCAGGGAGGATTGACTTGAGAGCTGTATGTTTTAGATATGAGACTGCGAGATTATGTCCATTAACCACTCAAAGTGATACAGGAAACTGCATCTCAGATGTTCATTGATGAGTTTACGCATTATGTGTGATTGATGACTGACTTGAGTAGTTGGTGGCATAGTTTGTACAACAGCAATTGCAAGCGGAATGTAAATGAGGTTTGTCGTCGACTTTAATTCAACACCAATGGAGGATATCTTGGAACGCAGCTGGAATTTATGAAACGACGCAATAACCCTTAATTCGACCTTCGTCTTCTGCCACTGGAAGCAGCATAAATGTATTCCCACAACATATCAAGAGGCAACTTGCTTGTGTTGGTGCGAGCCTCCATTCAAAATGGGTTTCGATTGAAAAACAAAAAAAAAGAGCCTTACTGGATCCTGCGCAACATCGCAATATTTTATCTTTCATCTGGCTTTCACTGACGTCACTAGTTGCGTGGCATTGTTGTCCTCCGCCAGCTTCCGCTTTCCACATTGGCGTGGGTGTGTTGAGTTTCGAGAATGAAACTTTCATCTTCTCGCAGCGCACACCGTGCGGGTAGTCAATGAAAATTGTTGTTGCTCTCATTGAGAGTGAAGCGACCCGAACGGAAGCTGGAGCCCCCGTCGTCACGTGGGGCTGTGATTTATAGAACTACTTAGAAGTTCCAGTGGATGATGATCATTGGGGATGATGATGATAATGATGATGGGACGAGATTTTTCTTTTCATATTATATGCTAGCTGTGTTGCTTTTCCTGATAGTGTATGATAGCGTCTCTAGTAACTGACAGGGTATCATAACATTATGCTCTTAACGAGCAATCATGCGACGTAAGTTCCCAGTGGACATTGAACTGAGAAATCAATTTGTGTCTTTTGGAAACTGCAACGGTGACACGGCGACTTCGTGAAAGCTTTCAGAGAGCTGACGCAACTAATATTTGTTTTACGAATCATAGAAGAATAATAAACAACCCAGTTTATCGTCAAGAAAAAGTCTGACAAAAAAAATCTATTTTCTCCATGAAAATAGTTTTTAAGATATTTCCTGAATTTTCTGATTAATATCATTTCAAAAATAATTTTGCATGCAAGGAACGATAAACTTTCAGTATTAATATAGAAAAATCTTGTGAGATGCTTCCTTTCCTCCTCTAAAGAATGCGCTATTTTTATCGCAATTCAAGCCACAATACCTGGAGCCTGAAGTTGAATTTTTTGCGTCATTAGCATAAACCCGGATGTTTCAAATATATCCTACAGCGAGAATGATTGCGTTGATACAGAATTTGCTCTCGAATCATTTGACCAGGAAAAATGGCCAACGATAAATCAGATCCACCCACACAGTTCCTGCACAGGTATTGAAGAAAATAATCCTCTGTCTTCATTCATCTTTTCTAGCTCTAGCTTGTTTGCATGATTTCGAGGGATGGCGCTCCGCACGGTGGAAGATAGGTGCACACCAATCGGAATTAGGTGCAAAATATCTTGGTTTGTTTAAACATAGGACTACGTTTAACAAGAAGGTTTGGGCGTAAGACGAAAATTTAACGAACTGAAAACGTAAGATATAATGAAATGTTTTAAAAGCTTATAATTCGATGTATTCTTGTGTTCGATAACTGGATTGGATTGCCGATAGATGGTGGATATCCTGCCGAAATGTGTGGGTTGAACGCCGATGCAGTCCTCGGAAATCTTCTGGATTTTGGAATCTACTCTCGTCTCACAATAGAAATACGGTTTTTATCAATTCATAGTAAATTCACTTAGTAATTTATTAATAACTCCTAATAATATAATTAACTTATTTAATATAATGAATTTTTGTGGTTGATTTCCGAATTCCAAAAAGTGTGATGATTAACAGTAGAATGATACCAGAATTTATACTGATTTTGTTGGTATCAGACGTTGTATCATTGTTACCACGCCATGATGACGATACCTCAGGTTGAGGGGTGTTTCGATCGATAATTTTGCTCACCAACATCTTGATAGTTCGTAAAGATGCTTGCATCAATGGTTTGGCAACAAAGATGTTTATCAATAAAAAAGTCAAAGGAGGGTTGTGTCCGAGACACGACCGCATAATTGACGTAGGATTCCGTTAGGCTTTCTGTTGATTTTGGATATGTTTTAAGAATTACATCGTTAAACTCTTTGATAATGATTTGGTGGCCCTGAAAAAGACCGTTTTGTTTGGTTGTTGGGTATTGTTTGTTCACTCCACCAGTGTTTACCGAGTGATGATGACAGAAGGATGGTAAACAGTTTTTGGTTGGTGCGTATCAGATAAAAGATACCGAAGTGGAACGAGATA
The DNA here is from genome assembly GCF_029784135.1 of Toxorhynchites rutilus septentrionalis. Lineage (NCBI taxonomy): Eukaryota > Metazoa > Arthropoda > Insecta > Diptera > Culicidae > Toxorhynchites > Toxorhynchites rutilus. The sequence continues at coordinate 321,347,365 of NC_073745.1, read as the reverse complement.
TGATGAAAGCCGCCCAATACCCAACACAATTATCATTTTTTCTCATCAATAAAACCATGTTACTTTAATATAGAGAAAACATATTTGAAATGGAAAAGGTAATTTTCTTTTATAATTTTTACTTTTTGAGTGTTTATTCTACCCAATGCGAATTTTAATTGGACTAACAACACCTAATACTATATGTAGAGCAAATAGGAAATCACTTTTTCTAATATTTCTTCACTTTTCCAATTTTTCCTGCCGTATAAATATTCCTTGGGTGAAAATGAACACAAAAAAAAAACAGACAGCTTAAACCAAACGACCCGTTCTCGAGCGGGAACACACCTTGGTTTTTTTATGAAAATTGAAATAAATCGTTTCATATATCAAGTCATTTTTAACACAAGTGCTACCATACTCAATTTTACACTTCGACTCCTGCTAAATTTTTCACAATACACGATCGGTCATTGAAATGAAATTTCACGAAGCAACCAACATTTAATTTCCAAATTATTTTTTTTTGCTAGAATTAATCGTATCACTCACCTTACTTGTAATATAGAAATGCCCCCGACTGGCATATATATGCAATGTCGATTTCCTCCAGGCAGCTTGGTTTAGATGTCTCTGTTAGGGAACACTTTTAGGTGGGATCAAAAGCTCCCCCTACCTTCATGTATTTGCAATGTCGATTTCCCCCAGGCAGCTTGATTTTGATGTCCGTGTTAGGGAATACATTTTTCCAGGAACAAAAGCTCCCCCTACTTTCATGTATTTGCAATGCCGATTTCCCCCAGGCAGCTTGGTTTTGAAGTGCACCGGTGGCCGAGTGGTTAGCGTCTCACATTATCATGCCGGGTGTTCGGGTTCGATTCCCGTTCTGGTCGGGAGATTTTTCGTCAGAGAAATTTCCTTCGACTTGCACTGTGGTCACGCGTATTCTAGAGCTTGCCCCTCGGAATACATTCAAGGCGTGTTATTTGGCTTAAGAAATCTCAACTAAGTATTATTAAATGACGCTAGTTAATACATACGTTGAGACGGCAAAAGTTCCACAGGGAACGTTAACGCCATTCAAGAAGAAGAAGCTTGGTTTTGATGTCTCTGTTAGGGACCCGCCGCATATGTCATCAATTTCGACCAATCATAAGTGGGTATTTCCGTTAGGATAGGGGTTGGTATTTTTCAATTGTTCGATAGTTAGTTTCATGACATCGGTTTCGCATCATACCTACAAGTGAGTGTATGATCGAATCACACGTAAGTGTTTTGGATTTTATGCGTTGTCAATGGTGCTACAAATATAGAATCGCCTGTGGCTGCAGTGTGTGTGTCTGGAGGAAGAGATACATTGAGTGCATTGTCAATGAAGACACAAATTAAGGCGTATGGCCAGCTTGTGTATAGTTCCGTTCATCTGCGTCCATAAAACCACGTAATCTAACGGCCTTTTTCATGGCCACACAACCTTTCTACTACAATGTAAAGTAATATCCAGAATAATAAAATTTTCGATGTTTTTTAGGGAGCCTGTGTGAATTTATGAGCTTATGTATATTCAAGAGTAAGTATAATATGTGGTTTGTGTGACAGTTTTATTGATTTGGTAATGGTTCGTGACCCTCGGTGTAAGAATTCACTCATCGATCCCAATCAGTGCTAGTAAGGCAAATGATTTTGGTATGTCCAGTCGAAAATATGATCATGGATTGCCCACTTTTTTGAATGCTCTAATTCAGCGCTCCTGTGTCAAATAAGGCCTTCGAATGTTTCGAAACATATAAATGAAATTGCCTTTTACATGATTTATAGTAGTTTGATAGTATATTTTTACGAAATCACATGTTTTAAAGGATTTTAAAATACACCTTCTATTTGTGTCAATGCGCCCTTCATTCGAGCTAACTTTTAATCGATCACCAGATGATTATTTGGCACGTATTCAGACCTTTTCTGGATTACAACACTTATAAATAATGTAAACATCATGCTTGTTCACCATTTGTATCGGATTTACATAGCTAAACCATTAAATTAACGCATTTTGATGAACTCAATTCGGATCATCAGTTGTCCAATTCAGTAATGTTATTTTGTCCACATGATTTCCATGGCAACCGCTTGGCGCGCTGCAGTTTGCTTAATGTATCCTTCGCACAAAGCAGAAATAAAGTTTCTGTGTGTTGAGTGTGTTGAGGGTAACACTTTTAAAATGCCCAGGAAAAGGCAATATTCTGAAGAAAGCCGAAATTATGAATGGACCAATATGATAACAGTAAACTCAAGCAATGGTAAATGCAACATCTACTTGTGAATTCGAATGTTTTCATTCAAAAATGGTGATTTCTAAAACCGGACACACCAGGATAATTTTTTGGACAAACCATGATCAGAGGTGGTCAAACCATGATCATAATTCCTCTTTAAGTAACATCGTTAAAAAACATAAAAAGTTGAATAATTTCAACACCTTATGGTAGTATTAACAACTAGAGACTTGGGGTTATTCAACAAACCCAAACTCGTATCGATTATATGTGATTTTCATGAATAAAAATCGACTTGCATTTACTAGTTGCGTTAAAGCACGCCAAATCGGACAAACCAAGATCATTTACCCTTGCAATTGACTCTTGCATCGAGCTTTCAAATCGTGGAGGCGCACTCAAGTCAGGCCAACAATTAAGTACAACCTTACATTGGTATTGGCCAAAGAATCCAAAGCAATGATACTGGGCTATCTCAGGGAATTGACGTGGAAAAACCATAATATCCATGAAAAAAAACTTTGACTTTGACAGATAAATGAGACGTTACTGAGAAAACAATGACGCGTTACTAATAAAACAAGTACTAATATTATCAGTTCGATGTATGATTATCATGCAACGCAAAATATTAGAACTTTTAGCTTCTAGACTTGTAGTTTGTAACTTGTAACAAATATTATTAGGCTGATCATGCAACAGGACCCAAGTGTTTGTTATTTGTTATTTACTGAATCTGGATTCGCTTTAGGCTCCAGCATTTTTTCCTCGGTATATTACCAGTGCCTACACTTAAAATAAAGATGTAGCATATTTTTTGACATCCTCATACATTACTTAAATAAGCCTCAAAGTAACATTTAGTGTGCTATTCACCCATACTGGTACAGCATTTGTACCCATGGCCGAGTGGTTAGCGTCTCACATTATCATGCCGGGTGTTCGGGTTCGATTCCCGTTCTGGCCGGGAGATTTTTGGCCAGAGAAATTTCCTTCGACTTGCACTGTGGTCACGCGTATTCTAGAGCTTTCCACTCGGAATACATTCAAGGCGTGTTATTTGGCTTGAGAAATTTCAACTAAGTATTAATAAATGACGCTAGTTAATGTATACGTTGAGACGGCAAAAGTTCGACAGGGAACGTTAACGCCATTCAAGAAGAAGAAGGTATAGCATTTACTCAAGTTTGTGCATAACATAGGGGAACATATATTCTCCTGATGACTGTAAAGATGAGGTCGGCCAACCAAAATTTTGAAATAGCTGTGAAAATAAAAAATCTTTCGATTTTTTTTTGTTTATACACTCGACAAAAAAACTAGAGGAACAGAGTGCGAAGTCGGAAATTTCAAGCATTTTTGACATGCTGTAACTTCGTGAAAAATTAACGCATATCGACGCATATTCTAAGGCTACAACTTTTTCTTATTAGGATTCCCATTTCCGTTTTAGGGTCAAAAAATCAACTTTTGCCTCCTTTTTTCACAAAATGTTTTTTTTTCAAAAATTCAATTCATTTGAGCTACTGGACCGATTCAGATATTCGACATATTAAATTGAAGCCAATGCACAATGGTCCAGGAGATACATTTAAGTGGAAATTAGCGTTTAGAGCTTGACAGTTATTCTCTAGACAAAACCTGTCTTAGACAAAGTTGTTACTCATGATAGACCGCTCGTTTTTATGTTGTCAAAAATAGGTATTTTTCAAAATATTTTTTCTTGAAAGCTGAGGATTTTTTACATAACATGTCCGAAAATCAGAGAGGCGTTATTTTTCGTTCTTGAGTTATGATTTTTCAAAATTAACCGATAGTCCAAAAAAGCATTTTTCCCCTTTTTTTCCAAAATTGACTCAAAAATTATGCATTTTTGAACAAAAACTTGTTTACAGTTTTTTTTCGTTTCTTGTTAGCTGAGGATTTTCTTCATAACATATCTCGAAATCAGAGATTTTTGGATTTTATGTTATGATTTTCCGAAGTTAACCGATGGTCCAAAAATTCATTCTTTCTCCTTTTTTTCTACCACAATAATTCATAATAGTCTTTTTTTGTTGAAAAAAAGGATTATGCTTAAGGCCATATTTGTTATATTCTAGAAATTCTATATCCAGTCACCAAGGGAAATGAAGAAATGTAAGTATTTGTTAGTCTAGAAAATCTTCTACTGATAACAAAAAAAAACAAAAATTTTGCATTTCACGCACTTCTCACGGCTATAACTGAATAACTGCATATATAAATAACCACATCCATTAGTTTTTCTGTTGAAAATTTTCGAAGAAACATACATTGAATGAAAACTACCCAGATTCAAACGTTACTGCTTTCGAACAAGGAGATTTTATGCTAAATAGTCGAATATTTGATGCATGCATACTCCTTCTATGACAACGTCAATTTAATTATTTGTTAACCAAAACTTTTCTTTCCGTGGTTTTCTATAGGGTTTCCATAATACATTTTTTTTGTATCTAGTAGTTATTTTCATCTTACTTGTTTTCAGAAAACCTGTATAATACCATTTATGAGACATAGGTACTGAAGCAAACTGAAGCAAACGTTTGATAACAAAAAATTGATGACAATGTGATGATAATTAAATTTGGTTAAAGGGCATCAGGACCAACATTGACCAACGATGATTTTTTAACTAACAATAATTTCTCAATGCCATTAGCGTTTTTTGGAGGGTAGAAAATTTTTTGAGGACAATGAATGTCCAGAGATGTCAATTTCAATTTCGTGAAACTCGAAAAGTCTGTAATTTCTTATTCTACTATTTTCGTTTTTTGATTTGTTAGAATACATTTTAATAGACTAGCTGACTCGGCAAACGTTGTTCTGCCACACAAAGTGTTTCTAGTGAATATATGAGTTGTTGAATAAAAAATTACTAAGGCAAAAGTGTTTGAATGTTTTAATAATACATAGAATTGATCGATAAATAGAATGAATGTAAAGATTTGAACGGAAGTGTGTTTGATGATTTGTTGAAATGACAGTACGGATAGTCTTTCGCGCTTGCCGTTTTCAATTTATAACATCTGGGTCTCGTTCAGAGAAACCAATGATACGTCTGACAATTTCAATGGAAATGATATACCGGCCTATTTGGTAGCGCATTATTTCGTTGTTGTGATTCAATCGTATATTCAAATGGGTATTCGGAATTTGAAACACAGCCATATTTTTCACTTAATTCATGGACTTGTAATTGTATTTATTGCTCTTCGCCGAACTGCAGAACTCATCATTAATATGAACATTGAATGTTTTGCTCAGCTGAGTCGAAAATGGTACGATTTTCAATGTCTACGCTGTTGGTATTTGTGGATGATTGTATTGCACTTTTATTTTTGATCAGTATTTCTTCGGTAATATATTGGTTAATAAATCTCCCTATGTTTGGGTTCGTTTCGGTGGTAAAATCTTTAGGAAAACGCTTTGAACATATAGTACATTCCACCATGCAAGGAGATGAGTTTCAGATCAACTCATGAATTATGTTTGTGGTGACAATATCGAAAAGTCAATCATATTCTGTAATCCGATTGGTTTGAAACTCGATTTCACGATTCGATTGACACCGACTTTTTTACATTATTAAATCCGGTCGACTCAAATTCAATCGTTCTTTTAAAATGTCGCAAAGTAAAAATAGTTCTAGAATTTCTCAGGAAATTACACTATCGATTTCCTGAGGGCGTATTTTCTCGACTGCCCAAACTAAAAAAGTGTGTATGAGGTAATCATTTCTTCTGTCAATTAACCGAATACATCCAGCAATGTGTGGGATCGAATACGACCGAACTTCATTTTCCGTTTGAACACACGCGTCATGAAAATGCATTGCGTTTTGATAATAACAAAGGCTGTGTCGACGTTGTTCATGATAGCGTCTCGCAAGTGAATGTATTCTTCCTCACACCATTTTTGTTGATTGCGTCGTAGGATTCGCCGTCGTTCGCTCTCTAACTTCGCGTACATGACGACTCACCAATTGTTGGCACTGCTGATTATCGTAGAATGGCATTGTCAAATCATCCTGATACACATAAAAATCTATCAATCATATTTTCTTGTTTGTTTCGTTTCCTTTAATCATATGTTCATATTCATTCAAAGTAAGTAATGTTGTTCATAATTAATGTACCTGTGGCGGGATTTCGTTGGTTGATATTTATACATCAAGTTTGTGGTGGGTCTGTAAAGGAAATCGTGGTATTCGAAATAAAATTTTTGATGCCAAATGTCTTAAAATGGCATGAAACGTCAAGATCTTGGACACTCTGGGACTTAGTTTGTTTTCGGAATACGAAACGAAACGTATGGTTTTGGGTACCATTAAAAACCGTTTTGGGTACCATCGATTTTTCATTCGGAACTTGCTGCGATATGTTGATTTCTACGATAACATACCCTATCCAAAATATTAGCTCATTCGAACTTCAATTATTAGTTTTACAGACGATTAAATTTTAGAAAAAAAAATTGTTGAAGTCAAATGTCTTAAAAAAATCTTTTAAACTTATGTAACTGAGCCTGTAAAAATATACGAATTTATAAAAAAAATGTCTTAAAATTGCATTACGCGTCGAGATTTACTGTTTTCTCTAAAAGAAATTTGTAAAAAAAAGGTCGTTTTTCCGAGGTGGTGAACTTTTTGTATACGGTAACTTTTTGAAATTTTAGGGTCGATTTTTCCCATACATTCATTGGCACCCATCTGACATTTAACAACGTAAGTAAATTTTCTCTGTTTGAGAAACGAACAACGGTTAAATTATTTGAACACTGTTTTTAAAAAATACTAAAATGGTGATTGAAAATAAGGGAAGGCGATGAAAATTTTGGGTTCTATATATTTTTGAGGCCATATTTAGGAAAACAGTACAAAGAAAATTCAGTTTTTTTTTGCGAAAGACCGGTAGCGGTATCATATACAGGTCGGACTCGATTATATATAATCGCAATTTCACTTTCAACGTTGATTTTCGAATCCAATACATAATCGAATCACAAAAAAGCTATTTTTTTTATTAATGTTTGACATTCGAACATTAATGAAAAAATTGTTTTCTTGAGATTCGATTATGATTTGAAAATAATTGTTGAAAAAAAAATGGTCGACTATATATTGGGTTGGGGAAAAAGAAATGTCGTATAAAGGGTGTGTCACATCAAATTGCATCACGGAAAAAACGCTGTAGAAATTTAATTTTTAGGAATTATATCTTCAGCTTTCGCTTATAATCAGATAAGAGTGTATAGATCACGTTGGCCATGCTTCACTGTCAATTTTTCGTAAATTTGGAAAAATGTCGTCGAACGAAAAAGAGCGTCGTGAATTAATCCTGCGCACTCATTTCGAGAATCCGGAGTTGTCACATCGGGACATCGGTAAGATGCTGGGAATCGTCCAATCCACGGTCAGCAGAGTACTAAAACCATACTTCGAGAACCTAACCATCGACCGGAAGGTGAAGAACGGCAAAAATGGATGCTCCGTCAGTGAAAAAGATCACAAGCGCGTAGTTAAGCAGTTTAGACGTGATCCGAGAAGTTCGGTCCGGGATGTCGCCAATAAGCTGAATTTGTCAAGTTCATTCGTCCAGCGGACCAAGCAGCGGGAGGACCTGCGTACATACAAGGTTCAGAAGGCTCCTAACCGCGACGAAAGGTAAAACATGGTGGGGAAGACGCGAGCCCGGAAGCTGTACGCCGAAATGCTGACGAAGCCGCATTGCCTGGTAATGGACGAATAAACCTACGTCAAAGCGGACTTTCGTCAGCTGCCGGGCCTGTTGTTCTTCTCCGCAGAGGTCAAATTCAGCGTTCCGGAGGAGATTCGCAAGCAGAAACTCTCCAAGTTTGCCAAAAAGTACATGGTGTGGCAAGCGATCTGCTCTTGCGGAAAGCGGAGCGCCCCCTTCGTGATGACCGGCACGGTAAACGGGCAGGTTTACCTTAAGGAGTGCCTACAGAAGCGCTTACTACCACTATTGAAGCAGCACGAGGGCCCGACCATCTTCTGGCTGGATCTCACTTCGTGCCACTATTCAAATGACGTGTTGGAGTGGTACGAAGCCAACGGGGTCACCTTCGTGCCAAAGGAAATGAACCCGCCCAACGCGCCGGAGCTTCGCCCAATAGAGAAATATTGGGCGATTATGAAGCAGGCCCTCCGAAAGAACCCAAAAGTTGTCAAATCGGAGGCGGACTTCAAGAGAAAATGGATTTCTGTTCAAAAAAAAACTACAACCTGACGTTGTACAGAACCTTATGGATGGGGGAAAAAAAGGAAGGTGCGAGCATACGGGCTTGGGCTCGAAGTATGAATAAGAAGAAAATGCCAAAAGTTGTTTAATAGTTTTTATTTTACTGTCTAAAAATTTCAAAAGGATCAGTCTACTGGGCGAATTTCTACAGCGTTTTTTCCGTGATGCAATTTGATGTGACACACCCTTTATTGTCAATATATGGCAACACTTAAACATATCTTGTGTTGTTCTTATCGCATCGGGTCATACTATACGGCTATTTCAAGACGACAATCTGTGCTACAAGTGACGTTTTGACAGTGTTGTGATTGACGTTTTTACTACCTGCGAGGTAAAACTGCAACGAAGGGTGCCGAAAAAAATCGTGTAGTTTATGGACCCGATACTGTAACGATTCGCACAGCACAGCGTTGGTTTGATCGATTTCGTTCTGGTGTAGTGGCTGTCGAAGATACACCCTGTACTGGTAGGCCAATCGTCGTGGAAATCGATAAAGTCGTTGAAATCATCCGAGTAGATCGGCATGTGAGCACTCGCTCGATTGGCCAGGAACTGGGTATAGATAATAAAATCGTTTGGAACCATTTGCAGAAGATTGGATTCCAAAAAAAAAGCTGGATGTATGGGTGCCACACGGTTTAACGCAAAAAAATCTTCTAGACCGAATCAACGCCTGCGATGCACTGCTGAAATGGAACGAACTCGACCCATTTTTGAAGAAGATGGTGACTGCTGATGAAAAGTGGATCACGTACGACAACTTAAAGCGAAAAAAGTCGTGGTCGAAGCTGGCCCAAACCATCGCCAAGCCCAGATTGACAGCCAGGAAGGCTTTGCTGTTTGTTTGGTGGGATTGGAAGGGAATCATTCACTATGAGCTGCTCAACTATGGCCAGACCCTCAACTCGCTTCTCTACTTTGAGCAGCTTGACCGTTTGAAGCAGACGATTGACCAGAAGCGGCCAGAAATGATCAATAGGAATGGTGTTGTTCTCCACCAGGACAACGCTCGGCCTCACACATCTTTGATGACCCGCCAGAAGCTACGGGAGCTCGGATGGGATGTCCTATTGCACCCATATATATATATATGAAAATCCTGTTTGTATACCTTTTTATTCCCGTTTATCAGAGGAATTTCTTCTTGTAAAACTTCTTTCTACTTTTTTTTTCTATTGAAAGGTGTTCCGGAATATTCATTTCTTTATATAAGAAGTTAATTTGAATGCATTTTACGAGTGGATCCAACCTCGCATTTGAATTCTGAATCACCCACCGTGCAGCATCTCACTTGAGAAACATGTGGGTGGCAGCTTCCGTTCATCTCGTCCCGTTCACTCTTGTTGGTAGAGGAAAAGTTTTAAGGTGGATGACTTTCCGGTGAAGTTGCTTCTATCCATGAATGATTGTACGCACTTCCCTTGCAAAATTCTCATACTGGTTGTCTTTTGCGATTAAGGTTTTACGTCCATTAACTGGGTTTAATTTCTCTTGGGCATAATAATGCGTTACGTTGAAAAGAGAGGATTAAAAAGGTGTTCAATATTACCATTTTTACAAACATCGTAATTCTACAAACATTGAACGCCTTCTGGGATAAATTATATTGAGTTTGTTCCTTCACTTTTTATTTTATCGATTTCACACATTCCCAAAACCCATTATTCGAACATGAAAATCAATAGTGGCTCCCTCCATTCAACAAACCTCATACAGAGGCTGGAAAAATGCCGCCATTTCATCACATCGCATAGAATCATCGCTTGTGTTTGCATTTTTATGAATGAAATTGTTAGCTACGGTTGTGTGGGTACGACAGTGCTTTTGCGCCGGAAGGTCACCCACCAACACCTTCAAGCGCCAAAGCTCCCTCTGCCGGACCGCGCGAACAACGACGAGAGGCGGCCATTCATTCCCACCAGCATGGGAACCCTACTCAGGAAGAGAGCGATTTTCCTCACAGGTCTGTCGCGTTTTGTGGCTCTCTCACGCGGGGTTCCAGATTTTGTTATCGGGAATGGCGACCAACGCGCAGCAGCAGCAACGGAACGAGACACCGACGGACCAAATATAATACGGCGGCCCACGCAAACAGGTGATGACGTCACCGTCTGTGCGTTATCTCGACGGTTGGCAACATCTGTTGGCGTGATTGATATTGTGTGATGAAATGTGAGGATTAACAAGCGTAAGTGTTTGGAAAATTCTAGTAAATTCGAAATATTTTAAGATTTGCGCTTCAGGGCATTAATTAATTTGGGCTAGTGGAGGGATATTTTTGGGTGCCACACGAGGGCACTCTCGTGCAATCGAGACGGAACAGCGAAAAACACAAACAGGAAAATGTCAATAAGCAGTAATTGCATGGAATAAAGTGAAATCATTTTGCTACACGTGCGTTGGATGACGATGTCAAATAGTGACGATCGAAACATCCCCGATATCGTCCGCTAATAGCCGATGGAACAAAGAAACGTATTGTGGGGTGATGGAACGATGATGGAGAGGAGGAAATTGGGTGTAGAGTCAAATGTAAAAGTCATTGCTTAGATGAGTGCCGCTCTATAAAAGAGATGTCATGAAATGATGTAGAAAAACCATTCATAACTTTATGACTAGATAGCGTTTCTGAAATGCATAGTTTTATCGCATAACTTTTCGTTAAACTTGGAAATGTCAGTAGTACATAAATTACTGTTTCTTTAGCGGGAAATTTCTTTGCATAATGAGCATTCTACATCAAATCAAATCAAATACACTCAAGTCGTGCTGGATCGATATAAACAAGTAGTAGTAGTTTTGAACGAAAATTATGCTGTTATTTGTATTGTTGGAAGTGGAGAAATGTCATTGCTCAAGAATCATTTCGTTTGTTCTTCTTCGCTCTTGATTTCAAATCAGGAAAAGATAACTATGAGTCTGAGAAGAAGAAGACGAAGAATAAGAAGAAGAAGAGGAAGAAGAAGAAAAAGAAGAATGTTTTAAATTGTAATCTAAAGAAAATACTTTATATACAATATACGCTACAAAATGGTGGACTACATATTTTCTCAAAACCCCATCAATATGAGTATCAAATGAAAGGGCTTGACTAGTAGAACACAGTTATTTATGAAAAATGCACATCCAAGATAGTGGTGACTACAAAATGGCGATAAATATATTTTTTTCCCAAAACCCCATCTATATGGGTATCAAATAAAAGGAATTGACTAGAAGAACGCAAATATTCATTAGAAAAGCAAACTCAAAATGGCCACCTTTACAAAACGGCAACGGCAAATATATTGTTATTCAAAACTCCATCAATATGAGTATCAAATGAAGGGGATTGACCAGTAGAACACAGTTATTTATGAAAAAATGCAATTTGACCGCCGCTACTAGAAAGGTGATTTCATATTGTTGATTGGGATATATGTATCAAACGAACGAACTTGACTTGGAGAACACACTATGTATTTTTTGCAATTCACTCAATATTGATATCGAATGAAATGGTTTGACTAATACAGTACAATGGTTTTATTTTTGAGAAATATTAAATTTTTTTAATAGATTTTGTTAGGCGTAGCACCTAAGGCTTTTGCCTCCCCGAGAAATATTATATTGAACCAGATAATGTACTAAAAACTAGAAAATAAAATAAGTAAAAAAAACTTTGTAAGTTAAACGGTTTCAGTGTGGTTAAACATAGCGATGTACTAAAAGCTAGAAAATAATTAGGCAAGTAGCAGTAAGCAGTTATCACACCCCTTCCTTCATTAATCTAGTACATTCATGAGACTAAAATAAAATCGTGGGGCATATAATATGAACTTTTGTCGACAACGTTAACTTTCAATCTTGTATAGTTTCTGGAATATATGACATTTTGGAGACTTCTGAAAAAATAATGTTCTACTCGTATCATTTCTCGCGTTTGACATGTTCGTGTTTCTGAACAGAAAAAAGCTTACAAAATATGTTAATCGCGATAATTTATACAATCAAATGTTATTTTTGATGTAGGATTAGGTCTTTCGGGAAAATATTGGAGTATAAATTGAAAATCTAAAATCGAGCACATCGTGAAAATTGTCCAATTTCAAACGTTTATTGCTCAGTCATTTCATGATGGATTGATGAAATTTTTGCGTCAATCGATTTCGGCACTCCATAACAATTTTCTATATTGAAGAAAATAATATTTGTCATGAAATCTAAATCACTATCGAACAATTGACAAATTTCAACCCCTATCCTAACGGAAATACCCACTTATGATTGGTCGAAATTGACGACACATGCAGCGGGTCCCTAACAGAGACATCAAAACCAAGCAGCCTGGAGGAAAACAGCATTGCAAATACATGAAAGTAGGAGGAGCTTTTGTTCCCACCGAAATGTGTTCCCTAACAGAGGCATCAAAATCAAGCTGCCTGGGGAAATCGACATTGTAAATACATGAAGTAGGGGGAATTTTGCTCCCAATTATACTCAAAAAATTTGGTAGGCATGAGAGTAGGTCGTAAGCTATATATGATACTGCTAGGATACCGATTACTGTATGTTTAATACTGATTAGGGTGGTTCTATAAAAAAATTCTAAATAATTTTGTATTTGTATTTTTTGCATAAACTTGGCTTGAAAAAAATACATATAACCATATATAACAAATTTTCACCCCTATCTCCTATTGTTAATTGCGATATTTGTATTTCCATATAAATAATACCAAATAATTGATGCGTCGTTCGTTTTTCCAATATGACGAATTTATTTACGTCGTTAAATGCCAGATGGAACTTCGTCATCTTCATCGAACTTTCACTTCACACATACTCAAGAAAACTCAATTCTACTAAAGCTAGGCGCACCACCGGCGAGCTGGAAGCCTATTTGAAGGAGTGAGTTATTGTAATTATTCTAATCACATACAGGTCGGACTCGATTATATACAGAGTCGATTATATACAGACTCGATTATATGTGATTCGATTATATACAATTTTGGACTCGATTATATACAGTTTGAAAAAAAATATTTTTTTCATGTTTCAAATATGATTTATTTCAAGAAGAAATGTAACCTTTCAACGTTAAGGTGTAATTTAAGTGACTAATTCATATTCAATGGGATAAAAATCGTGATTTTTGAAGATTTTGCTTGAATTTTCACCAAGAATTAATTATATATATTGCAGCCAAATTAAGATAGATAGAAGTTGGGTGTCAAAGAACAAATTGTAGAGCGGTTAGAGAGTTTCAATTTGATTGATAGAAACAATCCAGTTTAATAAAAAAATCAGGATGTTAATAATAATACATTAACAATTACTAACTTTTAAGTTTTCACTTCCAAAATGTTATTAAAATCCATTAATTTAGATGTTCCATCTATATCCTGTATTAAATTTTCTCATCTTTCAAATGAAAGCAACAGAATCGTGATCCGTAGCGTAATTTGTAGTGTAGTGCCAGTTCGAGGCAACAGAGTCCGATTCGATTATATATAGTGAAAAGAAATCAGAAACTGTATATAACCGAGTCCGCGCTGTACATGCTTGGAATGTTCCCTAACAGAGACATCAAAACCAAGCTGCCGGGGGGAAATCGGCATTGCAAATACATGAAAGTAGGGGGAGCTTTTGCTCTCACCGAAATGTGTTCCCTAACAGAGACATTAAAACCAAAACATTATCAAAGAGTTTAACACATTGGGCTGCCTTCCTCTGGCCCGAAGAGAGTTCTCTAAATTCGATAATTAAATGTTATGAGTTAAACATTAATACAGTCAACTCTCCCTAACTCGATATCCAAAGGGACCATCGAGTTAGGGAGGTATCGAGATACAGAACATTTTTTCCTAATTTTTTTTATGTCTTAAATTGTCATATATTAGGGTAAGTGTCCCAATTATGGTATTAATTTTAATTTTTGATTCATTCCCTTAAAGTGAAAAAACACCTTTCTCATATAAAAAAAATATTTTTTTCCAGAATATTTCAGGAGGTGATAGACGGTTATATTTCACGAAAAAAAATCCTTCTACGCATATGTTCATAAAATTTCAACGATGACAGACTTATAGAACTTTTTCTTTGTTTCGGATTCTGTTGGCTCAAACTGACTCTACATTGAAAAGTATGCTACGTAATCCGATTTTGTTGCTTTCATTTGAAAGATGAGAAAATTTAGTACAGGATATAGTAGTGGAACATCTAAATTAGTGGATTAAAATAACATTTTTGAAGTGGAAAATTTAAAAGTTTTTTTTTTATTTGTAATTATTAATTTTATCCTAAAAATTCATACTAAACTTGATTGTTTCTATCAATTAAATTAAAGCTCTCTAACCTCTCTACAATTTGTTCTTTGACGCCCAACTTCTATCTCTCTTAATATCGCTGCAATATCGATATAAACAATTCCTGATGAAGATTAAATCAAAATCTTCAAAAATCGCGATTTTTAATCCAGTGTACTTATAAAAGCCACTTAAATTTTACCTTAATGCTGAAAGGTTAATTTTTTTTTCTTGAAATTATTCATATTTGAATTATAAAAAAAAACTTTTTTTTTCAAACTGTGTACAGTCGAGTCCTAAATTTTACATAATCGAGTTTGTATATAATCGAGTCCGACTTGCACGAGGCAATAGGTTAACAAATAAAATATTGATTAAGTATGTTACTCAAACTGAATTGTAACGATCACGCAGGAACTGTTCAATCACAAAGAAATGTTCGAATAGTTTCACAGGAACATTTTCAGTTGATTTCAATATTCCGGACATATTCTTCAGGTTTGATTTAACGTTCGAATTAACATCTCAATAGAACTACTATCTTCAGCGTTTTTGTCAGGTTTTTCAACACTTTCTAGTATATCGGTATCTGGCATCAGATCACAGCAAATCACGTTTTGGTCCTTTTTGCACTAATTATTAAAAGACATTGAGCAATCGAACGGTATTGTACCGTCGACATCGCTCACGACACATTAATTATGCCAGCGGAATATCACTCCCGTCAATGTTGGTTGTGCTTTAAAGTTAGCAATTCTCAAGCCATATCCCGAAGAATAGAAGAGGGGTAAATTATTTTGTCTAGCTTGACAAGACAAAAATTCATTGACCGCTCCAGCTTCTCGATTCTGACCAACCTTATATGCTTTTGGTCTAGATACAATTTTCCATTCCGATTCCATTTTTACTTTAGTTTGAGTAGTGTTGATACCGCACTTTGTGCAATACTGAAATTATTTGCAGCATCAGACCCCTTCCGTCCATATTTTTCGACCTGCTCGATGATGCTCGAACCTTGCGCAATGGTTAGCGTTTCGATTGTTCGCTTGAAAGGTTTCTCGTGGTTTTCCATACTTGAAAAGAAATTGTTTGATGACACGAACACTCCGTCTTCACTTTCAAGGGCAATTGAAATCTGAGGTAATAACGCACAAAAACATGTACGCGAAAATCAATCGAGTTAGGGAGGTGAAAATCCATGGAAAAATGAATCAAAACACATCGAGTAAGAGAGGCATCGAGTTAGGGAGGTATCGTGTTATGGAGAGAAGAATGCTTGTAAAATCGAAGGTGCCATGAAATCCATCGAGTTAGGGAAAATATCGAGATACAGAACATCGAGTTAGGGAGAGTTGACTGTAGTAAGTTTTTAAAGAAAACATGAAAAAGATTTTGTTATGATAATTTTTTCCCTGTAATTTGAAGGATTATTCATGTATGTTTCCTATTTTTTTCCGATTTAAAAAAAATATTTTTGAGATAAAATATTATTTTCAAAACATTTTTTTAATCAATTTTTTATCGAAACATAAGTAATTTCCAACTTTTCATTCATTAACTAAAATTTTGTAGGTCTTATACTTTTTGAGTGAGAATTTTTCAGAAATTTTGATTTTTTTTCAACTTTTTTTTTCGAAAAGTCTGAACTCAAAAACAATAAGACCTACAGAATGTCGATTAGATAATTAAATGTGGGAAATTGTTCAAGTTTTCATTTAAAAATATCAAAAAAAATATTTAAAATAAATTTAAAATTTAAAAATGAAAAATTATTATTAAAAATTATTTTAATTCAATATTTTTTTGATATTTTAAAATGAAAACTTGGACAATTTCCTACATTTAATTATGTAATCAATATTTTGTAGGTCTTATAGTTTTTGAGTTAAGATTTTTCAAAAAAAAAAAAAAATTGAAAAAAAACTCAAAGTTTCTTAAAAATTCTCACTCAAAAACTATAAGACCTACAAAATTAATCATAGAATATTTTTAAAATTATACATCAGAAGATGAGCACTTTTAGAGGGGAAGAGTTTTTCCAACAACAATATGTGTGTATAATTATTGCGATTTACATGTTTTGCAAAATTTTAACTATTTAGAAACATGTCAAGAACATGCGAACAGACGCGGGAATTTACACACAAAAATGTTATGAGAGAAACATTATTTTTTTCAGAGTCCCCATACAAAACAAATCCATATATTTTAGACAAAAGTTCATATTTTAATAAGATCTAAAACTTTGTCGCATATACTATATCGCTAGCTTCGGTTTAAACAAAATTAGGATAACTTGTATTTTTTTAAAAGAAACATGAAGGAAATGTTGCTAGGAATAAACCTTTTCCCCGTAAAAGTTCCCATCTTCCGATGTATGGGCGGCTTGTTGAAAATTATAAGGGCTATTCATATAATTTTTTTTGTGAATTTTGAAAAGATACGCTTTTGAGAAAAACGAATTCCGATTTTAAAAATATATATTTTTTAGTGTCATTTTATTTAAATTTGTTTTTGACGTTGGACTACGTCTAACCGGAATATATGGAGGGGTGAAATGAAAACCTAAACACAGAACATGCTGGAAAAAATGAAAGATTTCGAATGCTTATAACTCGAACATTTCTTCAAAGATCGGAAAAATGTTTGGATCAATTGATAGGGAATATTTCTACGCATCTATCGCAATTAATGAAATTTAATTTTTCATTAGATAAACAATTGAATAACTGTAAAATGTTACGCGTTATCTAAAGGCCCTAACTGCCTCGTTTTGATTGACCCGATTTACGGTTTCCCAAACACAGCCATCAAAATCAAGCAGCCTAGGGGAAATCGGCATTGAAAATACATGGAAATAGGTGGATTTTTGTTCTCACCGAAATGTGTTCCCTAACACAGACTGCAAAACCAAGCAGCGTTGGAGAAATTGGAATTGCATACACATGAAAGTAGGAGGAGGTTTTGTTCCCACCGAAATGTGTTCCTTAACAGAGATTTCAAATTCAAAGTGCCTGGGGGAAATCGGCATTGCAAATACATGCAAGTCGGGGGCGTTATTGTTCCGGCTGAATTGTGTTTTCCCAACACAAACTTCAGAACTAAGGTGTCGGGGGAATTGGCATTGCAAATTCATGCAAGTCGGGGTTTTTTTGACGTAGAACTACGTCTTTCATTAAGGGTGCCAAATCAGAAAACAGGTCACGTTTTTATGAAATAAAGTTACCGTTAATAACTATTTTTGTCGCGAACGGATTTTGGCGATTTACATACTAATTTATTTATTTATAATGATACTACATCCCATTGAGAGATTAGATCTTCTTCACAATTTTTCGCCAATAGTCCCGATCCATGGCTGCAGTTCTCCAACTCCCGGCTGCACCGAGTCCTGCTCCACCTGGTCCAACCACCTCGCTCGCTGGGCTCCTCTCCTTCTTGTTCCTACCGGCTTCGATGCGAACACCATCTTTGCAGGGCTGCTGTCCGGCAATCTTGCAACATGCCCTGCCCATCGCACTCGTCCAGCCTTGGCGACTTTCTGAATGCTGGGTTCGCCGTAGAGTTGCGCCAGTTCGTGGTTCATTCTCCTTCTCCATACTCCGCTTTCCTGTACACCACCGTATATTGTTCTGAGCACTCGGCGTTCGAAAACTCCAAGCGCTTGTGAGTACTCTTCAAGCATCGTCCATGCTTCGTGCCCGTAGAGAACAACCGGTCGAATTAGGGATTTGTACATGGTACACTTCGTACGGGGTCGGAGTTTGTTGGACCTCAAGGATTTGCGGAGCCCATAGTAGGCACGACTTCCATTGACAATGCGTCTTCGAATTTCACGGCTGTTGTTGTTGTCAGTTGTTATCAACGAGCCAAGGTAGACAAATTCCTCTACCACCTCGAGCTCGTCGCCGTCGATCACAACACTACTACCAAGAAGAACTCTGTTGCGATCAGTCCCTCCAGCTAGCATGTATTCAGACTTAGACGCATTGATCCCAAGCCCAATCAGCCCTGCTTCGTGTTTCAGTCGGGTATACAAGTCGGCTACCGTCGCATGTGTTCTTCCGATTATGTCCACGTCGTCGGCGAAGCAGATAAGCTGACTAGACTTGTTGAAAATCGTGCCCCGCATGTTGAAGCCCGCTCTCCGCATAACACCTTCCAGCGCCACGTTGAAGAGCAGACAGGAGATTCCATCGCCTTGTCCCCTGTGAGTCTCAAATGATTCCGACAGCTCACCTGAGATCCGTACACTGCACCGCACACCGTTCACCGTTGCCTGAATCAGCCTTGTCAGGTTTCGGGGAAAGCCGTTTTCGTCCATGATCCTCCATAGCTGTCGTCGGTCGATTGTATCATATGCGGCCTTGAAGTCGACGAAGATGTGGTGTGTAGGGACCTGATACTCGCGGCACTTTTGGAGGATCTGCCGCAGTGTAAAAATCTGGTTCGTCGTCGAGCAACCGGGCATGAATCCGGCCTGATAACTTCCCACAAATCTACTTACTATTGGCGATAGGCGGCGGAAGAGGATCTGAGACAAAATTTTGTAGGCACCATTCAGGATTGTGATGGCACGATAGTTCCCACAATCCAACTTGTCGCCTTTTTTATAGATGGGACAGATTACCCCGTCCTTCCACTCCTCCGGTAGCTGTTCTGTGTCCCAGATCCTGACTATCAACCGGTGCATACACTCTACAAGTTTTCTCGGACCTCCCTTGAAGAGCTCCGCTACGAGGCCATCCTTACCAGCTGCTTTGTGGTTCTTGAGCTGATTAATGGCCTCCTTAACTTCACCCATCGTCGGGGGTGGTACGTCGTCGTTGTTCATTGCACCGGTGTAGTCCTCCTCAACGCCGTCTAGGTCTCCTGTCTGCGCGCTGTTCAGGTGTTCATCGTAGTGCTGCCTCCACCTTTCGATCACCTCGCGTTCGTTCGTCAAGATGCCTCCTTCCTTGTTTCTGCACATTTCGGCCCGCGGCACAAAGCCTTTGTGCGAGGCGTTTAGTTTCTTGAAGAACTTCCGCGATTCTCGAGAACGATAAAGCAGCTCCATCTCCTCACACTCTTTCTCTTCCAGGCGGCGCTTTTTTTCCCGAAAGAGATGTGTTTGCTGCCTTCGTTTCAGTCTGTATCGTTCCACGTTTTGTCGAGTCGCTCGTTGCAGCATGGCTGAGCGTGATGCATCCTTCTCGTTCAGGAGCGCTCGGCACTCGTCGTCAAACTATTCGTTCCGTTGTCCTCGTTGTTCATACCTGATGACGGTCTCTGCTGTGCTGCTAATTGCTGATTTTAAGGAGTTCCAGCATTCATCGAGGGGAACAGCATCCAGTTCGTCTACCCCCGGTAACGCAGCTTCAAGACGCTGCGAATATGTTGCAGCAACGTTCGGCTCCTGTAGTCGTCGTAGGTGGTACCGTGGAGAGCGCTGGTGTTTTATGTTATTGACGACTGACAGTTTAGAACGCAGTTTGACCATCACCAGGTAGTGGTCTGAATCGATGTTAGCGCCACGATAGGTTCTGACGTCGATGATATCCGAGAAGTGCCGACCGTCGATCAAAACGTGGTCAATTTGTGTTTCTGTTTGCTGTGGTGATCTCCAGGTGTAACGGTATTGGAGGCTGTGCTGGAAGAAGGTGCTACGTATGGCCATGTTCTTGGAGGCAGCGAAGTCGATAAGTCTTAGGCCGTTTTCGTTGGTTCGCTGATGGGCGCTGAACCTACCAATTACCGGTCTGAATTCCTCCTCCTGGCCGACCTGAGCGTTCAAATCACCGATGACGATTTTGATGTCGTGTTTTGGGCAGCGATCGTATTCACGCTCTAGCTGCACGTAGAATTCTTCTTGATCGTCATCGGTGCTAGCTAGATGGGGACTGTGGACGTTGATAATGCTGATTTCGAAATAGTGGCTTCTCATCCTCAATCTGCACATTCTTTCATTGATCGGCCACCAACCAATCACCCGTTTTTGCATCTCCCCCATCACGATGAAAGCTGTACCCAGCTCGTGTGTGTTGCCGCAGCTCTGATAGATGGTATATCCACCATGGAACGATCGCACCATCGAACCTTTCCAGCACACCTCCTGCAGCGCTACGATGTTGAAATTGCGAGCTCTCAATATTTCCGAAAGAATTCGAGTACTCGCAAGAAAATTGAGAGACTTGCAGTTCCATGTTCCGAGTTTCCAATCTCTAGTCCGTGTTCTTTGCGTGGGTCTAGTCCGATTGTCCTGTCTCGAATTTCTTTGTGAATTTTCCTGTGCGTTTTATTTTTACGGATGGCTTGCAGGGCTTGCACCAACCCTCTGTCTCGCCGGAGGACCGTCGTGCACAGCTCTTTTTAGAGTCCCCGCTGGCACGAAGACAGTGATCAGCCGCCCCTAACATGGGGATCAGACGCTGTTTTGAGCCGCACCTCCATGGTGAACAGACGCTCGGATAGGCCCCCTTCCCTGTCAGCATACGACCAAGATCCCACCGGGGTTGGTTACCCGATCTTCACTATGGTTACTCGTACCCCAGCCGGTACCACGGGGAGGTAGGGATAGGAGTTACTGGACAGGAAGCTAAGGACCACGAATGGGGTCTATTTTATGCCTGCAGGTACGCGAAGTACCGATGGTACGCTTAGTCCAGTCATTTACCAACCATTTACATACTAAATGAATCGGAAATTCCCTAAGATTTGTTTAATATGCTACAAATTAGATTCCCCTGGTTTATAGATGGTTAAAATTCATGACAACTTTAAGCGTTTCCATTTTCTCATACATTTGTTCTGTCCATTTGTGTGCTTTCTCGAACAGAGCTGTCAATAACGAGCAACTTATCGACGACCAACGGAGGGGAAGTCGTAGGATTTAAAGTTTCCGTGAGCAAAGGAAAAGGTAGAAGAATGAAGGGGAATACTTGCCTAGAGTATAAACAGTGGATCTCGCTGAGGCAAACTTTCATTCGGCATCGGACTGTTGAGCAATCCAGTTCACTTTGCTTTCGCTGCGCTTCGATCTGAGATTGGACCCCACCAGTGGTAATCCAACTTGGATATCGTCAAATGGTTTTTCTGTTCGTTTTTCGCATCGTGTGTTTTTCTTTCCGCGTCATAAATTGGACACTTCGCATAATGTCTGATGAGCAAGAAGAAGAGGAAGCTCTCGAGCCCTGCAAAAAAACGAACGCATTGCCAGAGGCAATAAAATTTCGAGGCAAGCGTCATCTAGTGAAGCACGCGATGTTGGTGCAGTGAAAAGCGCTCGCACTGAACCGAGCCTTCGCGAGTGTGACACCGCATCGAACAACTGCGAAGTAGGCGATTTCGACGCGTCGGTCGAAAATGTGAACGCCGTTACCCAGGCATCAACTAAAATCAAGCTCCCCCCGCAGGTGGTGAAGGCGGTCGCTCTTGACAAACTCATCAGCGAATTCGCATCAATGGGTGTTACAGCAGAGAACAAGCTGTGTGGCATAATTCAGTCTTTTTCCAAGCAGTTAACATTGTTTGTTTTTCCGTCATCATAAGGCCTTCGTTGGTGCCTTTGAGAATGCATCAACGCATTAAACTGACGTTATGGCAAAGCAGGCGGCAAGGTTGAGCGCCAAAAAATTATTTGGTGAATACCAAGCATCTTGAATGTCTTACTGGAATGTTATAAGTTATTTGGGTTTGCGTGCCAATCGCAAAACTGCCTTCAACTAGGATTGCATTTGCGCTAATATTGATAATAATGGATCATTGCTGTTTTCGAGGTTGTTATTAACAAAAAGAGTTTATTTCGCTTGTTTAGTCACCAAGAAAGTAAGTGTCGTTTTGTAATTTTGTATGTGATTAGGTTTCGCTTGCCAGTAGCAAAATCTCCTCCACTAAGGGTGACAGCTGTGCATCGAGCATGAGAAAGTAATGCAACTTTTTTCGAGGCCAGTAATATTAACATAAGCGTTTTTTTGAGAATAGCGCCAAATGATGAGAAGTGTTGATATTCCTAGCAGTTTCAAGCCACCAATGTATGGCGACTTATATAAAATAACAGTGTAGTTCTACGTCAACAATGCGGTCGTATCTTGGACACAACCTCTTATATTTTTTGTTCCGACTAAAATGTGTTTCCCCAACACAGACTTCAAATTCATGGAGCGTGGGGAAATTTGCATTGCAAATTCATGCAAGTCTGGGGCATTATTGTTCCGGCTGAAATGTGTTTTCACAACTCAGACTTCTAAACCAAGGTGTCTTGGGAAATCGGCTCTGCATATAAATGCCAACTGCGAGTACTTTTGTGCTCGCTTGCCTTTGTGCAGACTAGAATATGTTTCCCTAACACGGTCTTCTAAACTTAAGAACCTGGGAAAATCGTGCAGAGGAAAATCGTGCAGAGGAAAATCGTGCACTAGAGGCGAATGAACTTTTAAGTTTAAAGCCTCTATAGTATGAAAAGTAGAACTTGAAGTTGTTTATTCATGCTACTTCTGCACCCGCTTGTTTTTTTTTTGCACTCCGAAAAGTGTTTCCTTACGCGAATTACAAAAAACGGGTGCGAACACAACGATTTGGCTCGGTTATTCAAGATTTGTTTAATCTTTTTATTCACAAAGCAAATATATTGAATTCAATTGAATTCGGAAATTGTTTCATTCAATCAAAAATTAAATCAATACACACATTACTAAGATAAGGTTGTCCGACGTCAACCTTGCGGTTATATCATAGACATAACCCACCCATCATTTTTTTTATGAAAATTTGAACAATTCCTATATTTCGTCCTGTGACCATAATATTGTAAGTATTACAGTTTTTGAGTTATAATTTTTTGTAAAAAAAATTAGACCCTTTTCAAAAAGTAGTATGATTTTTTTTAGATTTCAAGTATGCAAAGTTGCTTGAATGATCAATGTCTTTACACTTACATGGTTTCACTGTTATCTGAGGTGG
This sequence comes from Toxorhynchites rutilus septentrionalis, assembly GCF_029784135.1. Classification (NCBI taxonomy): domain Eukaryota; kingdom Metazoa; phylum Arthropoda; class Insecta; order Diptera; family Culicidae; genus Toxorhynchites; species Toxorhynchites rutilus. Next base: position 321,323,593 of record NC_073745.1, on the reverse strand, counting down.
TGTTGTAACTCCTAAGTCGAGTTGGCATGAAATTCGTTCAATGTATGTATAAATCATTCCAAAAAGTTTGACCGTAGAATCTGTTCAATTTGATTAGCTTACATTGCGTCCACACTTACGTTTCCCTTCCAATATATTGAGTCGCATTTAACGAATATTTGATTGGAACAACATTTTTCTGAATTGAAAGCCACGCATTAACCCCCCGAAAAGGTATTCTAAAGCACGTTTGAGATTCTTGATAAATACCAATTTCAGCTAATGATACACCTTCGCGTTCTTATGGGTGAACATACTTTGTAAATCGCCGCACCGATTTAGGCCTAGTCCTAATATGCATTCAAACATTCAGCCCCCAATCCGTCTCCTCGGCGTGACTGTGGTTGACCTGAAGGGGTTGATTTATTGGCCGAACCAGCTACCAATTACATTGTTCGCGTGTGTGTGTTATTAACGTGTATCTGAAGGGGGTTGGTCACCCCCGCCGGCCATATCAATGCACCCTGCTCCCTGCTCGGTTTTTCAGTGTGTAATACCGTGTGATTGGCTCCGCATTAATATGCTGCTAACGGAACTCACCTTGCCTTACCGGCGGCCAAAAGTGTATCTATTGAGCCATTAAAACGAACGAGTACATCATAAAGCTGTCCGAGTGATGTGACTGGATGCAACAATGTTGCTGGGTTGCACTTACATTCGCGTGTCGCTACATCTCGGTGCCCAGCGCGATGGGTGTCTTTTCGTATTGAATTGGTTTGCGAAAGTGCGGTTGCATTCTCCGAAGATTTCAAGAATCATAAAAAGATTTCCCATACCGGGAATCGAACCCGGGCCTTCCGGGTGAGAGCCGGATATCCTAACCACTAGACAATATGGGACTTGTTGAATGATGAAATGAGTTCCCCACAAACACGATGGACCAATTTATGATTTGAACGGATGCTCCGTTCAAATGACGATAATAAATTTTCCTCGGCTCAGCGATTTCCATCATAATGTAATGTAAACCTCAATCCAATCCTAGCGCGGATGGTGATTAACTACAAATAGTCCCCGGCCTCGGATCGACGTATTTACGCAGTCTACGGAAGAGAAGAAACGCGGCGTCGTCTCGCTGAAAGTGTCAATTTATTTCTATCGAATTACGCCTACGCCGCCCCCCAAAACGCTCCGCCGCCGACTGCGACGACGTCTGCTGTATTCTCGTCCGAGAGGTCGTGTAAAATAGGCAGGCCGACTGGCGACATGTTGATAAGACTTCCACCGATTTCCCCAATCGTCGCTGGTTTCCGAGGAGGTATACTCCAAACCTCCGTCGCCACAATCCTACCCCGGGTTTTTCCTGCTAGTGGATTTACGCACTTCGATCGGTACCCTTTTTTCCGAATAGAAAGCAATTCCTCCTCGTACGGAGCGATTTCGATGAAGGTTATCACCTCGTAGGCAGAAGGCATAAGGCGGCAGCAGCCGCACGTGTTGAACACTGGTTTTCAATTTCCGGCGATTCAATTTGGGATCGATTCATTCAACCACTTTCCGACGCTTTCGGGTGGGAGGAAACGAAAAGATAGTTCGGAAGAGGTCGAACCAATTGAATTCGTCTCATTCATCCAGATGTAATCTCATCTGCCCATTGATGGGGCGAAAAATCGATTTTCCGGAGTCCTCCGGAGCGATGATATGGCGCGAGCTGTGTACCAAGTTGATATCCGTTCGTTTTTTACACATCCCACGCAGTTTGCTGCCGGTTGGGCTAAAAATAGAAGTTCCTCCTTCTCTTTCTCTCTTTGCACATTCATGGGGATGCTTCCGAGCCTGCAAACACCATAAGCACACACATCGCCATTGTGGCACTTAGTGCGGATGCGGATGGTTAAAGCGGTTCATGTTGTTTTCCCCAGTGCTTTACCGCACTCAGAAAAGCGTGGGCGGATGCACCGAGAGCTGAAATGATGTCACGAGCGGAATGCGGATTTACGCTCGGCAGCTAATGATTTTTTTTTTGTTCGGGACACACTACTCTCGCCGATGGTTCTGCTCCTGTTGAACTGGTAGAAGCGTCCTTACGTGAACTGGCGAAAACTACACGGACACTCTTAGGACAGCCCGTGAAATTCAAACAAACCGTCCCTCCATAGTGAATTGAGGTTGAAGATTTACCACCAGAACAAGGCTAATTTCAACATTTCAGACAATGATTTGGCGAAGATACTGAAGATATCGATACCGAGCAGATGACCTTTAAGCTGAACGAAGTGGCTAAAATCCGGATTCTCTTAATAGGAGATGAAATGAGTTACGTATCGGGTTTTCCAATAAGAGCGTTACAAAAGTTTTTTGACGTAGGACTACGTCTTTCATTTCTATACCGAGGTGTAAAATCAAAGTTTCGAAAACGAAAGCGTTACGCCGGAGACCGAGATTTTGAGCGTTAATAGCTTCTAAATAACTGAACGAAATGGTATGATGAACACTTCATTCGAAAGATAAAATGTCTACGCGTTATATACTTGTTACTTTTTCATCCAAAAACTTGTTTCAATAGCCTTGAAATTGCTTTCAAAACAGGCTATTGAAATCACCAATCGGTATATAAGCGAGCGCCGCTCGGAAGTCCACTCAGTTATAATTGAACAGCGATTGGAGCATGTTGTCGTTGTTGTGGTGAAGCTGGTGGTGAAGTTCATCATGAAAGCGCTGATGTACGGTGTCACCAAGAGACTTTTGGTGCACCTTAGGCCAGAAGGGAATCCATCAGGAGGAGAGCGATGCTACAAACTGTTCCGTTTGAGACATCGGAGCAGCCGCCGCACACACACATACACGAGCGGAAATTTTCTCGTTTGAATGCCATCCAGCACTGAGAAGATTCCTGACCTGAAACGCATTCAGTTTGGAACTGTGAGGGAGCGCAAAAAGCCGATCCATCAGAAGAAAAAGAGAAGACGACCGAGAGAGAATCAGCATCGGAAAAAGGTTCCGTTTGAGACATCGAAGCAGCCGCCACACACACATATATACGTGCGGAAATTCTTTCGTTTAAATGCCATTCAGCATCAAGAAGATTCCGGAAACATATTGTCGTTGTTGAAAAATAATCTGCCAGTTCCCCATGGGAATTGAACAATACATTCATGCAAAAGAGCTTTTTTTAAATGTTTTCTAACATATAACGCTGCGACCAAATACATTTGGATTTGTGATTTTTCAATCAAGTGCAATTAACAGGTGCTTATCGAGTTAGCATTAACCACTGGTGGGCTTCGAGTATCGAAGAGAATCTGAGAAAATATTATTGTTGCTGAAAAATAATCTGCCAGTTCCCCTGTGAATTGAAAAATACATTCATCCGAAAGAGTTTTGACGTAGGACTACGTCTAACCGGAAGACATAGGGGGTGAAATGAAAATCTAGGCACTGAACAAGTAGGAAAAAATGCAAGATTTGGAACGCTTGTAACTCGAGCATTTCTCAATAGATCGCAAAGGTTTTTGCATCAATTGATAGGAAATATATCTACGCATCTATCATAACGAATAACATTTCATTTTTCTTGAGATAAATAATTGAATAATCGTGAAATATCAAGCATTGTCAAAATGCACTATGTGCCCATTTTTCATTGGTCCATTTTGTGCTCCTCAAATCGTACCGACCAAAACGGGCAACCAGAGCAGCAGCGAAATAGAATGAAGCACAATTGGAAAGGAAAAAGAAAAAAATGAACGAAACATTGGTCGCAGTCTCACACATGCGTAATTCTCGAGCCAGCCAGTCAGCTTAAAAATCCCTGCTCCGCTGCCGTAACGATCATTCTTTGTGTGGACACCGACTGGACAACATCGTTGCTGGACGAGCTGGACGGCGAGGAATCGAGTGCCTTTCTCAAGGCAAGAGGGCGGAGGTGGTAGCGCTGGAGTAGAGTAATAGAGTAGAGTAATAGAGTAGAGTAATAGAGTAGAGTTTTCAAAGGGTCTTTCTCAAGGCTAGAGACGAATGAACTGCAAAAGTTTAAAGTCTCTATAATACAAGACCTTCCTTCCTTCCGTAACGATCATTCTCATTCAAACCGTACACCACATCGGTTCGCATCACAAAATATCAACAAACCAACCCAAGCAGCCATGTCTGGACATGGTAAAAGAGGAAAAGTGAAGGGAAAGGCAAAATCCCGCTCGAACCGTGTTGATCTGGAGTTCCCCGCAAGGGTAGCTAGGCCGAGCGCGTTAGTACCAGTGCACCAGTCCACCTAGCCGGCGTTATATAGTTTCGGCCGCCGAAGTGATCGAGTTATCTGGCAAAGCTGCTCGCGACGATAAGAAAACCCGCATTCGGAACAGAACACATTCGGTTAGGTGGACATCAAGACAACAGGCAGTTGCAGCGAGTGGCGAGTGGCAAACGCAATCGCAAAACGGCATTAGGTAGCAGAAGAAAAAAGTTTATTCTTTATACCAACTGCTTTGGTGGCAAATCCAGAACAAGGCGGCATGGAGGGCGTTCGAAATGGGTTTTTTTTCAAAACCACGAGTACTAAGTTTTCTAAATTGGAACCATTCCATAAAACAAGGCGCTTTTCAGGGCCATTAAACCTTCCAAAAAAGAGTTTAGGAAATACAGTTCAATGCTTTCTAAAACATTATCCAAAATAATAATAAAACACAAATTGATTTTTTCATAATTTGTTTGCCAGGACCTGATGAGTATGTGAATTTGGCAGTTGTTCTGAGCTTATTGATAGTTGGGGAATAGTGATTATTCAATTTTCACCAATTCTTAAATTGTTTCCAGATTGAAAGTACAGTAATTTACAATTAGTTCGACATTTAGCTAATTGGACGGACATGTGATGCAACTTATTTAGTTGGACATTTTTGTAAACATAGAGATCCAAATTATGACCCCACATTGAAAGTCGGCACTGTACCACTGTCATCGCAAATGTTCAATTACAGGTTAAAATCGCCTCCAAAGCGACACTGAGTGGCGCTTCGGCACGTCGCATTGAATGTAATTTACTGTACAACATGTCACAAAGCTGGATGGGAAGAAATTTTCCAACTGTGAAAGCTGTGGCGAGTGGCAACAAATCGCTAAACAGAAAACCCGCATCAAGAACAGAGCAGCTTCGGTTCGACGCTCATCAAGGCAACAATTAGTTTCAGTGAGTGGCAAAGTGTTTCTCCGGCACGTCGCATTAAATGTAATTTACTGAACAATATGTCACAAGCTGGATGGGAAGAAATTTTCCAACTGTGAAAGTTGTGGCGAGTGGCAAACGCAATAGCTAAACAGGAAGGTTTAACCGAACAATATGGGAATATCGAGTGATAACAAAAACACAACACCAAAGGTTCTTTTCAGAACCATCAACATATTCATAAAGAGTAAACAGTAAACTAATCCACTTTTCAGGTAGATAGGTAGGTATTCACGTAGGAGAAGAAAATAAAACAATATATTTAAAATATATATTTAACAAAAGCTGTCCCCCTTGTATAGTCCTACGTCACTCCGGTTATGTCCCCGATATTACCCACCCGTCTTTTTTTAAATGTTTTCTAACATATAACGATGCGACCAAATACATTTGTTTTTTTGATTTTTCAATCAAGTTCAATTAGCAGGAAAGCTTCTGAAGATTATTCTTCCCCATCAGTAGGATATGTTCGTTTCGTTATTGAACGAGCTGAACAAGCGGAACGAGCCGGACGAGCTGGACGGCGAGGGATCGAGAGATTCATCACCTGGCCTGACCTGGCCAGAAAATTGGTTCCGTTTGATGCATCGGAGCACCCACCACATACACATACCCATACACACACATTTACATAAATCTTGTTATGACTTTATTTATACTAATCGTTTCGTTTCGTACATGGGCTCACCAATCAAACCATCTGGCAATCACTCATTTCAGGTCCACATAACACGAAGCCGGTTCTTTTCAGGAGCACTTCACAACTTTGGAAGAGTTCAATTGAAGTTTTCTAAATATATATGATAATTTTGTACACATACTCATCCGCTCACAGATTTACAAGAACTTTCAGCAATCTTGCAATTTATTCATTCATCCATTCATTATGAATTGATTCAGATACAACTTTAAACAAATATCAACGATAGTCCTACGTCACCCTTGCGGTTATACCACAGATATAACCCACTTCCTGTTTTTTTAACACTCCTATACTCGCGCATTGGTCTGTCAGACCGAGAAATCAACAATTCGTTCATTTCTCAGAAAATATCAACATTACGACTTTACGCTTCTCTCTAGCCTCGTTATTCGTCGTTCGTCATTGTTTAGCATATCGCATGTGTTGGTACAAAGGGGACGTGTGCCACTTTTTTAACACTTTCGGTCTGACACACCGACGCGAGTATAGGAGTAACTTTTTTGAACAAGTGCCTTTTTTCATATTCTAGAATATTGTTGAATGAAATGTATAAATTAATGTTAGTGGCGGTGAATATTTATTGAATATAATGCTTATCTTATCATTACCGGACTATTCTTATTTGATTTCAGTCCCTTTTTGTAACTGCATTGAACGGATCCATATATTAATTATTCGTCGATATATTCGTCGTTAGATTCATACGTTCAAAAGCAAAATACAAATGTTTGACTTTCGTATAGTAATTCGCTAAATATAATGGTCATACATATACACACTTGTGAAAGAATTTCACTCGTGGAAGAATTGTAAACAGTAAACTATAAACTAATCGGTGGCTTATGGTAATTTTTAACAGTTACAGTTTCTGAGATATTTTTTTATAATGAGCAATATCAACAAAAAAACAATAGAAAGAAAAGGAAGTTCCTAGAAATCCTTTTATATCATCTTTTTATGCCCTATCTATAAAAAGGCATTAATTCTTAGTATACCAAGAATACAGAGACAAAGAATATTAGAAATATGCGAACTTTATATTCGAGAACCTTTATCATCTGGTGATTATCTAGAAGGTCAGTATACATTCTTCTCTTCGATAAAAGACTCGAAAAACACGCAACAACTGCATGAAATGTGAAAAATATGTTTGTTTCGAGCATACAGTTATGCTATGTTCTGATTCTTACTCCAATGAAAGCACAATCAATTAATACGTTTTTATAGTATTTTATAGCTCTTTATACTTCCATGAATTATATTCAGTTGCTTACTTTCAATTAATAACAGTGAAAAATTCAAATTCCGTTATTTGTGTTGGAGTATCAAAATTTACTCTGTTTTGAGGAGGCTGAATTAGATGACTATTAAAACACAATAAAGACGAAGAGAACATATTTTTTGGAGTTTTTTCATTTAATCATACCCTTTTCTTAAAATAAATGCCAATAAAGTCTGAAAAATACACAATGGCCACATTACAGAGAAGTTCAATTTTCGGTCTGTGACACTGTGCGCGAGTATACGTGTTATGATTTTGCACGCGAGTACAGGAGGGTTAAATAAAACAAAAACGGTTTTGGATATCAATGAAATTCTTTATTCATGTGAAAGTACATTTGATGTATGGAACTCGATTCCTTTTGCATGGCCACCACGGGCCCGCTTGCAGAAGTCCAGACGCTGAACCCATTTTCCGACTGTTTTCAAGCCGATACTGCTGCAATTTCACGTTAGATATTCGTACGAAGTCATAGACGTGACGTAGCCCCACAGGAAATAGTCTAATGGCGTCAAATCGCACGACCGAGGCGGCCAATTGACTGGTCCATTTCGTGAGATAACACGCTCACCAAACTTGGTTTTGAATAATTCGATTGTTAAATTCGCAGTACGGCTTGTGGCGCCGTCCTGTTGAAACCACATATTGTCCAAGTCCATATCATCCAATTCGGGCCAAAAATATTCGGTTATCATTGAGCGGTAGCGATTCTCATTCACAGTAACGTGTCGGTCTTGATCATCGAGGATTAAGTACGGCCCAATGACGCCACCGGACCATAAACCGCACCAAAAAATCGTAATTTTTTCGGGATGCAACGGTGACTCATGCTGACCAATAACACATATTTTGCTTATTGACGAAGCCATTCAGCCAGAAATGAGCCTCTTCGCTGAAGATGATTTTTCGATGGAAATCCGGATCATTTTCAAATTGTAGCTCAGCCCAATTAACGAACATACGACGCTTCTGGTGGTCAAGCGGCTTCAGTTCTTGCGTCAATTCGATCTTGTAAGGATGTAGGCCAAAATCTTTCCGAAAAATTCGCCGAAACAACGTCACAGAGATGCCCAACGCTTGAGAACGACGTGTAAGAGACTGCTTTGGGTCTTCCTCAATTGATGTGCTAGCGGCAGAAATATTCTCATTCACATTTTGTACTGTGTCTGTGGATTCAAATTTTTCCACTAGACACTCAATTTTTGATCTGGCAGGACGATTGTGACGACCATAAATTGGACGTAGCACTCTTAATGTTGAGGCCATTGACTCCGAATTTCGGTATTAAATTTGAATAATCTCGACTCGTAGTTGAATCGTGTATTTTTCCATTGTGAAATGGCAAACCTTATTGAAGAGAAACGTCAAGAGAGCGGGGAAAAATATGGTGTCGTTTGCTGTCCCTATAGGTCTACTTTTGTAGCGTCCCTATTGAAATACCCGTTACACACGCCGACTTCAGAAAAATCTTAGGCAAAAAACATGAAGCTTTTGTTCGTGGCAATGTTCCTGTCTAATCGTAACACGTTGAGCCTTTTCGTTAGAAAAACGTTGATCACGGGGCAGTGGCGTCGACGGAAGCTTCCGTACCCGAGGCGGAAGAGTTGATTCGCGATGAATAACTGAGCCCAAATTAACAAAAACAGATCTGAGTTCTTCCAGCTGCCCTCGGTTCCACAAAATAGAGAAGTTTTGGGTAATAGCAAAGCGGAAGATGAAGATTATCTTCGTCTTTGAAAACCGGTCAAACGAGAAATCGGTACAGTCGGTTAGCGGAAATTTTCCAGAAGGCTTTCGCAATACGTGCCCGAGCGTTCACATGCAGAAATATCACTTTGCCATGTTTTCTGTCATACACACAAAGTTCAACGCTCGGAATTATTGAATTATTGGCTCAGCTTGATACTAGTTTTGCATCTTCTGTAAATCTCTCAAAATTTAGGGGAAGGTGGTCCTGAACCGACCCCCTAAATTGCAACGATCATTAACACGTTGAGCCCCAAACGAGGTAAGGGACCGACAATGAACTTTTCGTCTGGATCATGTCGTGCGTCTGTGTATCTGCGGATCAGTGGTGGACTTTTCTGAAAATCATTTGTAAGCTTTGTTGTTATCGTTCCTTCGTTCTCCGTTTGTACCTCCGTACGAAGAACCCACTGTCAGTCAGATGAGACCGGCGCAAAAAGACGGAGAATGAAACATGTTAAGCCCCTAAAATACTCTTTTTTTGGCAACTTCGGCATTGAAATTAATAGTACAACTTTCAAACTATGTTGTCTATTTGTCATGTAAAAAGTGTAAAAAAATGGGAAAACAGAGGCGAAATCGAAAGTCTCTTTTTTCAAGGTACGCGCACATGCAAACCCACACCCAGATGCAAATACATGGTTTAACAGGTTTTGACCGGTGGACCGTAAATATTCAATAGCGTCTAATAACATAATCAAAAGGGTTCCCCAGTAGTGAGCACTACCTGATGAGCCAGTCTTGTTCAAACTATTGATAGTGAGCGCCGGAGTGCACGTGTTAAATAGTTACGAAGCGAAAAAGGGTGTAGGACCACTTTTTTGAGGTCGGTTCAAGACCACCTTGACTTTTGACGAAGGACTACGTCATTGATTTCTTCATAGGGAGACACGTAACCAATTTTAAGAGATTTCAAATACATATTGAACAGCATTGCTGTTGTGATATATGCCATCAGATAGAGAATTTATCCAGCATTTTTTATTTTATGTGTAAGATATAATATGTGACAATGGTTAAACAATCAAACAAGTTAGCGAACACAACACATTAAGTTCTCAATATATTACCATTTTATGCAATTGTGATCAAAGATATCGTGAAACCGAAATTATTGCTAGGTCATGTAGAGAATTTTGCTAAGAAGAGGCAATATTGATTGCCGATTTAGAGGTTTGGGAGGTACACTTGAAAATTTTTGTTTGCCTAATCGTTTCATAATACAGGGAAACTTCGATATAACGTACATTTTACTTTCAAAATTGTACGTTATATCGAAGCATAATAAAGAACTCAAGAACATAGATTATATTACAATTTTGTGTTGCTGTTTGGGTTAGGTAAGTGATAATGATGAAAAAGTTCATCTAGAAGATGTTTCCCTTCATACTGTTGATTAAAGCATAATTCATTTAGAATCCGGAATCATAAAACCAGTTGTATCTCAGGATTGGTTCATAGTTAATTTATTATTCTTTCAGAAAAAAAAACATTGTAAAAATTATTCCTCTACAGTTTTGATGGATTTTCGTATTTTTCTTCGAATACTCTTTGAATTCTCTGTTGGTCAACCTCAGAGCCCTTTTTTTTCAATTCCGCTTCACAATTGTCCAAGATTTATTGATTGGGGGGAATTGGGGGCAATTGGGAGGATTTTCAATGTAATCGATCCCATTGTCAGGAGATACTTGTTAGTGACGTCTTGTTAGTGACGAAAATCTTGGTCACATATAGGCTTAGCCACCTCCATAAAAAATATAGCGCCAAAAAAAAAAATACAATCTATCAAAACAGAAATAAAATTAAATTTTTGTGACGTGAGACTACGTCTAACCGGAGTATATGGGGGTGAAATGAAAACCTAAACACAGAACATGCAGGAAAAAATGAAAGAATCCGAATGCTTATTACTCGAACATTTCTTAATAGATCGGAAAGACGTTTGCATCAATTTATAGGAAATATTTCTATGCGTCTATCATAATTAATAAAATGTTATTTTTCATGAGATAAACGATTGAATAACTGTAAAATGTCAAGCGTTTTCTAATCGCCATAACTGCCAAGTTTTGATTGGCCCGATTTACGGTTTCTCCAACACAGACTTCAAAATCAATGCACCTGTGGGAATCCGCTTTGCAAATATACATGGAAATAAAAGGTATTTTTGTTCCCACTGAACTGTGTTTCCCTAACAAGGACTTCAAAATCAATGTGCCTGGGGGAATCAACTTTGCCAATGCTGTGAAACCCCGATTAACCGCGTGCGATTTATGCGCGACAGCGAGTTCCATAGTAAATCCATAGGCCTTCCCGGAATTTGTCAGTGAGTGATAGTTTCATGCACTTTTGTTTTGGTCATGGCTTTCACGTTATCTGACCACTGGTGTTCTTCCGTTCACATATTTTGGTAGTCCAGGGCATCATAGCAAACGTAAAAGGACGGTCATCAAATTTAGTTGTAACGAAGATCATAATCTATTACAATGCATGAATTGATCTTATATGGCAACTGTTCAAACTTTTTACTTACAAAGCAAATATGTTGGATTCAATTGAATACGAAAATTGTTTCATTCAATCGATAATTCAATCAATACAATACAAATACTTACTGAGACAACGGTAGTCCCACGTCAATACCACAGATACAACCCACTCTTTTTTAATTTGATATGTCGGTCATTAGAATCGGTCTAGTAGTTCAAAAGTTCTGAATTTTTGAAAAATTTCAAATTTCCCTGGGCTCTAAAGTAGCCTTATCAAGATGTTGAAATCTGCGTCTTGCGAGAGCTCCACAACTGCAGAGCTAATGTTCCGAGGTTTCCCTCTCGGCATTGCAAAAGCAACCAATCTTGTACGAAGCCAAAGTGTCGAAGACGGTATTTGCTCGTCATTGTTATAAGACTAGTAGTGAGCTGAGGTCTATTTATATATTTGTTTATTTTGGAGCAGGTAAAAACCGATTTCAGTTTGCTAAAAGCTTTTTTTTCTAAAATAGACATAATACGGAGGGCAGAGGTTCTTAAGACTCAGTTATTGTAGAGTAACTTTAATACTCGGCATGTTTTTTTTATTTTTGACTGGTTAAATTGTACATCCATCCAATTGGCCATCAGTTCCCAGGCTTCTCATTTTTTCAGGTAACTCTTCAACAGACAATCAGAAATTCCACAGAATGGTTCTAGACAAGTGAAGGGAGAGCTTCGGTACTGCAATGCCCAGAAATCCGGTACAATTGTACCGAACATAACTGACTCAATTACCGTAAAAGACAAATGCTTTGAGGGCTCCTAGGGGTTTTTTTTCTGCGCATGGAATGTTTGAATTTTTAGCTGTGCTTGCCTCATATTCGTTGTATAAAATACATTTCTAATATTTCCATTCGAGCACTGATAAAATTTTATTACATACGTATTAACGTCACTGGAGCCGAAATACAATTGATAGTAGTTTTACTGTTCGCACGGGCACTCAGTTATCTTTTGTATTGTTGTTGCTTTGTTGTGTGCAGTGTTTTGTAATTATTTAGTGCTGCGAAAATGTGTACAGTAAAACCTGTTTTTGTGCGATCCTTTTTTGTCAGTTTTGTGCGACCCTTTTTGTGTGATTTTATTATTTGTGCGATTGGTTTGTGTGATTCAAGTTCCGATTTGATGATAGGAAATCACAGAAAGGGTTGTGTCCGAGACACGCCCGCATAGTTGAAGTAGGATTCCGTTAGGCTATCTGTTGCATGCCGATTTTCGATATGTTTGAAAAATCACATCGTTAAACTCTTTGATAATGAGTTGGTGGTCCTGAAAAAGGCCGTTATGTTTGGTTGTTGGGTATTGTTTGTTCACTCTACCGGTGCTTACAACCGAGTGATGGCAAGAAAAGGATGGGTATTAGTCATTGGATGATGCGTACCACGATAAAAGATGCCGAAGTGGAATGAATTAGTATGAAAGCTGCCATCTCTGACCCTGGACGAGATAGCTCCTGTGTAATATAAGATAATTGTCATTATCGAACACAATTATCATTTTTTCTCACCAAAAAAAACAAGTTACTTCATTATAGTGAAAACATGGAAAAGGTAATTTTAGTTTAATTTCAATCAGAGTGTTTATTCTGAGCCTGTAAAAATAAACGAATTAATAAAAAAATAATAATAGAGTGTTTATTCAACTTTCGCAACAAATCCGACGAAACACGATGCTATATACTTCAATGCGAATTTCAATTGGACTGAAAGCACCTAATGCTTTATGTAGAGCATTTTTTTTTTTAATATTCCTTCACTTTTCCATTTTTTTTTCTCGTCGCTACTTTCCTTGGGTGAAAATAAACACAACAAAACAGACAGCTTAAACCGGACGATCCGCTCTAGAGGGGGAACAAACGTTGGTTATGAATCAAAACACATCGAGTAAGAGAGGCTTCGAGTTAGGGAGGTATCGTGTTATGGAGAGAAGAATGCTTGTAAAATCGAAGGTGCCATGAAATCCATCGAGTTAGGGAAAATATCGAGATACAGAACATCGAGTTAGGGAGAGTTCACTGTAATACCGTAAAAAATTCTGGTGAAATAATGAAATGTAGGGACTTATTCAAATTTTCATAAAAAAATATCAACGCCCATCTTCCGATGCATACACGACTTGTTGGAAATTGTCAGGGCTATTCAAATAATTTTTGGATAATTTAAAAAAATACGATTTTGAGAAAAATGTTTAAAATTTTTAAAATAATTTTTTTCAGCAATTCTTTTATTAAATTTATATTTTCAAAAATTTGTTTGATTTTTTTTATGAAAATATAAATAATTTCCTACATTTCATTCTTTGACTAAAATTTTGTAGGTCTGATAGATTTTGTGGGAGAAATTCTTTTAAATTTTGAGTATGTTTTCAACTTTTTTTTCCAAAAAATCTTGAATTCAAAACTATAAGATTTACAAAATGTTTTTTAAAGAATGAAATGTAGGAAATTATTTATGTTTTAAATAAAATATATCAAACGAATTTTTGAGAAACAATTCCATTGAAAACAAACATATTTTGAAAATGAAAATACATTTTTCTCGAAAACATGCGTTTTAAAAATTCAGGAAAAATAGATATAAATAACACTCACAATTTCCAACAAGTCACCCATACATCGGAAGATGTGCACCATTACAGGGAAAAAGTTTTTCTGACACCAACTTTTTCATGTTTTCTTTGAAAAATAACTATCAATGTTTAACTTGTAACACTTTACGTCAAAATTACCGTGATTTACATATTCTGAAAACTTTTTTCAAGGACATGACAAACGCGCAAATTTTCACACAAAAAGGTTACGAGTGAAACATTATTTCTCCAGGAATCTTCATACAAAAATGGCTTATCTTCCAGGAACTATAGAAGATAGAAAGCTGACGTCTGATACAAAAGTTCATATTTTAATGAAATTTAAAACTTTGTCGAATACACTATATCGCTATCTTTACAACAAAACAAAATTATGATTAGTTGTAATTTTTTCAAAGAAAACATGAAAATGTTGTTGTTAGAAAAACTTTTCCCCTGTAAAAGTGTTTATCTTCCGATATATGGACGACTTGTTGGAAATTGTAAGGGCTTTTTATTTATTTTTTTTTTGAGAATTTAAAAAAAAGGTTTGGTGTTTTTTTGTGAAAAAAATTTAAAATTTCCTACATTTCATTCTTTGACCAGAATTTTGTTGGTAGCTAGGTTGGCTCTTCCCAAAAGTTGTCCAATTCTTTTTTTGAATATTCCAAGTGTGAAAACTGGCTTAAATGACCCTTGTCTTTACACCCACAACGTTTCCCTGCTACTTGAGATACCAACTTCTAAGACGAGTTGGCATGAAATTCGTCAAATCGGTTCATATTTCATAACATTTTGACACAACCGCTACCATATGATACAATTTTACACTTACACTTGTGCTAAATATTTCACGATGCATGATCGGTCATTAATATGAAATTTCGCGAAGCAACCAACATTAAAGTTCCAAATTTAAATTATATTTGCTAGAATTAATCGTATCACTACCCTTACTTGCAATATAAAAATGCCCCCGACTTACATATATTTGCAATGCCGATTTCCCCAAGCACCATCTTTCAATGTATGAATAATTTGTAGATTATTATATGAGTTGTTCATATATTTTTTTTTCTGAATTAAAAAAAATATTTTTCATTAAAAATGGATATTAATGTTTAATATAATGTTTTTACAGCATTATTGTTTTTTTTCCAAAATATATATTTTTATAAAGGCTTATATGGCCTCACGGGGGCGGGAGTTCAATACTTTGACAATTTTTCTTATTATCTATGTTAGTAATATGTAACCGATTACTCGCGGTTGGCTCGAGGTTAGTATTACAAGTGTTTTCGTAATTGGGATGTTGCTGTCTCCAATGCTCTGTACATGTGCCCGACTCGGGATACTTCCTATTGGGATGCAGCTGACCCTTGATCAGCAACGCCCCCCTAGTCTGTACCTCATATCTAGCGTGGTGCGTCTTTCTCGACTCGAGGAATCCAGGATAGAATGGTCACTAGCCGGCGCAATCATCAGTTCGTGTAGAGTTGTGATGAGCGGTACAACCTTTGGCCCGTGCATCTGTAAAGAGTGTGTGTATGTATTGCCGCGACTAAGTAAAAGTTTATCGATCGGATAGGAGGGATATGAAACGGGGGCACAACGAAGGAAACATCATTAAACGTTGACATCGGCGTTTCTGAGGAACAGGTATAGATGAAGCAGAATATCAGGATCACGGCTACCTAAGATATCCCGGACGGGGATCTCCGATTGTCTGCCCTGTGCTCTCAGTGCTCTAGAGAGCTGAGAGCGAGCAGTATGGAATCGGATACACGACCAGACAACATGCTCGATGTCGTGGTAGCCATCGCCACAATCACAAAGATTGTTTGCTGCGAGCCCAATGCGATAGAGATGCGCGTTTAGGTTGTAGTGATTGGACATAAGCCGAGATATAACGCGAATTAAATCACGACCTACATTCAACCCCTTGAACCATGCCCTCGTCGAGACGTTAGGGATAATCGTGTGTAACCAACGACCTAAATCATCTTCACTCCACATGCGCTGCCAACTTACGAGCGTTTGCTGACGAGGAATGTGGAAAAATTCATTATAAGCAATTTGCCTTTCAAAAAGAGTGCCTTCTAAAGCGCCCACCTTAGCTAGCGAGTCCGCTTTCTCATTCCCCGGAATCGAGCAATGAGAGGGAACCCATGCTAAGGTAATCTTGAATAATTTTTCGACCAAAACACTCAATAGTTGTCTTATTCTTGTTAGGCAATAAGATGAGCGTTTATCAACCTTCATTGAGCGGATTGCCTCTATTGAGCTGAGACTGAGTCTGAAAAAATAAAATAGTGGTCGATGGGCAATGTTTTGTATGTATGATATGTATGATATATATATATCATACATATCATACATATCATGATATGTTTATGTTTGTATGTATGATATGTATGTATGATGTATTATTGTTTTTAATTGTTTGATATTTTTTCAATGAAAATATGAACAATTTACTAAATTTCATTCTTTGACCAATATTTTTAGCTGTTATAGTTTTTGAGTTATAATTTTTTATAAAAATTTAAGAAACTAAAACTTGGGTCGTTTTTAAAAATTCGGCTAAATTTTTTTGGAGGTTTCAAGTATGCAATGGACATGTATAAGTGGACAAGGTTTTTATACCCATGAAATTTTACTAAATTCAAAAATGATGTTGCCAATGCCAAGTCGAGTTGGAATGAAATTCGTCATGTGCAATGATCGAATGCAATGTTTATTTTAGTTATCTATTCATCGCGAATATAGAACGTATGGTTTTGGAATGGAATGGTTTGTTCTAAACAAGGTTTTGTTACATATTTCGTTGAAATGACCAATTCGCAAACAAATGAGTCGTTTTAAGATTATTTTCTGAATAAAACGTCCCGTATTGTATTTTGGATACATCCTTAAAATATTATGGTTCCGAATATAATTGGACATAGGATATTGAAAATGACATTTGGTGTAGTTCAAAGCCCTCTTAGTTATTGAACGCGCTCAGAATTATCGTAGCTATCTTATTCAATTGGATGATAGTATCCCAATTAGAACGAGGAATTTTCGTTTAGATCGTGCTTGATATTTTTCAATTATGCAACGCTTCGTTTCCAAATAAATATGACCATCTCTACTGGTGATATTTCATTCAGCTCGCGCAGTCCGAAGACATCGGTCGCAAATTTGTTCGCGTCTATCATATAGTGGAGATTATACCGTTATCAGTGGCTGGTGAAGTTATTTCGCCCTAACGGGGTTCTCTTTATTGCGCGAGTGAGAAGAGCAGCAATCACAACCAGCGTGAGGAAGAAGTTCTCCACCGCGGTGCGTGTGCCGTATCATCGCTGTGTGTGCTTTATCATCGTCATCGATTCCATCATCGTGTGGTGGTGCGATTTACCGTTGCAGCTGTACCGAGCGATTGCCACGCGGTTCGATTGGGACACCGTTTCATTTCATTCGCATTGGTGTGCGATTTAGGTATAATATATATATTAGGTTTAGGAAGATAGAAGAATTCAAAATTATATTTTTTCATATCTGCCGTAATGGCAGAAGGTCAAGTTGAAATGGAGATTGAAACTACTGTTTCCTCCTCACTAGCTACAACGGGGGCTGGGAAGTCGCTCAAACGCGTTCCCCCCTCAGAAGATGTCTCTTCAGAGAAAGAGTTAATTAACCTCAACAAGCCCCCCTCAAGAAAATTGGCAAACTTTTCCTCTTCGCCCCCTCAATCTCCCGCTTCCGCTCAACTCCCGAACTTACCTCCCAGTCCTACTGATCCCGCTCCCGCTCAACAATCGACCTCGTCCTCCCCCTCAGTTGTTTCCTCTCCTCGTGTCAAGGTCTATCCAGACGATGCACCTGGAGCTGGTCCATGGGTTTTTTTTTCCGGCCCAAACCTAAAGGAAAATCTATTAATGTCATTCAGGTTTCGAAAGATCTGGCAAGATTTTATTCCTCCGTGGTCGAAATCTCTAAGGTTAGGCCGAACAAACTGCGTGTTGTCGTGAGTGATCGGAAACACGCAAATGCAATTGTGATCGACGAGAGGTTCACCCTAGAGTATCGTGTCTACGTGCCCTCCCATGACGTAGAAATCTCGGGGGTGGTAACTGAAATGGGTCTGACGTGCCAATTGATAAAAGAAGGAGTTGGTAAATTCAAAAGACTCCCTTTGGTGGGCGTTAAAATTTTGGACAGTCGCCAACTAGGTAAAGTATCCCAAGAAGAGGGAAAAACGAAATTCACGCCGTCAGACTCGTTTCGAGTAACTTTTGCTGGTTCGGCCCTCCCTGACTACGTCATGGTGGACAAATTGAGACTGCCTGTGCGACTCTTCGTGCCAAAGCCCATGACTTGCAACAAATGCAAGTCAGTTGGTCACACTTCAGATTATTGTGCCAACAAGGAGCGCTGTGCAACTTGCGGAGAGCAACATATGGGGGAATCCTGCAGTGCGACTGAGCATAAATGTCCATATTGCGGGGGATCCCCACACGAGCTCTCAGTTTGTGAAACTTACAAGAGTCGCAGGGAGAAACAGAAGCGCTCTTTGAAGGAACGCTCGAAACGCACTTTTGCGGATATTTTAAAGGGCGCTTCTCCACTGGCCCAACAACAATCAATCAACACTCAAAATGTCTTCGCCACGTTGCCCGTTGACGAAATGGAAGCGGACACAGCTAACGGGGGCACACCGTTCATTTTCCAAGGGAATCCCCGGCGCAAAAATGTGACCACTCCCAAAGTTCAAGGACAAGCCCCACCGGTTATACCCCCTGTTAGAATGCCTAAAAAATCGAGTGCAGCGGACAAGCAAAATCAGGTTCCTCCTGGTTTCCGTGGGAATGGTTCACCTTTGAACGGCCCAGCACTCGAGGGGACATCAAAAACCCCAACTGTCCCTGTTTTTCCGTCCAGTTCAACTTCCCAATCGGGATTTATAAAGTTGACTGACATTTTGGATCAAATCTTCTTGTGTTTTAATGTTTCCGACTCCATCAGAACCATTGTCACCGCAATGCTTCCAGTATTAAAGACAATTTTGCAGCAATTGATGCAAACATGGCCCCTCCTTGCAATGATTATCTCTCTTGATGTCTAATTTAAATAGAGAGGTCGGAGATATCACTGTTTTACAGTGGAATTGTCGTAGTCTTATCCCTAAATTGGATACTTTCAAATTTCTAATTCATAAATTCAATTGTGATGTTTTTGCTCTGTCCGAAACCTGGCTCTCTTCTCAAAATGATCTCTCTTTCCACGATTTTAATATAATACGATTGGACCGCGATGACAGATACGGAGGAGTACTATTGGGGATTAATAAGTGCCACCCATTTTTTAGAATTGAACTTCCACCTATTGGAGGGATCGAAGCTGTTGCTTGTCATGCAAACATCAGAGGCAAAGACCTTTGTATTGTCAGCTTGTATTGGCTTCCGAGAGCTGCGGTTAGCCGCAAGCAACTTGTTGACATGTGCTCACTCCTTCCTGAGTCACGATTGATCTTGGGAGACTTCAACTCTCACGGAACTGCCTGGGGGGAACAGTACGACGACAATCGTTCATCTTTGATATATGACCTTTGTAACAGCTTCAATATGACCGTTTTGAATACTGGGGAAACAACACGTGTACCTAAACCTCCTGCTAACCCAAGTGCTCTTGACCTCTCGCTTTGCTCGAATTCACTATCGTTAGATTGCAAGTGGAATGTAATCCAGGACCCCAACGGTAGTGATCACTTGCCAATCAAAATTTCCATCACCATTGGGTCGAATTCTTCTGAATCTATAAACATGGCATATGACCTCACAAGACACATTGACTGGAAAAAATATGCGGACGCGATTGCTCTAGCCATCAATTCCAGAGATGGTTTGCCTCCATTGGAGGAGTATAACTTCCTTTCTCGTTTGATCTATGACAGCGCGATTCGCGCTCAAACGAAACCCATCCCAGGCTCCACTATTCGTCGAAGGCCTCCCAATCCATGGTGGGATAGCCAATGTTCCAAGCTTTATCAGGATAAATCGAACGCATTTAAATATTTTCGAAAACGTGGAACCATTGAGAATTTTCAAACGTATTTGGACCTTGAAAATCAATTTAAAAACTTGATCAAAGGGAAAAAACGTGCTTATTGGCAAACTTTCGTGGGAGGTTTGTCACGAGAAACGTCAATGAAAAAATTATGGAAAGTGGCTCGAAACATGAGAAATCGCTCTTCATCCAATGAAAGCGAGGAATATTCACATCGATGGATTTTTAATTTTGCACGGAAGGTTTGTCCCGATTCCGCTCCTGTGCAAAAAAATGTTCGAGATATACCACAAGATAGGTGCGATCTTGATTCCGAGTTTTCGATGGTAGAATTCTCTCTTGCTCTCCTTTCTTGTAACAATTCGGCTCCAGGATCGGATCGAATTAAGTTCAACTTGTTGAAACACCTCCCTGATGTGGCGAAACATCGTTTGTTGAATTTATTCAATCGGTTTCTGGAGCATAATATTGTTCCAGATGATTGGAGACATGTGCGAATTATAGCTATTCAAAAACCCGGAAAACCCGCGTCCGACTTCAATTCGTACCGCCCAATAGCAATGCTGTCTTGTATACGGAAATTGTTGGAGAAAATGATCTTGTTTCGCCTTGACCGTTGGGTTGAAACGAATGGCTTACTCTCAGATACACAATATGGGTTCCGCAGGGGCAAGGGGACGAATGATTGTCTTGCGTTGCTTTCTTCAGAAATTCAAATGGCTTACGCCGAAAAAAAACAAATGGCTTCAGTATTCTTGGACATAAAGGGGGCCTTTGATTCTGTTTCAATAGAGGTTTTGACAGACAAATTACACTCTCGGGGTCTGCCGCCTCTATTGAATAATATGTTATATAACTTGCTTTGTGAGAAACATTTGAACTTTTCTCACGGAGATTCGGCAGTAAGTCGGGTCTCTTACATGGGACTCCCCCAGGGCTCACGTTTAAGCCCCCTTTTGTACAACTTCTATGTAAGCGACATCGACAATTGCCTTACACAAAATTGCAGCCTAAGACAACTTGCAGATGATGGAGTGGTGTCTGTCGTAGAATCAAACGAATCCCCCTTGCAAGGACCCTTACAAGATACTTTGAACAATTTTTCAACCTGGGCCATTGGGCTAGGGATCGAATTCTCCACGGAGAAAACAGAGATGGTGATTTTTTCTAGGAAGCATAGACCAGCAAAACCAAAGCTTCAACTTTTGGGTAAACCGATCACTCATGCTATGTCATTCAAGTATCTTGGGGTATGGTTCGACTCCAAATGTACTTGGGGGGCCCATATTAGGTATCTGAGTAACAAATGCCTACAAAGAATAAACTTTCTCCGTACAATTACCGGCACCTGGTGGGGAGCCCATCCCGAAGATCTTATAATGTTGTATCGAACAACTATTCTCTCAGTGATGGAGTATGGCAGTTTCTGTTTTCAATCAGCTGCCAAAACACACCTCATTAAACTCGAGCGAATTCAGTATCTTTGTCTCCGTATCGCGTTGGGATGTATGCCCTCAACGCATACCATGAGTCTCGAGGGTTTGGCAGGCCTACTCCCACTAAAAGATCGCTTCAATTTATTATCTCTTCGGTTCTTCATCCGGTGTAAGGTCATGAACCCATTGGTGATCGGAAATTTTGAGCAACTGATCGGGCTAAATTTTCATTCTGGATTCATGAGCTCATATCATGAATTCGTCTCCATGCAGGTTGATCCTTCTTCGTATATTCCCAACCGTGTTTTTTTTCCTGACTACATCAATTCCTCTGTACATTTTGATCTGTTCATGAAGGAGAAAATCCATGAAATTCCAGATTATCATCGATCGGGGATCGTTCCTACGATCTTCAATGCAAAGTATGGGCGTATCAATTGTGATAATATGTACTTTACTGATGGGTCCTCTATGAATGAGTCCACAGGATTTGGAGTGTTCAACGAATTTTTTAGCACCTCACACAGTCTTCAGAATCCTTGCTCAGTGTATATTGCTGAATTGGCAGCAATACACTGGGCGCTGGACAGCGTCGCCTCACGACCTGTTGAACACTATTACATTGTAACGGATAGTCTTAGCTCTGTCGAAGCTATCCGTTCAGTGAGGCCGGAAAAGCACTCGCCGTACTTCCTTGAGAGAATACGAGAAATTTTGAGTGCTTTATCCAGACGCTGTTATGTCATCACCTTTGTCTGGGTCCCTTCACATTGCTCAATTCTGGGTAATGAGAGGGCAGACTCATTGGCAAAGGTAGGTGCAATTGAAGGCGATATTTATCAGCGTCAAATCGCCTTCAATGAATTTTATTCTTTAGTCCGCAAAAATACCATCGCGTTGCCAGTTACGCAAGTGGAATGAAGATGAATTGGGTCGGTGGCTTCATTCGATTATCCCTAAGGTTAGCCTCAAACCATGGTTCAAAAGTCTGGACTTGAGTCGGGACTTTATTCGCACCGTCTCTCGACTCATGTCCAATCACTGTTCGTTAGACGCGCTACTCTTTCGTTTTAATCTTACCGATGGCAATATCTGTGCTTGTGGCCAAGGTTACCACGACATCGAACACGTTGTTTGGTCGTGCGAGGTGTATCTTGTTGCCAGATCGAATTTAGAAAACTCTCTTCGGGCCAGAGGAAGACAGCCCAATGTGCCGGTGAGAGATGTGTTGGCTCGGTTAGACCTTGATTACATGTCCCAAATATACGTCTTTTTAAAAGTTATCGATCTTCGTGTGTGATTGTCCTTATATCCTTATATTTTCCTTTTCCTTTTCCTTCGCGAGAAATTAAATCCCTTCTTACTAACAATAGAATAAGGTGAAATGTAAATACATATTGGATATAAGATAGGCTTAAGAATTGAGAATGATGAATGTGAGTGTGAACATTGTCAACATATCCTTATATCCCTTCCTTTTCCTGAAACAAAATGTCACCCTTCTAAACTCGAGCAAACCGCGAGTAATCGGTTCTCTACTTCATTAACACTAGAATTAATGAAAAATGTTTATATATACTTGTAACAATACAGATAGGAGTTTGGCTCCTTTAAACTTATGTAACTGAGCCTGTAAAAATAAACGATTTAATAAAAAAAAACTGGTGATATTTCCAATCGGTTGGTACAAACATCTTGTTCAATTTTCATTATACGTTAAAAAATCGATAGTAAAATACATTCCACATTTCAACCTAAATTAATATCCGACCAGAACCAATAAAATAATCTTAATCATGATGATCATCAACTAAATGATCTCTTCTTACTGTCGACTTACTGGACGCGTTACAACTGAGTTGAAAGTAATGCGATTGTTTAAATTGCTACAAGCTGTCGTGTTACAAGCGATCATGCGGCTAGGATTCAATTCTTCATCAACGCTCACACGCAGCATCCGAGCACGGTATGCTGTCATCAGTGCGCGATGTGTGGACAGCTGCAAGGCGCAACTCCTCCTAATCATCACCGGAAACTGACCCAGACCGGTTTGAAGAGTTGCTGGTATTTGGCTGTCGTTTGGCAGAATGTTGAACAGTTAGCGGCGCGATTCACATACGTTATGTGGAAATGTAAACAACTTTTGCAAAGATCACTCATGCGATATCCTTGACTAAAATGCCAATTATCAATCATAATTGGAATGATTTAGCACAACGAGTTTAGTTTACGTGCGGGAATGTTATGCGAGAACCATTTCAATTAGAATAATAATCAGTATCTGCGATGGCAAGTTCAAGTGTCTTCCAAAACATTGGTACGGCACGCGATCAAAACAGAAACAAAGAAATCCCCCTTCTTCTCACCTTGTCGGTTATTTTGAGCGCACGAAATCCGTGAACCAAATCGCGATCGTCATCAGCGTAGACATTCCTTTCCGGTTCGGTAATACTGAATAGACAAGTCACTGCATCACCATTTTATGACAACCCACCACCGAAAAGGTTTCTTTTTGCGCCGCGGAGCCCTCAAATGAATAGCTAACATAAATGAAAATCTGAGTGCCTCACTGACTCGCGGAGCCCAAAAGCCGGAGCATACCTCACGCTTCAATACCCATCAAAATAAACAAGCACTTACGAAAGATCGCACAGCCTTAACAGCGGAATGCTGGGCGGACACCTCACCACCTTGCGAAGGCATCACGTCGTCCTGGCCGCTGTCGACATTTAGGGTCGTCTATGTAGCGGCGCACTGTCAGGTGCCGCAGTCCTTTGCCGGGTGACCTTCACACGGTCCAGAGCGCTTTTCACGGATTGTGAGCATCGCAATCGTGGCGAAGATGCCGCATTACTGAAGGACAATCGCGTCGATCGCGTCGTTGTTGCTACGTGGGTGTTGGTGTGAAGTGCCTGAACTGATTTATTTTATTAGATATTTGACGTTGATGTTGAGTTATTATGATGCAAATGCACTTGGATTATTGCACCCGATGACTTCGTGATGCGAGAGCCCATGCAATTTGAAATGCGATGAATTTATTATTTCATGCATTGTTACGGCGGATGATGGCTGCAACATGATGCGGTATGGAATTGTATTTGGGAGCCTTCGGCATTTTATGGCACCTAGTTAGGCGGCGGAAAAACCAACTCGAGGCAGTGATTTTCTGTTGCAACCTTTCCACTTATGTCAGTGCAGTCAGGTGCATTGATGTCTTGAGAAGAAACGGCGATACAAAGCACTGTCTTTTGCTTGTAGCACTTGTGTGAAAAACCTCATAGTTCCTCATAACCTCATAGTTCAACTGTGTTCATGGCTAATGCTTTTCGGCTGGGTGGAACTTGAATGAGAATCTTCTAAACTTCATCACTAATGATGGAATTCGCTCCGACTCGTCTTGGAGTTGGCCGCATCCTCGCAGAGTTCGTTCAAACTTTTGGGATGTGATGTGGTGTAAAGGGTGTGTCACATCAAATTGCATCACGGAAAAAACGCTGTAGAAATTCGCCCAGTAGACCGATCCTTTTGAAAATTTTAGACAGTAAACTAAAAACTATCAAACAACTTTTGGCATTTTCTTTTTATTCATACTTCGAGCCCAAGCCCGTATGCTCGCACCTTCCTCTTTACCCCGTCCATAAGGTTCTGTACAACGTCAGGTTGTACTTTATTTGTTTGAACAGAAATCCATTTTCTCTTGAAGTCCGCCTCCGATTTGATAACTTTTGGGTTCTTCCGGAGGGCCTGCTTCATAATCGCCCAATATTTCTCTATTGGGCGAAGCTCCGGCGCGTTGGGCGGGTTCATTTCCTTTGGCACGAAGGTGACCCCGTTGGCTTCGTACCACTCCAACACGTCCTTTGAATAGTGGCACGAAGCGAGATCCGGCCAGAAGATGGTCAGGCCCTCGGGCTGCTTCAATAGTGGTAGTAAGCGCTTCTGTAGGCACTCCTTAAGGTAAACCTGTCCGTTTACCGTGCCGGTCATCACGAAGGGGGCGCTCCGCTTCCCGCAAGAGCAAATCGCTTGCCACACCATGTACTTTTCGGCAAACTTGGATAGTTTCTGCTTGCGAATCTCCTCCGGAACGCTGAATTTGTCCTCTGCGGAGAAGAACAACAGGCCCGGCAGCTGACGAAAGTCCGCTTTGACGTAGGTTTCGTCGTCCATTACCAGGCAATGCGGCTTCGTCAGCATTTCGGTGTACAGCTTCCGGGCTCGCGTCTTCCCCACCATGATTTGCCTTTCGTCGCGGTTAGGAGCCTTCTGAACCTTGTATGTACGCAGGCCCTCCCGCTGCTTGGTCCGCTGGACAAATGAACTTGACAAATTCAGCTTATTGGCGACATCCCGGACCGAACTTCTCGGATCACGTCTAAACTGCTTAACTACGCGCTTGTGATCTTTTTCACTGACGGAGCATCCATTTTTGCCGTTCTTCACCTTCCGGTCGATGGTTTGGTTCTCGAAGTATCGTTTTAGTACTCTGCTGACCGTGGATTGGATGATTCCCAGCATCTTACCGATGTCCCGATGTGACAACTCCGGATTCTCGAAATGAGTGCGCAGGATTAATTCACGACGCTCTTTTTCGTTCGACGACATTTTTCCAAATTTACGAAAAATTGACAGTGAAGCATGGCCAACGTGATCTATACACTCTTATCTGATTATAAGCGAAAGCTGAAGATATAATTCCTAAAAATTAAATTTCTACAGCGTTTTTTCCGTGATGCAATTTGATGTGACACACCCTTTAGAATATTGTCTGATTAAGCATCTTCTTGTGTCTTATGGACGGCTCGTGGCTAAGTATGTTGCCTTTCATTTTCCACCCGGTAGTATCATTTTCGTGACCGATTTAATAAAATCGAATATTAGAATATTCTATTTGTGATTCTGACTTTTTTTTTCTTATTTTTCATATTCCTCTACGTGGAGTTACTTAAAGGAGAAACATCCATTAACATGAAGTGACCAGATGGTCAGAGGTCTAACGCGGTACACAAAAAACAAAACGTTATGTATATATGTTATGTGAACATAAACCATAGTTTAGCGAGTGTAAACTGATCTGTGTTATTTCTTTCTAAGTATCGGAAAACACAATTGAATAATTGTAAAATGTCAAGCGTTATTTTAACGCCCTAACTGCCTAGTTTTGATTGACCCGAGTTACGGTTTCCCCAACACAGACTTCTAAATCGATGTCTATGTGGAAATCCGCTCTGCAAATATACATGTAAGTTGTGGGTATTTTTGTTCCTATCGAGCTGTGTTTCCCTAACACGGACTTCTAAATCAATGCGCCTGTGGGAATTCGCTTTGTCAACGTCGCGGGTATTTTTGGTGTTGAGTACTTTTGTACTCGCTTGTCGTTGTGCAGACCGGGATATGTGATTTTTTTTTAACTTCAGTTCAATGTGAAGGTTCACCTACAGAAGCGAAACGAGCACGCACAGAGGAAATTAGGCGTGAAAGTAGAGCAGCAGAGGTGGGGCTTACGATACAACGTTTCGCTTCTCTATTATTATCATTACCTTCAATAGAATGATATGCACGGTGGATAGTTATTTGTTTCCTCAGTAGTATTGATGTATTCAAATTGTATTCCGCTGATACTCTAGTTGCCTTTTTTGGTCGGTACAATTTCAAGAGAACAAATTGAGTCTGCTGCGTATTGAATTACTAATCATTATTGAGTGACTATGTATGATTTGAAGTGAAATGTTGAAGCCTTGATCTCGATATTGTGTATAAGACTACATTCCGAGACTGATACTCAATATAATTTTTGTGCATCCAATAGTATATTCATCTAGGTGAAAGGTAGCTTGACCAGATCTATGTTCTATACCTCTCTCAAAGCCTTCGTTATACAAACAAAACATTGGTCCAAAAGTGAATCACCGCTTCTAAAAGCTGATAAATATTGCCAAGCATTCGTTCCAAGCGAACTATCGTCGAATCATCGTTCGTCTGTTGTTTTTTTTTGCATCGATGGAATGCAAGGACAGCTAAACAGCTGCAAAACAATCAAAAAACGCTATTGTACATTTAGATACGCGCAAAAAAAATTGTCTACGAAGCGCCGTTTCGCTGCTGCCTAAAAATGGAAAAGCCGTAAGCGAAAGTAATATGCACTGCGCGTTGCGCTTAAGGAGCCATGCCGGGGTCTGGTGACCATCAGGTGGCGATCAGTGGTAGGAATTTGGCAATTTTTCATTCACTTGTGCGCGCGCGCACTAATGTTTCGAAAGTTTTGTTGGTTTGGATGTGTGTGGTTTGGCAATGGCTTCGACAGGGCTTCTTTTTCGTTGTGAAAATGAAACCTGATGGACGGAACGGAATTAATTAATATAAGATCGATTGGAGTTGAGCCTCGACAGGAGGAATGGCTGTCGGCAGGCTCCAAATGCGGCCACGTTTCACAAATAGCACCGTTCTATCTCTGACAGTAATCATGCATAAATTAAGAACGTTATCCAGCGTCACCAAACGGAGTTTCCTTTTGCGCCGGCTGGTTCGATTTCGTTTTTATCCCATGCGCACAAAAACTGTCAAACGCGTCTTTCAATTAAATTTAAAAAATCTTTTAATGACTTAATTCGCAACGGTTTGCAATGCCTAGGCCGAACGGGTCGTACATTCCCGGCTCGGTTCTTAGACCTTTTACAGCGGAAAAACACAGCTTCTCTCTCTCTGCTCTCGGGGTAGGTTTGCAAAAGCGCATGGGAAGTCACACGGTTCGGTTGGCCGTCAGTTTGTTGCTATGCCCTATGCCATGGTGGGAAGCTTAGAGCCAATGACAGATGACGCATTTTTATCATTAGGCTCTTTTCTCAGCTGTTCGGTACGACACCAAAGGTGGATGGTTGATTATTTGCTTCTGCACTAATTTGAGCGGGGTTTCTATTAAATTGACGCCGCGGACAGAACATACTGATGAAAGAGCGCGCTAACCGGTGCGTTGTTCGTTTGCGCAACCGCGGTTCAGGTTGTCAATCGAAATTCCATGCGAAATTGTAAACCTGCAGCGCTAGATCGAGAGTGCACTTTCAAATATATGGATGCAATTTTTTTATCTCACGAACGGTTTCTTTGCTTTCCGATTGACATCGTTCAAATGCACATCATTTCGTCATTCTGAAAATGATGTTTCGTTTGAATCGATTGAAGAGCGATACTGATTGATGATGACTTTTACCATTACCATCGAGTATTCAGATCCTGAAAATGAGCTGACAACTGCGAAAAAAAGGAGAGAAAAAAAAAATCTAATATTTAAAATACTAACTCTTTATGTGGTTTCGATAAACCATTCACTCCAAATATAGAAGCAATGTAAATGTAGAGATTATATCGTTCATCCTTCAATTATTTTCCTTGTTCATACGTGAGCAATTTGCTCCCAGCGATTAAAATAAATCTGTTCAATGAGACGCAATTAATTGCACCCTACACCCACATAAACACACGTACCGCATTCGATGTTATATGCTACATTGGTTGGACGCTGACGAGGAGGAGGAGACTTGAACATAAATTGTGCCTATAATGTACGCAGTCTGAAAGTGCAAGGATAAACCGAGATGCATCAGGGTGGCGGAACTCGTTACTACCGGCAGTGTGACTTATGACAGGTGGCGTAGTATTTCATTCGCAGCAACTGCTCGAACGATTGAATGTTCGAGCTGGACTGACTGTCTCTTTTTTTTCAGTGGTGAATATTGTATCGATAATCGTTATAAGCTCTAGATTTTCTCGAATGGAATCGGATACATTTCGGGAATATTGATAAAAAATATATAAACATAATATCGAACGAATATGGAAAAAGGGGGACCGAATCTCGAGTTGTTGTACGCAACTCAAAACTATAATTTATTTATTTTCGTCAAACAAATGTAGACTACACACTTATAAACTAATGTTACAATGTTTTCTTAGGTTAAATATTATTTTTGCGGTACATGTTTCTTTTTAGCTGTTTTTTATTCATTGTTGTGTCAATTATTTCGCAGTGCTGATTGTATATACGCATCATGCGATTGATAGGGGCGCTATTTGCATAATTTGTTCTGGATGTTTTGGTTAGAAACAAATTTCGCGTTCTTAGTTGACGCCCAGGTACATAGAAATTTAGTTTTTCTAGTAATTCAGCTGATTGTACTCGTTGCGAAATTAGGTCATTAACAAAAGAAACCATATACGGGTTCCAAACGATGTTACAGTATTCCAGAATAGGCCTTACATATGTAATATATAAAAGTTTTATTGTGTATGGGTCCTGGAAGTTATGTGAGAAGCGTTTGACAAAACTTAACAAACTATTCGCCTTATTTATTACAGAGTTGTAGTGTTCTATGAATGTGAGTTTACAGTCCAGGACGACGCCTAGATCTCTAACTATTTCACATTTTTCTACATTTTGATTTCCAAGACATATTACAATATTTGGTACATGTTTTTTTCTGCTAAATGTTATAGAGTTGCACTTTTTCACATTCAGTGTTAGTAGATTTTTATCACACCAAGTATGGAATACATGTATTTCGTTTCGAAATGCTTCGATGTCGTTTTCATTTCCAATTTCCGCGAAAAGCTTCATGTCGTCGGCATACACAAGTATATTGATACGCTTGAGAACGAAGGAGATGTCATTAACGTACAGAATGAAAAGAAGAGGACCAAGATGAGAGCCTTGTGGGACTCCCGATGTGACTTTTACTGGATTTGAAAGAGAATTTTGAAAATGAACAATTTGTTCACGGTTTGTTAGATAAGAATTGAGCCAGTTTAAGAGTCTTTGTTCCATTCCTATTTTCTGCAATTTGAAGAGTAGTAATGGAATGTCGATGCGGTCAAATGCTTTACTGAAGTCAGTGTAAAGAGTTTCTACGTGTTTGCCATTTTCCATTGCATTCAAAATAAAAGTCACAAAAGCCAACAGATTAGTTGCAGTTGAACGGCCTTTGAAGAAGCCATGTTGCATGCACGTAATTCTATTCTTTACTTGTTGGAAGACTTTTTCGTTGACTATTGCTTCGAATAGTTTAGGAATGCAAGAGATAATGGCAATTCCACGATAATTACGTACGTCAGATTTAGCGCCTGATTTAAAGATAGGTACCAAAAAAGATTGTTTCCATTTTTCTGGGAATATTCCAGTTTGTAGTGACATATTGAAAATGCAATGTAAGGGAAGGGTGAGTTCCTCAGCCAGGTTCTTTAGGAATATAGGTGCTATTCCGTCAGGTCCTGGTCCTTTTGTTCCGTCTAATTTCTTTAGTGCATGGCATATTTCCTGTTGTGAAAGATAGTTCATCGATATGTCATTTGGATAATCCGGTAAAAATGAAAAGTAGTTCCGATCGCGATTTTCTTCGGAAAATGTGGTATATAATTCCTGAAAGAAATTTGCAAAGAGATTACAAATTTCGTTCGAAGAATTCCTCACATCCTCATCGAGATGCATCTGCGATGGGAAATTATTGCTTTTGAGCTTAGACTTTACGTAATTAAAGAATTTCTTCGGGCATGATTTGACTTCAGTTTCGATCCTCCTATTATACTTTTCGTGTGCACTTTTAATTGCAAAATTTAATTCTTGGGAAATATTTTGATATTCAAGCAAATTTTGATGACTTTTGTCCATTTTGTATTTTTTATGTGCTTTTTGTTTTTTATTCTTTAGATTTCTTATTTGAACGTTAAACCAAATAGGATATTTGCGGGTTGAATTTCTTCGTCTTCTTTTCTTCGGCACAAATTCTGATATTATGTTATTCAGAATTTCGTGAAGAATATGTACAGTTAAGTTGACATCTCGTTCGCTGTTTAATAAAGTTTGCCATTCTATGGCTTGTAGGCTACATTTGATTGCTTCAAAGTTCGTCTTGTTATATTTTGGTACTTCTTCATACTCCCAGTCGATGGGCAATTGTCTATTATGTATAAAGATTGAGTATTCAATTGCTGTGTGAAATTTTTCATTTTTCCAAAGAGGAGTCATGGACTCATTCACACAAAAGTCGTCGGTGATGTTAGTGAATAATAGGTCTAGATAATATTTTTGGAAATTTTTTACATGATTTATTTGGTTAAGACCGAGATGTGCAATTTCGTCAAATATATATTGTAGGGTTTCATTTTCCCCGACGAGAATGCATTCATTATCATTATCGGGAATGAAGTCTACTTTATTTTGATTGAAGTCGCCATAGATATGCAATTTCACTTCTGGTTCTAGTGTTTCTGCAATTCTATTTGCCGTCTGAAAAAATAATTCATACGACTTTTTATTTGCTTGTTCGGGTGGGAAATACACAGAAGCAAATATGTGTACTTCGCCAGCTATAGATAATTTTGCCCATACATGCTCAAATTCTTTGTGTTTTTCGGTTATAAGTTCCTCAGAAGTGAAATTTGCCTTAATGGCAATGAGGACCCCTCCTCCAGACTTCTTCTGAGATAACGATATGTTGCGGTCGTGCCGGAATACGTTAAAATTATTTCCAAAAACTTCTTCGCTTCTTACGTTTTCATCCCAGCTAGTTTCAGTTGCAAGAATTACATTGAAAGAAGCGGGTATTTCCAATTGTAGTTGACTGTCTTATATTTTTATTAAATTTTGTGTTTCCTTTTGCGACTCTTTGTAGCGCTTCTTTTCGATGAGTCCGTTCATCGTTGACGATAGGCGAAAGATCTCTCATCTAGACAGTGAAAACGATGGCACAATTACAAAGCCCCGTTTTTTTACGTAGGACTACGTCTTTCATTTCTATACCGGGGTGTAAAATCAAAGTTTCGAAAACGAAAGCGTTACGCCGGAGACCGAGATTTTGAGCGTTAATAGCTCCTAAACAACTGAACGAAATGGTATGATAAACACTTCATTCGAAAGATAAAATGTCTACGCGTTATATACTTGTTACTTTTTCATCCAAAAATTTGTTTCAATAGTCTTAAAATTGCTTTCAAAACAGGCTATTGAAATCACCAATCGGTATATAAGCGAGCGCCGCTCGTAAACCCACTCAGTTATAATTGAACTGCAATTGGAGCATGTTGTCGCTGTTGTGATGAAGCTAACTTCGTTTATCATGAAAGCGCTGATGGACGGTGTCACCAAGAGCCTGTTTGTGCACCTTAGGCCAGAAGGGAATCCATCAGGAGGAGAGTGATGCCACGGTTCCGCTTGAAACATCGGAGCAGCCGCCACATACACGCGCGGAACCCTCGTTGCTATCATCGTTGCTGAAAAATAATCTACCAGTTCCCCTGGGAATTGAAATACATTCATGCGAAAGAGTTTATTTTGATGTTTTCTATCCATACAACACTGCAACCAAAAACATTTGGTTTTGTGATTTTTCAATCAATCGCAATTGACAGGAAAGCTTCTGAATATTATTCTTCCCCATCAGTAGATAATTTTCGTACCCAATATTGGATGCATAAAAACGGAAAATTGTTCACATCGCAAAAATCATGTAATTTTCGAGCGATTATTTGCTTCCTACTCATATAATGCTGCGACCGAATACATTTCGTTTTGGATTTTTCAATCAAGTGCGATCAAAGTAAGACCATGTCTTTCGGCAATTGATTAGAGGTGCAATGAATCTTAAGGAATTCCCGCTCTACGTGCACTGGCAAACGATGTTTACTCAACAATTTCTCAAACGAGAAATGGGTGTTGTGAAAGGATTGAAAAGGATTAGCGAACGCAATAACGACAAACGGGAGAAAGAGATGTTTGGAGGTTGAAGGAAATTGGCAGAAAACATCTTCATTTTATCTTTCGAATAATGAGATTCATACCACTTCGTTTTGCCAGAAACAGATTATTAATGCTCAAAGGAGGAATCGAGTCCTCCGAGGAAATTACCCAGCGCAAATTAGAGTCGACTATCGATTGCGACATTCGTACACAAATAATTTTATAATGCAGTTTCATCAAAGTGATTTCTTCGTTATGGGGAAATATTCACTACACCATGTCATGTATTTCATATTCTTCACTATCAAATCCATATCCATGGCCCCTATCGGTATCGAATTATCATCGACACCACGATTTTCGCTAAATGCTCATTTCAGTTCGGCCTGTAAAAAACTTTTCTGAACTCTAATCCATCAAATTTGGAGCCCTGAAGAGGGCCGTTGATTATATGCTAAGCTAATATAGCACGCTCTCCTCGGATACGATGGACCAGCTGGATGTTCTTGGGCATGATGTGTTTTGCGTTTTGCATGGATAGCACACAAATTGGTATCTTCGAATAAGCCTCCTGCAGCGTCATAACCGCGGAACTTTGGAAGCGCAAGTCGGTTTTGAAGTCCTGAGCAATTCCACGAACACAATGCTGCAAAGGTAGCTTGCGGATCAGCAATTCGATCGACTTCTGATAGCGACGAATTTCACGCAAAGTTCCCGGTCGATAGCGATGTGGCTTTTTAACACACTTCCTGCGACTGGTGCGCTTATCCGAGCTGCTTTCGTGGTGTCTTAACACCGAAAGACTAACGAGCTGTCTGCTTGGTCCCTCAACAAACAAGTCCTCACGGTGCGAGAGTAGAGTAAGAATTGAACGAAAGCAAAGGAAGCGTCATTTTATAAACCATAAAAGTATAGAATGTAAACCGCACCCTCTTTATTATATAAGCTTACTGTATACTTACTTCGATGTTATTCGTTTCTCCCTAAGGGATTTCTCCCACGTTGGATTTTCATTATCCAAAATTAGCGACTTCATCATATGTCTCATGATTTTATTTTAGTCTTATCAATGCCCTAGACTAATGAAGGAGAGGTGTGATAACTGTTAACTGCTATTTGCCTAATTATTTTCTAGCTTTTAGTACATTATGATGTTTAATCACAATTAAACCGTTTAACTTAAAAAGTTTTTTTTACTTATTGTATTATCTAGTTTTTAGTACATTATCTGTTTCATTAGTATATTTTTCTACAATTAAACCATTGTACTGTATTCTATCAATCAAATAATTTCATTTGATATCGATATTGAGTGGATTGCAGAATATACATAGTGTGTTCTCCAAGTCACGTTCGTTCGCTTGATACACATATCTCAATCAACCTTCTTTTGAAATGATATGGAATAAGCTATTTTGTAGCGGCGGCCAAATTGGATTTTTCAAGATAAGCAGTTTTAAAATGACAGCAGAGATAAAGGTGTGAATGTTTTGCATTTGCATTTTTCATAAATAACTTTATTCTACTGGTCAAGCCCTTTCATTTGGTACCCATATTAATGAGGTTTTGAGAAAATATTATATGTAGTCCGCCATGAACGGTTTATAACTTAAAAATTTTTTTTACTTATTTTTTCGATGCTGATACTCTCTTGGTCACCTTCTCTTCTCTTCCTGATGGATTGGCTTTTCTGCGCTCCCTCACAGTTCAAAACAAACCGAATGCCTTTCAGGTCAGGTCAGATCAGGTAATGAATCACTCGATTCCTCGCCGTCCAGCTCGTCCAGCTCGTCCAGCAACGATGTTGTCTAGTCGATTTCCTCGTGAAAAATGAAAGCGTTTCATCACCAGAATATCGCTTAAGTATGCTCTTTGTCCGTGATTGAATCGAGAGAAGGTGTTGGTTACGATGGCAATTTGGAAGGCAAACTAGAGGCGAATGAACTCTCTGAGTTTGAAACTTTCGGCGACTGAGCAATAATCGATTGAAAATTCTATGACTTTTGCGATGCGAAACATTTTCTGTTGCGCGCGCATCCAATATTGGATACGAAAATATCCTATTGATGGGAAAGAATAATCTTCAGAAGCTTTCCTGCTAATTAATTGTACTTGATTGAAAAATCACAAAACCGAATGTATTCGATCGCAGGAGTATTGAATGTATTTTTCAATCCCAGGGGAACTGGAATATTATTTTTCCAGATTCTTCTTGATACTCGAAGCCAACCAGTGGTTAATGCTGACTCGATAACCACCTGCTAATTGCACTTGATTGAAAAATCACAGAACCAAATGTATTTTATCACAGCAGTATTATATGGATAGAAAACATTTAAAAAAAAATCTTTCGCTTAAATGTATTTTTCAATTTCAAGGGGAATTGGCAGATAATTTTTCAGTAACGATGACATCTTTCCGGAATCTTCTCGATGCTGGACAGCAACCAAATGAAAAGAATTCCGCGCGTGTATGTGTGTGTGGCGGCTGCTCCGATGCCTCAAGCGGGACCTTGGTCGCCTTTTCAGTGGCATCCTCCTGATGGATTCCCTTCTGGCCTAAGAGCTTGAGCTTGAGTTTGGGTAGACTGTACAATTCGTAGTTGCTCTCCGCGAATGGCCTGAACCAACCAGATTGCACAAAGAACACACAGAATGACACTTGGGGCTAGCAAATCATTCTCGTTGTGCAATTTTCGGTGATTCAAGCTTTAAATGGTCAATAACGACGCCGGCCACGTCCTTACAGTCACCAGGGGAAGGGAAGGAATGTTAGTATGATATTCGCCGCCCGAAGGGCAGAAGGGTCGCCTCTATAGCGTGGTTCCCTAGCGTTCATCATAGAAGGGATAGTTGTTAGTGGGAATGGTTAAGAAAAATCAGGATTCACTGCGGTAAGTGATGTGATCGTCGCGTTCGTCGTTCTCCGGTCCGCAATCGGTTCAACTGGCACACCAGTTACTGACAACGTCCAAATGGCTCATTAGGTTTTCCGCGATAGACATCCATTCGCTCGGAGCACATTACACATTTTTAACAGACGAAAACGACACCATAGTAACCAATTGAATCTACTATTGACAACACATAAAAACAACACGGGTGGTACAAAAAGGCGGTTATCTTATTCACAACACAATCTACATCTATTCGAAATCCAATATGTATAAAAACTGAAACGAAAATCTAAACGGAATGTGATGAAACTTACAGGAAAATTTAAAGAACAATAAATACAACAAAACTCAACGCCACTGAATTCCAATATTTGACACAACAAATATGAGAAGGAAATGGCAATTTTTCGAGGCAAGTATTAATTTTCGACAATCGGATATATACTTGTCATTATTATTTATTTATTTATTTATTTATTTGATTTATAAAAAAAACTTTCCCAAAATTAGAACCTCGTTAATGTACAGCTGGATAAAAATTCATGGAGTGTATTTTGTTTGCCATATGGCAACAGAATCCCTGCATTTACATGTATTGTAGTATGTGTATGAGAATAAAAATAATTGAAAACGTAGCTCTAGCACCAACTCATCATGTTGCACTTCCTGCAATTTCTCGTATGGTGACATTCACTCATATGGTTCCACTACGCACACCAACACGCACCTCGATTAGCACAAAGTAAAACACATATACAAGACTGCACGAACATGTCTCAACCGGTTCGACAAATAATTGCACCAGCGGTCTTCGTCAGGAAAAAAACTTGAAATTCGGAATTATTTTATGAAATTCCACATGAGGACACTATACTATTGCAAGAAACTTAATACTTAGATAGTAGATTTCCTGTAAGTGGAACCACACTTTTTCACCGGAGAACGCTATATATCCACAGCAAAAACGGAGCTACCGAAAACACGTCTCGGATTCCCTTCTGGCCTAAGATGCACAAAAAGGCTCTTGGTGACACCGTTCATCAGCGCTTTCATGATAAACGAAGAGCTTGAATACAACAGCGACAACACGCTCCAATCGCTGTTCAATTATAACCGAGCGGATTTCCGAGCGGCGCTCGCTTATATACCGATTGGTGAATTCAATAGCCTGTTTTGAAAGCAATTTTAAGGCTATTGAAGCAAGTTTTTGGATCCAAAAGTAAAAAGTATATAATGCTTAGACATTTTATCTTTCGAATGAAGTGTTTATCATACCATTTCGTTCAGTTGTTTAGTAGAGATGTGCCATCCGCTCATGAGCTGTTCATTCGAATCGCTTCATCATAGTGAGCGGATTCGGATCGGCTCGCAATCAAAAAAACGCAGCTCATCAGCTCATTACGGAGCTGGAGCTGATGAGCTGTTGAGCTGTTGAGCTGTTGAGCTGATGAGCTGCTGAGCTGATGAGCTGTTGAGCTGTTGAGCTGATGAGCTGTTGAGCTGTTGAGCTGAAGAGCTGTTTAGCTGTTGAGCTGTTGAGCTGCTGAGCTGTTGAGCTGCATAGCTGTGGAGCGCAAAAAAGATGCCAGATAGGAAAAAAGGTTTTTGTTTTGAAGATATTCAATCGTTCGTTACTTCATTAAATTTTTCTAATATGGCCAAACAAAATAATACACATTATTATATGCTTGTAAATAAATTTAATATATTACATTGTTATTTAAACATTACTGTGGAAACACATACATTTATTTCCGCGTGCTGAATCAAAACAATTCAGAAAACCACCCGGCATAAATGTTGATGATTGATACTGGTTATATCCTCGGATGCAAAAAAAAAAATCTCGATGGTTGTTTTTCAAAAAACGTTGTCTCGGCCAATATTCCTGGAGGCATTCTATTTGGCTACTGCTGGTTTTTCTGTTGTTTAAGTTCAGCATATCCTAAGCATCTTCTATGTTGGATTTCAGCATACAGTATTTGTTGTATATTATATTATTAGAATTCATATCAGTTTTAGATTTTGTGCAATTACGAATTAAATTCGTTTATTTTTTGCTTTCCGTCTATTAAAAAATGCACACTATGCAATGTCCCATGGTGATTACGTTTCATATGCAATTGTGTGGACAACTGCAAAATTCAACTGAGCTGAAGAGCTGTTCCAAATTAGCAGCTCACTTGTATGAGCTGAACGGCTCTGAGCCGCTCACCATGATGAGCTGATTTGCCCATCTCTATTGTTTAGGAGCTATTAACGCTCAAAATCTCGGTCTCCAACGTAACGCTTTCGTTTTCGAAACTTTGATTTTGCACCCCGGTATAGAAATGAAGCATTGGCCTGTATTGTTGATGGCTCGCTGTCTAGAGCGACACCGAAACACTGAACTTATTGAATATCCAAATAACTACTTCAGTATCTCTCAGCAAAATTACATTTACAAAATTACAATTACATTACATTAAGATTATTCAATGTAATAAATCGGGATGCCTAAACATGTGTTAAACATAAATGTTGGGTGAGGAAACAGACGTTTTTGTGACTCGGACATTGTCTACTTACGTTTCTGTTCGAACACAAATTTTACCAAAGAGAGTCAGTGCGATTAAAATCAATGTCTACCGGTGTGCACAACTCAAATTCCTTTTGATTTGGAAATAAGCCGTATTGCTACAGAAGTGAAAAGACGAAACACGCAACTATCCTTCTGCAGAAATATTTTATTATTTTGTGGTATTAGATTTCTGTTATATGAGAGCTCAGTTTTTTAATTGGACCTGGGTGTTCACTAGGGTGACAATGTATGGAAAAAATTACATCATCGAATTTCAAAAACCGAGCATGTACAGTTTGTTTATTGGCTCCAAAAAATGCTCAATCGGACATGATTTAGGGGTGCCTCAAAGCGCTCAAAGTTTTGATTTTTTGATTCTCGGAAATCTTCCAAGTAAATTTGGAAAATCGAAATTTTTTTTTATGCCAAATGACTTAATAATGCATAAAACGTCGAAATCTGGAGTCATCTTGAAAAATAAATTGGCCGAAAATCGACCTTCTGGGACTTAGCCTATGTGGCAATGAAGGTATGGGAAAAAATAATTATCGAATTTAGAAAACCGACCATGTACATTGTGTTCAATAACTCGTCCTGTGCAAAGTTTCAGCTCAATCGGAAATTATTTAGGGGCGCCTCAAAGCACTCAGTTTTGATTTTTTGACCCAAAAGGTCGATTCGGCCAATAATTTTTTTTCGAGATGACACCATATTTCGACGTTTCATGCATTTTCAAGTCATTTGGCATCGAAAACAAAAATTTCGATTTTCCAAATTTCCTTGGAAGATTTTCGAGGATCAAAAAAGACGGGTGGGTAATGTCGGGGACATAACCGGAGTGACGTAGGACTATACAAAGGGGACAGCTTTTGTTAAATATATATTTTAAATATATTGTTTTATTTTCTTCTCCTACGTGAATACCTACCTATCTACCTGAAAAATGGATTAGTTTACTATTTACTCTTTATGAATATGTTGATGGTTCTGAAAAGAACCTTTGGTGTTGTGTTTTTGTTATCACTCGATATTCCCATCTTGTTCGGTTAAACCTTCCTGTTTAGCTATTGCGTTTGCCACTCGCCACAGCTTTCACAGTTGGAAAATTTCTTCCCATCCAGCTTGTGACATGTTGTTCAGTAAATTACATTTAATGCGACGTGCCGGAGAAACACTTTGCCACTCACTGAAACTAATTGTTGCCTTGATGAGCGCCGAACCGAAGCTGCTCTGTTCTTGATGCGGGTTTTCTGATTGTTGTGAGCAGCTTTGCAAGCCAACTCGAGCACTCCGACGGCCGAAACTCTATAATCGCTGTTAGGTATACTGGTGCTCCGGCACCAATCCGTTCGGCCTAGTTACCCTTGCGGAGCAATAAGTGTATGCGACCAACAGGGATCTGGAGCCCTGCACGGTTCGAGTGAGACTTTGCCTTTCCCTTAACTTGTCCTCTTTTGTTACGTCCACGATGCCGATGCCGTACAACCACACGGGTTTACGGTTTGAAAGAAAATAAGATATTTTTTTGGGGTCCGCGTGTTTTATACTCTAGCGGTACACACTCACAGGATAGAGACAAATCGGCAGACTCAGCCAGAGGGGCGAGTCCAACGAGACGAACGAATGAGCGTTAAAAGGGAGCGATGGCAAAAAAATACATTCATTACGATTTGTTCGCTCGTTGGATTCACATACAGGCTAAAAAGGGTCCTTTTCAGGATCACAAAATTATCTTCAATCTAAAGAGTTTATTGTTTTGTTATCACTCGATACCCCCTTCTTGTTCGGCTAAACCTTTCTGTTTAGCGATTGCATTTGCCACTCGCCACAGCTTTCACAGTTGGAAAATTTCTTCCCATCCAGCTTTGTGACATGTTGTACAGTAAATTACATTCAATGGCATGTCCCATTACCACCACTCAGTATCGGATTGGAGGTAATTTTAACCTGTAATTGAACATTTGCGATGACAGTGGTACAGTGTCGACTTTCAATGTGGGGTCATAATTTGGACGAACTCTATGTTTACAAAAATGTCCTGTCGCATTACAGGTCCGTCCAATTAGCTAAATGTCGACATAAGTGTAAATTACTGTACTTTCAATCTAGAAGTAATTTAAGAATTGGTGAAAATCAATAAGCTCAGAACAACTGCCAAATTCACATACTCATCTGATCCTGGCAAACAAATGATGAAAAAATCAATTTGTGTTTTATTATTATTTTGGATAATGTTTTAGAAAGCATTGAACTGTATTTCCTAAACTCTTTTTTGGAAGGTTTAATGGCCCTGAAAAGCGCCTTGTTTTATGGAAAGGTTCCAATTTAGTATACTTTGTACTCGTGGTTTTGAAAAAAACCATTTCGAACGCCCTAGATGCCGCCTTGTTCTGGATTTGCCATCAAAGCAGTTTGTATAAAGAACAAACTTTTTTCTTCTGCTACCTGATGCCGTTTTACGATTGCGTTTGCCACTCGCCACTCGCTGCAACTGCCTGTTGTCTTGATGTCCACCGAACCGAATGTGTTCTGTTCCGAATGCGGGTTTTCTTATCGTCGCGAGCAGCTTTGCCAGCTAACTCGATCACTTCGGCGGCCGAAACTATATAACGCCGGCTAGGTGGACTGGTGCACTGGTACTAACGCGCTCGGCCTAGCTACCCTTGCGGGGAACTCCAGATCAACACGGTTCGAGCGGGATTTTGCCTTTCCCTTCATTTTCCTCCTTTACCATGTCCAGACATGGCTGCTTGGGTTGGTTTGTTGATGTGTTCTGATGCGAAACGATGTGGTGTACGGCTTGAATGAGAATGATCGTTACGGCAGCGGAGCGGGGATTTTTAAGCTGACTGGCTGGCTCGAGAATTACGCATGTGTGAGACTGCGACCAATGTTTCGTTCATTTTTTTCTTTTTCCTTTCCAATCGTGCTTCATTCTATTTCGCTGCTGCTCTGGTTGCCCGTTTTGGTCGGTACGATTTGAGGAGCACAAAATGGACCAATAAAAAATGGGCACATAGTGCATTTTGACAATGCTTGATATTTCACAATTATTCAATTATTTATCTCAAGAAAAATGAAATGTTATTCGTTATGATAGATGCGTAGATATATTTCCTATCAATTGATGCAAAAACCTTTGCGATCTATTGAGAAATGCTCGAGTTATAAGCGTTCCAAATCTTGCATTTTTTCCTACTTGTTCAGTGCCTAGATTTCCATTTCACCCCCTATATATTCCGGTTAGACGTAGTCCTACGTCAAAAAACAAAACGCGATGTTAAAGTAAAATTGTGAAAAATTTCTACAAGAATCATCAGTTGGGGAATATTTTATAGTTAAATTCGTTTGTTGCCAATCAAACACTTTTGTGACGTGACCACATCTCACTTTTTGCGGTTTCCAACTGTTGAGCATTCATGTTGTATCTTCAGTTCTGTTTCAAAACAAATAAACAAACTTCGTTCTACGATTTGTCAACAATACATGAACGTAGATTTCAGTATATTCATTTTTTTTCCATAAAATACAAGAACTTTTCCAATATCGACATGCATTTTGTGCGCAAAATTAACAGGATTAACAAATCGTTGTCATGTAGCAAAATCAATAAAAAGTAATAAATACGAGTATTAATATATTGGAGCAAGCTATATATTAGGTTGGGGAAAAAGTAACCCATGATTTTTTGGTGAAATTCAAAACGTTTGCCCTATAGTGGGGGCAAAAGTGTGCACTTATTGAACTGAACTTCTGAGATAACTTGTAACAAAAATAAATGCTTTATCATTACCAGCGGAAGAAGCATCATTACTAGAGTTTGTAGGCACCATCAAGTGGGCTGTGGCGTGATGTTTTATGGGTGGTTAAGGGAGGCTGTTATGGTCGAACATGATTTTGTTATGTGCTGATTGATTCTTGGCACCTAGAAATATGATAATTTTAGAATCATACCATAGAGAGCTTTATCCAGTGCTCTGCAATTGTTCGCCTGATCCTCAGACTTA
This sequence comes from Toxorhynchites rutilus septentrionalis, assembly GCF_029784135.1. Classification (NCBI taxonomy): domain Eukaryota; kingdom Metazoa; phylum Arthropoda; class Insecta; order Diptera; family Culicidae; genus Toxorhynchites; species Toxorhynchites rutilus. Next base: position 321,280,885 of record NC_073745.1, on the reverse strand, counting down.
CTGCTCACTCGTAAATACTGGTCTAAACCGCTCTAGGTGCTCGCTGGCACATCCCGGTAGAAGTAGCAATGTCAACAAAAAAATATTCAAATCATAAATCACTTACTGATATGAGCCTTTTCCTCAGAGTTGATTCAGAAATACCGAGGTCTGCCGAAGCCTCTGTCGGGCCATTTTGAGTTTTTTTTTTAGTTTTCTTCTTGTGGGTCCCGTTAAAAATTTGGTTGAAAACATTTTATAAATTTTTTTGAGAGCAAAATGCTGGTACGTGAAAAAATTAAATCAAAACAACGCAAAACTCTTATTACCTTATAGCTTCTTCCACTTTCATGAAACGAATCTTGTTTATATGTGTGAAATGCTGGTGTAATAATGTGCTAAATGAATACACTGTTGCCGAATTTTAGATATAAACACTCGACAAGAAGTTACACCTAAATATAAACACTCGATAAGAAATTTGGGAGCCAAAACGTGACATTGAAATTTATCAGAGATTTTTGAAAGGCTACGCATGAATGCAAGTTACAAATCATTTCAAAGGTGCTAGAACATACAAACCCTAGTTGTTTTAGGTTTTAAATTTTAAAAGTTCCATCTTTTTTCGACATCCAAAATTCATGGAAGGTATATTTTGCTTTCGAATATATTTTATATATTTTCCCAAACTATTATTTGGCTCAAAACTACCATGCTTCTACATTGGCCTATTCCAATTATACATAACTGATGGAGATGTGTGGTACTTTGAGGCAAAACATAAGACTCAAGTTGATAATGTGTATGCTTCACATTGCGAAACTAAAAACACGTAGTTTCAAAATGCTGTATGTTTCAGCTATAATATATAACGAATTTACAGCGTCTTCGATGCCACGCTCAAAATTTTTAAGTGATTATACTCTACTTATTTTGTTGTCGAATGTATTTTTTTTTCTAAAATTAAGTTTTATGTTTTGCCTCGAAACTACCACGGATTTACTAATTAGTTAGGTGTGATTGAACTAAGCTAATGTAAACGTGAGAGAGTTTTGAGGCAAAACAGGACATTATTTTAAAAAAAGTATACCAAGAAAACAAGACTAATTTTTCTTTATTTAATTAGTATTTTATGTTATATAAACAGTTAAAAAAATAAAAATAGCTAGGGACCTTGTTGTCTCGACCAACACGCCAATGCAGCTTAATATTTTTACTGGAAAGTTTGTCTGAAAACCCGTCATTTCTTGTTGAAAGATCGATCAATCGGATCAAAAGCGACAAATTTTCAAAAATGGCAAATCAGTGAAGAATCAGATTTTCTCGACTCTCTTAACCCATCTTGTGCCGAGCGTTCGAAAAATCGAACAACAACTTTGTTAATTTTTCATGTCTCTAGAAAGAAACTATATGGTAATGTTTTTGCACCAAAAGATAGCCTAATTAGTCAGCTACCACTTACCATCAATTTCATTTAATTTTGTGTGAAGGTGTTTTCAATTTTAATGAAAAAACCCCAATAAAATACAAACATATGTTAACTTTCCTACAGTATTACTTTGATAAAAGATCACACATTGTGGTGCAGGGTAAAAGTCTTACGATTGAGTCCTCTGGAGCAAAATAACAGCCGGAGAAATTGATTGTTCGAAAAATCGTTGGCCATAACGAACTTTTTTTCTGTTGAATCAATACCAACAAATCTAACCTCTGCAGCACATTTTGGTTCATTTACTTTGGAAGACGGAAGGTTTTTATCATTCGTTTTTGCATTTTCAATTGAGAATGTTTGTAAGCATCGATGAATTTACCAAATATTCTCGAAAAGTTACATTTTTGTCCGTAATAACTGTTCGTGTACGACGAATAAATTATTCAGTCATCAACCATATCCAACTCGGCAGTAAATCGAGTGCTTACTGTATTGGGCATTGATTGCACAGTTACACCGCATCGATGCCTGCCGCAATTATGAGTTCCGGGACCCCTCGATATAAAAGGGATTGTTGTAGATGTAGGAGGCTCTATTGTTCCAGTCGCTTTAGTTAGCAGCAGCAGTCCAACCATCATACCGTTTCTCTCATCATTTATATTAAATATTGTGTTAATTAGATCGTAGTGTAGTAAATTAGATAAATGAAATAAAAATTGAAATTGTGCTTACCTGGGAATCCTTGGAATACGCGCCAAACCACCTGAAAAGAAAAGGAAGAAAAACTCACCGTTGTCACCGTTGTGTCCGCTGATACCTGGAATTTGTCCATTCAACTGAGCCGTCGACATCTGGTCCTTCGAACCGGATCAGCGTCGAACTCCGCTGATCCACACCCTGCCCTGTGAGTTGGTACGGACTGTACCCTAAGATACGCCATTAGAGGAAAGGAGAACTCGAAAAAATCGCCATCTTGCTGTTGTATGCTACCGCATGCTGATTTTGCTGATTTTGCTGATGCTGGAATACTGCTGCTGAAAGTCAACCACCTAAATTGAAGACGGTCACCTTTGCAGTTGCATCGGAAACTTACAAGGCATTTATTTGCCTCAATAAGGTAATTGAGGTTCCATCTTTTCTTACTCTCCCAGTCAGGGCTACGCGGTCTTCTGATTTACAGATCCTTCCATCATCATGTCCACGGATCGTCGCATCAAGGGACTCAAGCTGCGACAAAAAAGCCTACTGACATCTTTCAACGCTATCAGGCAATTCGTTGACGATTACGACGATGATAGAGATGCAAATGAAGTTCCGGTCCGTCTGGAGAGCATCATCAAGCTCTGGGTCGACTTCAACACCGTGCAGACGGAGCTTGAGAGTCTCGACGAAGGAATTCTTGACGAGCAGTTGAAATTACGTACGGAAGTCGAGACGGCGTACTATCGAGTAAAGGGTTTTCTTCTGGCCAACAATAAATCGAACCTCCTGCATGTACCAAGTTTTCCCTCAGCTGGATATGTCCCTCCATCGTCATCGCACGTGCGCTTGCCCGACGTAAAACTTCCCGTATTCAATGGAAACCTAGATACCTGGTTGAACTTCCATGATCTGTATATTTCGCTTGTGCACTCGTCGGTCGAACTTTCCAATATACAAAAGTTCTACTATTTGCGGTCATCGTTGTCAGGAGACGCGCTAAAGTTAATACAAACGATTCCAATTAGTTCTAACAATTACGTTGTGGCTTGGAATCTGCTTATTGAGCATTTCCAAAATCCTGTGCGCCTCAAACAGTCATATGTAGATGCTTTGTTCGAGTTTCCATCGGTTAAAAAGGAGTCAGCAACAGAATTGCATCCATTAGTGGAAAAATTTGAGGCAAACGTCAAAGTTCTTCAACAATTAGGAGAAAAAACGCAGTTTTGGGATGTTTTGCTGGTCCGAATGTTGAGCAGCCATCTAGATTCTACGACGAGGAGAGACTGGGAAGAATTTTCTGCCTCTAAGGACACAGCCACGTTTAAGGATCTGACGTCATTCATTCAACGAAGAGTTACCGTGCTGCAAGCCATCCAGGGAAGTAAACCCGAAGCTCAGTCAGTCATCCAGCCGAAGAAACCAATCCAACGCCCAGTTACTAACCATGGAGCGACTCAAATAAATCCGAGGAAGTGTGTCCTATGCGCGGAGCATCACCCTCTTTATCAATGCATCACGTTTGCCAAGCTGAATAGTGAAGAAAAGGAGAAGGAAGTTCGTCGTCATCGACTCTGCCGCAATTGCTTGCGAAAAGGTCATTTTATTAAAGAATGTCCGTCATCCAGTAGTTGTAGGAGGTGCCGCAGCCGACATCATACACAACTTTGTCCTGGTATACCGCCGTCTACCACAGAAGAAATGAAACGGCCAACGGAACCATCCAAAAGTGAACTACCTACACCCTCAGCGTCGGCCACCGTGGTCGAATCCGTCAGTTACTCTTCAGCTGGGCTCCAACGGAAGATTGTTTTGCTTGCTACAGCTATAGTCATCGTAGTTGACGACAAAGGAGTCGAACATGTGGCACGGGCTCTGTTGGACTCCGGAAGTGAATGCTGTTTCATCACTGAATCATTTTCGCAGCGGATCAAAGCATACCGCAGCAAAATTCAACTTCCGATTGCTGGTATCGGTCACTCAACAACGCATGCTCACCAGAAACTTCTCACTACTGTACGATCTCGTTCTGATAAGTTCTCCGTCAGATTAGAGTTTCTCGTTTTGCCACGCATTACCGTTGAGCTGCCGTCGATCTCCATCGATTCCTCGTCTTGGACGATCCCACCGGATATTCAGCTGGCAGATCCGTCGTTTTGTACAACTAGTTCCATCGATATCATTCTAGGAGCAGAAGTGTTTTTTGACTTGTTCAAGGTTTCGGGTCGCATTCCCCTCGGCGACAACCTTCCAGTGCTCGTGAACTCCGTGCTTGGCTGGGTAGTGTCGGGAAAGTCCACATCCGGTCAGTCATCTGCTCCCGTGATTGTAAACGTCGCAACCGTCGAAAATTTACAGTGCCTTATGGAAAAGTTTTGGTCCATTGAAGAGGACACCGCATCTACGTGCTACTCCGTAGAAGAAACCGCGTGTGAAGAACACTTCCGTCGTACAATCACTCGCAATCCAGATGGTCGCTACGTAGTGCGCCTTCCTTTGAAGCAAGAAGTACTCTTGGGCTTGGTCGACAACCGACGCACCGCTCTTCGAAGATTTCACCATCTTGAAGGTCGCCTTATACGCAACACGGAGCAGCATCAGCAGTATCGAACCTTTCTAGAGGATTATTATGCTCTTGGCCACATGCAACACGTGTTTGATCATGAAAATCCACCCCGTCCCTGCTACCATCTTCCGCACCACGCAGTAATACGGGAGGACAGCTCGACAACGAAACTGCGTGTGGTCTTCGACGCGTCGTGCAAAACCCCGAACGGACCATCGCTAAACGACGCTCTCATGATGGGTCCTATTGTCCAGGAAGAACTCCGCTCAATCATTATGCGTTCTCGGACACACCAAGTGATGTTGATCGCCGACATCAAGCAGATGTATCGTCAAGTTTTGGTGGACAACCAAGACACACCGCTGCAACGAATCGTCTGGAGATCCTCTCCCAACAACTCAATCGAAACATACGAGCTGAAGACTGTCACCTACGGCACCGCTAGCGCTCCATATCTCGCTACGAGAGTTCTCCAACAACTAGCCGACGACGAAAAAGATAATTATCCCGAAGCGGTCGACGTGCTGCGTAGAGATTTCTACGTTGATGACCTTTTCTCTGGAGGACGTAACACGACGGAGACTTCTAACCTCCGCCGACAACTCGAAGCTCTTCTCTCCAAGGGTGGATTCGAACTTCGCAAATGGGCATCTAATGAGCCAGCCGTTCTTGAGGACGTACCGCCCGAAAACCGTGCTCTCAAATCTTCAGTTGATTTCGATCGAGACCAATGTATTAAAACACTCGGATTGCATTGGGAACCGACAACTGACCAGCTTCGGTACAAAATCCAGCTTCCGTCTACAGAAGATTCTCCCTTCACTAAACGCATCGCACTTTCCTACATCGCTCGACTGTTCGACCCGCTAGGCCTAGTGGGCCCAGTTGTAACTACCGCCAAAATCTTCATGCAAACACTGTGGACGCTGAAGGATAACGACGGTAGGACTTGGAGTTGGGACGCTGAGCTCCCTCCGAATCTGAAGGAACGCTGGTACGAGTATCAATCGCAACTCCCACGGCTGAACGACCTGCGTATCAACCGCTGCATTCTGATTCCGAATCCAGAAAAGGTACAGCTACATTTTTTCTCCGACGCTTCGGAACGCGCATACGGAACATGTGTCTACGTTCGATCTACTAACGCTACCGGCACTGTCAATGTTTCCCTTCTCACTGCAAGGTCTAAGGTAGCTCCTTTGAAAAATCAAAGTATTCCCCGATTAGAGCTGTGTGGGGCTCTCTCGTCCGCCGAGTTGTACGAAAGAGTGACGTCATCGCTTCAAACACCAGCAGAAACCTACTTCTGGGTCGATTCGACTATTGTCATCTGCTGGCTCAAATCGTGTCCATCGGCGTGGACTACTTTTGTCGCAAATCGCGTCTCCAAAATCCAGACCAAAACACGGAACTGCTCATGGAATCACGTAGCGGGTCAACAGAACCCCGCAGACCATATTTCTAGAGGGCTTCCGGCTGAAACGCTCCTCATTTCCCAGCTTTGGTGGCAGGGTCCACACTGGTTGAAAAATGATCCCAGTGAATGGCCCATTCAGCAACACGATGGTACACCTCATCTCGGGGCGCTCGTAGAAGCGAGAAAAACACCACCTGCAGTCGCCTCCGCATCTGTTGAACCTACGTTCGTCGATCATTTAGTAGCACGATTCTCAAACTTCCAGCGTTTAGTTCGAGCAGTAGCCTACTGTTATCGGTTTGTACGGAACAGCAGGCGAAAGTTACCAGATGAATCAACAGCGACCTACTTAACAGCAGACGAGCGGAAGGAAGCGGAAGCAGTCATCATTCGTTTGATCCAGCAGCAGACCTTCAGTTGCGAGTACAACAGCCTGGAAAGAGCACAACCTGTACATCCGAAATCTCGCATCCGATGGTTCGATCCGTTCTTGGGAGCAGACAAGCTCATTCGCATTGGTGGCAGGTTGGGGAAAACTACGCAGCATTATGATAGCAAGCACCAGATTTTACTCCCCGCCTCGCATCAGTTCTCGGTTCTACTCATTCGCTACTACCATTTACAGCATTTGCACGCAGCGCCCCAACTACTCCTGAATCTTCTCCGTCTACGATACTGGATCACAGGGGCCAGAAACCTGGCCAAACAAGTGGTCCACAAATGCGTTATTTGTATCAGAGCGCGCCCGAAATTGTTAGAGCAATTCATGGCTGAACTTCCAGCGTCTCGAGTCACCGCAGCTCGACCGTTCTCCGTGACTGGCGTTGACTATTGGGGACCAATTCAACTGAAACCACCGCATCGACGAGCTGTACCCATAAAAGCATATGTTGCAGTCTTTGTGTGCTTTGTCACAAAGGCTGTCCACATAGAGTTGGTTGCTGACCTGAGTACGGCAAAATTCATCGAAGCTTTTCGCAGGTTCGTCTCCCGTCGAGGTTTGTGTGCAGAAATGTATAGCGACAATGGTCGAAACTTCGTCGGTGCAGCAAACGAACTCCGCCAGCTCGTTCGTAGCGAATCACATCAAAAGGCAATCGCTCAAGAATGTACCAACAATAGTATACGCTGGCATTTCAATCCGCCCAAAGCCTCACACTTTGGTGGCCTGTGGGAGGCCGCAATAGCATCGGCGCAGAAGCACTTTGTGCGAGTTCTAGGTACACACACGCTCGCTTATGATTCGATGGAAACATTGCTGACGCAAATTGAGTGCTGCCTGAATTCTCGCCCGCTCGTGGCCCTCGCCGACGATCCGTCTGACTTAGAGGCACTCACACCAGGTCATTTTCTGACTGGTTCTGCCCTAAAAGCCGTTCCAGACATTGATGTAGCCGAAATTCCGTTCAACCGACTTCGACAATGGCAACAAACTCAAAAATTATTCCAGCAGGTATGGAGGAGGTGGCATCTGGAATACCTGTCGACACTGCAATCGCGAACTAAATGGTGCAAACCGCCTATCAGCATCGAAAAGGGACAGCTGGCGATCATCAAGGATGATAATTCACCACCGATGAATTGGCCAACCGGAAAAATTATTGAAACCCATCCGGGCGACGACGGAACAACTCGAGTAGTCACGCTACAAACTCCGAGTGGTCGATATACTCGGCCTATTTCAAAAATATGCCTGCTCCCTATAGCGTCTGCAGAAGAGAAGACATCATCCATTTGTCGCATTGTGCATCTCCATTGCTCATGAAACAAGTGCTGCATCCATAAGTTCAATGAACACAGTAACATCACCCACAGAAGAATACCACCAAGAGTTCATTCACTTCCAACGCCTGCCGACTATGCATACTCACCGCTTGTAACTATCGTACATGTTGTACCCTCGCTACACCCAGCTGAAATCAATACTCACCCGGTCAAGGACTTACCTTCATCAAAACAACGGCTTCGTCGCAGCTCTCCATCGCATCGCATTCCACAACCGAATCATCAATCCTGTTTCCGTTCTCTTCATGATAATACTTACCTGATCGTGTGGCTGCACCTGAAATAAAACGATTCTCAGAACCCATCTACTTCTGCATCAGTACCTGGAATGAAAACATCAAACAAATCAACCATCCAAGGGGATGCCACCTTGGAAAATACTACCACACCAGAAATGTATCAACAATAACGACATGACATTTCTGAGGGGCCAGCATGTTCGTGTACGACGAATAAATTATTCAGTCATCAACCATATCCAACTCGGCAGTAAATCGAGTGCTTACTGTATTGGGCATTGATTGCACAGTTACACCGCATCGATGCCTGCCGCAATTATGAGTTCCGGGACCCCTCGATATAAAAGGGATTGTTGTAGATGTAGGAGGCTCTATTGTTCCAGTCGCTTTAGTTAGCAGCAGCAGTCCAACCATCATACCGTTTCTCTCATCATTTATATTAAATATTGTGTTAATTAGATCGTAGTGTAGTAAATTAGATAAATGAAATAAAAATTGAAATTGTTCTTACCTGGGAATCCTTGGAATACGCGCCAAACCACCTGAAAAGAAAAGGAAGAAAAACTCACCGTTGTCACCGTTGTGTCCGCTGATACCTGGAATTTGTCCATTCAACTGAGCCGTCGACAATAACCTTAGGTGATGGTGGTCCGTAGAATTCCGCTTGTGGAGGAGTTAGAGGGAATCATCAATTCGTGGAACGAAAATTTTAATGAGCTGGTGTGAATCTTTTTCCACCGGATCCGGTGGACGATCTCAACGATGAAGCATACCTAAATGGTGATCGTTTTCAACTGAATAATAACCTTCCAACTCTCAATGCCATTGTTTTACCGCAGCATATTTGTGCTTTGCAGGTTTTGGAAAATGTTCGACTTTTCGGGAAATGGATAATCGGGAAGAAAAAAAAATTCTTAAGCATTGTGTTCAGTTCCACACCGACCGAACTGAAGTGACAGCATCTCGCGGTATGCAGAATTTGCACACCACACCACATACCACGAGTTACCCCTCCCATATTGCAACTATGAGCCAGCCATCGCTAAAGCACGCTGTGCTCGACGGCATAAAAATCGACGGTGCTTGTCGCGGCACGGCATTCAGTTTTACGTGAGCAGTGGTGCAGTGCACATCGGAGCAAGTAGCAGCAGCAAGAATATCAACAACAACAGCAGCAGCAGCAATGAAACTGCATCGTCGGCAGTAAGAAGTTGCACCGCCGGCAAGAAGAAACCCGTATAGAGGCGAATGAACTGCAAAGTTTAAAGCCTCTTAAAAACAAAGAAAGAAGAAGAAGAAACCCGTTCCGGTGCTACATCATAAATGTGACGCGCCTACTGCGGAGCGCATCAGTCGTTACCCAACCATCGCGAAGTGAACATCGATGGGAAATAGAAATTAAAAAAGAGAAAAACAGTGTAAATAAAAATGATAGTGTGAAAGGTTATAAGTCTCCGGTGTTTGCATCCGACCGCCGGAACATCCAATCTTCCACCTCTGCCGCAATAAAAAGAGTAAAGGTTTTCTAACGGAGTTTTGGGAAAGCCTTTCTCAAGGCTCATCGAGTAAAAGCGGTTGATGCTAGCCAAGCTAGTCCAGTCCAACTGCGACGTTGGCTTCATGAGGCGAAGCCAACCCAAGGAGTCTGGCCCAGTTGCCCTCCTGGGAAGGAACACAGCGGTTCCTGCTCCCACCCGGCTCGGTTCCCGCTGGGAACGCGAGCACCCTTATCGACCGGCGCATTACAGTCCACTGCAGCCCCAACACATTGAAATTTCTCCACCGCCAACTATATAAATAACAGCATTAGGCTTCGTTTGCAAGGAATAAGTTAAATATACATGCAATAAGATAGATCACATCTCACAATAGGTGAATTAATTCAGGTTTATACTTGAAGACTTTAATCCACTTGTGCTGGTTCGTCCCGGAATGTGAAATTAATGCATTTATGAATGCCGTATATTTGATGATTGAAGTTGATTGGAGATGATTGAAGTGACTCATATTCCGAACACTTAAGCTTTGATGGCCATTAAATAGTGTCTCATTACTCAAAATGGTACTTTTTACTTGACTGCAATAAAATTGATTTACAAACACATATTCATGGTAAAAAACTAAAAAAATGTTTAACCACATTTGTCTCTAATTCCGAACACCATTTTTGGCTCTGACTCATATTCCGAACACTTTTGTCTCAAATACCGAACAGCGAAAATGCCTTTTCGAAAAAAAAAAACAAAACTTTTGAACTACTGGGCGGATTTATTTGATCGATATATCAAATTCAAGCCAATTAATTAGTCTTTTTTAGAAAAATGCTATACTCACAAAATCTTGCATTTTGTTTTTGTAATCATTGATTGTACTTGCTTTTTATTGAAAAAATAACGATGTTCGTTTTTTACGGAATCTACTAACGCCAACTTTTTATCACTAGTTTTGACAGTCACATTTTTTTGCAAAGGCTTAGTATCATGAATTATACGCTGTATCGATACTTGTAATTGATGTTAAAATGAAGGCTATAACCCAAAGAATGTCAGAGTTTTGATTATTCAACGATTTATAACATTAAAGTTCAGTAAATTTACATTTGAAAATGAAGTGTTCAGAATTTGAATAATGCGTAGAAACTTGATTCATATTCCGAACACTACTTCAATACTAATTTTAATGAAGATTTCTGCATAAAATATATTTTATTTTTTCATCCATTTATTGTAGATTTTTACATTCTCTAGCACTTAACATGAAAACAGCAAACAAAATAGTTGAAACAACTACGAAAACTGAAAAATTAATTATGCTTGTTTTTTACGGAATTTGCTAACGAACATTCTATCTTTGGTTTTGACTGTCACTTTTTTGCAAATGTTTAATATTATAAATTATAGGCTGTATCGATACCTGTAAATGATGTCAAAATCAAGCCTATATCCCAATGAATGTCTGTGTTTTCATTATTCAATTATTTATAACATAAAAGTTTAGTAAATTTATATTTAAAAATGAAGTGTTCGGAATTTGAGACTGTTCGGAATATGAGATAAAACGGTAGTATGTTTGTACTTGCAAAAAAATAGTGCGGGTTTCAGCAAATGTTCGATTTTTCGAACAATCATTTCGCGGAAAATGGAAGATGGGAAAAAAATATTCTTGAACATTGGGGTTTCTTTAGCGTCAATAATCAAAATTACACCAATAGCTTTTGTCAAAAAATTAATTTTTACGGCTTGGTCGTTAATGGGTTAATCAATGGTGGTCTTCGCTCAGGGCAAAATAAAAAAAAAAATGATTCACAAATTGTATATGAAAAATAAATATACAAAATTGGGCACCCATTTCTTAGAAAATGTTTCGTTCCAATATAAATAATAGTTTAATTCCATTAGCATACAAAAACTGCTGTTAGCTTTATTGTTGAAGACATAGAGGATGAATAATTTCATATAGATTCACGCTTTTTTAAATCTAGAAATGAAACCATCTACGAAAATAACCTTAGTGGTTAATAAACGAAGGACAAATACAAAACGTTCAAACCAATGCAACACAACCGATTGATTCGTGAAAAACTCTTTGTTACTTGTAGGAGGAAACGTAGAACTTCTCGAGTGATTCATTGGAAGGTTAGAAAACACAGAGGGCAATTAAAAACTAAAATTGATCTCATCAAGGGATGAGATTCATTGGCAATTCATACCAATGGAACAAAGATAACCTTAAAGCAGTAAATGCATATAATGCAAAGCATAAACGGTTCGTAATGTATCGAGTACTTGAAAGTATGAACCTAAAATAGATTGATACTGATCGTTGGTAATTGTAAACTATTTGAAAGGAACGATACTAACTGAAATAATATTCAGATAACACATTTAAAGTGACCTTTCAAAGTATGATCTGTAATCATTCCTCATCCGTAATTTTTTTTTCGCAGAGCTACTTTAGCTGCTGCCACGAGAATCGCTTTTTGATAACTATATTCGACCCTAATGCGTGAGCAGCATTCCCGCACCGACTCCAGAGAGATACTCCACCTCCACTGGCCGATTGAAATCGTATCTCCAAGGCGTTACACAAGAGTGCAGCCCATGCCGTTAGGATCACTTTTCATTTCATTCCTGCGCAAAAAGGGGAAAGAAACCGCTACTTTTGTCTCGCAATGCTTCGCGAGCGTTGGCTCTGTCCGTTCTGCCGACGTCAAGGTAAAATGTTCGACTGTTGATCCAAGGCTGGGGATAATTCGCTCGAGAAATTCTCTTCCCAATTACTGCCAAGCTGGAGGACCGAAGGTTCACATTGGGATCTTTTTTTTTTCGTATCATTCCCAACCACATTAGCCTTCGTACCTTTTCCACGTTCTTCGGTTTTGGATCAACCCGTGGAATTGGCTCCCAGTCACCAGCAACGCCAACACTGTTGGTGCAGTATTTTTTACGTTCACTTTTGCAGTTCCTTTTTTTTTCTTCGCTATTTATGCTGCCATGCTTTTAATCGTTCTTAAACTGGACAGGACCTGACCGAACGCCGCCGCCATCGGCCGATTCGCGAGCCGATGAAACCAGGGCGTGTACGTCATGAAAGATTGACCTCAGGCGGCACCGCACCGGTTGATAAGGGACAACGCAAATAAGTAGCTCGAGATTTAGTATCTCTTTTGTTGAATTTAACGATCTTGTCATTCGAAGGCTGTTCGGGCATTGTGGTTGAGTTAGTGGTGAGTGAGATATGTATGTGCTTTGGTTTTTTTTTATCGACTACTGTTGAAACGATGAGGTTTGGGTTACAGAGAAAAAAAAATAGAATGCAAACCTTGAGTAGGATAATTGCTTTGGACGTGTTGTTCTCGATATCAACGATGTTTGCTTGCAAATATTGTGACTTACTTCAGACAAGGGAAAGGGCAAAAGTGCGGGTTTTCATTCTTTTTGCGAAATATACCACCAGAAAACAGTTTTTAGCCAATTCATCTCGATTCATTCGTTTTCTTCAAACATAAGTTATCATCACAATGTTTTGAAATATACTCAGGAAGCTTTTACAAGCTAAGGATTGATTTATACATCATAAACATTGAAAAAAAGTTTGGTGAATAAAAATATGATTCTTGCAAGCATTGTAACTCTCAATAATCTGTTTTTTTTCGGCTGCGATTGTTATAAATTTATTGTATTGTTAACATTTAATTGCCTTTGAATGTGCATTGTATTTTTCCAGCGCTGTTAAAAAAAATAATATGAATTAACATAAAAGGGTGTTTTCGATATGGATAACATATACAATTGCCTTTTGTTGGATTCGCTGGTCACATACAGGAGATGTATTAGAATATCAGTTATAATTTGCATCGTTTATTTATTCTTCCACTAGCGGCCCAATTTTATGTTTCAATAAGTTTACCGCAAAGTCATTAGAATAGCTTTGTTGTTGCACTCGAACAGACTCTCGTAACTTTTTTTCTTTTAATTTATTCAAGGTTTCTGTGTCTAAAACAACTATTTACTCTTTCTCTGCGATCAAATGTTGCTCTTTCAATTTGACTTTAACTTTCAACTCTCTACTAGTGATCCCCGATAATCGTTCGATTAATCGATTAATCGAATACTTCCTACAGAAATCGATTATTAATCGAACGAATACTGCGCAACCAATAATCGAAGCGAACGAATAGTTTACGTCGATTAATCGATCCAAACCCAGAGAAAAAAAAACGTATGGCCGCTGCAGTTTTTTACTGAAATTCAATCATTATCTTTGACGCTCCTCTGGGATCGTAAACAAAGCTCAATGGCGTCAATGCGAATTGAGCTTCGTTAACGAGTTTAGGGGAGCGTAAAAAATAATAATTGATATTCAGGCGGAATGAACACTTTTTTGATTCAAGATGGCTTTCTAGCAAATGAGGAACATTAGTCTAACTAATTATTTCGCTCAGTGTGACGATTAATCGATTAATCGATTATTTGGGGCGATTAATCGTATCGAATAACAAACTGCTGAAAAGTATTCGATTAGCTGATGAACGATTAATTTAAAAAAACGGGGATCACTACTCTCTACTCTTCGTTTCCTACTATCTACTCTATACTTTGTTCTCTCTTCTCTCTACTTTCTGCTCTTCACTTTAAACTCTCTACTCTCCACTCTCTGCTTTTTACTCTCTACTCTCAACTTTCTACTCTCTACTCTCTACTCTCTTTTTTTTTGTTTTTTTTTTTTATAGAGGTGAGGAACGCTCTTCCAGCCTTATCTGGGGAGGGATAACCCAGACGTCGAGTGGGGATCGCACCCACAAAAACCAAGCCCTCTACTCGTAGCCTCATTCCCCCCGGGGCCACATCTAGGCGACTACTTCAGGGGGCGGCTGTGCTCATGCACTTCACGAGTTTTCAACGCAAACTAACGTTGATCCTTCCCTTTTTCTCTATATTCTTATTCACCATTCGTTGCTCTCCACTGCGCTTATGACCATTTTGCAGGCATCCATTTACCCGTCGAGACGTGCACCGATTAGGAAGCGCCCTCCAACTTAACGCGCGCCCCGTCACAGTCACCCTCGCAGGATTTCTCTTCCCAACGAAGCGCCGATTAGGTAGTGCCCTCCAACATGACGCGCACTCCGTCACAGCTACTCTCGTGGAGTATGCACCAGTTTGTCGATGGCTTCCTCCATGATGCTCGCTCCTTCGAAATGTTCGCAGTGTTCCTCCATCCAGGCCACGATAAGGCGTTGACAGGCAGGCATTTTTTTGTTCTTCGCGACAGTATCCGTTTACCTGTCGAGACGTGCACCGATTAGGAAGCGCCCTCCAACTTGACGCGCGTCCCGTCACAGCCACCCTCGCAGAATTTCGCTTCCCAACGGAGCGCCGATTAGGTAGTGCCCTCCAACATAACGCGCACTCCGTCACAGCAACTCTCGTGAGGCACAAACCGATTTGGTGACGCCTTCCTAGGCGCTCGCTTCGTCGAAGTCCTCGCAGTATTCTTCTTTACAATCCACCATGAGGCATTGCCAGCAATTTGTCAATCCTTCTTGCCAGATTCCGCTTACCCGATTAGGAATTGCCCTCCAACTTGACGTGCAACCCGTCACAGCCACCCTCGCGGGATTTCTCACCTGTCGAGACGTGAACCGATTAGGAAGCGCCCTCCACAGTCACCCCCGTCACAGTCACCCTCGCAGGATTTCTCTTCCCAGCGGAGCGCCGATTAGGTAGTGTCCTCCAACATAACGCGCACTCCGTCACGGCCGCTCTCGTGGGGTACTCCGGTGCTTCAGATCTCACTGTGGTTCATCTTTTATAGTCAGGCGTTATCCGCACGCTGGTCGGTCCTCCACTTCCGCTGTAGCTCGGACATGATGTGGACGATTGCACTGTTCACTGCGTTTCAGGTGCCCTCGTCACGACACATTTCTTCTACGATGTTCCCAGCATGAAGGGTAGGCAGCCCCTCGCGCCTTGTGGTGAATCTTGGACATACAAAAACGACGTGTTCTGGTGTTTCCTCCACATCTCCACACTCCGGACAAAGAGGTGATCTTGCATGTCCAAACCGGTGCAGATACTGCCTGAAGCAGCCATGCCCAGACAAAAACTGCGTTAGATGAAAATTCACCTCTCCATGTTTCCTGTTTACCCAGCCCATTAGTGTCGGTATGAGCCTGTGCGTCCATCTGCCGTTTTGAGCCGCACTCCACTCTTGCTGCCACCTAGCCATCGGCTCTGCCCTCATTAGCTTCCGGATTCTTCTGGTTCCCCTCCTCATATAGCACTCGCTGTCTTCCGCCAAGATGATGTTGATAGGTACCAACCTGGCTAAGACGCAGACCGCTTCTGTTGACACGGTTCTGTACGCACTCGCGACTCGCATCGCCATGAGCCGGTACGTACTATTCAGCCTCCTCGTGTTCCGCTGAGTTTCTAACGCCGCGATCCAGGCTGGACCCCCGTATCGTAATGTCGATGAGGAGACACTATCCAAAAGGTGCCTCTTGCAGCTGCTTGGGCCAAAGTTGTTGGGCATGATTCGCGTCAGTGCATTGATTGTCTTCGTTGCTTTTTTACAAGCGTAGTCGACGTGACTGTTGAAGTTCAGTCGATCATCGATCTGCACCCCCAGGTATTTTAAATCTCGCTTCGAGGTTATCAAGTGCTCTCCGATGGTGATTTCTGCACGTTGCACCGCCCTGCGGTTGCTGACAATCAACATTTCCGTCTTGTGGTGGGCTATCTGCAGTTTCACACTTTGCATCCACCTTCCGATCATGTCTATCGACTCGGTCGCGAGCATTTCGACCCGTTCCAAGGATTCTCCGGTCACGAGAATAACAATGTCATCCGCGAAGCCAATGATCTCCACACCTCTGGGCAGATTAAGTTTTAGTACGCCATCGTACATACTGTTCCAGAGCGATGGACCCAGGATAGAGCCCTGCGGAACTCCAGCCGTAGTTTTAATCTGCGCCTGGCCCGTGTTTGTCTCGTACACCAGTACACGATTCTCGATGTAGCTTCTCAGTATTCTACACAGGTAGTCAGGAACTCTCATCGTGTGGAGCGCAGTCGCGATGGCCTTCCAGCTGGCACTATTGAACGCGTTCTTAACGTCGATCGTTATCACTGCGCAGTATCGATTTCCTCTGAGCTTCTGTTTGGATGCTCTGTTTGCTCTTTCGACCACTATGCGAATGGCATCTACCGTGGATCTCCCTTTCCGAAATCCGAATTGACTATCGGACAGTCCACGAACTCCCTCCATGCATTCCGTCAGCCTATTGAGGATGATTCTCTCCAAAAGTTTCCCCAGAGTGTCCAACAGGCATATGGGTCTATACGATGCTGGATCACCCGGCGTCTTTCCTGGTTTGGGCAGTAGTACTAGCTTTTGTACCTTCCATCGATCCGGAAAGTAGCATTCGTCTAGACACTTCTGCATTGCTGTCCTGAACATATCAGGGAATGCTAGGACTGCCGCTTTTAAAGCTACGTTGGGTATTCCATCTGGGCCAGGCGCTTTCTTCGTTTTGAGGCGTTTCATAGCTGCAACTAGCTCGTCGTTCGTCACCTCTCTGCGTTCGATGCTATCCTTATCCTCTCCATATGGCGTGGGTGGCCAGGTCGTTGGGTCGTGCTGCGGAAATAACCCTTCCATGATAGTTTTTAATTTTTCGGGACACATTTCGGAAGGTGTCGTTGGGCCCCTGAGCTTCGCCATCACCACTCGGTAAGCATTGCCCCATGGATTGACGTCCACGTCCCGACATAACTCCCTGAAGCAATTAGATTTGCTCCGCCTAATCGCCCGTTTAAGAGTGGATCTAGCCTCTCTAAATTCCACTCTCCGCTCTTCTCTGGTGTCTATGCTTGACCGTTGGAAGCGTCTTCTGGCGCTGAGGCAGTTGGCCCGAAGCACGCCAAGTGTCTCACTCCACCAGTAGGCTGGAGGTCACTTATACCTGGGTTCACTTCTTCTTGGCATTGTTATATCGCATGCTATGGTTAGCGTTTCGTCAGTTCATCCGCGTTCATGTTCAATACGCCGCTCTCCACGCGTAGTGCTTTGATGAAAAGATCCTTGTCAAAGGTTTTTGTCTTCCACCTGCGTGGGCAAGTCCTAGTTATCCGTACTGCCACGGAATGTCGTTGGCCAATGGTATAACGGATGGCTTGATGATCACTGTGGGTGTATCCTTCGCATACCCTCCATCTCATTTTTGTCATTAACGACGGACTGCAGAAAGTCAAGTCGATGATGGACTCTCGGCCATCTCGACGGAAGGTACTAGTGGTACCCTCGTTGCACAGGGTAACATCCAGCTTGGCCAGAGCTTCTAGTAAGCAAGTCCCTCTCGCGTTGGTGCATCTGCTTCCCCAATCTACTGCCCAAGCATTTAAATCCCCTCCTATAACGACTGGTTTTCGTTCGGCGAGCTCCTCGGTGAGGACATCCAGCATATAGTGGAACTGGTCCATCGTCCATCTGGGAGGTGCGTAGCAGCTGCAGATGAAAATTCCGTTGATCTTTGTGATCACGAAACCCTCGAGAGCCCTCGAGACTACCTCCTGAATGGGATATCGCCCCATGGCCTGGATGGCGGCCATTCCCACTTTATCCGTCAGCCAATTACCGTTACCGGGCGGAATGCGATACGGCTCCGCGATAATTGCGACATCACATTTTGTTTCTGTCGTTGACTGCCACAACAGTTGCTGTGCGGTGTCACAATGGTTGACATTTATTTGGATTATCTCCATCACTGTTCGCTTGTCCTCGCCTGTTTGTACACAGGGCAATTAAAGCCTCCCGTCGTATGGTCATTACTGTCCTCGCAGAGCATACACCTTGGCTTTCCCTTGCAGTCGCTGGCAAAGTGTCCCTCTATTCCGCATTTCCTGCACAGTTTGGATCTATCTGGCCCCAAGCAGCCTTTCGCCAGGTGGCCGAAGTGGAGGCGATCTGGCGTAGTGGTAACATCCATGCCTCTCACGCTAAAGGTCACGAGTTCAATTCTCACTCCCGACATTCTTCCAAAAATGGAAGTAAAAAGTGACGAACCAGCCAAATGAGTTGAAAATCACTATAATACAGACAGAAACAAAAAGGTGGCCGAAGTTTAAACACTTGAAACATCGCTCCAGTTGCTTTGGAACAGGCGGAACGATTCTAAAACGACCCAAAGCCCAGCAGACGTTTATACTCTCTAGCTTCAGCACTCTCTACTCTCTACTCTCTACTCTCTACTCTCTACTCTCTACTCTCTACTCTCTACTCTCTACTCTCTACTCTCTACTCTCTACTCTCTACTCTCTACTCTCTACTCTCTACTCTCTACTCTCTACTCTCTACTCTCTACTCTCTACTCTCTACTCTCTACTCTCTACTCTCTACTCTCTACTCTCTACTCTCTACTCTCTACTCTCTACTCTCTACTCTCTACTCTCTACTCTCTACTCTCTACTCTCTACTCTCTACTCTCTCTTAATTGACCTTTTCCTCTCATAATCTCAACTTGAAATTCAGCTGTCTGATTATAGTATGGTTTTCGACAATGTTGTCGGAATGTGGAACCATGGACAAATTTCAAAAGTATTAAGCCTGTGACAATCTGCACAAAACTTGATCGTGCATTTGGGCGTAATTTTAAGGGTTGGTCATGTGAAACGTCAGTAAAAACTTCATGGAATTGGACCGAATATGAAAGCTAAATTTATATGAATTGTACTGGTGACCCCACTCATTAATCCCTAGGGTTAGCCTCAAATGTTATCCTCTATGTTTTCTTGAAGTTATCGATCGTCCTGTGTCTATCAATATTATTTTATTCTCCTTATGTTCCCTGATGGAAATAAGTCAGTCACGGTCAGGACGGTTGCACAAATAGAGAAATTGGAACAGAAATTTGATTTTGAATTTGACTACTTAAAGCGTGTGTAACTGAGCCTGTAAAATTCAAGCCATTCCATGCCAAACCGATATTGGTGCTCTCAGATTTTCATCAAAATTGACAGTTTAGTTCCTTATCGCAGAATATTATATCCGGATTTTTTCTTTTTTTTTTTATTAGGATGGACATTTCGATTTAAGGATGGTCAAAATATAATTTTTTTCCCCTTTTTTCTATTCTCAAAACAACAGTACTTTCGAACTACTGAACCGATTCAGATGATCGATATATCAGATTGAATGAGTTACACCTCTTTGAAAAAATTTCGTTTGCGAAAAAAAGACGGGTGGGTAATGTCGGGGACATAACCGGAGTGACGTAGGACTATACAAAGGGGACAGCTTTTGTTAAATATATATTTTAAATATATTGTTTTATTTTCTTCTCCTACGTGAATACCTACCTATCTACCTGAAAAATGGATTAGTTTACTATTTACTCTTTATGAATATGTTGATGGTTCTGAAAAGAACCTTTGGTGTTGTGTTTTTGTTATCACTCGATATTCCCATCTTGTTCGGTTAAACCTTCCTGTTTAGCTATTGCGTTTGCCACTCGCCACAGCTTTCACAGTTGGAAAATTTCTTCCCATCCAGCTTGTGACATGTTGTTCAGTAAATTACATTTAATGCGACGTGCCGGAGAAACACTTTGCCACTCACTGAAACTAATTGTTGCCTTGATGAGCGCCGAACCGAAGCTGCTCTGTTCTTGATGCGGGGTCTCTGATTGTCGTGAGCAGCTTTGCAAGCCAACTCGAGCACTCCGACGGCCGAAGCTCTATAATCGCTGTTAGGTATACTGGTGCTCCGGGACCGACCCGTTCGGCCTAGTTACCCTTGCGGAGCAATCAGTGAATGCGACCAACAGGGAACTGGAGGCCTGCACGGTTCGAGTGAGACTTTGCCTTTCCCTTAACTTGTCCTCCTTTGTTACGTCCACGATGCCGATGCCGTACAACCACACGGGTTTACGGTTTGAAAGAAAATAAGATATTTTTTTGGGGTCCGCGTGTTTTATACTCTAGCGGTACACGCTCACAGGATAGAGACAAAATCGGCAGACTCAGCCAGAGGGGCGAGTCCAACGAGACGAACGAATGAGCGTTAAAAGGGAGCGATGGCAAAAAAATACATTCCCCATCATTCTCTGCTGTTGTGTTGAGCAGTAACGACGTGTTTTAGCTCGCTCGTGTGTCTAGTAAAAAGAAAAAGAAAACGAAAAGTAAAAGTGTTCCCTCGCGCTGGACGTCGACGTCCCCATGAATCAAGCCGCAGGCAAAACGCGCTCTGGCGCAAGTGGTAGCAGCAACGGGAAGCGCTCCCGGTCTACAAACGTCGCCGAACAATCGGGCGAATCCCCTGATCCGTCGGCTAAGAAGCTGCTGGCGAACAATCGATATGCTGTTCTCGAGAATGGTGACGAACCGAAATTAGGAAAAAAAGAGAAACTGCCGCCGATCTATGTGAAAGGCTTCCCGGAGGGGCTTCATGCTCGAATTGCCTTTTTCATCGAGAAGGGTTTGAGGTGCACCATCCGCCGTTGTGCGGAGGGCTTCAAGTTGATGGTTCCTGCCATGAGTCACTACAAGGCCGTGTTGGAGATACTAAAACAGCGGAACTGTGAGTATTTCTCTCACGACATCGAGGCTGAGAAACCGTTCAAGGTGGTGCTCCGCGGTCTCCACGATATGGACGCTAACGAATTGTCGGCTGAAATCGAGAGAAACGGAATCAAGCCAGTTCAAATTTATAAAATGAAGCGGCACGACCAGACCCGGACGTATCGTGACCAACTTTATCTCGTCCATTTCGCCAAGAACTTGACATGCCTGAAGGACCTCCAGAATATCTGAGAGCTGTTCCATATCGCGGTTGTGTGGGATCGCTACAGACCGGTTCACAGAGACGTTACCCAATGCTCGAATTGTTTCATGTTTGGGCATGGTACACGAAACTGCCACATGGCATCCCGCTGCGTTAACTGCGGCAAAACCCACGACGCTGATGCATGTGAACATATGGAAGACGGTGTCCCTGTCTGCGCGAACTGCGGAGCTGGTCACAATCCCACCAGCAGTGCGTGTCCGAAGAGGGCAGAGTACATTGAGATCCGAAAGCGTGCCTCCGTCAATAACCAACCAGGACGAAAGCGCAACCCACGTCCACCAGCAGTCAACGATGTGCAATTTCCCGCGCTTCAACAACGCCGTGCAGCTCCAAATCTGTCCCCTCTTCCACTCAACAATCTACGAAATCGTGGTGAGCCCGCCGCCCCCATCGCAAGCAACCAAGTGATCCCTAGCGGCTCTTCAGTGCAGAATCGGCTCATGGACGCAGCGTCGCAGCAGAATCAAACCCCCCTCCCGGGTCTGTCGTACTCACGTGTAACATCCGGCACGACCGCCGAGGGCGCACCTTTGAATGATAAGGAGCTCGTTCTGCTAGTCTCCGAGGTCATTAGGATTCAACGCACATGCAAGACATTGAATGAACAGCTTGAGGCTGTTCTCGCCCTCATCTCCAAGTATGGACCGTAACATCTTACGAATAGCAAATTGGAACGCTTGCTCGCTCAAGAGTAAAGCCATTGAGCTCGTTGACTTTCTCAACGAGAACGAAATTGACGTAGCTATTATCACGGAAACACACCTCAAACCCGATATAAATGTCTTCCTTCGTGATTTCCGCCTCGTGAGGCTCGATAGAACCAGCTCTGTGGGTGGTGGCGTGGCCATCGCACTCAGAAGAAATATTTGCTGTCAGCTGCTTCCAAGCTTCGAGCTGAAGATCATCGAGGCCGTTGGGGTGGAAGTTTCAACCCCAGTCGGTCCCATTACTATAGTCGCAGCTTACTGCCCCAAACAAACAAACATACGGGACGGCTCGGCAGCATTTCTTCGAAACGACATCATTCAACTGACTCGGCGGCGGCAGCAGTTCATCATCGGTGGCGACCTAAATGCGAAGCATCAAGCGTGGGGCAACACCCGCTGTAACCGAAACGGTATGATCCTGCACGATGACTTCCAAGAAGCAGAGTACACGATTCTAAGCCCGGATGGTCCCACCCGTTTGAGCCGATCCGGTATTCACGCAACCATCGACATATTTATCTCAAACACGACAAATATCTCGGAGCCTGTCGTCTACCAAGAGCTCAGCTCTGATCACTATCCGGTGGCGATTGAAGTAGGGTCATCCGTCAACAGATTCCTGGCTTCGAGACGCAACTACCATCGCGTCGACTGGTCGCAGTTCCAGCAGTGCGTCGACATCGATATCGATTATGACATTGTACCTGAGTCAACCGACGACATCAACCGTTCCCTTCAGGCCATAGATGAGGCGATCTCCCGGGCCAGAGACCGACACGTTCCGGCTTCAAGAGTGGTGAGTAACTCCCTGAATCTAGACAGGTTAACTAAAAATCTAATTAGACTTCGCAACACTATCCGTCGCCAGTATCAACGGACTGGTCTCCTCCACCTGAAGGCTAATTGCAATCGTCTAAAGAAAATCATAAATGCCAGGATTGTGAATCTCAGGAATAAACAATTTTCAGATCATCTTCGCTCGCTCCCAGATTGTGCAAAACCGTTTTGGAAAACTGCCAAGCTCCTTAAAAATAAACCGCGACCCATTCCTCCACTCAAATCACCGGATTCGTTCCCGTCTCTGCTAATTACATCTGCCGAAAAAGCAAATGCGCTTGGTCAACACTTCGTGGATTCTCACAATCTTGGTCGCTCCATGGTGAGTCCCCACGAGCCTATCGTCGAGGAGGTTCTGGTTAGTGTCGCTGATACCCCCATCGTTCTACCCGAGGAATCGAGAATAACGGCTGATGAGGCGATAGCTGCGATCCGTAGTACAAGAAACATGAAGGCCGCCGGGTTTGACGGAGTGCTCAATCTCGAATTAAAAAAATTGAGCGTTGGTTTCTTCGAGCACTTGGTATCGATTTTCAACAAGTGCTTGGAGCTTGGCTACTTCCCGTCTCGCTGGAAACTAGCCAAAATAATACCAATCCACAAGCCTGGTAAAGACCCTACCAGTGCCAAAAGCTATCGCCCCATCAGCCTCTTGTCGTCAATCTCAAAACTGTTTGAAAAACTGGTTCTTAGTCGATTACTAGAGTTTGCAAATCAGAATAACATCTTCCTCCGTGAGCAGTTTGGGTTCAGGAAAGGTCACTCCACTATCAGCCAGCTTGCGCGTGTCACGAACATCATTAGGCGGAACAAGTCCATGTCCAAAACATCTGCCATGGCATTGTTGGACGTCGAAAAGGCGTTCGACAATGTCTGGCACAATGGTCTTGTGTTCAAGCTACGACGTTTCAACTTCCCGATCTTCCTTATCAAGTTCATCGGGAACTATCTCTCGGATAGGACTTTTCAGGTCTCTCTAAACAACACGCTCTCCGATATGTTCAGCGTCATAGCGGGAGTTCCGCAGGGTAGCCTCCTAGGTCCTATCCTGTTTAACATCTATACATCTGATGTTCCTCCCCTACCTGGTGATGGCGTGCTGTCGATGTTCGCTGATGACACCGCTATCATCTACAAGGGTCGAATGATACGTCCGTTAACTAGAAATTTGCAGAGAGGCCTGGATGTTCTTTCTGACTACCTAAAATCATGGAAGATATGCATCAACGCGGCGAAAACACAAGCCATAATATTTCCACACTCCAAATCACCACGACTTGTTCCGCCTAATGACGTGAAAGTCCACCTCAGCAGCACTCCCATAAATTGGTCGAATGATGTAGTCTACCTGGGCCTCACCCTGGACAGGAATTTGAACTTCGCTTCCCATGTGAACAAAACATCCACGAAGTGTTCCAAGCTTCTCAAGTCGCTTTACCCGCTCATCAATCGAAAGTCTACTTTAACGCGGAAAAATAAACTTGCGATATACAAGCAGATCGTTTTACCGGTGATTGAGTATGGTCTGCCAATCTGGGAGAGTTGCGCCAATAGCCACCACCGTAAACTTCAGGTCATCCAAAACAAGATCCTTCGAATGATCCTGGACAGTCCACCTAGGACACGAATTTCAGAGATCCACCGGTTGTCTGGTCTTCAGGTGCTGGAAGAGCGAAAAAATATAATCCTGACTAGATTCAGGGAGTCTTGCCAGCGGTCCCCGCACGTATTCATTCGGGACCTAGTCCCATAGTTTTATTTATTTTTGTAGTTAGGTAGGTTATCAAATTTTCCCAATTAAAAATTTTATACTTCCCTCCTTCCGGGTTCATATGTAAATTAGATTACAAACGATGCATTGTTATAAACATTCTTAAAAACAAAATTCAATCTGAACGAAGTTGCCGGGCCCACAAGGCTGATCAATTGACATGTAAACTAAAAATTGTACTAGATTTAAGAATACTTGAATAAATATCTTTTAGTAAAAAAAAAAAAAAAAAAAATACATTCATTACGATTTGTTCGCTCGTTGGATTCACATGCAGGCTAAAAAGGGTCCTTTTCAGGATCACAAAATTATCTTCAATCTAAAGAGTTTATTGTTTTGTTATCACTCGATACCCCCTTCTTGTTCGGCTAAACCTTTCTGTTTAGCGATTGCATTTGCCACTCGCCACAGCTTTCACAGTTGGAAAATTTCTTCCCATCCAGCTTTGTGACATGTTGTACAGTAAATTACATTCAATGGCATGTCCCATTACCACCACTCAGTATCGGATTGGAGGTAATTTTAACCTGTAATTGAACATTTGTGATGACAGTGGTACAGTATCGACCTTCAATGTGGGGTCATAATTTGGACCCCGAACTCTATGTTTACAAAAATGTCCAACTAAATATGTCGCATTACTGGTCCGACCAATTAGCTAAATGTCGAGATAAGTGTAAATTACTGTACTTTCAATCTAGAAGCAATTTAAGAATTGGTGAAAATCAATGAGCTCAGAACAACTGCCAAATTCACATACTCATCATATCCTGGCAAACAAATTATGAAAAAATCAATTTGTGTTTTATTATTATTTTAGAAAGCATTGAACTGTATTTCCTAAACTCTTTTTTGGAAGGTTTAATGGCCCTGAAAAGCGCCTTGTTTTATGGAATGGTTCCAATTTAGAAAACTTAGTACTCGTGGTATTGAAGAAAACCATTTCGAACGCCCTCGATGCCGCCTTGTTCTGGATTTGCCACCAAAGCAGTGTGTATAAAGAACAAACTTTTTTCTTCTGCTACCTGATGCCGTTTTGCGATTGCGTTTGCCACTCGCCACTCGCTGCAACTGCCTGTTGTCTTGATGTCCACCGAACCGAATGTGTTCTGTTCCGAATGCGGGTTTTCTTATCGTCGCGAGCAGCTTTGCCAGCTAACTCGATCACTTCGGCGGCCGAAACTATATAACGCCGGCTAGGTGGACTGGTGCACTGGTACTAACGCGCTCGGCCTAGCTACCCTTGCGGGGAACTCCAGATCAACACGGTTCGAGCGGGATTTTGCCTTTCCCTTCATTTTCCTCCTTTACCATGTCCAGACATGGCTGCTTGGGTTGGTTTGTTGATGTGTTCTGATGCGAAACGATGTGGTGTACGGTTTGAATGAGAATGATCGTTACGGCAGCGGAGCGGGGATTTTTAAGCTGACTGGCTGGCTCGAGAATTACGCATGTGTGAGACTGCGACCAATGTTTCGTTCATTTTTTTCTTTTTCCTTTCCAATCGTGCTTCATTCTATTTCGCTGCTGCTCTGGTTGCCCGTTTTGGTCGGTATGATTTGAGGAGCACAAAATGGACCAATCAAAAATGGGCACATAGTGCATTTTGACAATGCTTGATATTTCACAATTATTCAATTATTTATCTCAAGAAAAATGAAATGTTATTCGTTATGATAGATGCGTAGATATATTTCCTATCAATTGATGCAAAAACCTTTGCGATCTATTGAGAAATGCTCGAGTTATAAGCGTTCCAAATCTTGCATTTTTTCCTACTTGTTCAGTGCCTAGATTTCCATTTCACCCCCTATATCTTCCGGTTAGACGTAGTCCTACGTCAAAAAAAAATCTTGTTTTAGTGATTATTGATTGCATCTGTTTTAAACGGTTTTATTTAGCTTGCCCTGTAATCTGTTTGTATGTTTGTATGTTTGTAGCTTTGTAACATGTTTGTCTGTAACGCTTTACCACATTAATTGAAATTTGAAACCCTTCCTGCTGACCGATTGATCTGAAAAAACCCCGTCAATATGGATTTCAAATGAAAGGGCTTGACTAGTTGAATACTAGTAGTAGAATCCAAGATGGCTGCCACTACCAAATGGCGGACTACAGGGAAACTTCGATATAACGTACCCTCGTTATAACGTACCCTCGATATAACGTCACTCGATATAAAGTACACATTTCTAAAGTGTAAAGGAAAATTTTTTTCAATATTTTTTTCTGATAGAACAATGAATTATCTGTATTGTGATGCTAAAACAAGTTTTGTACCTTCAATCAATCCCGAAATACAGATAGTTTTGTGATTCTGAATTCTAAATGAATCAAGCTTTAATCAACAGTACGAAGGGAAACATCATGAGAAAGGCTGGTTTCGTCTTCTGATTGAAATTATTCATTAACTTTACTAAAACAGCAACACAACAATGTATTATAGAGTACGTTTGTGAGTACTTCATTATGCTTCGATATAACGTACAATTCGATACAACGTACAATTTTGAAAGTGAAATGTACGTTATATCGAAGTTTACCTGTATATATTTTCTCAAAACTTCAAAACTTCAAATGAAACGGCTTGACCAGTAGAACACGGTTATTTATGAAAAATGTCAATCCAAGATGGCTGCCACTACAAAATGGCGGACTACATATTATGTCAAAACACCGTTAATATGGGTATCAAAAGAAAGGGCTTGACTAGTAGAATACGGTTATTTATGAAAAATGTAAATCCAAGGTGGCTGCCACTACAAAATGGCGGACTACATAATTTCTCAAAACCCTATTATTATGGGTATCAAATGAAAGGGCTTGACTAGTAGAACACGGTTATTTATGAAGAATTCAAATCCAAGATGGCTGCCACTACCAAATGGCGGACCACATATTATGTCAAAAACCCATTAATATGGGTATCAAATGGAAGGGCTTGACTAGTAGATCACAGTAGATCATGAAAAATCCAAATCCAAGATGGCCGCAGTAGCAGTTAGCTGTTATCACACCTCTCCTTCATTAGTCTAGGGCATTGATAAGACTAAAATAAAATCGTGAAGCACGTTGGATTTCCATTATCCACAATTAGCGACTTCCTCATATGTCCCACGATTGTATTTTAGTCTTATCAATGCCCTTGACTAATGAAGGAGAGCTGTGATAACAGCTAACTGCTACTTGCCTAATTATTTTCTAGCTTTTAGTACATTATTATGTTTGATCACAATTAAAGAGTTTAACTTAAAAAGTTTTTTTTACTTATTTTTTTATAGTTTACATGGATTCGGGACTAAGGACGCCATATTTTTTATAATGTTTTTTGAAAGCTGAGGATTATTCAATAACATAAAAAAATCAGACATGTGTTCTTTTTCGTTTTTGAGTTATGATTTTTCAAAGTTTTCATGGTTTTAGTCTTCGTTCGATATTCCTATGTGACTAGACTAGATTTATGCGAAAAAAATCATTTTTTTGCAAGTGTGGTGTTTCTTCAAAAAGACTAGCTCATTGACTTTAATTTAATACATCGATTAGCTGAATCGCTTCAGTTGTTCAAATATTATGAATTTTTGAAAAACGTATATTTTGGAAAAAAAAAAGGGAAACACGATTTTTTAGATCATCGGTTGACTTTGATAAATCATAATTCAAAAACTAAAAAGAACACACCTCTGATTTTGTATATGTTATGTAAAATACCCTCAATTTTCAAGAAAAATTATTAAAAAATATAGCGCCATGAAAACTATCAAAAACAAATACAATCAATAATTAAGAAAACAAAATTCAAATGCAAGTGTAGTAGCTAGCTGGTTTTCGTTTTATATGTCGATCATCTGAATCGGTTTAGTAGTTTAGTAGTAGTTTAGAATTTTTGGAAAAAGGTACTTTTGGGAAAAAGAGGGAGAAATGAGATTCCACCATGAGATTCCATGAGACCACCCTAAAATGGAAATTGGCACCCCAATGACAAAATAAAAAGGTAGGGGTCGGAACAAAACTACCAATTTTCACGAAAATCTGTGAACCACCATATCAGTTGGGCAAGGAATGACTGTAGAAACATATAGGTGTGATGAGTGTGAGCATGTAGCTCAAAACGAAAGATGTGTATTTTTTTTTAAACGCGAAATTATGGTAGTTGAGATTTTCTGAGAAATATGTGTACAATTATTTTGAAAGCAAAAAGAAAATTGTAGAAAGCTTCGATTAGTCTTCATGAAATTCATCGTTTAAAGTTGTATCGCATTCGCCTCTCAGCGAAAGTATCAGTGATACAAGTTAAGACCGGATCTATGCTTTCGGAAAAAATGAAGTATATTTAGTTATTTTACGATATATGTACATCCCATCTTTGTGACACATTTCATTTGACACTATTGAAAATTTTGTGCGTAGTGCCATTACTGATATCCAAAGGAGGCAGGTTCAGGACCATTCCTTTTTCTTCATACACTCGACAAAAAAATAGAGGAACATAGTGCGAAATCGGAAATTTTTAGTGATTTTTAAGATGCGTGAAAAGATCGTGAAAAATCAACGCATATCGATGAGCTTTCAGGTATTAGAATATATTACGAACACATATTTAAACCAGCTTTTATTTGGTTCTAAGAATGTTCCTATGGGATTTTCCCACACATATATATTCCATTTTGAATGAAAAATTACCCCTCCGTTTTTTATGATGCATAACTAAATAAACAACGATCGCACCGCAAATCGAAAGGCAGTTTTGAAAACTTCAATAAATTTTGCACCAGGATAATTTGTTACTTTGACGAAAAAAAAAATTTTTTTGCATCGATTTCAAAAAAGGGCCAAAAACATGATTTCTATAGTGCTTTACAAAATCTACTGTAATTCTGCAAATAACGCAGTAGATTCTAATGTTTGCAGGCAAATTTTTAGCCTAGTGTATTCCCTAAACATCTGTGAACGTTTCATATTGATACGCTCTGCCGTTTTTTCTAGCCGATTTTTCAAAATTTAGAGTAAATTAGAGGACCATTGAATCGCAAATAGTATCAGAAATACCTATACTACGCGACTCTCAGAATGAACGATTCGTAACTTTCGTCTTTATGAGTTTGTGGGTGAAGAGTGCGTGTATGTGTGGAAATGCGGATGAATATGTGTGAGTATCATCACTCCTTACAATATTTGTACCTACAAACGCATAAAAACGAAAGTTACGAATCGAAAAAATCACCTAAAATTTCCGACTTCGCACTCTGTTCCTTTAATTTTATTGTCGAGTGTATTTCAATTTGTTGTATTTATTTTTTTGAAATCTGTTCCTTGGTAAGCGTTGAAGTCTCACACGGGAAAACTGATGAAACAACTTGTCTGGCAAGGTGACGATATATTACAGAATATTGCCTGAAAGGTAGTTCGTGTTAGAAGTAATCTGTAAAACTTTTTCTGAACAAGGTTTAAGACCACACTAAGTTCGTCCTTTTTAGGGAAGGTACTCTCACATATGATGTGTCTTCTAGTAATTTAGCCATTCCATGCCAAACCGATATAGTTGTTCTTAGATTTTCGTCAGAAGTGGCAATTTTGTTCTTCATCGCGAAACAACCGTATTTTTTTATTTTATTAGGGTGCCCATTTCCATTTTTGGGTAGTCCAAAAATCAATTTTTTCCACTTTTTCCCAGAAATGTTTGTTTGACGTGGGACTACGTCTTCGATTTATATATAGGAGGGTCACTCTACGAAAAATGTAACGTTTATTAAGAATTTTCAAATGCATATTACGCATATATTATACGATATATATTATGATATATACCATTGGACGGAAAATTTATCCAGCTTTGATTTCATCTGAGACACCAATAGTGGAAATAATAAAACAAGTGAGCAATTCAACAAATAAAAGAGGTATGTTTTGCAAGCGGATGCGGAGGTAATTCATGTCTTATGCAATCTTTCTTTCAACTTCGTTCCCATGAATGTTGTATGCAACACAAAATTGTGTGCAATAATTCGTTCTATCAAACAAATTAGCAAGACCTTTTTCGGATGTAAACATGTAGAATTACTCAGATGCAATATTTCATCAAGATTTCATCAAAGCAACGGGGAAAGTGTCACGCATACTGTGATCGTTCGTTAATTGGGCCGGAAAATCAATACAATTATCGAATTTTACTCGCTAACTTTGCTGCAAAACAGCAAAAGTATTGATGTATTATATTGAAGATGACATCTATTATTGATACATAACTGCTTTGCAGCTCAGTTAACGTACGCCCTGTTATAGATAAGTCCAGTTGACAATAGTCCAATTAGCGAATTACTTCTGTATATGACGGGGTGACGAACATCTTGAGCGTGTATCTTCCGAGCTGAGAAACAAAAAAGAAGAAAAGAGCTCTCACCGCATTAAAACGGCTTTTTCACATCCACCTTGAAATGAAATGCACTCTGACACCACTTTTAAGCCGGAAACAACGGATGAATTCACGAAAATTTAATGATTGATCTGAAAATTTTACCAGAAAGCCAAAACGCTCCTAAATTCATACAATAGTTCAATGATTTTCCAACAACTTTGCCGTATATCATATTTTAATCAGACATCTTGATTTCGAGTTACGATTTTTTGAAAAAAGTTAAATTTTTCTACATGCATGAAAAATTAGTCGTAATTTAAATTGGTCATATGACCATGAAAATTGTTATTTTGGGTGATCGAACCATACCATATGTACACAATAAAAAAAAATGGAAGAAAGTCGGGTCAACGACGGACTGATTTGGTGTGGAATTGTTCTAAGAAAAATGAAACACAGTTACGTATGCACTTCAGACACTATCAGACGCTTTTCTCAAATCTCCGCAGTTCGGGGGGCGCCCGACCCTAGCTCGCTTCTCGTCCACCAGATTGTTTGCCACCACTTGTTGCGGAGGAAAAATTTGTTCTCTGCCGCATCCGCCGGATCCAGTCAGTGCGCATGCCAGCTGTGCCTCCTTCTATTTTGAGGTCAATGCCACCTTCGGGCATGATTATGGCATGATGATTTTGCGATGAATTTACGAAACGAACCACCGTGGAGGGGAAGAGGGGGGGCCCACATGGATTTGGGAGGGCTCCGGGAGCGACCGAGGAAGCTTTTCGGCTGCTCTTGAGGATATTCCTGGGATTGAATATTGGATGTAAACATAATTAAGTGGAAACTCGGATGAATGACGGGAGGCTTTTCGGGAAGAGTTTAGTCTCCGTGGGAGTGATTTAATTTTCATATTAATTGATCACTTGCAGACGTGTGGGAGGAGTTATTTTTTTCGATTGGTAGAACATGATGTGTATGAGACTGGACGTATGGAATAATGCAATTTCTGACATGTACGTAGGCTTCTATCCGGAATTGTACGTACGAACGCTACGAACGTGTCGTCAGACATGGTCATAATAAGATTAACACAACTGCTTATTGACGTATGCATTTTACTTAAAATGAGCTTCATCGCTAAGCAAAATTTTCTTGTGAAATTCGACGATGACTTACTTAAAGTTTTGTAAAAACAGCTGTACAATTTGTAGGTGTTGCTGAAGTGTTAGCTTATTCGTGATGTAATGGCACATCAAACAAAACACCTAATGTTTGACAACTGTCAAAATGGTGCATATATTGAAAAATGTTAGTTGAAATCTATTGAAATCGATGAACTATTTAGGAAAAATAACTTTTGAAATGCACTGTTAAAAAATCTTACTCAAAAATTGAATTCAATATTCTCATAACACCCCTCCTCCCCCCTTCGATATATTTTTATCAGAAAGCCCATTTTGCAAAGTTTAATGTACAGTGGTACAGTGGTAAACTCTCCTTAATGGAGATACGAATTTTTTAAAATTTGAAGAGTAACGCAATAAACCGATTCTAATCGAAATTCTGTATGAAAAACTAATAGGAGTACCGGTAAGTTTCTTCGTTTTTCTTCAAAAAATTAATGCTTTACTCTGCAAAAATGGTTGCAAATTCAATATTCAAAGTATTGCCCATCGCTAGTCACAACTTTTTCACATCTTTCTGGCAATTCAGGGATTCCTTTGCGGAAATAATTGGCCGGTTTGTCGGCTAACCACGGATCGTTCCAATTTTTGACTTCATCAAAATTGGAGAAGTGCTGATCAACCAGGCCAAGTTCTTCTTGAATGGCACTAACGTTCCTAGAGGAACTTCGCCGTAGTCATTTTTATTAGTACTTAGTTGAGATTTCTGTGCCAAATATCACGCCAGACCAGGCCAAGTTGCATCGATCGAAAAGGTAATAATCGGACGGAGCAATGCCTGGAGAATACGGCGGATGGGATAAGACCTCCCATTTCAGCGTTTCCAGGTATGTTTTGATCGGTTTCTCAACATGCGGCCGAGCATTGTTGTGCTGCAAAACAACTTTATCGTGTCTTTGCTCGTATTTTGGCCGTTTTTCTTTCAGTGCAGGGCTCAAACGCATCAATTGTCGTCGGTAGAAGTCCCCCGTAATTCTTCCATTTGGTTTTAGCAGCTCATAATATACCACACCCAGTTGGTCCCACCAAATAGACAGCATAACCTTCTGGTCGTGAATATACCGCGCGGCCGTCGATGTTGATGCATGGCCGGCGTATCCATATGTTGCTCGACGTTCAGGATTGTCTTAATGGACCCACTTTTCATCGCCAGTAACGATTCGATGGGTTTCTTTCTTTTATGCCATTGGAGCAGTTGTTTGCACGTGAAAAAACGGCGTTCGACGTCTCGTGGCTTCAATTGATACGGCACTCAATTTCCCATCTTTCGGATCATTCCCATTGCTTTTAAACGATCGGATATGGTTTGCTGAGCTACTCCAAGTGTATCTGCAAGTCCTTGTTGCGTTTGTAACGGATCTTGATCGAGTAAAGCCTCCAATTCATCATATTCAAACTTTTTTGGCGGTCCGAAGCGTTCTTCGTCTTCCTAGTCAAAATTACCACTTCTAAACCGCACAAACCACGTCCGATACGTTCGCTATGTTGGAGCATGGTCACCATTAACTTCCACCAAAATGCGGTGACTATCCGCAGCTTTTTTCTTCATATTGAAGTAATGAAGTAACACTCCTCGCAAAAACACTTTCGTTGGTACGAAATTCGACATATTCGAAGTGGCAAAAAACTATGTTGTTTACGCTTCAACTTTTTGACATATAATAGAAATGACGCGCAATGAAATTTGATTTACTGGAATAATAACCAAGTTACGCCATCTGTTGTAAAACCGAAGAAACTTATATAAATATATAAAGTTTATTATTATATATCCTAATATATAAAGTTTATTATCCTAAGACTGACAATTTTCGATATATAACAACTGATAGATGTAACATTGTATTGAATAAAATGTCTTCACAAAAAATTTGCGCATGTTTTGTGAAGAAAATTTATAAATTGATACTTCACGATTTCATTAAAAATGAACAAGCAAGATTTTTGAATAACAAGAAAACAATGTTTGGCAGAGAGAGAAGTTATAATAATATGTGATTTTTCCGAAAATTATACTTTCGTATTACAAGATGAGGTTCAGAGCTATCATTGGAATAATCCCAAGTGCACAATACACCCGTTTGTAGTTTATTACAATGATAATGATACACTACATAACTTGAGGTTTTGAATCATAATGCCGTTGCACTAATGCTGTTTATATCGAAATTATTGAGGTATTCGAAATTGGATATATCTATAAAAAAGTGTATCTTTATGTCAGATGGTGCTGATTCTCGGTACAAGAATAGAAAAAAACTTTGCTAGTCTATGTGAGTTTCCGAGAAGCTATGGTTTAGAAGTTGAATGGCATTTTTTGCAACTTCACATGGCAAAGGTCCATGTGATGAAATAGGAGGAACTTTTAAACGAATGGCAAGAAGAGCTAGTTTGGCAAGGCGTCATGAGCATCTGCTGAAACATTAAAAAGAACTATATGATTGGGCCAATGATTGTAAGCAGAAGTTTGAAACTAAAATAAGGTACACCGGGGTAAGTTAAAATTCGGGGTAAGTTAAAATGGAATCATAACTTTCACTAGGAATGATGGATTGACGCAATGAAAATATATGAAGTAAACCTTACCTTTCAGCCCACCGTATGACAGCCATTATCAGAATATTGGAATGCATTAACGTAATCCGCGCCTTTGTTTACTCTTACTTGATCCGTGAAATCAAAACAAACATTTTTGGGCGCTGACTGAATCGGTCCAAAAACACTAATTTTTAAAAAATACCACCAGGTAATCAAATAGGAATAATCAAGTGTAGTGGTTTTGAAAACCAAACTGAAAAATCTTTTTCCGTATAGCTCTGAGCATTTAAATTCACCCCATGTTTTTCTAACCCTGGGGTAAGTTGGAACCAGTGAAAATCGACTATTTTTAAAACATTACTGCAGATGCCGGACGTTATTTGTCGATGATTGCTGTATGAATGAATGATAATAAATTTTAAAAATATGAATCATTTATATTTCGTTTCTTAGTATGTTCTACATAATTTCTGAATACACAGACATAATACAAATAAAATTTGTTAGTTTTGTAACTAGCGGTTGTTCAAATATTACGTAACGCAATTTTTTACTATTTTGGACTCCTTCTTCCCTACAAAAACATGAAACAATTCGTCATTTGCATAAAAATGTTTAAATTTAGTTGGATTTATTCCTAAACAATTTTCGACAAGCCATCCCCTCCTCCTTTTTTGAGTGTATTACGTAATATTTGAATATTTGAATGATCCCATAAACCTTTTAGTGGCCGTTTCGAGTGGCTCTACTCTGACACGAAAGTGTCTAAAATAGTATTCTTGATGCTATTGTTTCGTATATTAATTCCTAGTATGTTGTGTTCATTTTGTGTGTATTAGACTATTCCCCCACATCTCATCTCATCTCATCTCACCAAAAACCTTTTTTTTCCAAATGTAATTCTTTGTAATTGTAATTCTTTTAATTTAGTGTTTCATAAATCAGTTGTAGATAGTTCGAGAAGCAAAACCGCACATTAAACTCATGATAAATCTGCGTTTCAACTTACCCCGCTCTACGAGACAACGGGAAACAATGCTTATGAAAACTAAACATTTTCAAAATTGATATTTTTCGAAGCATCCAGTGTGAATCCCTATTTTTTATCGAAAGTCATCTGTTATACCTTGTATATGCTGCAAACAGATTTCAATTTAGTGATCTAGTGATTTTTTAAGATAACTTTCAAGTTGAACTTCGGAAAAATCTTTCCAACTTGCCCCGGTGTACCTTATCCTTTTCCTATGTTTCTAAAGATGATTATAGATTAGCTGAAGAGAAATTTGAACAGATTTTTAAGAAAAAAAATCAATTCCTAGTACTCATAAATATCATTCATTTATACCTATTTCAGGTGACAAGATAGCAGCTAAGATATATTCTATATCCAAAGAAGAACCTGAAATATTTCCTGTATATAAATAATCATAGTTGAAATGAATAAAAGTCGAAAAATATTCTTCTTGTAAGTGGTATTTTTTATGGTATGTGAAAGAATCTTCGATGGAAATAACAATAAATAAAATAACAACAAATAAATGTTCCGACATCGTATAGAAATTTCACTGACATTACTTTCACTATAAAAAAAATTGTTATATCTCGAGAACGGTTGGTCCCAGAACAAAACGTTATACCGTTCTGAATCATATTTCGGACACTTTGTTCTAATATTTTAAAATGCTTAATGCACTGATGATATAACTATCAAATTAATATCACAACTGCTTCTTTAGAGTAATCCTTTGGTTTCACTATCATTTCACATGAAAAATATATTTGAATTATAACATAATCGGCAGAAATCTTACAACACTACTCATTATCGTTTGTGTTTGACGTTTCCTGAACGTGAGCACGTAGAATTTCCCCGTTCATAAATATTTAAATTTCTCCCGTGTTTCATCAGTTCTCATCATCGTTAATAGTTTACTGTGATTGCTTGGTAAGTGTTTCGCAGTTGACCATAAAATATAATCAAGTGTAATGTAATTTTCGTCCAGAAAATGACAAAATAAAGTGTCCGAAATTTGAATTCAATCTGTCCGAAATTTGATTTAGTGTCCGAAGTTTGATTCTTATCCGCTCCATTTTTTTTATTAAATCGATTATTTTTACAGGCTCAGTTACATAAGTTTAAAGGAGCCAAACTTCTATCTGTATAGTTACAAGTATATATATAAACATTTTTCATTAATTCTAATGTTAATGAAGTAGAGAATCGATTACTCGCGGTCTGCTGACATTTGACATTTTGTCAGCTTTGTTTTTTTGGGTGACATTTTTTTTTCAGGAAAAGGATGGGATAAAAGGATATGTTGACAATGTTCACACTCACATTCGCACTCGCATTCATCATACTCAATTCTTAAGCTTATTTTATATCTAATATGTATGTATTTACATTTCACCTTATTCTATTGTTAGTAAGAAGGGATTTGATTTCTCGTGAAGGAAAAGGAAAAGGAGAATATAAGGATATAAGGACAATCACACACGAAGATCGATAGCTTTTAGGAAGACATATATTTGGGACATGTAATCAAGGTCTAACCGAGCCAACACATCTCTCACCGGCACATTGGGCTGCCTTCCTCTAGCCCGAAGAGAGTTTTCTAAATTCGATCTGGCAACAAGATACACCTCGCACGACCAAACAACGTGTTCGATGTCGTGGTAACCTTGGCCACAAGCACAGATATTGCCATCGGCAAGATTAAAACGAAAGAGTAGCGCGTCTAACGAACAGTGATTGGACATGAGTTGAGAGAAGGTGCGAATAAAGTCCCGACTCAAGTCCAGACTTTTGAACCATGGTTTGACGCTAACCTTAGGGATAATCGAGTGAAGCCACCGGCCCAATTCATCTTCGTTCCACTTACGTTGCCAGTTAGCGATGGTATTTTTACGAACTAAATAATTAAATTCGTTGAAGGCCATTTGACGCTGATAAATATCGCCTTCATTTGCACCTACCTTTGCTAATGAGTCAGCCCTCTCATTATCCGGAATGGAGCAATGTGAAGGGACCCAGATAAAGGTAATGACATAACAGCGTCTGGATAAAGCACTCAAAATTTCTCGTATTCTCTCAAGGAAGTACGGCGAGTGCTTTTCAGGCCTCACTGAACGGATAGCTTCGACGGAGCTAAGACTATCCGTTACAATGTAATAGTGTTCAACAGGTCGTGAGGCGACGCTGTCCAGCGCCCAATGTATTGCTGCCAATTCAGCAATATACACTGAGTAAGGATTCTGAAGACTGTGGGAGGTGCTAGAAATTTCGTTGAACACTCCAAATCCTGTGGACTCATTCATAGAGGACCCATCAGTAAAGTACATATTATCACAATTGACACGCCCAAACTTTGCATTTAAGATCGTAGGAACGATCCCCGATCGATGATAATCTGGAATTCCATGGATTTTCTCCTTCATGAACAGATCAAAATGTACAGAGGAATTGATGTAGTCAGGGAAACAAACACGGTTGGGAGTATACGAAGAAGGATCAACCTGCATGGAGACGAATTCATGATATGAGCTCATGAATCCAGAATGAAAATTTAGCTCGATCAGCTGCTCAAAATTTCCGATCACCAATGGGTTCATAACCTTACACCGGATGAGGAACCGAAGAGATAATAAATTGAAGCGATCTTTTAGTGGGAGTACATCTACAAAATCCTCGAGACTCATGGTATGCGTTGAGGGCATACATCCCAACGCGATACGGAGACAAAGATACTGAATTCGCTCGAGTTTAATGAGGTGTGTTTTGGCAGCTGATTGAAAACAGAAACTGCCATACTCCATCACTGAGAGGATAGTTGTTCGATACAGCATTATAAGATCTTCAGGATGGGCTCCCCACCAGGTGCCGGTAATTGTACGGAGAAAGTTTATTCTTTGTTGACATTTTTTACTCAGATACCTAATATGGGCCCCCCAAGTACATTTAGAGTCGAATCAGACCCCAAGATACTTGAAAGACATAGCATGAGTGATCGGTTTACCCAAAAGTTGAAGCTTTGGTTATGCTGGTCTATGCTTCCTAGAAAAAACCACCATCTCTGTTTTCTCCGTGGAGAATTCGATCCCTAGCCCAATGGCCCAGGTTGAAAAATTGTTCAAAGTATCTTGTAAGGATTCTTGCAGGTCGGATTCGTTTGATCCTACGACAGACACCACTCCATCATCTGCAAGTTATCTTAAGCTGCAATTTTGTGTAAGGCAGTTGTCAATGTCGCTTACATAGAAGTTGTACAAAAGGGGGCTTAAACAGAAGCCCTGAGGGAGGCTCATATAGGAGACCCGACTCACTGCCGAATCTCCGTGAGAAAAATTCAAATGTTTCTCACAAAGCAAGTTATATAACATGTTATTCAATAGAGGCGGTAGACCCCGAGAGTGTAATTTGTCTGACAAAACCTCTATTGAAACAGAATCAAAGGCCCCCTTTATGTCCAAGAATACTGAGACCATTTGTTTTTTTTCGGCGTAAGCCATTTGAATTTCTGAAGAAAGCAACGCAAGACAATCATTCGTCCCCTTGCCCCTGCGGAACCCTTATTGAGTATCTGATAGTAAGCCATTCGTTTCAACCCAACGATCAAGGCGAAACAAGATCATTTTCTCCAACAATTTCCGTATACAAGACAGCATTGCTATTGGGCGGTACGAATTGAAGTCGGACGCGGGTTTTCCGGGTTTTTGAATAGCTATAACTCGTACTTGTCTCCAATCATCTGGAACAATATTATGCTCCAGAAACCGATTGAATAAATTCAACAAGCGATGTTTCGCCACATCAGGGAGGTTTTTCAGCAAGTTGAACTTAATTCTATCCGATCCCGGAGCAGAATTGTTACATGAAAGCAGAGCAAGAGAGAATTCTACCATCGAAAACTCGGAATCAAGATCGCACCTATCATGTGGTATATCTCGAACAATTTTTTGCACAGGAGCGGAATCAGGACAAACCTTTCGTGCAAAATTAAAAATCCATCGATGTGAATATTTTTCGCTTTCCTTCGATGAAGAGCGATTTCTCATGTTTCGAGCCACTTTCCATATATTTTTCATTGACGTTTGTCGTGACAAACCTTCCACGAAATTTCGCCAATAAGCACGTTTTTCCCTTTGATCAAGTTTTTAAATTGATTTTCAAGGTCCAAATACGTTAGAAAATTTTCAATGGTCCCACGTTTCCGAAAAGCTTTAAATGCGTTCGATTTATCCTGATAAAGCTTGGAACATTGGCTATCCCACCATGGATTGGGAGGCCTTTGGAATAGTGGAGCCTGGGATGGGTTTCGTTTGAGCGCGAACCGCGCTGTCATATATCAAACGAGAAATGAAGTTATACACCTCCAATGGAGGCAAACCATCTATGGAACTGATGGCTAGAGCAATCGCGTCCGTATATTTTTTCCAGTCAATGTGTCTTGTGAGGTCATATACCATGTTTATAGATTCAGAAGAATTCGACCCAATGGTGATGGAAATTTTGATTGGCAAGTGATCACTACCGTTGGGGTCCTGGATTACATTCCACTTGCAATCTAACGATAGTGAATTCGAGCAAAGCGAGAGGTCAAGAGCACTTGGGTTAGCAGGAAGTTTAGGTACACGTGTTGTTTCCCCAGTGTTCAAAACGGTCATATTGAAGCTGTTACAAAGGTCATATATCAACAATGAACGATTGTCGTCGTACTGTTCCCCCCAGGCAGTTCCGTGAGAGTTGAAATCTCCCAAGATCATTTGTGGCTCAGGAAGTAGTGAGCACATGTCAACAAGTTGCTTGCGGCTAACCGCAGCTCTCGGAGGCCAATACAAACTGACAATACAGAGGTCTTTTCCTCTGATGTTTGCATGACAAGCAACAGCTTCAATCCCTCCAATAGGTGGAAGGTCAATTCGAAAAAATGAGTGGCACTTATTGATCCCCAATAGCACCCCTCCGTATCTGTCATCACGGTCCAAGCGTATAATATTAAAATCGTGGAAAGAGAGATCATTTTGAGAAGAGAGCCAGGTTTCGGACAGAGCAAAAACATCACAATTGAACTTATGAATTAAAAATTTGAATGTATCCAATTTAGGGATAAGACTACGACAATTCCATTGTAAAACAGTGATATTTCCGACCTATCTATTTGAATTAGACATCAAGAGAGATAATCATTGCAAGGAGGGGCCATGTTTGCATCAATTGCTGCAAAATTGTCTTTAGCACTGGAAGCATTTGAGATGACAATGGTTCTGATGGAGTCGGAAACGTTAAAACACGTGAAGATTTGATCCACAAGGTCAGTCAACTTTATAAATCCCGATTGGGAAGTTGAACTGAACGGAAAAATAGGGACAGTTGGGGTTTTTGATGTCCCCTCGAGTGCTGGGCCATTCGAAGGTGAATTATTCCCACGGAAACCAGGAGGAACCTGATTTTGCTTGTCCACTGCATTCGATTTTATAGGCAAGCTACCAGGGAGTATAACCGGAGGGGCTTGTCCTTGAACTTTGGGAGTGGTCACATTTTTGCGCCTGGGATTCCCTTGGAAAATGAACGGTGTGCCCCCGTTAGCTGTGTCCGCTTCCATTTCGTCAACGGGCAACGTGGTGAAGACATTTTGTGTGTTGATTTATTGTTGTTGTTGGGCCTGTGGAGAAGCGCCCTTTAAGATATCCGCAAAAGTGCGTTTCGAGCGTTTCCTTCAAAGAGCGCTTCTGTTTCTCCCAGCGACTCTTGTAAGTTTCACAAACTGAGAGCTCATGTGGGGATCCCCCGCAATATGGACATTTATGCTCAGTCGCACTGCAGGATTTCCCCTCATGTTGCTCTCCGCAAGTGGCACAGCGCTCCTTGTTGGCACAATAATCTGAAGTGTGACAAACCTACTTGCATTTTTGGCAAGTCATGGGCTTTGGCACGAAGAGTCGCACAGGCAGTCTCAGTTTGCCCACCATGACGTAGTCAGGTAGAGCGTAACCAGCAAAAGCCAGCTTGTTAAGGTTGATTAACTCTTTCTCTGAAGAGACATCTTCTGAGGGGGGGAACGCGTTTAAGCGACTTCCCAGCCCCCGTTGTAACTAGTGAGGAGGAAACAGTAGTTTCAATCTCCATGTCAACATGACCTTCTGCCATTACGGCAGATATAAAATAATATAATTTTTAATTTTTTTGTTTTTCTTAATCTAATATATATTATACCTAAATCGCACACCAATGCGAATGAGATGAAACGGTGTCCCAATCGAACCGCGTGGCAATCGCTCGGCACAGATGCAACGGTATATCGCACCACAACACGATAATGGATAATGGAATGACGATGATAAAGCACACACAGCGATGATACGGCACACGCACCGCGTCCGTCGTGGAGGACTTCTTCCTCACGCTGGATGTGATTGCTGCTCTCCTCACTCGCGCAATGAAGAGAACCCCGTTAGGGCGAAATAACTTCACCAGTCACGAAACGATAACGGTATAATCTCCACTCTATAATGGACGCGAACAAATTTGCGACCGATGTCTTCGGACTGCGCGAGCTGAATGAAGAAAATATGATGATCCGCTCCATTTGAAAAGCTTTTTTTTTGATGATTTTTTTATATTTTCAATCAAATAGATACCAAAATAGAAAGCTTAAAAGCATATTGAACTAATTTATTGAAAATATCTACCAAATAATACCTGTGCATCTGTTTCTGCATCTGTTTTCTGCATCATATGCCTTAAGTGTCCGAAATATGATTCAGAACGGTATGTAGGTGTTTCATGTTGAATCGTATGTAGATTTCATTTTTATATTACTTTTCTCAAATTGTTACTTTTTTTCAAAGTATTGAAATCTCATATACAGATCGGACTCGATTATATACACACTAGAATATATGTGATTCGATTATATACAATTTGGAAAAACATTTTTTTTTATTATTTCAAACATGACTTATTTCAAGAAGAAATGTAACCTTTCAACGTTAAGGTGCAATTTAAGTAGATGTTACATGTACAGAGGAATAAAAATTGGTGGATCACACCATTGAGGATAATGGCGGTTCCTCCGGTTGAAGGAGGCCAGGATGATAGCTCAGGATTTGCAACGTGGCTTGTTCGGAGAATGGAAAACTTTGGAAAAAAAAACACTTGGTAAACTTCTAAGAACACTTTGGAATTTATTGGCGATGCTTAACTTTCAACGGTTGGATATGGAATGAATAATATTGCTTTGGAAGGGATCGGTTCTTATGCATTTATTGGTTCGTATATTTTATAATTTCAAAAACCGACCATCTACATTTTGTTTATTGGCCCAAAACAATGATCTTTGCAAAGTTTCAGCTCGATCGGACATGATTTAGGGGCGCCTTCCAGCTTCAAGTTTTGATTTTTTGATCCTCGAAGGGGTAGAGTAAAGGAAATTTGGAAAATCGAAATTTTTTTTTCGATGCCAAATGACATAAAAATGCATGAAACGTCGAGATCTGGTGTCATCTCGAAAAAAAAATTTTGGCCGAAAATCGACCTTTAGGGATTCAGCCTGAGAGACGATGAGGGTATGGAAAAAAATAACGAATTTAAAGAACCGACCATGTGCATTTTGTTTATTGGTCCAAAAAAATGACCTGTGCAAAATTTCAGCTTAATCGGACATGATTTAGGGGTGCCTCAAAGCACTCAAGGTTTTGGAAGATTTTGGATTTGGATTGGAATATTTTCGAGGATCAAAAAATTATAGGAGGTTGTGTTTAAGACACGACCGCATTTTTGACGTAGAACTACGCTGTGGTTTGATTCAAGTCGCTTGTTCATAACTGCGAATATTATTTTATAATGCTACGAAAATTTCAAAATAACCATTCTACCGATTTGATCGCCTCGAAATGTTTTTTTATGATTCTACATTTGACGATAATTTTTTGATGATTCATTATTGTGCTCGCAGAAAAATACATGCTCGAGATAAGCGCAGCTGTCATCCTTAGTGGAGAAAGTTTTGCTACTGGCAAGCGAAACCAAATCGCATACAAAATTCAGAACGGCATTTACTTTCTGCTAATCTCAACAACTTCGAAAAGAGTAGCACTGCTTCATTTTGATCAAGATTAGCGCAAATGAAATCTTAGTTTGAAGCAGTTTTGCGACTGGCACGCGAGCCCAAATAAATTAATAACTCAAGAGGGACCCTGGTCTGGATAATTGAAAGAATTGAATTTTTGTTTTGTTTTTTGCGTTTTTGGGAAGCTTATTCCCTCAGAATTGTTGTCCTAAAAGGATTTTTCGATATTTGATTTCGTTGGAAAGTTACAGCCAAAAGTATGAAGTCACCTCAAGGGATATAGTGTTTCTGTAAGAATTTTAAAACGCGTTTTTCTCGAAATCATATTATTTCAGCTGGTGGTATCGTTATCTCA
Source organism: Toxorhynchites rutilus septentrionalis (assembly GCF_029784135.1). NCBI lineage: Eukaryota > Metazoa > Arthropoda > Insecta > Diptera > Culicidae > Toxorhynchites > Toxorhynchites rutilus. Next base: position 321,236,609 of record NC_073745.1, on the reverse strand, counting down.
GGATCTACTTGACCGATTTGGCTGAAATTTTTTATCAGCTTGTAAAAATGAATTATCTAAAGCGTTACATAGCTGTTTTCTGATATCTCATTTTTTAAAATCTCTTCTTAGAGATTTTTCATGAAAAATATTTCATTTTTAACAAAAACAGCCGTTATTTTGGCAATTTTTCGTATTTTCAAAAACCCCTATGTAACGCTTTAGGTATTGTCCTAGTGTTTCAAAATATTCATTGAAATTTGTTCTACGACACCCCGTTGCTTCAGAACCGATACCACCAGCAAGGTACCGATTTTCAGACAGCATCTACACATCCAGCTGTCAACAGCGTCATAATCGTTATTCGAACACTCAATAAATGGAAAATATATTTTCAAATATACCTTAAACAATAATCAACATACACGAACACTTCACTTTATTCGTAACATCCGAAAAAAATACATTATTCTCCTACCTTCCAGACAGGGGTCCCCCCTAATATAACTTATTGAATAACTTGGTATTCCCCAAATATTTTTTTGGTGCTCAACCTTAACACCTGCTTCACCATAGCGTCAGTTCAATGCATTGATGACAGAAAACAAACAATGTTAACTGCTTGGAAAAAGGCTGAATATTTGCCTCATTTTGCGCTTTTCTCAACAGAAGCCCTTTCTGTTAATATTGCCAGTCTAGATTAGCTTAGCTGTCATCCTTTGTGGAGAGAGTTTTCCTACCGCCATGCGGAACCAAATCACTGACAAAATGCCAGAACATTTATTTTCTTGGTGAGTTTGTCTCAGCGAGATCCACTGTTTATACTCTAGGTGAACATTCCCCTTCGTTCTTCTTCTTTTCCTTTGTTCACGGAGACTTTACTCTTACGATTTCGCCTTCGTTGCTCGTCGATAAGTTGCTCGTTATTGACAGCTCTGTTCGGGAAAGCACACAAACGAACAGAACAAATGTCTGAAGAAATGGGAATGCTTCCAATTTTCATCAATTTAAACCATATACCATATACATATACTATGGGATTGTAATGTATAGCATATCAAACAAATCTTAGGGAATTTTCGATTCGTTTGGTATGTAAATCGCCAAAATCCGTTCGCGGTAAAAATAGTTATTAACGTTAACTTTATTTCATAAAAACGTGACCTGTTTTCTTATTTTGCACCCTTAATGAAAGCCGCAGTTCTACATCAAAAATCAAAACTTTGAGCGCTTTGAGGCACCCCTAAATCATGGCCGATCGAGCTGAAGCTTTGCACAGATCATTTTTTGGGCCAATAAACAAAATGTTCATGGTCGGTTTTTGAAATTCGATGATGACATTTTTCCCATACATCCATTGTCACCCTAGTATACATAAAATCGAGTCCGTCCTGTATTTTCAACAATTCATATCTCCATTTCGGTGAATTCACCACAACACCACTGTACGTCAAACTTTGTTAAATTGAAAGGGGGTTTTCAATAAAAATATACAAAAAAATATCGAAGGTGAGTGTTTTGAGATGTAAAAGTTTTTTATATTAAATTCAATTTTTGAATAAGATTTTTTAACTGTGCATTTCAAATATTATTTTTTCTAAATAGTTCATTGATTTTCCAACAATTTTGTCGAACATCATATTTTAATCAGACTTCTGGATTTTGAGTTACGATTTTTTGAAAGAGAGACCAATGATTTCGATTTCGATTACGCCCTTTTCAAGAATCAGTCGTAATTTAAATTGGTCATATGATAATCAAAATTGTGTTTTTGGAAAGCTTCCATCATAAGTACCAATTTAAAAAAAAAATCGGAGAACGTCGGGTCAGCGGCCGGCTGATTTGGCGTGGAAATGCTCTATCTCTATAACTCATACGCATGCAAAATTGTCTTTTTAATTTTGCCTTGATTTTATGGAAATGAGAAAATTCAACTAATGCCAAATCAGATAAATTCGGCGGATGATTTAGACCACAGAAGTGAATTGATTAGAGCTAAACCTTGACGCTGCGAACAGTGACTTGTGAACCCGTGCATTATCTCGTGAAAGAGGGTTCAACACACCTTCATCACCTGCTGGAAAACAGTGAAAACTTATTCAAGATCCGAATCATTGGTCCCGATTTGGAAATAGAAAAACAGCACTAGTTTTTTTCGTACGCGGTTTCCACTTTGCTTTTTATATGTCTGCCATTCTCTCTCTGAAAGATTCTGCCTTTTTATTTTAGATTCGATCAATTTGAAAAATATCAAGAACACGGTGGGGTGGAGGCGGCAGCCCCAGGTAACTAGAACGCTCCGTGGCGACATCAATCAGCCCCTGCTGACATCGGGCCGAGACCGGCTAAGAATGTCGGCCCGTGGTGACCTAGAAAAAGCGACAATAAATTAGCATCAACCCCTGCGATTATTCGCCACATTCGGCCATCAATCTAAATCGATTATCGAAAGTCCTAATCGACACAGGCGCTGTTTGCAATCGGCTGCGCCAAAGCCGCACGGCACCTGAAGGTACGAAAACTTCGAGGCGACAAGACCACCATTCACTTATTATCATTCCCGCACTATAAACCTTGCCGACAATAACGACGACAGCCATCGCGCAGAGCTCTCTTGCTTGAGCTCTTGAAACGATTGCCTAAGAAGTGCTCGTTTGTCTCCGTGCGCCCATCCACCCACTGCCACCCACCGCCATCACGGTCGTATACATTAACCCCTCATCAACACACACACACAAACACACATACAAACGCGTGCCCACTTCGGCAGCAAGGAAAAAAAACCCTTTGGAGCCATTCGTCCGTTCGTCCGTCTGCTGGCCCGCTGGCTCGGCTCGGATATGTGACTCTAGGAGTCACGCCGAAGTAGGTTGGCACCCCCCGAAACCGACGGCGCGATAGCAACTCAAACTCTCGGGTGGCTCGCGCCTTCCTTCCTTCCTTCCTTCCAAACTGTTCCACCGATGTGACACAGATTTTGCATTCCGATCGTTGGCGTGCGACGTTTACTTTTCGTCCCCAAGGTTCACCTTCGGACAGCAAACTCTCGTACCGTATGGCAAAACGATTTGGATGGTTTTTGTTTTGAAAAATCTATTTTTTGACATGAATTTCGAAACTTGTGACTTATCCTTGTGCCCACATCGAAAGGATCGGTTGGGATGTCGCCCTAACGAACCGTGTGACTTCCACAAGTCATATTTTCGCGGTTCGAACTGTAAGCGATCACTTCGCATTCCATCTTCAATGAAATGCGCAGAATTGATACATTACAGCGAAATCTTGCATCATTCGCGAACTAGCTCCAGTAACGAAACCGAACAGGTCTGGGCTCTGAACAACCAACCGAAGATAGGTACACAAATGGCAAAACGGCAACTGAAAAAAAAACACATCTCGTTCAATGTTCTGCAGCAGCAGCAGCACCATGTTGAAAGTGGCTCTAGAGCAGCGCGTGACGCGGGGAGGAAGTGCAAGGTGCCATACGCGAGTGGGAGGAGATACGAAACGTTCTTGATATAATTTTTTAATTTTTCACTTTCAAATCCTTCGCATATACTGCGCTCAGCGCTGTGAAGCCACGCGTCGTGTTGTCGTTGTTGCTTGCTGTAGAGTTGCTCTGTGAGTTCGCTTCTAGCCGAGACCAGTGGTGCCAGAGCTACGGGATTAGCCACAGATCAGCTGATTAGTTTGATTTTTAATAGTGAATTTTTTTTTTGCCAGACTTATCTCACTTCTTAACTAGGCGAACCTAGCCAGAATTTTCACCTGCCCCCGGGCTTCTGAATGCCAAAGGGGGACTAGGCTCTGCGGAATGCACGTATCTGCATGCTCGTGCTGTTTCAGTCCTGACCGAGAAATTGTCGGACAATCGCGCAGGTGCTAAGGATGACCGACTTTTGGATGCCGGCCAATTCCTTCTCCATATTCAACACCTTTAGCGCTTCCAGAAGTGTCTTCGGGACAATTCCAGTTCCAGAGAGAACGACTGGAACAATTCTTGGGACCTCCCTTAGCCCCCACAGTTCCTTGAGCTCCACGGCCAATGGTCGGTACTTGCAGATTTTGCGACCGTGGGTCTTCTCCAGATTCTGGTTCAGTGGAATAGCGACATCGATGATGGTGACTTTGCGGTCGCTCTTGTCGTAAACCATTATATCTGGCCGGTTGTGGTGGATCGAGAGGTCGGTCAGAACAGTGCGATCCCAGTACAGCTTGAAACGGTCATTTTCCAGGACAGGTGCAGGCAGGTACCGGTAGTTTGGTACGTTGTCTTCCAGTAGAGCACATTGGAGCGCCAGTTGTCGATGAACAATACGGGCCACGTTGTTGTGGCGCTCGGTGTAGGCTGCGTTGGCCAAAACGGGACAGCCTCCCATAATGTGCTCTATGTTTTCACCTGGTTAATGGCACATCCGGCAAATGTCATCAACGTCTTGATGCCAGACGTACCGCCTGCAGTTTCTCGTCGGCATTATCCTGTCCTGGATGGCTATCATGTCGGCTTCTACTACTGAAGAGAGTTCACCACGCGTTAGCCACAGATTAGATGCGGCCTTGTCGACGTGTGGCCGATCCAGTTGATGGGGGTGGGCACTATGCACTGCCTTCTGCTTCCAAGCTGCAATCTTCTCCTCCACTGTCTGCAGATTGCAGTTGAGTTGGTACTCCGCTTGCGCGAAGTGCAGAGCGCTGTATCCTCTGTCGACGGCGCAGACAGCCCGGTATAGCGCGTTTTGGTTGGCGCGTTCTGCGAAGTACTCGCGCAGTTGTCGTACCTGGGCAACACACAGTGCAGATATGTCGACTATTCCAAGTCCCCCTTCTTTGCGTGGCAGTGAAACTCTCTCCAGTGCCGATTGAGGATGGTGCATTCCGGCCTCTTTAAATGCTTTCCTCATCCTCCTCTCAAGGTCCTCTAGGTCAGTTTTGCTCCATTTGACTACACCAAAACTGAAGGTCAGCAGGGGAACCGCGAATGTGTTGATCGCGCGTACCTTGTTCCCCGCGTTGAGGAAAGTCCTCAGGACACAGTTCACTCGACTCAAGAACTTGTCTCGCAGCTCCGTCTTGATGTCGGAGTGGCGAATCCCGGTGAGCTGTCGGAATCCAAGATATTTATAGGAATCGCCACGAACCATGTCTCTTATGAACTCGCCGTCATAGACCTCGTAACCTCCGGATTCGGTAAGCTGCCCTTTCAGCAGATGGACACAGCGGCACTTGTCAAGGCCGAACTCCATGCAGATGTCCCTGCTTATGTCTTCGACAACCCGGATAGCTGCACCTAGACGCTGACGTGAATCAGCGTAGACCTTGAGATCGTCCATGTAAAAGGTATGGGTTACTTCTTCGTGGGCGCCGTCGCCATACCTTATTTTATAGCCATGACCGTTTCTATTGAGCGTCCTACTGAGGGGGTTCAGTGCCAGACAAAACCAAAGCGGGCTGAAAGAGTCGCCTTGGAATATCCCCCTCTTTATCTGCAGCGTTTTAGACTGCAACACATTTTCCCCATCACTGAGGTGCAGAGACGTGCTCCACTGCCTCATCGCATGCTGCAGGAACCTAACGACGACGGGATCAATCTTGTATAGCTCCAATACCCGGACGAGAAACGAGTGAGGTATGGAGTCATAAGCCTTCCTGTAATCGATGTAGGCCATACTTAGGTTCCGCTGGTTATATACCGCCTGGCCGACTATGGCTGCGTCGATGATGGCCTGGTCTTTGCAGCCATGCGTATTTTTCCTGCATCCTTTCTGCTCTTCTGCGATGATGTGATGCTGTTCGCAGTGAGCAGAAACTTTGGCGGTAATTATGCTGCTCAGTATTTTGTACAGACTCGATAGGCACGTTATCGGTCTGTACTTTGATGGGTTCAATGTGTTGCTGTCTTTCGGGAGGAGGAAGGTGACGCCACGGGTGGCGAATTCAGGAAGGTTGCGTGGGTCACGTAGCACCTTGTTGAAGCACTCAGCTATCTTTGGATGTGCGACGGTCAGCTTCTTGTGCCAAAAGTTCTGGACACCATCGGGGCCCGGTGCTGCCCAGTTCCTCAGGTACCGCGAGGCTTCGCGGACATCGTTCTCTCCGACGATGATAGCTGACATCTCTCCAATTTCACCACAACTCTCCTCCTCCCGTCTTTACCACATTTGCCCGTCGCGATGTTCTACTGGGGTCTCCCAAATACCAGCCCAGAAGTTCGTCACATCGCTAATATCTGGCAAACCTTCGCGGTAGTCGGGCTTCTCGTCGCTAATGTGGTCGTAGAACGCTTTCTCGTTATCTCTGAACATCCGATTTTGTTCCTGGCGCTTTGCAGAGTCAGAGTAACGTTTCAGCCGTTTAGTTAGGACGCTCAATTGCTGTACCAGTGTGTCGAGTTTTTCCGTCAGCTGGTGAGCTCCCAGCTGGCGAAGTTCAGTAGGCCGCACGATCACAGCAACTTGGCGACATAATTTCACCGATCTGCTGCCTCTTTTGTACGCCATCAGTCTTCCAATAGCGGCGCGCTTGTTTAGGATCCGTTGCTCCAATCTCCTTCGCCATGGAGGCTCACGCCTTTCACGGAGATGTTGGAGCAGTCCGCCTCTTGGCCTAATACGGTATCCTAAACTTTTGGCGGTCGCCACAGCAGCACAGTAAACTTTCAGTTGCAGCTCCTCCATGTTCTCAGCATCAACCAAGTGCAGCGGAAGAACGTGCTCGTTCATGAGCTTTACTGCACTTGTCAGCCTGCGGGAATGCTGCAACTTCGGGATCCTGGGGCGCGACAAAGGGTCCGTGTCGCGGAACTGTGAGATCGCCTCGTCGTAATGGAAGACCAGATCGCGTAGTAGTTGTTGATCTGGCTGTGGATCTTCCGGCTCAGAGGGTTGTTGTACTGTGGCCTCCACTGGTGCTGATTCGCGTGCCCCACTCGCGAATGAATTGCTCAGCCGTACTGAACTTCGTCTCGACACATCGCTTGCTCTGCTTGTTCTGGAGCTTAGTTCTCTCTGCACCTGCTGCTTGATCTCGTCGACTTGCGTTTGGGAGAGCATATTGTTGCGTACAATCGCTCTACGCCTCGCGTTCATCGCGTTTTGGTCAAGCCTCCCGACGAACTCTGGATACGCTTCCTCGAACATTGTTAGTATTCGAGGGCGACCGCTCATGTCCGTCTCCAAAGCAGTGCAGATGTAATAGGCGCGGATCACGAATTCGTTCATTTCGTGTGTCCACATGATCCGTCGCCTAGTAGTACCCACCAGTGTGGACGACTGTCGTCTGACAGTCGCAACACGCCTCGTAGGCGCAGCGTTTCGTTGGTGATGTCGATGGCTGCTGTTTCCGTGTGGCGGTAGCTCTTCGGGTTGAACCCGGCTGGTGGCCCACTCTTGCACATCGCCCTCCAGCCGCTGGCCGCTCGCTCTTACGCCCGTTCCAGGACCAGCTCCAGTTCGGGGACCCTCCTCGGGTGATCGCATTCGTAGTATTCGTCTTGACCTTAGCTCCATTGTCTGGGTGTATCTCCTTTGCCCGGGAGACAGCGGGTTGGCAAGGCCTCCATGACCCGGGAGGCCTTCCCCGGGAGAGATATAGCGCTCTGACTCGCTCGCACCCCCTCACTTAGCCACTTTCGACACCCGTTCTCGGAGCCAAGACCAGGTGTGTGTTTCCAGTTCACGCCCGATCTAAAAATGTCGTCATATGATCTTCGTGGAGGCGTAAGATAGGAACATTTGAGACCAACAGGTAGGCTCCTACCCTAGTGTTGATCCCCATTTGAGAACCTAGTATAACAACTATTTCCATAATTTGAATATTGAATTTTGAATTTTGTGAATTTTATTTTTTTTTCGTATTATTTTTTATTATTTTTTTTTTCAAAAGTTGTTGTTCATATTAACATCATAATTTGTAGCACCTACTGATATTCCGATTGTAACATCGCACCGTCAACCGGTAATCTAAAAATTATTTACATAAGAGGGATTGTAAGATACATTGTACATCTACAACACACAGGAAAAAAATGATGAACCGAAAAAAAGAGAAAACAATAAAATTTAAGCATACTGTGGTTGTTCAAATAAAACAATGCTAGTTTGAAAATTACAAGCAATGCTTGCCAACCCTAGATCTAATTGCGAAGCACGAAAAACGCTGGGGCTTCCTTCAGGAAGATTCTTCATAAACGACCTAGAAACTTATCTTCCAGAGATTATGGAACAATACAAAATTGAAATATAACCAACCAACATGTTAAAATGCATGTAGCATATAATAGAGAACAAGACGGCCTGTGAGTTTATCCGAAATTTCAAATAGCTTAAGGATATGTCCTCAAAAGAGGGCATATTAATGTCTGAAGGCGCGTTCACATTAGGCCGAATGATGTCGATCGGCCTGTTCCGTTCACCCTTAAGGAGGGTTTATATTACCCAGCACGTAACGTAAACGTCTTATTTCACGCTACGCTGTCGGCACGTACTAACACGTGCCGACAAGTACATGATGTGCCTCTATTATCAGGAGTAATTCGCGTTGACGACATTGCGCTTCAGTACATATTTTAAACACACGCAATAATATTTGTCTCGCATGAAACGTGCCGTGCCGATTACACTACGCCGGATAGTACAATATCACCTTTATTCGGCTCTACCGGGCGGCTAAGGCCGAACGATGTCCATTGGCGTAATGTGGACACGTCTTAAGGAAGATTTTGTAAAGAAGTAATAAATAATAATAAATTCACAACTGGTGTTTTTTATGTGAGAAGTTGTTATTCAGTAAGGGTGCCTAATCTGAAAATAGATCACGTTTTCATGAAATAAAATCAACGTTAATAATTATTTCCGTTACGAATGAATTTTGATGATATACAAACCAATCGCATCGGAAAATCACTAGGGGACCCCTGACAATGAATTTTCGTGATTATTTTCGGATGTTAGTAATAACGTGAAGTGTTCGGGTATTTTGGTTATTGTTCAAGGTATATTTGGAAATGTATTTCCATTTTTCGAGTGCACGAATAATTGTTATTACGCTCTTGACAGTTGCTATCTGAAAATTGGTACCTTTGTGGCGGTATTGGTTCTGAAGCAACGGGGTGTCGCAGAATGAATTCCAATGAATATTAACTTCAGGACAACAGGACAATACCTAAAGTGTGACATAGGGCTTTTAAAAAATCGAAAAAATGAGATACAAAAAACAGATTTTTACATAAAATAAATACAAAATGATAATGAATTTCAGCCAAATCGGTCGAGTAGATTCTGAGATATCGATACCACCAGCTGATGAAAAAACATGGGTTCGAGAAAAACGTGTTCAAAAAATCGTACAGCATTACTATAGTAATGCATCGAAATCCGGACGCTTAAGCGCTTACGAATATAGCTTCAACTACTACAGAATATTGACATATCATAGCATGAAAAATTAGCGTTCCTTTAGAATTAGAAGGCCTTCATCTAAATTATGAATCACAGAATTCCACAAAATCATGTTATATTTGTTCAAAATTTGAAATTTCTTTCATTGTGTCGGGTTTTTAAATCCGGACACTTTTATAATGGTGCTTTGAAATCCGGACACGTGTTTTCTTTGCAATTCTTTGAAAGAAATTATTTATTAATTATTGTAGAACTTATTAACGGGTGCGTCATAAGTAGCAGGACTGGATGGAAATACGTTTGGTACAAAAGTTTTATATGAATTCAATTATTTATTGTATTTGCACAAGATGACCGCTACAAAATGGCACCATATATATATATTTTCAAAATCCTATCAATATGGGTATCAAATGAAAGGACTTGATTAGTAGAATACAGTAATTTATGAAAAATGTAAATCTAAGATGGCGGCCGCTACAAAATGGCGGATTACATATTTTCTCTAAACCCAATCAATATGGGTATCGAATGAAAGGGATTGACTAGTAGACATTTTTTCATATAAAATGGAAATTCAAAATGGCCGTCACTACAAGAAAATAAAATATATGGAAAACACTCTTTAAGTTCAACGGTTTTATTATGATTAAACATAATAATAATACTGATGATGTACTAAAAGCTAGAAAAGCTAAAAGCTAAAAGCTAGGGCATTGATGAGACTAAAATAAAATCGTGATGCCTGTAATGCAACCACTAACTGTAGCTAATGGAAATCTGACGTGGCCCATTTTTGATTTGCATTTGCATTTCATTTGATACCCATATTGATAAGTCTTAGAAAAAATATATACGGCGCAATTTTCTGCTGGCGGCCATTTTGTATTTGAATTTTTCATAAATAACTGTGTTCTACTAGTCAATTTTGGATTTTGAAGATCATGAAATACGTAGTTTTATATTGACTGCAGAGATAAAAATGTGTTCCAAATTTTAGATCAATCGGTCAACAAGAAGGGGGATAAATTTCTATTAATGTGGGACAGCCGCGTACATACAAACGGGTCATACAATCGACCCCGTCCTGTATACCGAAGAGTTTTGCGGTTTCTCGGATCGAAAATCTTTGCTCCACATTCCATACTCCAGACTAAGGCTCCTAACATACCCTTATGCAACTCCTTCAATGAGAAATTTAATCGTCAACTTTTGACCGTTCGGATTTAAAATCATTTTCAGAATGTGCTTTTTATTCCGGACATGGGTTTGTGTAATTCACATTGATTTTAGATTTTTTACATTTTTTTGTTAACAGCAAGGTACTATGTTTGACACTAAACTAAATTGACACAATAGTAACTATCAGTCACATTAATACAACATGCAAAAAATGTCATGGTTTTGGCATAATATTGAATGTAATGAATAAGTGTCCGGATAAAAAAGCGTCCGGATTCAGAAGTATCACTGTATATCCCTTAAGGTGACCTCATACTTTTGGCTGTAACTTTCCAATGAAATCAAATATCGAGAAATCCCTTCAGGACAACATTTATAAGGGCATAAGGTTCCCAAAAAGGCAAACAAAAAAAAAGATTTTTTCGACCTTCCAGACCGGGGTCCCCCATTAAACGGTATAACTTTAGAAGCCTTTGGAAATGGAAAGAACTGCCATTTTCCTAACATTTGTTTTCTTACCTACCCATACCGTCAATGAAGGGCAACTAAAGGGTGTGTCACATCAAATTGCATCACGGAAAAAACGCTGTAGAAATTTAATTTTTAGGAATTATATCTTCAGCTTTCGCTTATAATCAGATAAGAGTGTATAGATCACGTTGGCCATGCTTCACTGTCAATTTTTCGTAAATTTGGAAAAATGTCGTCGAACGAAAAAGAGCGTCGTGAATTAATCCTGTGCACTCATTTCGAGAATCCGGAGTTGTCATATCGGGACATCGGTAAGATGCTGGGAATCGTCCAATCCACGGTCAGCAGAGTACTAAAACGATACTTCGAGAACCTAACCATCGACCGGAAGGTGAAGAACGGCAAAAACGGATGCTCCGTCAGTGAAAAAGATCACAAGCGCGTAGTTAAGCAGTTTAGACGTGATCCGAGAAGTTCGGTCCGGGATGTCGCCCATAAGCTGAATTTGTCAAGTTCATTCGTCCAGCGGACCAAGCAGCGGGAGGGCCTGCGTACATACAAGGTTCAGAAGGCTCCTAACCGCGACGAAAGGCAAAACATGGTGGGGAAGACGCGAGCCCGGAAGCTGTACACCGAAATGCTGACGAAGCCGCATTGCCTGGTAATGGACGACGAAACCTACGTATAAGCGGACTTTCGTCAGCTGCCGGGCCTGTTGTTCTTCTCCGCAGAGGACAAATTCAGCGTTCCGGAGGAGATTCGCAAGCAGAAACTATGCAAGTTTGCCAAAAAGCACATGGTGTGGCAAGCGATCTGCTCTTGTGGAAAGCGGAGCGCCCCCTTCGTGATGACCGGCACGGTAAACGGGCAGGTTTACCATAAGGAGTGCCTATAGAAGCGCTTACTACCACTATTGAAGCAGCACGAGGGCCCGACCATCTTCTGGCCGGATCTCGCTTCGTGCCACTATTCAAAGGACGTGTTGGAATGGTACGAAGCCAACGGGGTCACCTTCGTGCCAAAGGAAATGAACCCGCCCAACACGCCGGAGCTTCGCCCAATAGAGAAATATTGGGCGATTATGAAGCAGGCCCTCCGGAAGAACCCAAAAGTTGTCAAATCGGAGGCGAACTTCAAGAGAAAATGGATTTCTGTTCAAAAAAAACTACAAGCTGACGTTGTACAGAACCTTATGGACGGGGTAAAGAGGAAGGTGCGAGCATACGGGCTTGGGCTCGAAGTATGAATAAAAAGAAAATGCCAAAAGTTGTTTAATAGTTTTTATTTTACTGTCTAAAATTTTCAAAAGGATCGGTCTACTGGGCGAATTTCTACAGCGTTTTTTCCGTGATGCAATTTGATGTGACACACCCTTTAATGCATTCAATTGATTGTGAATTTTTGTGCCTGAGATTGGGTAGGATTTTTAAGTAGACTAATTGCCTATCGTGATTAGGCGAAGTTCCGTGAATTTTATTCGAAAACATTGAGAAAATTCAGTATCAAACCTTTGAAATGTGTTTGGTGCAATTGATGAATAATTTTTTCCACCATGTCAGCCTAGTTTGAATGCTTCCGTGTTTTTTCAATCATTCTGTGTGTTCACTTTTTCTTTCTCATATGAATCACTTATGCATGTATTGGTCAAAAAACAGCACACACGCAAAGTATATGCAAGAGGCGTTGTTTTATACAAGCAATCTTGTTTCAAGACAAAAATTGCATTGAGGATACCAATATCTGCACTTAGAAAATAATCTGGTGAGATCGTTCTTTATTATCTAATTGAATGATTGTTGAGATGAAGAGGCATAGAGGTTTGCTCATACGGAAGAAGAGATGGTTGAACCACTCTCACTCCCGGGGGCTTTCTCCTTTATCAATGAAAAACAAATAAAGTTTTAACAACACTCCTATTTAAAAGGTTAGGGCGTGACAGCAGTTGAAGGTATTGAGATAAATAATGATCGTATCGAAAATTGAAATGCAGTTATGAAAACTTCGATAAAATAATTTGTTACATTGATGAAAAAAAAAAATTATTTATTCGGTACTATGTTTATACATACCAAGATAAAATTTGGTCGAAAAATATTCCAAAACTTGGGAGTTTATGCTTTAAAATAACGTACATCCCATCATTATACGTTTATTTTATGTAAAAAAAATTGTGTTGTTCTACTGATCCGATTAATTCGAAATTTAAACAAACATCTCTCTCTCTCGCCATTTTGCAAAAAGTATGTTTTTGATTTGTCCGAGCTTCATACGATAGCGGCACATTTACTGATTCATAATCCCGTTTTATTTTTGTGTTTCCGATAACCAGAACAGCAAGAATCGTGTACGGAATCGAAACCTTTATTGAACCTCTTCACTTTACCAGCTTGTAACTATTCTAATTTTGAATAATTTTTTTCGTTTTGCTCTATAACTATTTGTGACTATACAAGTTAAAAGATAAAGAAACAAATAATGAAATTTATATGGATATATAATATGCTGTCTTTTATTCGTTCAGAATTCGGAAAAACGTTCTAAATTCGTGCCTCTTCACTAGATAACCCCCTAAAGTGAAAGTTTTCCACCTCAACCAGTTACACCGACTGAGTTTATTCATGGCTCACTTTCCCTACTAACACATTTCCTAAATTCCCGTGATATTTATGAGAGGTCGTAGAGTTATCTGCATCTCTCTTGAATAAATTTCGAACTAACATTCCACACCCTTCCTTAGCAGTTGCAAGGACGTGGCCAGGACAACTCTTAACTGTTGGAAAAAGCTTACCTTTATCTAAGAGATATTACGTATCCTCAATCTATTATCTGCAGTAACGAATAGGCCCTTGTCAGCGCTACCATAGATTTGTACTAAAACGTTCAAAGTTAAAATATTTATAATGTCGATTTTTTTTTCGTTTATACAGGGTCTTTCAGGCGAAACGCTCACGCAACGAATTTTAACAACTTTTACAAAAGTGAACCGATTTTCATTTTGAAAAAACCAAAAACATTACGTCTTCGATGCTGTTGAAAATCCGAGTTATTTCTTCTTTAAGTTCCTCCAAATTTGGTGGCTTTTTAATATAGCAACGGTCTTTCACGTACCCACAGGGGAAGTAATCGACGACGAGAAATGTTGAAATGCTTACCATAAGAGGACAAAGTTTCATTAAGGCTTCGGTTGCTCGAGTAATACGATTTCACTAAAAATACACGCTCTTGTAAATTGTACATCTTGACACTAAAAACCATCCGATCAGATTGAACGAGTAGCCGAATATTATCGTCCCGGAGTGGAAATGCAATGTTACCATCGACGGAGCGAAATAAAATTTTGTACAAGGAGCTATCCGATTTTTTGCGTGAGCGTTTAATCTGTAGAAGGCTTCGCGCCTGACCAAAACAATAAAGAATATACAGTTAGACATATAAACGAAAGATTGGTAATATCCACAATAAAACACTATGAAAAACGAAGGACAAGCAATTTGCCTGTGGGCAACATGAGAAAGTCTATTTGAATTTAATGCATAGCGCACGCATTAATTTCAAACTAACTACCGTTTTGTCTCAAACTCCGAACACTTCATTTTTAGATGTAAATTTACTAATCTTTTATATTATAAACAATTGAATAATGAAAACACAGATATTCTATGATGTAAAGGCTCAATTTTGACATCATTTACAGGTATCGATACAGCCTATAATTTATAATATTAGACATTTGCAAAACAGTGACAATCAACTTTGATAATGATAAAATGTTTGCGTTAGCAAATTTCGTAAAAAACAAGCATCGTTCATTTTTCAGTTTTTGAAGTTGTTTCAACTTTTTTGTTTGTTGTTTTCATGTTAAGTGCTGGAGAATGTATGAACCTACAATAAATGGGAGGAAAAAATGCTATTTTATACTGAAATCTTCATTAAAATTTAAATTTAAGTAGTGTTCGGAATGTGAATCAATTTTCTACGCATGATTCAAATTCCGAACACTTTATTTTCAAATGTAAATTTAATGAACTTTAATGTTATAAATAATTGAATAATCAAAACTCTGAATTCTTTTTCCTCAATTCTTTGTGTTATCGCTTCCATTTTAACATCATTTACAGATATCGATACAGCCTATAATTCATAATATTAAGCATTTGCAAAAAAGTGACAGTCAAAACCAATGATAGAATATTTGCGTTAATTTTCCATTTTTTTGTAGTTTTTTCAACTATTGTGTTTGTTGTTTTCATGTTAAGTGCTAGAAAAGGGTAAGCATCTACAATAAATGGATGAAGTAAAATAATATTTTATGCAGAAATCTTCATTAAAATTAGTATTCGGAATATGAATCAAGTTTCTACGCATGATTAAAATTGCGAACACTTCATTTTTAAATGTGAAATTACTGAATTTTAATGTTATAAATAATTTTATATTCTAAACCCTGATTTGGGTTAAAGGTTTCATTTTAACATCATTTACAGGTATCGATACCGATGTAGCGCCCTTGGTCAAGAAAGCATGTAAACTATAAGAAACAAAAACAATCAATAATTTCAAAAGCGAAATCCATTTTTTTCCGAAAAAGACTAGCTAATTGAATTTGAGACAAAAGTGATTAAACATATTTTTAGTTTTTCACCATAAATATGTATTTGTAAATCAATTTTATTGTAGCCAAAGGAAAAATTGTAAGGGGTTGTATCTAGGACACGACCGCATATTTTCGACCTAGAACTATGCAATCCACTTGTTCACCACTTCGAATATTATTTTAGAATGAATGGCAGAACGTTCTAGGGAAACGTATTCCGGTCTGCACAACGACAAGCGAGCACAAAACACCAACAGCACTCAACACCAAATAATACCCCAGCATGTAATTGCAAAGCGGATTCCTCCAGGCACATTAATTTTGAAATCCGTGTTAGGGGAACACAGCTCAGTGGGAAAAAAATACCCCCGTCTTGCATGTTTTGACAAATCGGATCCCTCCAGGCACATTGATTTTGAAGTCCGTGTTAGGGTAACACAGCTCGGGGGGAGCAAAATATGACCGACTTGCATGTATATTTGCAAAGCCGATTTGCACAGGTACATCGATAACGCTTGACATTTTACTGTTATTCAATTTTTCATCGCATGAAAATAATATTTTATCAAATGTGATAGATGTGTAGAAATATTTCCTATAAATTGATGCAAACATCTCTCCGATCTGTTAATAAATGTTCGAGTTATTAGCTTTCGAAATACGGGTAGGGTTAGCACACAAATCGGCAGAACAATTTTATGGGAAAAAGGAAGTTCGTCCAGTTTTCTTGAATTTAAACCGTTTAGAGATTAGCGAAATGTAATGTATAGCATATCAAACAAATCTTAGAGAAATTTCGATTCGATTGGTATGCAAATCATGAGAATTCGTTATTAACGTTAACTTTGTTTCATAAAAACGTGACCTGTTTTTTGATTTGGCACCCTTCCCGAAAGACGTAGTTCTACGTCAAAAGAAGGCTCTATTGTATCTAAAAATCAAATTAATTTCGCGAAAGAGTACCATTTTGAGTAGTGAGACACTGTTTAATGGCCATCAAAGCTTAAGTGTTCGGAACATGAGACAAAGCGGTATAACTTGTCGTAACGAATACCTTCTCAAGTTTGAAAAAAAAATTCTATGTATTATCATCTGTGAGAAATGAAATGAAATAAATTTATCTATCCAAAATTCAAATACCTGAAGTAGAAGCATTATTTAAAAAAATAGAAGGGTGGTTACGAACGCATTGTTAACGTAGAACTACAAAATTGTTGCGGACAAGAAGGAATATTATAGAAATTTGAGAGTAAACTCTTTAGTAGAATTTTTCGGTGAATGACTGCACTGAGAGGCGCAAAAGATTGAAAAGCCAGAAAAAAGCCGTTTTGAAAATATTCAACTCTCAACCGCAGCATTAACATGTGCTGTTGATCGCTCACTGTCTAGAGCGACACTGAAACACTGAACATGTTGAGAATTGGATTATTTTTTCAGTATCTCTTAGCAAAATTACATCTCCAACGGTCCGAAGTACACAGTTTGCCAATGAAATAAATTACAATGGTTACTATGTAGCATCTTTCGCGGAACTGCAACCGAAAATCCGACCCGAATCGATTGGCGGCAGAGGTGACCGCAGCGGAACTATTTTTTACCTTCAGTTTTCAACCGATGAACATAACTTTCACTACTGGAAAATACATTCTTCACATTCCGCTGCACTTTGACGCCACTTTTCCCCGGAAACAATGCACAAATATGCAGAAACCTAATGATCTATCGGGAAAAGTCACAAATCACAGAAGCTCTCCCCCTGCCAAAAAAGTATTCAAATCAACTATAATACACAAGCTGTCCATTTGTCGAAATTTGTGTCCTTGTTTCCAATGGCACATACCATGCATTTCATCTTCTAGACACACAAACTGAAACAACATGTGATTCTATATTTGTACCACCATCAACGTTAGCAACGCAAGAAATTTAAAAAAAAAGAAAATATTTTTTCGAACTGTGTATAAGCGGGTTTGAAATTGTATAGAATTGAATCATATATAATCGATTTTGTATGTAATCGAGTCCGACTTGTAACATTATTTGTCATTCACAAGCAAAATGCTTGTAAATAATTATTTTGATAATGTATGCTCAATTTTGAATTTAAATTTGGGACTGGTTTCATCATTGCAATTTAATTAGATTTTCGACAAAGCTTTAAATTTTTAAATTAGCATTATGGGTTATCTTTGGAATCCAGTCTCAAAAGATATTGGACATTTATGCCGCTTTCAAGTAGGATTGAACGCATTCTCTGCATTAAATAAATAAATTAATTGATAATAACAAAACCTAAGAGATTCCCAACAAAACTATAGACTCAAGTGAAATTAGAATACAGATCAGTAAAATGTTAAGGATAAGATACGATCAGTTAACAATTTATAAAATACAGACAAAACATTAAGTTGCCGAGAAAGAATATCTTTCATTCATGTTCTGTCAAAAACTTGTTAATAACAAACGTTTATAAATCAAGTATCTGCTTTTCACATTCCAATTAATTGAACAAAAAATTATAGGAGGTTGTGTTCAAGATACGACCGCATTGTTGACGAAGAACTACGCTGTGGTTTAATTCAAGTCGCTTGTTTATAACTGCGGATATTTTTTTTATAATGCAACGAAAACTTCTATATAACCATTCTACCAGTTTGGTCGCCCTGAAATGTTATTGTAGAATCATTTGACGATAATTGTTTGATGATTTATTCTTGTGCCCGCAGAACAATACTTGCTTGAGATAAGCGCAGCTGTCATCCTTAGTGGAGAAAGTTTTGCTACTGGCAAGCGAAACCAAATCACATACAAAATTCCAGAACGACATTTACTTTCTTGGTGACTAAATAAACGAAATCAACACTATCTGTTAATCTCAACAACATCGAAAAGAGTAGCACTGCTTCATTATGATCAAGATTAGCGCAAATGCAATCCCAGTTGAAAGCAGTTTTGCGACTGGCACGCGAGCCCAAATAAATTAATAACTTAATATAACTTATTGAATAACTTGGTATTCCCCAAATAATTTTTTGGTGCACAACCTTAACACCTACTTCACCATAGCGTCAGTTCAATGCATTGATGACAGAAAATAAACAATGTTAACTGCTTGAAAAAAGGCTGAATATTTGCCTCAGCAGAGATTTATTACTAACACCCCAGCGTAAATATTTCCCTCTCGCTATCTTCCCTCCTTGTTTATATTTATCAATAAGACTGCATAATTTGAAACACCAAACAATCGTCAATCATAGCATAAAAAAATTAAGCGATTGTTGCATCGTTACAGGGCCAATGCACATGAGAGCAGATACAAATGGGGTTTCAGCGTAGCGAAGATGCACTATTTTGGCTTGAAACAACTAAATATACACACACTTATCTCCGTTTCGCGTTCTTCTCAACAGAAGCCCTTTCTGTTAATATTGCCAGTCTAGATTAGCTTAGCTGTCATCCTTTGTGGAGAGAGAGCTTTCCTACCGTCATGAGAAACCATGTCACTGACAAAATTCTAGAACATTTATTTTCTTGGTGAGCTGACAATAGCCTAGCTTGATGATTCCCCACACAATTGTGTAGCTCAGAACCTTAATGCAATGGCGTCAGTTTGATGCAATAATTGCAATGCCATAGACATCAGCGAGATCCGAAACGAAGATATGTGATGACGCAAAACATGGAAGAACAAGCGATATTCAATGCTTTGAATATAGAACTATACTGAAAGTTTGCCTTCCTTCCTTGCTTGAGACTTTGAACTTCATCAGTTCATTCGTCTCTAACCTTCAAAAAGGCCCTTGGAAAACATTACTTTATCCATCATATTACTCCTCCACCCCCATTGCCTTGAGAAAGACATTCGATCCCTCGCCGTCCAGCTTGTCCAGCAACGATCTTGTTAAGCCGATTTCCCACGAAGAATGAAAGTTTGACTCAGCGAGATCCACTGTTTATACTCTAGGCAAATATTCACCTTCGTTCTTCTTCTTTTCCTTTGTTCACGGAGACTTTACATCTTACGATTTCCCCTTCGTTGCTCGTCTATAAGTTGCTCGTTATTGACAGCTCTGTTCGGGAAAACACACAAATGGGCAGAACAAATGTATGAGGAAATGGGAATGCTTCCAATTTTCATCAAATTAAACCATATACAGACTATGGGATTGTAATGTATAGCTTATCAAACAAATCTAATGGAATTTCCGATTCGTTTGGTATATAGATCGCCAAATGTCGTTCATTGTTATTAACGTTGACTTTATTTCATGAAAACGTGACCTGTTTTCTGATTTGGCACCCTTAATGAAAGACATTTCTATTAAAAAAATTATTCCATTTTTTTCAGTTGTCTTCCACTGGAAAATATTGACCTGGTTTGAAAAAAGGCGTAATAATCGAGTTTTACCACAGGCAATGACAACCCAGAATGCCCTACTTAATGAATTTCCGACA
Source organism: Toxorhynchites rutilus septentrionalis (assembly GCF_029784135.1). Lineage (NCBI taxonomy): Eukaryota > Metazoa > Arthropoda > Insecta > Diptera > Culicidae > Toxorhynchites > Toxorhynchites rutilus. The sequence goes on along the minus strand of NC_073745.1, from coordinate 321,216,533 downwards.
AAATTGTCATGTAAACCAGGCTGTTACTTTTATTCCTTTTTTTCAATTCATTTATTTGTGAGGCTTAATTGCATAAGCTGTGCGGAGCCGCTAATCCAAGATTTGATTATACAAAATTTCAACTTAAGGCAGTATTCTAGTTTAGAAATTTGAGAAAAATCAATTTTTTTCCTTTGTATTTCTGTAGTTTAGGCATTCAAGAATATACCCTAGAAAGGACTTATCGAAAATCATCTTATTTACCGAGTTAGAGCCATTTTAGTGATGCGATTTCTAACCTGGTACAATGAACTGAAAACGTGTTTTTCTCGAAACTAGTTTTTTCAAACTGGAGTAAACGATATCTCAAGTTCTACTGAACCGATTCATGTCGAATTTATATGAATAAAATCTGCAGGCATCTCTCTATCGCATAGACCTCTAAAAAATGATATTTTTAAAATTATACTATTTTTAAAAAATCGGAACATGTAAGAAAAAAACGTTTTAAACCGTATTTTGTTTTTCAAACGGCCGCCATTTTGTCAAAAAATATGTTTTTGACTTGTCCGAGATTCATGCGATAGCGACATCTTTACGCCATGTGTACGCCATGGCACAACTTTTTTTTGAACCCTCTCACTTCGACAGCTCTTAACTATTCTAGTTATAAATATTTTTTCTCCGTTAAATTTTTATTTTATTGTTAAAAGATAGATGAACAAATAATGATACAATGGATAGTAAAAATATTCTTCGTTTTATTTTTACGGAGCTCGAAAAAACGTCCGAATTTTGTGTCTCTACACTAGAGTACCCCCTTAATGCTATGTTTAGACCGAATACTCGAGGTTACTCGAGGTTAAAAGGGCAACAATTTTTGTGGGACAGGACAGGTTAGGGATAAGGTTAAGGGGTACCGTGGTCTCAACCGAGGCTACAGTGCCACACGCACTGTAGCATTGTGCATAATGACCGGGGATAGCATCTGGTGTTCGACTGGCTGTCCAGGGTGGGCGACGGTGAGATGAAGCATACTTTTATTCCTATTGATAGTCATTCTACACAAATCTTTTTTTTTTATTTGCCACCAAAAAAGTGAAAGATTCGAAAAAATCCACCGATTTATAAGGGAAGAAAAACTAGCATCTTTGCCCCAGTCGAGGCATGTTGTTCGATGCGATTGCCATTCACTCGCGCGATTTGGATCCCTTCACGTCTCCCAACTTCAATACCACCACCCATCGTCAGGAGATCCATCATCCATGTTCTGTGAGTTCTCAGTGGCCGTCCTCCACAGCCTGAAGACAGCATTTCTGCACGATCCAACAAGTTGTTTATCGGTTCGTACGAGTTTGCTTCTAGCCGAAAAAAAATAGCGCTGAATCAACTCACACACAGCACAAAGTTTCGATCGGTTCGGTCGCGAGTGTTCTGTAAAATCAATCCGCGATACAACGCAGAACCGGTCCAGCTGAGGGGGATGCTGTGTTGTCACTCACAACGGCGGGTTATATCGATCCGATGCTCGTATGATTTGATCTAATGTTTGGTTCCCGTTTGCACATGAACATGTTTTGCATGAAAACATAAAAGCAGGGGATTTAGACTTTGCGGAGTGGGTTCCTAAACCCACCGGGAACAATCTAGAACAATACCGCATTTTCCAGACTGGAAGAAATCTCACCTAGAAGCACTCACTCACTCATTCACTCGAGAGTGTTGCGAGTGTTTGAGTGAATTGTGAGAGAACGATAGCAACGTTTGCATCGTTGTTCCTCATTGACCTTCCTCTGTCCGTAGGAATCAAACAGACGCAGAATAGCTCACGCTCTCTCGCTCACGACGGAGACTACCCTAGACGGGGATGGAGACGGCAGTACTCGACGGCATGCAGGAACAAGCACATAAATTAACCACCCCCCACTCTCCCAAAAAGGGTCTACTTTAAATTCTGATGTTTTCCGCTTTTGGCCCAATGGAAACCTCAAGAATGCTTTCAATGGGGCCTACCAAGCGGCGAAATTGAAGGTTATGTTAGCCGCGTCGGAACTATGTTTTGATCCTATCGAAATAGTGTCACATATGGAAGGGAATTGCGACGATCCTTCCGCGCGTTGTGCAAACAACGAGAGGGATGGATGTCCCGTTTCTGTCACGTTTTTGCATACATCGCACAGTGCACACTCTCAGCTACGCTAGGTGGTGAGCTTGAGTGACGCCAAAATGAGGAATCACAGACAAGGGAATGGACACTACGCGAAAATCCCACTTCTGCCGAAGAAAAGAACAAAATAACAGGATACAACAACAGATTCCTTAGAGCTTCTACCACGAAATGTTCTATTTTTTTTAAATTTAAGTCATTTATTTTTACAGGCTCAGTTACATAGGTTTAAAGGAGCCGAACTCTTAGCTATACTTTTATTAGTATATATCAACATGTTTCCTCAAATCTAGGGTTAATAAAGTAGGAAACCGATTACTCGCGGTCGACTCGAGATTAGAAGGGTGACATAGCTTCTTTTGGAAAAGGAGGGGATATAAGGATATTGTACAATGTTCACACTCGCATTCACACTCACGCTCATCATACTCAATTCTTAAATCTATTATTATATCTATTATGTATATACATTTCAGCTTATTCTATAGTTAGTCAGAAGGGAAACAGTCGCTCGCGAAGGAAAAAAAAGGAGAGGATAAGGGTGTACGGACAATCACACACGAAGATCGATAGTTTTAAGGAAAACATATATTAGGGACATGTAATCGAGGTCTAACCGAGCCAACACATCTCTCACCGGCACATTGGGCTGTCTTCCTCGGGTCCGAAGGGAGTTTTCTAAATTCGATCTGGCAACAAGATACACCTCGCACGACCAAACAACGTGCTCGATGTCGTGGTAACCTTGGCCACAAACACAGAGATTGCTACTGGCAAGATTGAAACGAAAGAGTAGCGCATCTAACGAACAGTGATTGGACATGAGTCGGGAGAAGGTGCGAATAAAGTCCCGACTCAAGTCCAGACTTTTAAACCACGGTTTGAGGCTAACCTTAGGGGAAATTGAGTGAAACCACCGGTCCAATTCATCTTCATTCCATTTGCGTTGCCAATTAGCGATGGTATTTTTACGGACTAAAGAATAAAATTCATTGAAGGCGATTTGACGCTGATAAATGTCGCCCTCAATCGCACCTACCTTTGCTAATGAGTCAGCCCTCCCCAGACAAATGTAATGACATAACAGCGTCTGGATAAAGCACTCAAAATTTCTCGTATTCTCTCAAGGAAGTACGGCGAGTGCTTTTCCGGCCTCACTGAACGGATAGCTTCGACAGAGCTAAGACTATCCGTTACAATGTAATAGTGTTCAACAGGTCGTGAGGCGACGCTGTCCAGCGCCCAGTGTATCGCTGCCAATATACACTGAGCAAGGATTCTGAAGACTGTGGGAGGTGCTAAAAAATTCGTTGAACACTCCAAATCCTGTGGAATCATTCATAGAGGACCCATCAGTAAAGTACATATTATCACAATTGATACCCCCATACTTTTCATCGAAGATCGTTGGAGCGATCCTCGATCGTTGGTAATCTGAATATCCATGGATATCCTGCTTCATGGACAGATCAAAATGCACAGAGGAATTGATGTAGTCAGGAAAACAAACACGGTTGGGAATATACGAAGAAGGATTAACCTGCATGGAGACGAATTCATGATATGAGCTCATGAATCCAGAATGAAAATTTAGCTCGATCAGCTGCTCAAAATTTCCGATCACCAATGGGTTCATAACCTTACACCGGATGAGGAACCGAAGAGATAATAAATTGAAGCGATCTTTTAGTGGGAGTACATCTACAAAAACCTCGAGACTCATGGTATGCGTTGAGGGCATACATCCCAACGCGATACGGAGACAAAGATACTGAATTCGCTCGAGTTTAATGAGGTGTGTTTTGGCAGCTGATTGAAAACAGAAACTGCCATACTCCATCACTGAGAGAATAGTTGTTCGATACAACATTATAAGATCTTCGGGATGGGCTCCCCACCAGGTGCCGGTAATTGTACGGAGAAAGTTTATTCTTTGTTGGCATTTTTTACTCAGATACCTAATATGGGCCCTCCAAGTACATTTGGAGTCGAACTATACCCCAAGATACTTGAATGACATAGCATGAGTGATCGGTTTGCCCAAAAGTTGAAGCTTTGGTTTTGCTGGTTTATGCTTCCTAGAAAAAACCACCATCTCTGTTTTCTCCGTGGAGAATTCGATCCCTAGCCCAATGGCTCAGGTTGAAAAATTGTTCAAAGTATCTTTTAAGGGTTCTTGCAGGTCGGATTCTTTTGATCCTACGACAGACACCACTCCATCATCTGCAAGTTGTCTTAGGCTGCAATTTTGTGTAAGGCAATTGTCAATGTCGCTTACGTAGAAGTTGTACAAAAGGGGGCTTAAACATGAGCCCTGGGGGAGTCCCATGTAAGAGACCCGACATACTGCCGAATCTCCGTGAGAAAAGTTCAAATGTTTCTCACAAAGCAAGTTATATAACATATTATTCAATAGAGGCGGCAGACCCCGAGAGTGTAATTTGTCCGACAAAACCTCTATTGAAACAGAATCGAAGGCCCCCTTTATGTCCAAGAATACTGAAGCCATTTGTTTTTTTTCGGCGTAAGCCATTTGAATTTCTGAAGAAAGCAACGCAAGACAATCATTCGTCCCCTTGCCCCTGCGGAACCCATATTGTGTATCTGAGAGTAGGCCATTCGTTTCAACCCATCGATCAAGGCGAAACAAGATCATTTTCTCCAACAATTTCCGTATACAAGACAGCATTGCTATTGGGCGGTACGAATTGAAGTCGGACGCGGGTTTTCCGGGTTTTTGAATAGCTATAACTCGTACTTGTCTCCAATCATCTGGAACAATATTATGCTCCAGAAACCGATTGAATAAGTTCAACAAGCGATGTTTCGCCACATCAGGAAGATTTTTCAGCAAGTTGAACTTAATTCTATCCGATCCCGGAGCAGAATTGTTACATGAAAGGAGAGCAAGAGAGAATTCTACCATCGAAAACTCGGAATCAAGATCGCACCTATCTTGTGGTATATCTCGAATAATTCTTTGCACTGGAGCGGAATCGGGACAAACCTTTCGTGCAAAATTAAAATTCCATCGATGTGAATATTCCTCGCTTTCATTGGATGAAGAGCGATTTCTCATGTTTCGAGCCACTTTCCATAATTTTTTCATTGACGTTTCTCGTGATAAACCTCCCACGAAATTTCGCCAATAAGCACGTTTCTCCCATTGATCAAGTTTTTAAATTGATTTTCAAGGTCCAAATACGTTTGAAAATTCTCAATGGTTCCACGTTTCCGAAAAGCTTTAAATGCATTCGATTTATCTCCATAAAGCTTGGAACACTGGCCATCCCACCATGGATTGGGAGGCCTTCGACGAATAGTGGAACCTGGGATGGGTTTCGTTTAAGCGCGAACCGCGCTGTCATAGATCAAACGAGAAATGAAGTTATACTCCTCCAATGGAGGCAAACCATCTCTGGAATCGATGGCTAGAGCAATCGCGTCCGCATATTTTTTCCAGTCAATGTGTCTTGTGAGGTCGTATGCCATGTTTATTGATTCAGAAGAATTCAACCCATTGGTGATAGAAATTTTGATTGGCAAGTGGTCACTACCGTAGGGATCCTGGACTACATTCCACTTGCAATCTAACGATAGGGAATTCGAGCAAAGCGAGAGGTCAAGAGCACTTGGGTTAGCAGGAGGTTTAGGTACACGTGTGGTTTCCCCAGTGTTCAAAACGGTCATATTGAAGCTGTTACAAAGGTCATATATCAACGATGAACGATTATCGTCGTACGGTTCCCCCCAGGAATTTCGTCAATAAAATTACAAAAAAAATACAAAGTTCAAAATTACAAGTTCAATTTCAATTTCAGTCTTGATAAACTTGAAGTTAATACAACCATACCATCGAATTGATTGAGCATTTCAGTTAGTACAAATGAGACATTGCTTACATTTTTTTCAGCTTATTTGGTGAGCTGTTTTTGTTCGCTACATTTCTCGTTCATTATGTAAAACTCTCCATTGGCAGGTGATAGCGGTGTGTTGCATTGTTGCAAGTTCGGTAAAATTTCATAATAACCGTTCGAAAACAAACGCCGGTGCGATGATAACTTTTGTATCAGTTTTACGAGATAACGCAGCGCTTCGAATTGTTTTTTTTTTCGCAATTAAAAGACATGATACAACTGCTCGGTAAGGTACGAAGATGATAACCCCCGCCGAAGATTGTTTGAATGCACTTTTGCCTGCCTGTTCAATCGAAATCTTCGCTGAATGTTTGGAAGGAACAATGAAGGTTCAACCAATTCTCCAAATTGTCCGCGGATGAGCGCAAAAAAAAAAAGTGTTTCAGAACCGCTCGAGGGCAAACATCGAAACGGCGTGTTGCATTATCGGTTTTTGTTTCCCAAACTGACTGCCTACCGTGCCCTCCTTCCTTCCGGCTCCGAAGTAGTGGTGCCACGGTGCAACCTGTTCCTCCGCCACCAGAGCTGCTGCAATCCGGGTGAGAGCGCGCGCGAGGAAACAACCTTTCACGTGCTGCCGTTGCCGATGAGGGGGGTGCGCTAGTGTTGGTGAGTGGCTGAGAGTGAGTTCCGCCGCCCATCGGTCGAAGATTGCCGCAGCAGCAGGCCCGCTGTGAGTGCGCGCGGCAGTCGAGAGTATCACCGAGCCGCAGTGCCACTCGAACGCGTAGTCGTTGGTTCGTAGTCGCGGTGTTGAGTTCAGAGTCAGTCAGTCAGTATTGTCGAGCGTAATTGGTTGCGTTTTTTTACTGAATTATCACAACAATAATAATACTAGTAATACAACAGCACACAGCCGTCAGCTTTTTTTTTTCGGTAGCAGTCGCAACTGCAGAGCATTATTAGCAGCAGCAGTAGCAGCGAAATCAGGAAAAAAGCAGTGCAAGCACGATAGAGAGGCGATCCCGGGTTTAAACAGAGGAACCATACCCGAGTTTTTCACGACACACCGACGAAAATCAAGAAGAAATTTAAAAAAAATTTAAATAACGAAACGAAAAAGTTTTGCGAGATACAACATTTTGTCTATTTTACCGAATCTTTGCCCAAGCTTCAGAAGTAGTCAAAAGCTCAACTCGTGATTCCGAACGGCGTTCAGAGAGAGAGAGAGAAAGATCAAACGACGCAATCACAGCGAAGTGTGATAATTAGGAATTGTTTGGAGTGATCTAGATCGTGAAAGTGTTGCCAGCTGTTCGTTGGTGAAGAAAACAAGATTTGCACGCATCCGTGAATTTCACAAATCCGACCAAGCGAGCATGTTCGTGGCGGATTAAACAGGAAGAAATCGATTGTTTGGAACTATATACTAAAGCCGGCGAGACTCCCAGAGGTTCCGAGAATCCGCCAGCTGGAGCGTTTTAGTTTGCTGTTTTTTGTTGTTATTTCTCGTTGCGTGTCTCATTGACTGTGCGTTTCGCGAGTAGCAATTTTTGCGTAGGAGGTGTTGAGTTACGATCTTGCGAGGTGATAATTCCGGTTTAGTTTACTTTGATTTCTCTTGATTTGGATCCCTGCTCCAGTGACATCCAACAAGTGAAGACCAGTGCGACGAAAATCGTTGGGCCTCCTCATTAGACTCACTGCTCTGAAGTGTCATTCGACGTGACATTTGTAACACGGACTCAGGAGTGACTTGCTTCCGTGAAATTTTGTGACTATTTGTGCTACACTACACGGAAGGAAACTTTTTGTGTCGCGTGAAGCCAAAAAAAGCAAGCAAGTGTTTCAAGGGTTCTGCAATCGCACAGCGAAAAGTGATAACAGTTTGTACATCCATTGGGATCAGCACTTGGAAACGCAAAAAATAAGAACACAGAAAAAAGCGGAACCGCACGCGCTTCAGTAAAGTAGCAAAGAAAAATAATCGAGTTTAACGCGATATTTAGTCCGTTCGAAGAAGAAGAAAAGTGTACATATATTTCATATATGTACAAATTTGTGTGCTCTAGGAAATATATTTGCAATTAGTATCCCACACGGCGTTTCGCTAGTTTTCGCTCTCCCTCGCTCTTAAATTCGCGATAAATCGCAGTCGCCATCGCAGCCGCGTCGCCGCCCAGGGTCTTCCCCGTCCCGTCCCGCCCCGAGTGAGTGAGAAGAAGTGAGGCTGCTCCGCAGCAAAGAGCGCCGAAGAAGAAAGAAAAATACCGAAGAAAACATCAGTTCATAAAACACACCCAGCATCAGCATCAGCAGCAGCAACAGTAGCGGCAAAAAAAAAACAGGAAAATAGCTTTGTGAGAGCAGACCGCGAGCATCTCTTGCCTCTGCGCTTCGTCTTCATTCATTTCTTTCCTGTGGATCGTATCAACGAAAATTTGTTTTCATGATATCTGCTTGGATAAATCCCTATAATGAGAAGGTGCGTGATATAAGTTTGATTTTAAGTTACTATTAATGCTTTGGGGGATGTTCGAATGACGATTTCAGTTTTGATGCGAAAATAAATTGCACAAAAATTGGTTGCGTATCGACTTAACCCGGTTGAAATAAATCGAACAGAAACGAACGAAACAAGAGTAGCGATCGGTGATGTAATTTGCGTTTAAATTTAAACTGCGTGGTAAACAAATCACTCCGATAAACAGAGGGCAATTGCTGCTCGTTACCTGGGTTTGTGGTGTTCATTTGTTGCATTTCGGAATGAAAAATGTATTGGAAATTAGTTCGATTAACACTTATTTTGACTGCTTGGGAATTTTAAATAATCTAATGACTCTTATCAATGTATTGAGTAAATTTCATATATGACCAATTCGGCTCTATGTTTATTCATTATATTTCGATAACCATCACATGACAATAAACAAGTACATGGTAAATTGTGGATTTCGGTGTATACTTGATAGCTGCATTTCTGTTTATTTTATGTCTTGACCCATTCATTCAGGAAATGAATTTGAAATAGAATTTGTTATTGAAAAATCTAACCAACATAAATGAAGATTTTTCCGATATGGAACCGGAGACAACAAATTCTGAACCACCTTCTAAAGATAAAGCGGATTATAATCAAAGTGAAACATAAAAGTGACACTGAAGATAGCGAAGAATAGGTGATCGCCAATGATGAACATGAAAGTGTTCAGACTCTGATGAAACATAGAAAAACACCTTTCAGGGGACCGAGACAGCTACCGATGGTTTTTATTTATTTATTTATTGTGGAGAGTGGGTGCTCAGCACAAAATAGGCTATTCGCACCTTTTCTATGTGTTACAAAAATTTACAGTGATACATAAAGAAAAGAAGGAAAAAAAATATTATAATCCTAAAGTGCCCTAAACTACTCTAATTAAATTTGCCTCTTTCAAAAAACTGAATAGTTTCTTCACATTTAACTCAGAATCGCCTGAAATACTCTCATCATTTACAGAATGTTTTTCTCTTAGGTTTTCGTATTTTTTACACTGACTGTGCAATTCCAAATGAAATCGTCCAAAAAATGCAGATTTTAAAAACATGTATTTTTGATTCGAATGAAAGTTTGTATACCGTTTGAGTTGGTTTTCCACAGCAATTGGGATTTAACTATGAGTCGTACCGAAATAGTGTCTTAGAAAGAGTTATAGCGTATTGATGTCTAAACATGAAAAAAATATACAGTGAAAAAAAAATAGTACTCTTCTTTTATTTACAAAAAAAACTTTAATTTGCAATATCCAAAATGCATATTTTGATTTTTTTTTTATTTTTTCATATAAAATAGAAGTCATGTAGAAAATTTAAAAAATGGGTCCAATGGTAAAACTATTTTTGACGAACTTTGTGGAACATCTAATTTTTATGAATTTTCGAAGCTTCGAATTTTTGCATGTTAATAATCATTTTTAGCCAAAAATTATGATTTCTGATGTGATTCAAAACAAAAAAGCTCATTATAAATCTCCTTGCAAATTGTTGAATAGTTCAGGAAATCATAACGTTTGTGTTTGTACATTCCATGAAAATGTAAATCTTATGCTTCATAATCTCAAAAAATATTCCTTTAACATTGAATGCAAAGAATATATGGAAAAAATACTATATAACATATCAAATAGATCAAAATACTATTACCTTCGTGAATGTAATAATGCCCAACAATGAACGAGTTTGGAAACTGGTTTCTAGATGAGCTTCAGGAACGCGATTTAATTGAAATCACTTATGAACAATGGATTTCTACTGATCGATGCGATATAAAAACTCTTGTAAAACCGGTGGAAGAATTTGTATCGAATTTTTTCGATAAAATAAAAAAAATACTTACTCATGGTTACAATAAAACACAACAGTCCACATTTCTTAACTATATAAAAGCTAGTTTGCAAGAAAATGAGGTTGTTGTGATTTGCGATTTTTCCGACAATTATTCGTTTGGGCTCAAGATGAAGTTCAAAGTCATCACTGGAACAATGATCAAGCAAAAATCCATCCATTCGTTGTTTATTATAGAGATGAAGAAGGTTGTCTGGCAAATTCAAGCTTTGTCCTTATATCTGAAGTTTTAAGTCATGACACAATAGCTGTGCAAGTATTTATTTCTAATTGGTAACATTTTTGAAACAACAAATGCAGGTAAAAAGAATAAAATTCATGTCGGATAGTGCTGCATCCCAGTATAAAAATAGGAAAAAATTTGCGTGTTTATGTCAGTTTAAATCGAAATACGACATTGATGCTGAATGGCATTTTTTGTTTTGCAACATCACACGGCAAAGGACCTTGTGATGCAATTGGTGGTACATTAAAACGGATGGCAACAAAAGATAGTTTGGCTAGGCAGCATGAACATCCGATTACGAGTGCAAAAACGTTATTTGACTGGGCTAGCAAGCGAAAAAAAGACTATCTTACAAAATTGTCATTTTCATATATGTCACAAGAAGAATATGATCAGGGTGTGGAAAAGTTGAGTAGCATGTATGATAACACCAAACAAATTCCAGGTACCCAAAAGTATCATTCTTTTGTACCTGTATCCGAGAATGAAGTAGCAGCAAAGTTGTACTCTAACGACAATGCAGCAAGTTATCATAATGTGTATAGAAATATAAGAAAATAATGAAAAAAATTAATTATATACAACAAAACTGTTAGTTGATAAAAATAAATATTGATAAAAAATAAATGTTAAAAATTCTAGTATTATTATTAGTATCTCTTACACTCCGATAAATATAGGAATTATTTGACCAAATTGTTGAGAATTATATTGTTTAATATCGCTACGTTTTATATTAACCCACATGTGTTCAAATGATTTTCATCGGTATAACACGACAAACATATTAAAAGGGAAAATTTACTGTTAAAAAGACAATAAATTAGGAATATGTTTCAAAATATCTCGAGAATGGCTACATTTAGAACGAGATTTATAATGAGCTTTTTTGTTTTAAATCACATCAGGAATCATAATTTGTGGCTATAAATGATTGTTAACATACAAAAATTCGAAGTTTCGAAAATTCATAAAAATTCGATGTTCCACAAAGTTCGTCAAAAATAGTTTTACTATCTTGGACCCATTTTTTAAATTTTCTACATGACTTCTATTTTAAATGAAAAATTAATTTTTTTTTTAAAATATGTGTTTTGGATATTGCAAATTGAACTTTAATTTTGTAAATAAAAAAAGAGTACTAATTTTTTTTCTCAGTGTATATTTTTTTCATATTTGGACATCAATACTCTATAACTCTTTCTAAGACACTATTTCGGTACGACTCATAGTGTTTGAGATATTAGGCTGTCAAAAAGGCCTGCGGTATTTTTTTTGAATTTTCATTTGTTCATAAAATTAGTTACAATCATCTGTTTTAAGTCAAATATGCGCCGTTTTGTTCGATGACTTGTTCCCAACGAGATGCCAACTTCATAATACCCCTGTTATTGAAGCTCGCTTCCTTATTGGCAAAAATCTCAGATAGCCAATTTTCACAGGCCTCTTTTGTGGCTAACTTCAGACTACCTAGCTCGTTCGCCATGGACAAAAACAGGTGGTAGTCACTTGGTGCAAGGTCCGGACTATACGGCGGATGCAAAAGAACCTCCCATCCGAGCTCCCGGAGCTTCTGGCGCGTCACCAAAGAAGTGTGTGGCCTGGCGTTGTCCTGATGGAAGACAATGCGGCCTCTGTTTATCAAAGATGGCCTCTTCTTCATGAGTGCTACCTTCAAGCGGTCCAGTTGTTGACAGTACAGGTCCGAATCGAGCGTTTAGCCATAGGGAAGCAGCTCATAATAGATTATTCCTTGACAATCCCACCAAACACACAGCAGAACCTTCCTGGCCGTTAATGAGGGCTTGGCCACCGTCTGAGCCGCTTCAGCGGGCTTCGACCACGACCGTTTGCGCTTCACATTGTCGTAAGTGACCCACTTTTCATCGCCAGTCACCATCCGCTGCAGAAACGGGTCGATTTTGTTGCGATTCAGCAGCGATTCACATGTGTCGATACGGTCGAAGATGTATTTTTGCGTCAACGTGTGTGGAACCCATACATCGAGCTTCTTTGTGAATCCAAGCTTCTTCAAATGGTTAATAACGGTTTGATGACTTATCCCCAGCTCTTGGCCGATGCTACGGCCGCTACTATGCCGGTCTTTCTCGGCTAATTCAGCGATTTTGTCGATATTTTCGACGACCGGCCTTCCGGAGCGTGGCGCATCTTCGACGACCTCTACACCAGAACGAAAACGTTGAAACCATCGTTGTGCGGTTGAAATGGAAACTCTATCGGGTCCATAAACTGCACAAATTTTATTGGCAGCTTGAGATGCATTTTTGCCTTCGTCATAGTAGTACTGTAAAATATGTCGGATTTTCTCTTTATTTTGCTCCATATTTGCGACACTATAACTCACGAACGACTTAACCAAACAAAACAATGTCAAGGACTATATTATAGCGTGTGCAAAAATACCTTTCCAACAAGCTATAGTATGACTCGATACAATGCATACAACTAGAACTACGCGCTTACAACGACACCTCGCGGAAATACCGCAGGACTTTTTTGACAGTCTAATATAAATTATCAAAGATTTCTCCTACTAAAATCGATACGCCCTTTTCAAAAGTTACGCTTGAGTCAAAAAAAATCCCAATTGCTGTGGAAAACTCATATTTCCTTCAACCCAAACCGGAGTACAAACTTTCATTCGAATCAAAAATACTCATACTCAATACTCATTTCATTTGGAATTGCTCTATTTACTAATAACTTGTCATTACACATTAGTAATTTTTCGCAATGCAGTCATTTTGATTGCTTTTGGGCAATCTACGTATATACTAAGTTTAAGTCTGTCTAGTGTAAAATAAGGCAGTAGAGTTCACATTTTCTGAATTGGAATGTATGATTTATTTAATACCAGTAGAGGAAAACACATTTCGACATATCAATTATGTGGAGGGCAGTGTTGCCACATTTAAATCTATACCAGAGGGGTCAAAAATCTTTCTCATCTGTACTTTTTTTTTCCAAAAATCTGTACCATCGAAAATATTCGTTGTAAAGAAAAATGATTAATTAGCATTAAAAAATACTCATTTATTTACTACGAGAGTCATTCAAAAAATAAGTTTCAGTGCCTCAGAAATAGCGGAAAAATAAAGTTAGGACAAAAAGCAAGGTGATTTTCGTAATCTATTTTCTATTTTTCTACATACTCGCCGTAACGTTCGAGGCATTTTTCATAGCGTGGAACGAGTTTTTCTATTCCGAGCGCGAAGTGCGTAGCGTCCAACTTTTTGAAGCACGATGTAACTGCGTCACGAATTTCTTCAGTGTTTTCGAATCATTGACCGCCGAACGCCTGTTTCATCACCGGGAATAAGTGATAGTCGCTAGGGGCGAGGACGTTACAAGACAAGACATCGAAGCGCCGAAAAGGCGAGCGAACCGTCAATTCTTTTAGGCATCCAACATTGTCCACCAACTCTGCACATGCTCGTTTTTGAAATTGTGATTTCCTTACGGAGAAATTTTATCTTTAGGCTGCAGAATTAATTCTCCACATCTTGTACATTCCCATTGCAGAATCCTGGAAATGCTTCTAACAGAACGTTAATGCTAGGCAAATTGGAAAAGTTTGTGGGAATGTAAGAAACTTCACAAATGGAAAAAATCTGTACCTATCTGAAAGACATGGCACTTTGTAAACAATTGAATATTGCCGAGAAAATTGCACAATTCATGTATCTTTTCCACCTTATGTAACAAATCGCTTACAACCGCTGAATGTTTCAGTTATGGGCCCTTTCAAGCAAAAGCTCTCGTTTTCCCAGAACGATTTGCTACTTCACCATCCTGGAAAAACTATTTCTATACACGACCTTTCAGGTATAGTTGCATCGGCTTCTAATGCTTTTTTCAATCTAAGTAATATCCTTGCTGGATTTAAAATGAAAGGTTGCTATTCATTCTCAAGAAAGGTTTCTTCGGACAAGGATTTTGAATGCTCAAATGATTTCACCTACTGGAGGTAGCAACTGACTCATCGGGTAATACAACACAATGCAGCAAAACATTGCGTCTACAGCACAGATAGATTTTACTTTGGCAACTTTGTCCCCGGAAAATGTTGAACCTTTTCCAAAAACTTCACCGCGGAAAACCACCACTCGAAAACGGAAGAAAGCTAAATCACGAATTATTACTGACTCTCATAGCAAGCAGTTTCCTTTCAGTCAAATGCTGATAAACAGTAAAATGCAGAATATGCTGGAAATAAGAGGAAACGGAAGTAATTGTTAATATACATAAAATTTTACTTATTTTTTTCGTTGTCCGAAACTGCCCCACACATGGGACACATGCGGACAAAAAGGCAATTTTCAAAAATTCGAATAAACCATTCGTAATCGCAGATGAATTCAGAATTTTTTTGAAGTTTACAAAAAATATTAAAAATCAAGAAAAAAAAGAGGTTTGAATGTGCCCCCTCTCCCCTACACTGAGCATGGATTGTGCAAGTCCTGAGAATGCATTCCGCAGCAAGTGATTTGGGCACAGGGTAGCAGAGCACACTTTGCCCGGCTCTATTTGTGGAGCACAGATTGCTCGAACCAATATGTCTCATATATAAGTTAAGATCCCTACATTCAGACTCACCGCCTGGTATACAACCTATACTGCTTTGCCAGGTGGGTAGACGTAGACCATGAACAATAAACGGGTAAATAAGTAATGTTTCTTGCCGGATATAAAAATGAGGGACTAAATAAATCAGTTCTAGTCTAGAGCTCAAACTTCTGACATGTTTTTATTTAGCACATAATCTTAAGTCCTTTTTTTTATTAATCCGTTTGTTTCTACAAGCTCAGCTACATAGGTTTAGAGGAGCCACGCTCTTAACTATATTTTCAGTAGAAAATATTAACATGTTTGCTTAATTCTATGGTTAATAAGATAGGAAACCGATTACTCGCGGTCGACTCGAGTTTAGAAGGGTGACATATTTTCGTTAACCCTAAGTCCTTAACTTATATACTATTTCAAAACGTTTTATTAGACAATGCTTATGATTGTCCATTGTCCAAATTTTAAAATATTTTAAAAATATATAATTTCACGTATTGCAATCGTAGCAATGCATTGATGCAAGCATTTCTTTAACCTATCAAGTCATGGTCCATTGAAATTAGCTCTGGTATGAGTTTTATAATTCATGACACAACAGCTAGGATAGGTTAACAACTACGCAAAAATATTTCTGGGTAACTAAGCTACGAAGAGAAACTATGCAAAATTTAGCTTAACTGTGTCATTAATGTTGTTCTGACCCTTGAATCACACACAAACTAAACCTTCTAACGTCGGGGTTTTATTGAGTATTAATTACAGAAAGACAGAAACAAAAGTAACCTTCCGTAACTGCCCAAATGTAGCCACATTTTGGATTGAAAGGTCACTCTGTGACCCTCATCGCATCTGATATCGTTACCATGTAGAAACATAGGCGAACCGGAAATCCCAAAAAGGTTAGACCATATCAATCAAAGTTCATCCACAAACCCCGGAAAATCTCAAACACTATGGCAGTAACTGGAATTAGGCACGAAAACCACACTGATAGGCTACCCAAATATACAAGAGTTTGGAAGGAAACCCGCAGAAACAATTCGGCATATTGTATACGACATTCACTAGCATAACTATCATCTGCGGCTATGCGGTTGCGTGAGCGTTCGGCGCGATAATTTCCCCCCTAAGAAAGCTTCATCACTGCCGCTAATAAGCAAGTGGTCCGCCGGTTTCGTAACGCATCTAATACGTGATTTCGCTTTTCGCGCAACAGCCAACCAAAGCGCGTCTGTCATCATTCTGAACACGTAGCAGAACAAAGGCTTGTTTTGGAAAGGTAAACACAAAAGGTACAACACCTTCCGGATAATTACACGCAAGCGCAATTCTGCGTCGCAAAACAACGAAACAGAACACATGCCGTGGGCGAAGTTTACTGTTCATGCAAATCCTCCACTGTCTGTCGGGTGTTCGTCCATGGTCAAGTGAAAAACAAACGCTCATCCAAACGTCACGCGCTGAGGAGAGGCGAAAAAAACCCCCCCTCAATATTATGCTGCGCCAAGATACGCACACTCGAACACAAACTGTCCATTCGCTGTTCCGCATAAGCTTTCGGTTCCTGCTGTAACAATTATTGGATTTTTCAGTGCGACGCGACGGGGGGCTATCGCATCGTCTCTCATCTGACGTTCGAGACGTTTTCATTTTCATTCCCTGCCGAAGGCGCCATCCCACACCACCAACATTGGTAGGAGGCATTTGTTGCGTGCTGCTGAAGATATTTTCCAGTGGCTTTTGTTGTTTGACAGATGAAATCAACGAACAGCTGATGATTGGAAGAAAACGCACTTTTGCAATTTTTTAAGCGAAATTATCGCCTCGGACAAACGAAATCCGCTATCGCAAGAAATGTTTCGCTATATTTTACACTGCCCTCTGCCTGCTGTCGTGCTGTTGACCACCGCCGCGCCCGCCATCGCTTCGGGGGGAGGCTCTCCGTTCGTTCGTTCGTTCGAATTCAATGGCTGACTGAGCACACGAATTTCAGCAATGTCTGCCTCTTCCCTTGTAGTAGTTGTATTGCGTTTTATGTTTTTCTTCTGTTTTTGTTGTTGTTGTTGCCGCTTCTAGCTTATTTATTCGCTTCTTCTGCTAATGCAATTGCGAAAGCATTCGGAGCTCCATGTATGTGGAAAATCGCTGCTGAACCGTGGAAGTGAAGAGGGAAAAAAACTATGGATGGGTTATACCTATGATATAACCGCAAGGTTGACGTAGGACTGCCGTTGGCTTAGTAATCATTTGTATTTTTTCAATTAACAATAATCGCACTTCGAATGCTCTTCATTGGGTACGATACCGCCGCTGCGCAGAGCTGTTGATTAAATTATTGATTAAACTAGTGAATGAATGAAACAATTTACGAATTCAATTGCAAACAAATCCCAATTTAGGTCAATTCATGCATTATGGTAGTGGTTATCGCAGGAAATAGTTATCAACATTTTGCCTAATCATCAAACGGTATGCGTAGAAGTTATCGATTCCCGTTCTGGCCGGGGTTTTTCGTCAGAGAAATTTCCTTCGACTTGCACTGTGGTCACGCGTATTCTAGAGCTTGCCCCTCGGAATGCATTCAAGGCGTGTTATTTGGCTTATGAAATCTCAACTAAGTATTAATAAATGACGCTAGTTGATGCATACGTTGAGACGGCAAAAGTTCCACAGGGAACGTTAACGCCATTCAAGAAGAAGCGTAGAAGTTAAGTGAGCTGGCGACATGAAGGAGCATGCAGTCTTGAATAACCGAGCCAAAGCGTTGCATTTGTACCCGATTTTGTAGATCGTGTTAGCAAAACGCATTCCGGAGTGTAAAAAATGCATGGGGGTATATGTGTTGGGAAAACACATTCCGGTTTACAAAAACTCAAGCGAGTACAAAAGTATTCGCAGCTTGCATCTCATTTGCAATGCCAATTTCCCCCGGCTCCATGGTTTTGAAGTCTGTGTTAGGGAAATATTCAAATTTGCAAAAGCGCAAACGAGTACAAAAGTACCAGCAGCTTGCATCTATTTTGCAATACCGATTTTCCCAGGCTACATGGATTTGAAGTCTGTGTTAGGAAAAATTCCGATTTGGAAAAGCGCAAACGAGTAGGAAAGTATCCGCTGATTGCGTCTACTTTGCAATGCCAGTTTCCCCTGGCTCCATGGTTTTGAAGTTAGGGAAATATTCCGATTTGCAGGAACGCAAACGAGTACAAAGTGCTCCCTTGGCTGAGTGGTTAGCGTCATAACTAACATGCCGGGTGTTCAGGTTCGATTCCCGTTGTGGTCGGGGTAATTTTTCGTCAAAGAAATTTCCTCCGACTTGCACTGTGATCACGCGTATTCTAGAGCTTGCCACTCAGAATGCATTCAAGGCGTGTTATTTGGCATAGAAATCTGAACTAAGTACTAATAAAAATGACGCAAGCAATACTACGTTGAGACGGCGAAGTTCCTCTAGGAACGTTAGTGCCATTGAAGAAGAAGAAGAAACGAGTACAAAAGTACCCGCTGCTTGTATCTATTTTGAAATGCCGATTTCCCTTAGCCCCATGGTTTTAAAGTCTGTGTTACGGAAACATTCAAACTTACAAAAGTGCAAACGAGTACAAAGGTACCAGCAGCCTGCATCTATTTTGCAATGCCGATTTCTCCTGGCTCCATGGTTTTGATGTCTGTGTTAGGGAAACATCCATTCCTTCCTGCGATGATACCTTAATCGTTGTTTAATTATAACAGAGTGGATTTCCGAGCGGCGCTCGCTTATATACCGATTGGTGATTTCAATAGCCTGTTTAGGAAGCAATTTTAAGGCTATTGAAACAAGTTTTTGGATCAAAAAGTAACAATTATATAACGCGTAGACATTTTATCTTTCAAATGAAGTGTTTATCATACCATTTCGTTCGTTCGATTTTACACCCCGGTATAGAAATGAAAGACGTAGTCCTACGTCAAAACCAAGAAGAATTGAGCCCTCAATCAGCGGAGAGGGGGGGACTATGCTAACATATGTTTGTCTAATCAATCTATGTGTTGTGTTGTTGCTGTGG
Source organism: Toxorhynchites rutilus septentrionalis (assembly GCF_029784135.1). Classification (NCBI taxonomy): domain Eukaryota; kingdom Metazoa; phylum Arthropoda; class Insecta; order Diptera; family Culicidae; genus Toxorhynchites; species Toxorhynchites rutilus. The sequence continues at coordinate 321,197,288 of NC_073745.1, read as the reverse complement.
CAGCGACGAAACATTCCTCTGCCACGGTGGGAGAGGAGGACACAGCAACACCAATAATGTCGCGTAGAATGTGAAGAATAAGAACCGTGACACGGTCTCCCACTCGGTTGCCCTGATTGAAACGTCATCGATCGATCGATGTGGGTGCAAATGACGATGCAAAGTGGAAGCAGCTGACAGCTTTTTTCGCTTCTTGTTGGGCTTTGCCCTACGAGAATAACGATTTGTCAGCTGATATGTATGTCGGGAACTCAGTGGGAAAGCTAGTAGAAATTTGGCTAGCTAGCATGTGGTGTCACAATCCAGTGCAATACAATTAATGTAATTCCAGGACCATCATCTAGCACTAGCAACCGTTCCTTAATAATATTCCTTCCAATAAAATGTGGGACCATTGGAATCGATTCGTGGATACAAAATATGAATGAAGACAGTGGAGAAGACTGAAGAATCTTTGCAGATGTGGAAGGTAGGAATATTTTCGAATATTATCAAAGAGGAATCAGATGAGACCGAAAGAAAACGATTTATACTAAAATGCTGTCATTTGTAGGTGACATGAAATATCGAAAATAAATAAAATACTGCAGAGAGACAAGTTTTCTCTCATATATTCCTCAGATTTATATTTTTTGACGTAGGATTACGTCTTTCGGGAATATATTGGGGTACAAATTGGAAATCGTAAATCGAGCATATCGTGAAAATTGTCCAAATTCAAACGCTTATTGCTCAGTCATTTCATGATGGATTGATGAAATTTTTGCGTCAATCGATTTTGGCACTCCATAACAATTTTTATATTGAAGAAAATAATATATGTCAAAAATCTAACAATTGAACAATTGAAAAATTCCAACCCCTATCCTAACGGAAATACCCACTTCTGATTGGTCGAAATTGACGACACATGCGGCGGGTCCCTAACAGAGACATCAAAACCTAGCGGCACGGGGGAAATCGGCATTGCAAATACATTAAAGTAGGGAGAGATTTTGTTCCTACTGAAATGTAAAGTAGGGGAAGCTTTTGTTAAAACCGAAATCTGTTCCCTAACAGAGACATCAAAACTCAGCTGCCTGGGGGTATTGCAAATACATGAAAGAAGGGGCGATTTTTGTTCCAACCGAGACGTGTACCCTAACAGAGACATTAAAACCTAATCATTATCAAAGATTTTAACGATATAATTCTTCAAACATATCTAACATCAACAGATAGTCTAACGAAATCATACGTCAACTATGCGGTCGTGTCTAGGACACAACCCTCCTGTGACTTTCTAGAGGGACGGGAGGATGTTTGGATCCCTGAATACACATTGACACCACTGCCAGCTATAACTGTGTCACCTTATTCGATCACAGCAGCTCAACGAGCGAACCTTGAGCTCGGCCTGACAGTTGATGTGAAAACATCACACAGGAAATCGGCCTCTTCCTCGTTCCAGCCGCAGTAGTGTTAAGAAGTGTTACCGAGTTCCTGAGCAAGATAATATATCCCACGTAGCTGGGTTATTCACAAACTCAATTGAATTCTCAATATTAGGCCTTTTGACGTACGATTACGTCTTTCGGGAACATATTGGGGTACAAATTGAAAATCGAAGATAGAGAATACGTGAAAATTGTCCAATTTCAAACACTGCTCAGTCATTTCATGATGGGTTGTTGATATTTTTGTGTCAATCTATTACGGCACTCCATAACAATTTTATACATTGAATAAAATTATATATATCATGAAAATAACCATCGAAAAATTGGAAAATCTCAACCCCATATCTTAACGGAAATACCCACTTCTGATTGGTCGAAATTGACGACACATGCGGTGGCTCATGTACTTACAATTATTGGTCAGTTATTTCCTGATGGATTTACAAGACATTTGCATCAATCGATCTGAGTACTCCATAACAATTCATCACAATTGATAATATATTAATATCATATAAACTAACTAGCAAACAATCACAAAAATCTCCAAACGGAAATACCTCTTTCTGATTGGTCGAAATTGAAGGTACGGAGAAATCGGCACATCAAAGTAGAGGGAACTTTTGTTCTCACCGAAGTGTATTCCCTAACAGAGACATCAAAACCAAGCTGCCTGGAGGAAATCGGCATTTCAAATATATGCAAATCGGGGGCATTTTTATATTGTATGTGATACGATACGATTGATACGATTAATTCTAGGAAATAAAATTTAAATTTGGAACTTTCATGTTTGGTTGCTTCGTGATATTCCATACCGATGACCGATCGTGTATTGTGAAAAATTTAGCACAACTGTAATTGTAAAATTGTATATGTTAGCAGTTGTGTTAAAAATGACTTGAAATATCAAATGATTTATTTCAATTTTCATAAATAAAAACCAAGGTGTGTTCCCGCTCGAGAACGGGTCGTTTGGTTTAAGCTGTCTGTTTTGTTGTGCTCATTTTCACCCAAGAAAAGTTTATGCGGCGAGAAAAATCGGAAAAGCGAAGAAATATTAGAAAAAGTGATTTCCCATATGCTCTACATTTAGTATTAGTTGTTGTTAGTCCAATTAAAATCCGCATTGGGTTGAATACACACACAGAAGTAAAAATTAGAATAGAAATTTACCTTTTCCATTTCAAATATGTTTTCTATATAATAAAGTAACATGTTTTTACTGATGAGAAAAAATGATTATTGTGTTCGGTATTAGTAATTATCTCATTGGTGAGTTTTTGTTTTATTTATTCCATCCATACATAACCCAGGAGACATCTCGTCTAGGATCACAGAGGACGTTTTTCATCATATCTCGTTCCACTTCGGTATCTTTTATCTGATACGCGCCATCCAACGACTGTTTACCATCCTTCTGTCATCATCACTCGGTAAACACTGGTGGAGTGAACAAACAATTCCCAACAACCAAACAAAACGGCCCTTTTCAGGGCCACCAAATCATTATCAAAGAGTTTAACGATGTAATTTTTAAAACATATCCAAAATCAACAGATAGCCTAACGGAATCCTACGTAAACTTTGCGGTCGTGTCCCGGACCCAACCTTCCTGTTTATTTTTTTTTAAAGAATATGTTCTAAAGATAAAAAAAATTGTTCTTTTGAACGTAATAATCGCACGCTTCGTTGAATGGGAATAAGTTGTTCGTCCAATAGTCATCCAGCTGAGATTTTCAAAATAGAATTGCATAAATGTATTCACTATCACCTTCAACGGTGAAATTCAATCATTTGCAAAAGCTGACAAATTAATCCTCGGTCACCGTTTACTCATCGGTGAAAACCATGAAGGACGTCCAAATCAACCGTCGTGTTGGAAAACTTTGACATTGCGGCCAATTGGGCCTAAGCCTCACCAGTAAACGAAAGAATTTCTTAAGTTGAAGCCAAAAAAACTATGGATAGGTTATACTTATGATATAACCGCAAGGTTGACGTAGGACTGCCGTTGGCTTAGTAATCATTTGTGTTCTTTCAATTAGCAATAATCGCACTTCGAATACTCCTCATTGGGTACGATATCGCCGCTGCGCAGAGCTGTTGATTAAATTATTGATTAAACTAGTGAATGAATGAAACAATTTACGAATTCAATTGCACACAAATCCCATTATGGTAGTGGTTATCGCAGCAAATGATTATCAACATTTTGCCTAATCATCAAACGGTATGCGTATAAGTTCAGTGAGCTGGCGAATGTGAAAACACATTCAGGTTTGTAAAAACGCAAGCGAGTACAAAAGTACTCGCAGCTTGCATCTCAATTGCAATGCTAATTTCCCCCGGCTCCATGGTTTGTGTTAGGGAAACATTCCGATTTTCCAAAACGCAAACGAGTACAAAAGTACCCGATGCATCTATTTTGCCATGCCGATTTCCCCAGGCTCCATGGTTTGAGAGTCTGTGTTAGAGAAACATTCCGATTTGCAAAAACGCAAACGAGTACAAAGGTACCCGCTGCTTGTATCTATTTTGAAATGCCGATTTCCCTTGGCTCCATGTTTTTGAAGTCTGTGTTAGGGAAACATTCAAATTTGCAAAAGCGCAAACGTGTACGAAAGTACTCACTGCTTGAATCTACTTTGCAATGCCAGTTTCCACTGGCTCCATGATTTTGAAGTCTGTGTTAGGAAAACATCCCAATTCACAAAAGCGGAAACGAGTACAAAAGTACTCGCTGCTTGCATCTATTTTGCAATGCCAGTTTCCCCAGACTCCATGGTTTTGAAGTCTGTGTTAGGAAAACATCCATTCATTCCTGCGATGGTACCTCAATCGCTGTTCAATTATAACTGAGTGGATTTCCGAGCGGCGCTCGCTTATATACCGATTGTTGATTTCAATAGCCTGTTTTGAAAGTATTTTTAAGGCTATTGAAACAAGTTTTTGGATCAAAAAGTAACAAGTTTATAACGCGTAGACATTTTATCTTTCGAATGAAGTGTTTATCATACCATTTCGTTCAGTTATTTAGGAGCTATTAACGCAAAAAATCTCGGTCTCCGGCGTAACGCCTTCGTTTTCGAATCTTTGATTTTACACCCCGGTATAGAAATGAAAGACGTAGTCCTACGTCAAAAAACAAACAAAGGATTAAAAATTGCCGGTATTCCAGAAGACGCGTGTCAGATTTTGACAGAATGAATAATGGTTCTATTCAGTCGTTGAGCCAAATCCAAATCTTTATCAGCCCTAAAATAAAAATCTCGTATCTCATTTGCAAAAATATTAATATTGATAGAGGTCATCCATATGCCCGAATCGAATATTATTCACCACATTTCATGATTAAGTCGATTAAACAGTTTCAATTATCATATGTTCGACTCAAGTACAAGACAACAACAAAATCGATGGACGACGCCAAACTTGTTATGATTTACAACTTTCAAATGAAGCATCGGCGTGAAATGTTTTCGAGCCACTAACAAATACGCATTTCATAGGCGCTCGATTAATCAGCCGGTTGACACTCAGCCAGCAATTGAGCTGAGCGCCGCCATCTTCGTATGAGTCAACATCGAAGGAAGCGGGTTGATTTCGATTGGCACCCCGCCTCACTGCGGACGGATTCTATAAATAAATTATCTCTCTCCGCAGTATAACAATAGCAAACGCCTCATAAACAGCAGATCGCTAATGTTCACCCGTTGGCAATCGCACGAATATTTGCTTTCAGAAGGCAACAGAAGAAAATAAAAGAAGCAAAAAAAAAAAGACGCCAACTCAATGTAAACCTTTTGATATTTAGCATCGAAACCTGTCATTAATTTTCACTCTCGGTTTCGAATCCGCCTCAGTCTTCTCACACGTGAGTTTTGCTCGCTACCGCCGCGGCTCCGGTTCTGTCGATTCTGTCCACCCATTATTCCGGTTCTCGTTCTGATGCTTAAATGTCAAATTACCATAAAGACGCGATAATCCTATTTCTACGGAAAAAAAAGCATGCCTGGCGGTGGATGCTGGGAACTGGTTTATTTACCATTTTATTGTTGATTGGCGATGGTGGAAAGAAGACTTTCCCCCCATTATCGCTACCATCCTCCGGCTTTCGACCTCCCCCTCTCATTTCACGATGTTCAGAGCATAACTTCTTGTTTCGATTTCTTTCCGATTGACTGTGAAATTGAGTAATAAGGCATCACCATCACCACTCCGAACCGAACCGGTTCGAGGCGAATGTTTAATTTCGTCAAAGTGGGTGGCGGCCGCAGATGATACGCCAATTTGTTTCTCGCTCCCTCAAGCACCTCTGCGATGCCGGAATCTCGAGTTTCAAGGTCGCACTTATTCAAATGAGTCGCTTCGTGAAATTCGTTGCGTTTTCAAACGACTCGCGGAACAAGCATCGCGGTTGCGAAAGTGCAGCAGCCTCGTTATCATCCGTCGCCGCGCATTATCAAATTGGCTAACAAGTGCAGCAGAGGTGGGTGAAAAATGGATGCAGGAGAAAAGTTGCAGCAATGTGACACACAAAAACCGTCCGTCTCTGGTGGAATGAACTCGAAACTAGACAAATTGTAGCAATGCAAATAGAGAGCATTCGTCGGAGCGAAGTTGGATTAACTAACCTTAATGACACTAGGGGCTAATTGTGATACCATATGTTGCGCTGCTCCGGAGAGTCGAGAATTTGAGCACCATGACGACATCAAATCTCGCATCGCATTACACGAGCGCGTTACAACTTCCCGCAGAGTTTACACAGAGGCACCAACACGCCCACCAAACTCTAACTTACTCAGTGATGTAATGTTCATGGAAACGCTACCCGCTGAGTTGGTGCAGATGAATTTCGCACGATGATGATCTTGATTTTTGCAAGCGTTTTTTTTTTTGGTAGGTTTTTACGTTATATGCGCGATGTATTGCATTTATGCCAGGGGTTAGATGAAGGAATGGGTTATTTAATTCTGTTATTCAGTGTGTATTTATCATTTATATAGATGAGATTTTACATCTTTTGCGTATACAGTAGAACCCCGATTATTCGCGACAACGAATTCTATAGTATATCTACAGGCCTTCCTGGAATTTTTCAGTGAGTGCTAGGCTCATGTTCTTTTGTTTTGGTCATGGATTTTACGTTATCTAGCCACTAGTGTATATGATCTTATAGATGGATAGTTTAATGATTTCTCTATTGATAAAACATAGTTTTTCATGCTGAAACATTTCGTGTTTGCATCTCATTTTTAGTTCTTTATGGTGTTATCCGCGGTGAGCTTGCCAGACTATTTCGCGGATAATCGGAGTTCTACTGTAATATGGGTCAATTCTCGTCAATGTCAATTATCCAAAGCTCTACTAGTTCATCTGGAATCGCTGCTCATTTTAAAGTAGCGCCTCTTGTAGTAGGTTCTGCAATGTATTGACAGCAGTTTGTTTTGAAAATGTTTCTTTTTAATTGGTGAACATTCTGCTACGTTCCGTTTTGGAAATTGATATACACTAAAACAGTAAAGTTTTTGTGCGATTTTCTGTTCTTGTGCGTTTTTTTTTTGTGTGATTTTTTTTGTGCGGTGTTTGAAAAAAAAGCATATTTGACGAAGTTGTCGTCAATTCAGTTTTCTTCGATGGTTTATATGCATTTCAGTGCGAAAAAAACATATTTGCGCCTCAATTATCCACTTCTGAAATCATTCCCCTCCTCTCATCAAATGCGCTATGTTTTTCTAAGTTTTTGCATGACATGATTTCTAACAGCAACACGTTTCGACATGCAACTAAAAGCACAAAACAGCCACGCGCAACCGAAAAGGCAAAGTGTCCCATCGAAAAGCAGGGCAACAAAAGGAAATTGAACGGTTCATGGCGTGGATTTGTGCTATTTTCTTGGGGGAAACTTTTTCTATGCGGTCCCTATCTACCGCACAAAAAAAATGTTTTTTTTTTTAAATGTGTACCGAACACGACTTTTTTAAAGCTGCTGGTGAAGTTTTGCACGATTTTTTTTATGCGACTTTTTTTGTGCGGTCCCTATCCCCCGCACAAAAAAAAGGTTTGCCTGTAGTTGCTTTTCAACAGACAAGCACGCATTAGGGATAAAAAAGTTGTTTATGCTCTCCGTTTTTCCTTCTTCAAAACAAGCTCTCTTCCATGTATACTTTTTAAATTGAGTCTTATTTTATAATACGGTGTAATATACTCGTTGCATTGGTATGACGGCGCCAGTGGTTATGTGAATAGCGTAGTTGTGTGGATCAGCCTTAAAACCCGGCCAATCTTGGTTCAATCCCTGATTGGCGTCGTTTGGTTTTTTTCTTGCATACAATTCCAAGCTGACATTCAGTCTGCGTGAATGAGAGGTCTGCTCCATATGTACATAAAAATATTGGGTTGGGGAAAAAGAAATGTCGTATATTGTCGATATATTGCAACACTTAAACATATCTTGTGTTGTACTTATCGCATCGGGTCATACTATACGGCTATTTGAAGACGATAATTTACAAGTGCCGTTTTGACAGTTTTGTGATTGTCCTTTTCAGTCTCAAGTTATAGCGCGACAAAGATGGAGTCCATCAAGCAAGAAATTTGTCATATTTTACGTTTTTACTACCTGCGAGGTAAAACGGCAACGAAGGCGGCCGAAAAATTCGTGTAGTTTATGGACCCGATACTGTAACGATTCGCACAGCACAGCGTTGGTTTGATCGATTTCGTTCTGGTGTAGTGGCTGTCGAAGATACACCCCGTACTGATAGGCCAATCGTCGTGGAAACCGATAAAATCGTTGAAATCATCCAAGTAGACCGGCGTGAGCACTCGCTCGATTGGCCAGGAACTGGGTATAGACCATAAAACCGTTTGGAACCCTTTGCAGAAGATTGGATTCCAAAAAAAGCTGAATGTATGGGTGCCACACGAGTTGACGCAAAAAAAATCTTTTAGACCGAATCAACGCCTGCGATGCACTGCTGAACTGGTGACTGGTGACTGGTGATGATAAGTGGATCACGTACGACAACCTAAAGCGAAAAAAGTCGTGGTCGAAGAGCGGTGAGCCGGCCCAAACCATCGCCAAGCCCGGATTGACGGCCATGAAGGTTTTGCTGTGTGTTTGGTGGGATTGGAAGGGAATCCTCCACTATGAGCTGCTCAACTATGGCCAGACCCTCAACTCGGTTCTCTACTGTGAGCAGCTTGACCGTTTGAAGCAGGCGATTGACCAGAAGCGGCCAGAAATGATCAATAGGAATGGTGTTGTTTTCCACCAGGACAACGCTCGGCCTCACACATCTTTGATGACCCGCCAGTAGCCACGGGAGCTCGGGTGGGATGTCCTATTGCACCCACCGAATAGTCCGGACTTGACTCCAAGTGATTATCTTCTCTTCCGGTCCATGCAAAACGCTCTTGGTGATACTTAGTTGGCCTCAAAAGAGGCTTGCGAAAACTGCCTGTCTGAGTTTTTTTTGCAAATAAGGAAGGGGGTTGCATAAGGGAGAGTTAATGTAGTTGCCTTCTAAATGGCAACAAGTTTGCGAACAAAACGGCGCATATTTGACTTAAATTGGGTAATTTTAAGTATGTTAAATAAAGCGTCAAATTTCGGTCAGAAATACGACATTTCTTTTTCCCCAACCCTATATTTGAACCCACTTTTAAAATGTACTATATTTGTGTATTTCATTCGTAATACAAGAAAAAGCATCTTATCTCCCAAACAAAATATCTTCTCTGCCAATGCTAGTTTGGGTGTATGTTTAAGATTACGATTAGAGGTGAACTCTGTCTTTGTGATATCCTGATCAGAGCTTGTTATTTTAGAAACTATGAAATGAACTTTTTTTTATTAGTTTATTCATTTCAGCCAAAGTCATTTTCGATTGGATCATTTTAGTCCATCGGATCAAAGTAAAAGCGGTACGATTCATATGTATATAGAAACATCGATTCTACAGTTTTATTGATTTCAACATCCAATTTGGTAGTTAATTAATAAGGTGCGTCATACTCAAACACATTCCTAATTGACTGACGTAAAAAACATTTCTTATTCATCGATAAAAAATAATCTGAACAACCTATTTTAAAACTCTTAATTGAAGTCATAAATTGTAGCTCATGTGGTAGAGCATTCCCGTAACTAATACCTTTTACAAAAATACAATCCGTGTAATGTTACATCTTACATAGTTGAATAGCAAACTTTCGCCCTCTTTGCAAACTGAGAGGAACAAACGCGGCTGTTGTGTTTTTATCATCTCTTCGTTTAATTTTCTCAAATCTATTCGTTATTATTTTATCGGTTCGTCGGCTTCTCACGAAAAAACAAGTTGCAATAAAAGAAGCACAGGAAAGCATATAAAAGCTGCAATAAGAGAAGCACAGGAGAGCATAAAAGTTACGCTTACCACTACACCAGCGGCACTTCAACTGATTTCTAATTTTTTACACACTACATAGGCTTTATTCTCGCAGTTTTCCTTCGGTTCAGTGAGTACCATTTGTTTCAAATTCCAAACACTTAAGCTTTGATAGCATTTAAACAGTGTCTAATTACTCAAAATGGTCCTTTTTCGCGAAATTCATTTGATTTTTTGGATACAATAGAGCCTTTTTTTTTTCATTTGACTACAAAAAAATATTGATTTACAAATATGTTTCTATGGTGAAAAACTGAAAATTACACTAATCACATTTGTCTCAAATTCCGAACACCATTCTTATCACTGACTCATATTCCGAACAGTTTTGTTTCAAATTCCGAACAACAAAAATGCATTTAAAAAAAAATCACAACTTTTAGACTACTGGACCGATTTATATGATCGATATATCAAATTAAAGTCAATTAGCTAGTCTTTCTTGGACAAATGCTATGCTCGCAAAAAAAATTGGATTTTGCTTTGGTCATAATTGATTGTATTCGTTTCTTATAGTTTACATGGTTTCGGAACCAAGGGCGCTATATCGGTATCGATACCTGTAAATGACATTAAAATTAAGCCTATAACCTAAAGAATGTCAGGGTTTTGAATATTGAATTATTTATAACATTAAAGTTCAGTAAATTCACATTTAAAAATGAAGTGTTCGCAATTTGAATCATGCGTAGAAACTTGATTCTTATTCCGAACATTAATTTAATGAAGATTTCTGTACAAAATATCATTTTATTTCATCCGTTCATTGTAGATTCTTACCGTTTCTAGCACTTAACATAAAAACAACAAACAAAATAGCTGAAAAAAACTACAAAAACTGAAAAATTAAAGATGCTCGTTTTTATCGTTACTTTTGATTGTCACTTTTTTGCAAATGCTTGATATAATAAATTATAGGCTGCATCGATACCTGTAAATGATGTTAAAATGAAGCCTATAACCCAAAGAATGTTAAGGCTTTCATTATTCAATTATTTATGACATTAAAGTTCAGTAAATTTACATTTAAAATAAATTATTTGAAATTTGAATCATGCGTCGAAACTTGATTCAAATTCCGAACACTACATCGGTACTAATTTTAATGAGTATTTCTGCATAAAATATCATTGTTTTCATCCATTTACTGTAGATTCATACCTTTTCTAGCACTTAACATGAAAAAAGACAAACAAAATCGTTGAAACAAGTACAAAAATTGAAAAATCAACAATGCTTGTTTTTTACGGAATTTGCTAACGCTAACATTTTATCTTTGGCTTTGATTGTCATTTTTTTGCAAATGTTCAATATTATAAATTATAGGCTGTATCGATACCTGTGAATGATGTTAAAATCTAGCCTATACCCCAAAGAATGTCTGGGCCTTTATTATTCAATTATTTATAACATTGAAGTATAGTAGATTTACATTTAAAAATGAAGTGTTCGGAATATGAGACAAAACGGTATGATCCAGCAACGAGAAGAGATATTTTTCCATTGAGTGTGGAAAGAGAGCAGCAAATTGAGTAAGCGTGAATAAAGGGTAACATTGAATGGTTCAGGTTCATTATTCAGAAAAAAGATTGCCAGTGGAAGTGAATTAATTATTCTATGACTCTGATTTTATACTTCGAACATCATAATTAGGATTTGAAATGTTGGATTCAGATTACTTACTCATATTTCGCAGACTTGCAGATGGCAATTTCGGATCAAATGTTTTTATTTCAGATCCCGAATGCCAGGTTTTGGGTTGCAAAATGGTTCCTGATTTTAAATCTTGCAAGTTACGTGTGTTTAAGTTTTATTCAAATTTATCGAAACATTCTTATTCAATACTGTCAAATAGAACCAATCGCTTTGAGCGTTTTTTGTGCATAAAGCAACATTCACAAACGTTCTTCACAAACGGTCAACATATATCATGAAAGTGTGTTTGCAGCTTGGATCGGAAATGATGAAATAGAGAAAAAAAATTGAATACAAGGTAACCTAAACCAGCAAAAAATACCGAATGTTCTAGTTATTTTGATCCTACAGCCGTGATTCCAGTTTTGACCTTTTATTAAAGGTCGACTATACAGTAGAAAATATACATCGACAAGAGGTATTCTCTCGGTTGTCTCTCAGGTTGAGCGTAGAAAATCTTCGACGCCGCGCGTTTAAGTATGTCATACATTAGAGGAAATTTTACGTGCGATTGGGTACAAAGTTATGGAACGGTTACGCAGATTAAAGCCTGTCCACGGTAAATTTCGGACACTTTTCTTTCAGTGTAGTTTATGATATATTTCACTAATCAATGAAATATTTCACTTACATGACAGCTGAAACCCTCCTCTTTATTTCGATGTTCAACATGTTTATATTCTTCTTCAGTTTGGTAAAATAGCGTCGAATCAAGTGGAAGTACGCAAACGCATTTTGGGCGAACGGCAGCAAAATCCAACACTGTCGGTACGCGATCTCGCCAAAAAGCTAAAACTGCCGAAGAGTACCGTGTTTAGTGTGTGCAAACCGTTTGACCAGCGCTTAACTTTGGATCGGAAGGTTGGAAGCGGAACAAATCGAAAAGTATGCTCCCGACAGATGAACCGAATGGTGGTTGCCATTATTGAGAAACATCCCAACCTTTCAGTTAGAAATGTGGCTCTAAAGGTTGGAAAATCAAAATCTATGTACAAAAAGTGAAGCAGAAGCATGGACTGAAGGCGTACAAAGTGAAGAATGTGCCCAATCGCTTTTTATACTGCAATGCGCTTTTTATACTGCAATGCATACATGATTGCAAATTATATTGCGTTTGTTTGGCGAAATTCTTGTTTTAAGAAGGACGAAACCAACGCTTTCAAAGATTTTGAACAATTTCCTGAACTGGCTTTCTGAACTGATACTTTATTGACTGATTGATCTCATAACTATCCCGGGAATACTGAAATATATAGATTCGTTTGAAACGTTCATCAGCTCATGGCGATGAAAACTGCAGTAAGAAACGATAACTCTCTTTAGACATCGAATGCAATTTTGTATAACAAAGAACATGGGTCACACAATTTTCCCGCTAGTAAAAGCAAGTGCTCCATCTCTCCTCTGATAGACGAGTAAATCACGAAGTCGACCCTGAGCGAAATAAAATATTACCTTTCTGAACTTTTGGCGATTAGATAATATGGCATTTCTGGAACTCCTATTTCTCTAAAAAAAACGTCCTTTGGCGGATTCGTTACACTGCGCAAGCAGAATCCACCACGCACAAAAAACCATTTAGAAAATTAAGCTGATAAAACTAAAAGCATTCCACCATGTTTGCCATTTGGTGCTGCCACTCGCGCAGCAGGCAGCTAAATAATGAAGTCACCTAACAGCGCATAGCATTCGTACCCTCTATGGGCAATCCGCTGCTCCGCCGCTCCGAAAATGGTCTCCCCGGTAGTAGGTTAATTGCGCGACTCATTACATCCACGGAATATCGCTCAATCGGCTTGGTACCAATGGTCCGAACGAAATGCACTGCAGAGACTGCAGTGAAACCTGCTTACCTTGCCTACGATTTCAAGCTAATTTGCATAGGCCATGCAACATATGTTTATCAAAATAGAAGTAAAAAGGGTACTTGGTGGGTACTATGTCTTCGCTGCAGAGCGTTTCTAAACTGTACCACACACGTTTGTTTACAAGAAAGAAAAACTCACGCTGCCCTGAACAGGAGCGTGAACCGATCGATGCACGGGACCAGAGGTGAACCTGAAGGAAATAGGAGGCGCGCACAGGCAGGTAGTCACACACTCCCTGCCCCCGTTAACCAACCGCCCACTGTTCGTGAGTTGGTTAATTTCGGTCATTACTTTTACTTTTTTTGTGGTGTGGTACTTTTGCATTTGGAATTCAGTGCATGCCCTCGGTGGCTCGGTAGCAGTCAATCAAGCAATAAAAGGCCACGATCGACCGCACCCTTTCTCGAACGTGTCGAGTACTTCTCGGGTTTGCTCGAAGTTACGGGTGTGAGTAATGAACGATGGATGTTCAATTCAAATAAACACATATATGACCTTTTTACTGCATGTGGTGCATTTGGTCGGGGTTCGCTGTGGTTTGAGGTAATTCGTTGAATTCCCTGCTTGCGCCTTGGAATTATTGGTGACGCTGCTGTTTTGACGTAGGATTACGTCTTTCGGGAACATATTGGGGTACAAATTGAAAATCGACAATCGAGCACAGCGTGAAAATTGTCCAATTTCGAACGCTTATTGCTCAGTCATTTCATGATGGATTGATGATTTTTTTGCGTCAATCGATTTCGATACTTTATAACATTTTTTTATATTGAAGAAAATAATATATGTCATGAAACTAACTATCAAACAATTGAAAAATCTCAACCCCTATCCTAACGGAAATACCCACTTCTGATTGGTCGAATTGCCGACACATGCGTCGGGTCCCTAACAGAGTCATCAAAACCAAGCTGCCGGGGGGAAATAGGCATTGCAAATACATGAAAATAGAGGGAACTTTTGTTTCAACCGAAATGTGTTCCCTAACAGAGACATCAAAACCAAGCTGCCTGGGGGAGATCGGCATTTCAAATATATGCAAGTCGGGGGCATTTTTATATTGCAAGTAAGGTGAGTGATACGATTAATTCTAGGAAATAAAATTTAAATTTGGAACTTTAATGTTGGTTGCTTTGAGAAATTTCATATCAATAATCGATTGTGTATTGTGAAAAATTTAGCACAATTGTAAGTGTAAAATTGTATATGGTAGCAGTTGTGTTAAAAATGACTTGAAATATGAAACGATTTATTTCAATTTTCATAAATAAAAACCAAGGTGTGTTCCCGCTCGAGAACGGATCATTTGGTTTAAGCTGTCTGTTTTGTTGTGCTCATTTTCACCCAAGAAAAGTTTATGCGGCGAGAAAAATTGGAAAAGCGAAGAAATATTAGAAAAAGTGATTTCCTGTATGCTCTACATTTAGTATTAGTTGTTGTTAGTCCGATTAAAATTCGCATTGGGTTGAATAAACACACAGAAAGTAAAAATTATAAAAGAAATTTACCTTTTCCATTACAAATATGTTTTCTCTATATTGAAGTAACATGTTTTTACTGATGAGAAAAAATAATAATTATGTTCGGTATTAGTAATTATCTCGTGGTGATTTTTTTTCTTTATTTCATCCATACATAGCCCAGGAGGCATCTCGTCTAGGATCACAGAGGGCGGTTTTTATCATAACTCGTTCACTTCGATATCTTTTACCTGATACGCACCATTCAACGACTGTCTATTATTCTTCTGTCATAATCACTTGGTGAACACCGGTGGAGTGAACGAACAATTCCCAACAACCATACAAAACGGCCCTTTCATTTTCAAAGAGTTTAACGATGTTCAAACATATCCAACATCAACAGATAGCCCAACGGAATCCTACGTCAACTATGCGGTCGTGTCTCGGACACAACCCTCCTGTGACTTGTTTTCCCTGTTGACGATATTGGCACAGTTCAGTCGAGGAGAACAGTCGGGGAAGAACCTATAATGACTGACGTTTTCAAGATTTTGTTGCTATAGGTTAACAGTGCAAATTGTGTCTCATTGACACTGAATTAAAACCTACACTGATAAAAACAAACCAATGACATGTAGCCCTAAACCGGTGAATGGAGAATTTTAAACTTCATTCGTTGATAATCATTCCCAATACGACCCTAATGGTTAATTAAACAATTCGATTAAATGTACAATATGAGGGAATATTCATAACATTTAGAATGCAGCAATTATCATGATGACATGAAGCTAATTAGATTTTTTCGGGCAATGTACGACCATCAAAATGAGAGACCAATTGCTCGCCATATTCACCTCTCAATTGGTCTACTGTTTCGCGTACTCTGTGGCAAGTAGTACCGTCTTGTTGGAACCACATATCCATCGGATACAATGCTTGAATTTGAGGGAAAAAGTCCGTAATTATCGACCAACAACGGTCCACTCACAGAACAGTTGAATAAAAAATAAACAAGGTCCAATGATTCCGTGACCCATAAACCGCGCCAGACAGTGAATTTTTTTTTGCATTGACAGTTCTGTTCAACCAGAAATCTCCCACTTCATCGCTAAATGATGACATTTTATGATTTGTAAACATTATTCGGGTGTAAGTCTATCTATGCTAAGATGGAAATATGAACAATGCATTTTTTACTTTGATACATGAATCTCCTGTGCGTAGTCAAACAATGTTTGAGAAGTGACCCTCCAAGAATCACTCTGTATTTGCAATTAAAAATTTATTTTGGTCAAATTCCGTAATTGTTTCGAAATTTCAAGCCATTGAACAAAAACCATTTCGTGAACAGAAAGCTTAAAAAAGTAGAAAATTGTCTCTGGTTTTCCTCTCTCTGTCTTGATTTTTGACGTAGCACAACGTCTTTCAGTTAAGGTACCAAAACAGAAACATAAAATTTTTGAAATAAAATTAATAACTTCTTCCGCTGCGAATGAATTTTGATGATTTGGATTGTTGTTAATCGAATCGGGAATTCTTCATATTCGATATACATTATGATTTCTCTAATACATAAAGGGTTCAAATTAATGAAAATTGAAGACATTTCCATTTTCCCATACATTTGTCCCACCCATCTGTGTGCTGATCTACCCGTGCTGCCAATAAGGTGCAACTTATGCATATGTGACGTAAAATATGCTCTTGGAGACGAACGAAAGATTTTAATTCTTAATTAGATCTCCGTGAACAAAGGAAAAGAAGAAGAAGGTACAATATTCATATACCTCTGCGCATCAAATGTAGCGTTCGTTTTACGGACAGTGTGGAGAGCAGAAATATCGCAATGTAAGCCCCGCCTGTTTTCATCTGATTATACAGAGACTCAATTTCGAGTTCGTAAATCATCATGGAGATCACTACTTTTCACTACTTTTGAAGTTCGAGCGTTTTCGATTTTCAAAAGTAGTGAAAAAGAGATCTGCTTGATGGTTTATGAATTCGAGTTTGAGTCACTGTAAAGAACCCATTCGATGATGCAAATCACAGTCTAGATCCAGAGAGCGAGCATTCAACGTTCTTTTCCGCCGCCGAGAGATTTTACAGAGGTTTAGCACGATAAGCGTTGCAATTTTGTTCGACTGGAGCACTGCGTCAATTTTTATGTTGAGGGCGTCTGTATTTTTGCATGTTACACTTCTTCTTGGGTGGCACTAACATTCCCAGCAGAACTTTTGACGTCTCAACGTAGGTTGATTACTTGCGCCATTGATCGACTGTTCGAATGTGTCACCTGCGACTATTACGATAGTGTTCGCGATGAATACTGCATTGCTGTAATACTGTGGAGGAACAAATAGCTTGTGTATCGTTCTCGCGAGCGCAAGAATTATCTTTTTCTACAAAAACCATCCATGGGTCCTTTCAAGGCCCTCAAAATTTTCCACTGAAGAATAAATGCATTCTTGCGGTGCATTCTAAAGTAGTATCCGAAATAATAGAGAGTGTGAATTCTAGAGTGTATTCGGACTTACTTGTGACTTACTCCGACCGATCATTTAATTTTGGTGAATTCATATTATGTTTCCGGATTTTCCAGTGGCGAGGGCTGTGTTGCTCCGGTTTGAACAGAAAAATAAAGTTCGTTTCGTAAACGGTTTCTGTCGCCAACGCCACCTCACTATTCAGTTTGGATTTTCTTTTGCAGTTCTCCGAAAGATACTGCATAGTATAATTTGTGGATTATTTATTAGATATTGTAAAAACTCTTGATTTGAATTCATTCTTTAATTTCTGTAATGATATTTTTTTCTAATATATACACTAGGGTGCCAATGAAAATGGCCATCTCGAGTTTCAAAAAGTTATCCCATAAAAAATGTTCACCACCGCGAAAAACACCCTATGCCAAATATCAGCTCAATCGGACTCAAGGGAGAGTGGCGCAAAGCGGTCAAAGTTTGAGTTTTTTGAAAATCGAAAAATCACTCAAGGTGGGAGTAAAGGAAATCGGGGTTTTCGAAAAAAATAGTTTTGATGCCAAAAGTCTTGAAATTGTATGAAACGTCATGGAGTACTGGGAGTTTTCGGAGTACGAAACGAAAAGTATGGTTTTGGGTGCCAATAAAAAAGTTATCTCGGTTTTTCATTCGGAACTTGCTACGAAATGTTGATTAGCACAATAATATACCCTATGCAAAATATTAGCTCATTCGGACTTCATTTATTGGTGTCACAAACGTTAAAATTCGAGTTTTTTGAAAAAACAAAAAAATTACCGAAAATTGAGGTCTTAAAAAAAATTTGATGCCAAATGTCTTAAAATTGCATTATTCGTCGAGATTTACAGTTATCTCGATTTTTTTTTGATCTCGACGTTTCATGCAATTCTAAGACATTTGGCATCAAAAATTTGTTTTGGGTGATTTTTCGATTTTCAAAAAACTCAAACTATGACCGCTTTGCGCCACTCTCCCTTAAGTCCGATTGAGCTGATATTTGGCATAGGGTGTTTTTTCGAGTAGGTGAACATTTTTTATGGGGTATCTTTTTGAATTTTTAGGGTCGATTTTTTCCCATACATTCATTGGCACCCTAATATACACATTTTTAGCACACATATGTAAGCGCATTTAGCAAAAATAAATTATCTTTGTAAAATGAATATAATTGTTTTCTTTTCTCTTTCCAGGTCAGTGTGATTATATACCGTAATTTCTTACAACTTACGCATCTTCAGGTATTCTTATGCTCGTAAGTGAATATTGTGTTACATATTATGGGCGATATGAGTGCTCCGTGGCCGAATATTTGGCGTCAAACCTAACATGCCGGCGGTTCGGGTTCGATTCCTGGTTCTGGTCGGGGGAATTTTTGCAAAGAAATTTCCTTCTTCTTGCATTTTGGTCGTGCGTATTCTAGAGCTTTCCACTCAGAATACATTCAAGGCGTATTATTTGACATAGAAATCTCAACTAAGTACTAATAAAAATGAGACGGCGAAGTTCCTCTCGGAACGTTAGTGCCATATCAGAAGAAGAAGAGTGATATGATATTCTAGAATTTGGGAATTCAGTGCTCTTGATTCGATCACAGCTGTCTTACCATTCATGATTTACACAATTTCGTTAGCTAAATACGTTTTCTATAGTGTTTTATTGATTCAATCGAATACGATACCTGCAGGATAGTCTTTTTTCTTTTTTTTTAGTCAAAAATATTCGTGTTTTGGAGATGTTTTTCCAATTGCAATTCGTTGTTCGATTAAGTAGAGAAGTTGCAGGAGTTTTTTATTCAAAACTATTTTTTTTACTGACTGAAAGTTCGCGAAGTACAACGTCGTTTTAATCAATTACGCAAACCGTGAACATGCACAGATTGTGTGTCGTTCTCATGAACCCTCGTCTTGCCTCCTACTTGACGAATGTTGGATCCGATTGAGTATAGATATTCATATATCAGGGGAAGTAAACGTGGTGCTTTTTTGAAATTCAGGTCATCCGGTGTCCGTTGCAAAAGTAAAATGGCAGAATCTCAAATCAATCATGTGAACGCTTTGATTGAATACATCAGCATTGTTCGTATTCTTTGCTATCTGAACGTTTGGTTTTCAATAAATTCTGTCAAACTTTCACGGTTTCGATCTGTTCTTCAACTAGAGCTATGTTATCTGTCATTTAGCCTGTCAAATGTATGCCTTCGTGTTTTTCGAGTCACCAGTCATCTTTCGGTCACCATTTGCGGAGAGCAGCGAATGGGAGAAGAGCTAAAACCGAGAGAGTTTTTGTGTCGCACTGGAGCGGTGTAGCAACACTTAACACACAATTAAAACTTTGCAGACTATATGAATGTATATTCCAAGCAGGGTTGCCAACTATAATTTGAAAAAATCAGGAAGAATGAAAATAAAAATCAAGATAAATCAGGATAGCTCATATTGGGATATCCGAAAAGTTAATTTTTGGGAAAACAAAAAAAAAACATTTTTAAACAAAGCATTATAATTTAATTTATATCCATAGTTCTGTTTCACAATCATTCGCCATCTTTCACATAGCTTAATTATTCTATCCTCCCAGAACATGTTTGCTTCCTCGTTGAAAAATGCTGTGAGCCATACATGTGAGAAACAGGTTGCTTGGCAGTAGCTCATAATACAGAATCCATTCCAAATCCCACCAGAAACAGAGTATATCTTCCTTCGAGCGAAGACCGGATATGTAAATGAATTAATAAGCATGGTATAAATCCTCGTATGAGCGGAAATGCTAATGTTTCGCTTGACTTTTTGATCGTTTATATTTTTACCGAAAAACCTACAGAGAAATCAATATTCGAATTTTCACAGAATCATCCATGCTTTGCAATAAATTTTTACTCAACAAATGAGAAAAGCATATCAGCAAAGGAAGACTTGTTGAATTTTTCCTAATTTTTATGATAATACGGTTCTAGATATATTTACCTTAGTCCCATCATTAAAGTTTATTCTACTTAGAAACGTATTCCTACATTAATAACTCTGGGGATACATCGACATACACATTATCCTCAATAAAGCAATGCTGTTCCTCAAACATAATCTTGTTGTAATTTCATAAATTCGTCAGACAATCTGGTTTCATGAAATTTTCTAGCACTGCTTTAGGAAGCCACAAGACAATTGAGGGTAGAGCTAGAAAAAAGTTAAGTACACAGTTTAACTTAATGTAAGTGCGAACCGGAGAACTATCAGGACAGAAAACTTTGGCATGCAAACTAGTATATTTATTACGAATAATGTAAAGAGTACAAAAATCAGGAAAAATCAGGATAAATTGAGTATTTGTCAGAATATCAGGGAGCGTGCTAAAAAGTCTGGGAAATCCTGAAAAATCAGGATGGTTTGAATCTCTGATTCCAAGGGATAGCAGTGTTGAAAATAAAGAAATATAATCTGTCTACCCTTCCCTGAGCATCTAGAAAGCTAGATATGCAAACTATGTGATTGCACTCTCTGGCACTTTTGGGTCAGTATTTGTTGCTGTAACCAGGGCCCGAAATCTTCGAAGGTGAAAAATGAAGACCGACTCTACTCTCCGTAGCTTCGCTTCGACTAGAACTGCTTCGGCAGTCGCCCACACCAAAAATTGACTTGACTAAAAAATGAATTGACTAGCGTTGACTAGCGAGGACGACTGGTGAACTAGTCCAGTCAGTGGTTATTTTAACTGACTCGACTTATGATTTATGACTCGACTGATGCAAAAAAGTCACTGGAGGGTTGTGTCCGAGACACGACCGCATAGTTGACGTATAATTCCGTTAGGCTATCTGTTGATTTTGGATATGTTTGAAGAATTACATCGTTAAACTCTTTGATAATGATTTGGTGGCCCTGAAAAGGCCCGTTTTGTTTGGTTGATGGGTATTGCTTGTACACTCCACCAGTGTTTACCGAGTGATGATGACAGAAGGATGGTAAACAGTCGTCGGACGGTACGTATCAGATAAAAGATACCGAGGTGGAACGAGATATAATAAAAACCGCCCTCTGTGATTTTAGACGAGATGCCTTCTGTGTTATTTATAGATGAAATGAAGAAAAAAAAACTCACCAATGTAATATAAGATAATTACCAATACCCAACACAACTATCAATTTTTCTTATCAAAAAAACATGTTACTTTAATATAGAGAAACCATATTCGAAATAGAAAAGGTAATTTTCTTTTCTAATTTATATTTTCTGAGCGTTTATACAACCCAATGCGATTTTTAGTTGGACTAACAACACCTAATCATATATGTAGAGTATATGGGAAATAACTTTTTCTAATACTTCTTCATTTTTCTAATTTTTCTCGCCGTATAAACTTACCTTGGGTGAAAATGAACACAACAAAACATACAGTTCAAACCAAACGACCCGTTCTCGAGCGGGAACACACCTAGGTTTATATTGATGAAAATTGAAATAAATCGTTTCATATATCAAGTCAGTTTTAACACAACTACTACCATATACAATTTTACTCTTACACTTGTGCTAAATTTTTATAATACACGATCGGTCGTTGATATGAAATTTTACGAAGCAGTCAACATTAAAGTTCCAAATTTAAATTTTATTTGCTAGAATCATACCATTCACCTTACTTGCAATATAAGAATGCCCCGACTTGCATATATGTTCAATGCCGATTTCTCCCGGGCACCTAGGTTTCGATGCCTCTGTTAGGGAACACTTCACGGTGGAAACAAAAGCTCCCCCTACTTTCATGTATTTGCAATGCCGATTTCCCGCAGGCAGCTTGGTTTTGATGTCTCTGTTAGGGACCCGTCGCACGTGTCGTCAATTTCTACCAATCATTAGTGGGTATTTCCGTTAGGATAGGGGTTGAGATTTCTCAATTGTTCGATAGTAAAAAATTATTTTGGTGCATTGAACTCGATTGACGCAAACATTTCATCAATCCGTCATGAAATGACTGAGCAATATGCGTTTGAAATTGGACAATTTTCACGATGTGCTCGATTTTCGATTTTCAATTTGTACCCCCAATATGTTCCCGAAAGACGTAATCCTACGTCAAAAGAAGTTACCCCATTAATGTACGGTTTATTTGGTTACCCATCGTGAATTCAAACCAACGAACTTAGACATTTATCAGGTATGCTATAAAGGTCCTCGTGTTAGTATTAGTAAATAGCGAGCACAATAGCGCACACAATAGCGCACACACACTGTACGCTACGTGTGAGTAATTTTCGTGTACGATACAAAAGAATCTAGCTCACCTGTAGCGTATGTCAAACCACGTTGAACTCAAACATCGTTGCATGCACACGTACATGGGAGAGGGAAAGAGAGGAGCAAATTAGTTTTGGGGGAAGTCACCTCATAATGCAATGAGGACGGGGAAGAATGACATGATATAGTCGAGTCGGTAAAGGGAGATAGCGACTGAACACCCGACTGACTGTTCAGTGGAGAAACTGCGTGAAGAAGCCAGAAGTCATTACTAACTGACTACGGATATAGTCAGTCAGATAGTCAGCTGACTATCCTCAGTTCACTATGACTATCCAGAGTCCTGGCTGTAACTGAATGTGAATCATTTGCTTTGCGTATTTCGTATGATCCTGCTGCTTCGTGATGCATGGATAAGATCATCATTTGATCATATTTGAACAAACGAAAGCGAATTATTCAGTGTAACGGCCAATCGGCAAACACTGGTGGTAAGAGAAAACTATATCATGTTTGTCGTTCAATGTCACCCCACTTGACAGAAACGAGAATGGAAGGTAGACAAAATAACACCTTCTTTTGATGTTTTCCTTCTAACGTCGAATGTGTTCATGCGTCACCGCTTCCGACTGTGCCATGCAGTCTTCCGAAAAACACTTACACATGTCCACGCGATGTGAAAATTCCATGCTTTTGTTTGAATTCGAACATGATTCTCGCTAGTGTTGAGTGTCTATCCCCAACACGAACAATGATACACAAACATAGACATGTGAAAACAAACACGATGTTTATAATTCAAGAACATCATGTACAAACATATCACCCGATGTCGCAGTATTCATTGCTTTCGTTTCGTTTATTTTCATACACTGAAAGAAATTATTCATCCCAAAACATTTCTTCGTAGAATACTTTTTCACAGAAACGAACTTGAAATTTAGTTCGCATTTCAAAAATTGCACGAACTAAGAGGCTATAAGTTCATGCACCAAAATATATATTTTTATTAAGGCTCATATGGCGTCAGCCTAACGGGGCCGGGAGTTCAATATTTTGACAATGTTTGCTTACAACTATGTTAGTAATATGTAACCGATTACTCGCGGTTGGCTCGAGGTTAGTATTACAAGTGTTCTCATAATTGGGATGTTGCAGTCTTCAGTGCTCTGTACGTGTGCCCGACATGGGATACTTCCTATTGGGATGCAGCTGACCGTTAATCAGCAACGACCCCCTAGTCTGCACCCCATATCTAGCGTGGTGCGTCTTTTTCGACTCGAGAAATCCAGGATAGAATGATCACTAGCCGGCGCAATCATCAGCTCGTGTAGAGTTGTCATGAGCGGTACAACCTTTGGCTCTTGTTGAATCATCAGTGGACTGCACAACCTTCGGCCCGTGTATCTGTAAAGAGTGTGTGTATGTATTGCCGCGACTAAGTAAAAGTTTATAGATCGTTCATGCACATTTTGCAAGTCTGATTAAATAATCCTTGGTTTCGTTCAAAGAAAACATTCTCTGAATAGAAAGAAGCTTTCTATTTTTTTTTGCGTGCATATTGGCAATTAAAGTCTGGGGAGCCGACTGCATAGCGGGCGACGTCATACAAATGCTGACCAAAAAAATAAATACCCAAAAATTAGTTTTAGATGCAACCTTCAGCGGCACACAGCAGAACCAGCAGAGAAATTTCAGCGGCTAAAACACACCATTAATTTCTCGATGTTATCACAAACTGAATGAAGGAAAAAACTAAAAGCTACACTTACACTGCACTACATATGCTATGTGTGCATGCGATTGCATCATCCTTTCTTCTCCTCTTCTCCGCTCGTTTTATAGCTCGGGTCGCGATCGTCGCGAACAAGCAGTATTGGCCATTTGTATTCAAAGATCCAGCCAAAATTGTTGCTCCCGTGGTCGAGTGGTTTGCGTTACGCCTAACATGTCACTGCTGAATAATTCAATTTTAGTACTTGTTCAAATAGCTAATAATAGCGAATGTTACATGAATTCAATATATAAATTGATGCTTGCACTAAATAATGATATCAAATGTGAAAAACTCTCATATCAATCGATGTTTATTTTGTTCAGAACAGAAAAAGAGGTTTATTTTATTTGCCCAATATTTTTGATGAAGCACCCATTGGAAAGCATTTTTTCCATGTCAACATACAAACACACCACGCATTGAGTGGTGGTGGTGTGGCGTCCGATTCGCTTCTTCTACTCTACGCACTGCCGGTGCTGCGGGTGAAAATGCAAGAGAAACTGTACACCATGGTCGAACATCATGTGAAACATTGGGATTAAACATCGTATGTCCAAACATACCACGAATACAAACATGTCACATTTTCTAACATAGGTACGAAAAAATCATGTTTGTACTCAAACACAAAACTGTGAACAGCAGCGTGGACATGTTTATTCCGGACGCAGTGTTTTTTGTGAACCATGGAAGACTGGTGCCATGGTCTGGAAATTATTGATGAACATCATTCTACCCCAAGGTGAACCTATTTTGTTCGCACCTTGCTAAAGAACGCGATGTGTAATACAATTTGTCCGCATTGGTGGTAGACATTATCAAACGTCATGTTACCATGAATTTCGAATTTGTCTTTCGTTCGCATGAACGATTCCAGGAATGTCACAGTGGTGTCGGATTTCTGCAATTAAGTAGGTCGCACGAATGCGATAGTGTATTTTTTTTCGGGGGAATCCAAGCAGAGATAAAGTCATGCGAATTATCGATATGACCCGAGCGCTGATCCCGATAATCGACATCGAACTCCGGTCAGTCTGTTGAGCAGTCCGCTCATAATCACAACACAACTTCGTTGCTTCGATTGATAATCTCAAATTTTGTTATGATCCACATCGACTAATCAGACATCCCCTTATCGTGCTTTCACCACTTGGCGAGTGATACGTCGATACGCTGGCTAGGTGGGAAATTTTTCTTGTCAATTTTCGGCATGAATCCGCACAGAAATCCCTCACAACGGTTGCGATTTGCTTTTCGAATCGTTTAACACTGCAAACGCGCAGCAGAAAACAATTTTCAGCGAACCGAAAAAAAAGTTATAGAAACGAAAACAACACAACTGTTTTTTTGTTGAAATCGATTGTAAATTTCAATTACAGCTATCTGTTGACTGACCGCGCGCGGCAAGGTGTTATCAGCTCTGGGAGCACCGACAGCAGTAAAGTATTTTTTTCCGTTCGCAAACCGCCAGCCAGATGATGATGATGGGTGCGAGAGGGGCCAGCAGAGGCGCACATTCGTGAGGTGGTGTCGATAACCGCTTGTGCGGGCAGGGAGTCATCGTCTCACCGCACTCTGATAAGGCCCCACCACCAACTAAATTTGCTGATGTTGGCAGACGAACCGGACAAGTCGCTGCCCGATCGACCGGTGGTGGCAGTGGTGGTTGGCAGAAAACCGCCGGGCGATACTAACAACAGGCCGCTTATGGGCCGCTGACTGATCGAACAGTTCATTCATGAGGCTTCGAGTGCTTATCAGCTGTTGCTGCTGAAACACCACGGGTATTCTAGTGCTGAACTATGTTTTTTTTCTCTACCTCTCAGCTATGTGGCCTCGCACTCACACTGCAAGAGCATGAGGAGATTGTGATGACTTTGACAGAGACCTCATTCATGGCTGACGACGTCGTCAACGTTGTCGTTGTCGGTTTTAGTCGGGCGATAATCGTGTGCTCTATGGTTAACGTTGCGATGATTAGAAGCTATGGCTTCTGTGGTGGTGAACGGAAGTTTGGGAAAAATTGTTTGTAATCAGACAGTGGGCAATGGCCGCTAGGGAATCTCCCGTTCGTTGGACTGTCTGATACAGCAAATCTAATCATCAATATCAGTCTCTGTTGTTGGGGTCATCCAACGGCGTTTCCGATTTGTGTTTCTTTGTGGTTTGTTTATATTTTGATCAGGTCAAATCACTCAACTTCTTACCCTTATTTTGGTCACGAGGACGACTGTTCAAGCGCGTTATGAAAGAGCATACTTCTTTTCAAAAAAGCACTTGGAACAACCCGGAACCTGGGCCAGGAAAATTGGAATTTGATTCTGCGTAACGAACTTTCAAATGAATTTCAGCAATAGGTCAAATTTTAAACACGTTAGCAGCAAATACAATATTCCCATTAGAAACAGTGAATTATAACTAATTGTCAGTCAGATTTGTCAAATTGCAATTAAATTTTGATAAAAATTCTGTACGATTCTAAACAATCTGAATTTTATCCGAACATCAATTCTTTTTCAGAGAATCGTTGGCATGAACTATTTTTTTGTTGAAACTGTCGTCAAACTTCACATATCAAACATATAGGGGATTGTTCTCAAGACACAACCGTATCGTTATCCCTAGCGAAAACAATATGTCAACAAGTCACAATTTGTTTTCTCATGTCAATGTGAATACTGCACTGAATATTCATCGCAAACATTTTTCTTCTTTTTTGTATCACAGTTCTATCAGCTATTATGGCGGTCTTTTTCGCAGTTGACACACACTCGGTTACGATGCGATTATAGATTTGTTCCATAACCACA
Source organism: Toxorhynchites rutilus septentrionalis (assembly GCF_029784135.1). NCBI lineage: Eukaryota > Metazoa > Arthropoda > Insecta > Diptera > Culicidae > Toxorhynchites > Toxorhynchites rutilus. The sequence continues at coordinate 321,170,062 of NC_073745.1, read as the reverse complement.
ATGATTCCACATTTCTGAACCTCTACCTTTGGCTACACAGAAAAAGAACAACAATATGTGCGTGTGATGCAAAAATACAGAAGCACCGACGTGGTTTATTGTTTTCATCATGGTTCCATCTTGGATTTGAAGCTGCGAACAACGTCGAACTTATTCACGAACACCACTTATTCACAACATACTATCGACCTTCCGAAGTGGTTATGCTAACGCACTTCATCTCAAGCAAAACCGAGGAAGACTGTTGACTGCTCGCTAACTGAAACGAGACTGTGTAATAGAATTAGATGATGGTGCATTGAATTACAACAGGGAGAGTTTATTCGCCTCTAGCCTTAAAAGCAAGTCAATTCAGGGAAAAATAATACTATTAAAGGGTGTGTCACATCAAATTGCATCACGGAAAAAACGCTGTAGAAATTCGCCCAGTAGACCGATCCTTTTGAAAATTTTAGACAGTAAAATAAAAACTATTAAACAACTTTTGGCATTTTCTTTTTATTCATACTTCGAGCCCAAGCCCGTATGCTCGTACCTTCCTCTTTACCCCGTCCATAAGGTTCTGTACAACGTCAGGTTGTAGTTTTTTTTTAACAGAAATCCATTTTCTCTTGAAGTCCGCCTCCGATTTGACAACTTTTGGGTTCTTCCGGAGGGCCTGCTTCATAATCGCCCAATATTTCTCTATTGGGCGAAGCTCCGGCGCGTTGGGCGGGTTCATTTCCTTTGGCACGAAGGTGACCCCGTTGGCTTCGTACCACTCCAACACGTCATTTGAATAGTGGCACGAAGCGAGATCCGGCCAGAAGATGGTCGGGCCCTCGTGCTGCTTCAATAGTGGTAGTAAGCGCTTCTGTAGGCACTCCTTAAGGTAAACCTGCCCGTTTACCGTGCCGGTCATCACGAAGGGTGCGCTCCGCTTTCCGCAAGAGCAGATCGCTTGCCACACCATGTACTTTTTGGCAAACTTGGATAGTTTCTGCTTGCGAATCTCCTCCGGAACGCTGAATTTGTCCTCTGCGGAGAAGAACAACAGACCCGGCAGCTGACGAAAGTCCGCTTTGACCTAGGTTTCGTCGTCCATTACCAGGTAATGCGGTTTCGTCAGCATTTCGGTGTACAGCTTCCGGGCTCGCGTCTTCCCCACCATGTTTTGCCTTTCGTCGCGGTTAGGAGCCTTCTGAACCTTGTATGTACGCAGGCCCTCCCGCTGCTTGGTCCGCTGGACGAATGAACTTGACAAATTCAGCTTATTGGCGACATCCCGGACCGAACTTCTCGGATCACGTCTAAACTGCTTAACTACGCGCTTGTGACCTTTTTCACTGACGGAGCATCCATTTTTGCCGTTCTTCACCTTCCGGTCGATGGTTAGGTTCTCGAAGTATCGTTTTAGTACTCTGCTGACCGTGGATTGGACGATTCCTAGCATCTTACCGATGTCCCGACGTGACAACTCCGGATTCTCGAAATGAGTGCACAGGATTAATTCACGACTCTCTTTTTCGTTTGACGACATTTTTCCAAATTTACGAAAAATTGACAGTGAAGCATGGCCAACGTGATCTATACACTCTTATCTGATTATAAGCGAAAGCTGAAGATATAATTCCTAAAAATTAAATTTCTACAGCGCTTTTTCCGTGATGCAATTTGATGTGACACACCCTTTAGGCTGTCAAAAAAGTCCTGCGGTATTTCCGCGAGGTGTCGTTGTAAGCGCGTAGTTCTAGTTGTATTTATTGTATCGAGTCATACTATAGCTTGTTGGAAAGGTATTTTTACTATAATATAGTCCTTGACAGTGTTTTGTTTGGTTAAGTCGTTCGTGAGTTATAGTGTCGCAAATATGGAGCAAAATAAAGAGAAAATCCGACATATTTTACAGTACTACTATGACAAAGGCAAAAATGCATCTCAAGCTGCCAAACAAATTTGTGCAGTTTATGGACCCGATACAGTTTCCATTTCCACCGCACAACGATGGTTTCAACGTTTTCGTTCTGGTGTAGAGGTCGTCGAAGATGCGCCACGCTCCGGAAGGCCTGTCGTCGAGAAAATCGACAAAAAAGTCGACAAAATCGCTGAATCAGCCAAGAAAGACCGGCATAGTAGCAGCCGTAGCATCGGCCAAGAGCTGGGCATAAGTCATCAAACCGTTATTAACCACTTGAAGCAGCTTGGATTCACAAAGAAGCTCGATGTATGCGTGCCACACACGTTGACGCAAAAAAACATCTATGACCGTATCGACGCATGTGAATCGCTGCTGAATCGCAACAAAATCGACCCGTTTCTGTAGCGGATGGTGACTGGCGATGAAAAGTGGGTCACTTACGACAATGTGAAGCGCAAACGGTCGTGGTCGAAGCCCGCTGAAGCGGCTCAGACGGTGCCCAAGCCCTCATTAACGGCCAGGAAGGTTCTGCTGTGTGTTTGGTGGGATTGTCAAGGAATAATCTATTATGAGCTGCTTCCCTATGGCCAAACGCTCAATTCGGACCTGTACTGCCAACAACCGGACCGCTTGAAGGTAGCACTCATGAAGAAGAGGCCATCTTTGATAAACAGAGGCCGCATTGTCTTCCATCAGGACAACTCCAGGCCACACACTTCTTTGGTGACGCGCTAGAAGCTCCGGGAGCTCGGATGGGAGGTTCTTTTGCATCCGCCGTATAGTCCGGATCTTGCACCAAGTGACTACCACCTGTTTTTGTCCATGGCGAACGAGCTAGGTAGTCAGAAGTTAGCCACAAAAGAGGCCTGTGAAAATTGGCTATCCGAGTTTTTGCCAATAAGGAAGCGAGCTTTTATAACAGGGGTATTATGAAGTTGGCATCTCGTTGGGAGTAAGTCATCGAACAAAACGGCGTATATTTGACTTAAAACAGATGATTGTAATTAATTTTATGAACAAATGAAAATTAAAAAAAAATACCGCAGGACTTTTTTGACAGCCTAATATTTCCGTGACTTTGAGAAAAGCCCTTGGATGAGCTTTGAGAAGAGTTGTTGACTGAAAATTTGTGTAATAGAAATCGCGGATGGATTTGCAAACGGGGTGTGCTTAAGCTGCAGTATTTCGTCTGTTCACATGGTCCTTAACTCTTTTACGTACGACATCGAGTCTCTCTCGAGGTGCCCTTTCATATCACAAGGCGCTAAGACATTTGGCAGAGTAGCGAAATTACTCGATGCGTGACCCGTCGAAGTGTTTGCATTCGACCCGCTCTTTTGAAAATTAAATCCTACCCGAAGGGGTTAAGACGAAGACTGCATTTGCATTTCGAGCGACCGATTTACGCGTGCCTGATGGTAACTCGCCACTACATCAAATGCTCTTAATCTTGTTCAACTACAATTCATCGCTACGAACTCATGAAAAAACTTCAAAACAGAAAAGCTTGGAACAGATTACAATCTGCCAGGAGATGTTCAACGCTGGTTGAGTAATTACAGTGTTTTCTTCAATTTCGTCATGTTTTAATTTGCTGATTCCCCGGAAGGACGAAATGTCTTGAAGCTACGATCCCACATTTCTTTAGTATAAATGTGGGATCGTAGCTGATGGAATACATTTTCTGTGTATGTACGAATAACTGTTCCCAATGTCCTTGAATTAGCCAAAAGAAGTCACATCCAACGGCTTTTTGGAACGAGTAGAATTCGGTCGTTCGATTCACACAACTGAAGTATATGTGGCGTAGAATGGTGTGAATGAGTCGAGCGAACCATCCAGTCCAGATTAAGTCCAGATTAACAACACAACAATTCGTTTTTGTTATGTATAATTTATTCTACCAATTAAAGAAACAAGTTTCAAATTAATTTACATTGTATTAATTTTTATCAATTGTTTCATGTGTATTCCAAAAAATTCAGCTGAAAACACTTTTAATTTTTGTGACTCAATGTCACCCCGATTGACAGTACATTCTACTCCCCTCAAACACAGCAGAGCGAACAAAGCAGACCGTTGGGCTCGAGTGTCGTGGTAATACCGTTCTGAATCATATTTCGGACAACATCATATTTCGGACACTTTGTTCTAATATCTTGAAATACTTTATAGTTATAATACAGGGAAACTTCGATATAACGTACCCTCGTTATAACGTATCCTCGATATAACATCACTCGATATAACGTACATTTTACCTCGATATAACGTACACATTTCCAAAGTGTAGAGGAAAAAAAAATCAATATTTTTTTCCTGATAGAACAATGAATTATGTGTATTGTGATGCTAAAACAAGTTTTGTACCTTCAATCAATCCCGAAATACAGCTGGTTTTGTGATTCCGGATTCTAAATGAACCAAGCTTTAATCAACAGTACGAAGGGAAACATCATGAGAAAGGCTGGCTTCGTCTTCTGATTGAAGTTATTCATTAACTTTACTAAAGCAGCAACACAATAATGTATTATAGACTACGTTTGTGAGTTCTTTATTATGCTTCGATATAATGTACGATTCGATACAACGTACAATTTTGAAAGTGAAATGTACGTTATATCGAAGTTTACCTGTATAACTATAAATTAAATATCACAATTGCTTCTTTAGAGTGATCCCTTGGTTTCACTATCACTTCATTTGAGAATAACATTTGAATTATCACATTGTAGGAAAACATTCAAAAGCACCACTCATTATCGTTTGTGTTTGACGTTTGTTTTGCGTGAGTACGCAGAATTTACCCGTTCAAAAATATTTAAATTTCTCCCGTGTTTCATCAGTTCTCATCATCGTTAACAGTTTAGTGTGATTGTTTGGTAAGTGTTTCGCAGTTGACTATAAAATATAATCAAATGTAATGTAATTTTCGTCCATAAAATTACAAAATAAAGTGTCCGAAATTTGAATTCAATCTGTCCGAATTTTGATTTAGTGTCTGAAGTTTGATTTTTATTCGCTTCATTTGAAAAGCGTTTTTTTCGATGATTTTATTATGTTTTCAATCAAATAGGTACCAAAGTAGAAAGCTCGAAAGCATATTGAACTAATTTATTGAAAATATTTACAAAATAATACCTCTGTATAAAGTTTAGATCATATGCCTTAAGCGTCCGAAATATGATTCGGAACGGTATGTATATTAGGAATAGAATCGGAGGTGATTAAAGGAAACTCGTGGAATAATGTGAACGAAACAATAAGCCGCTCGCTGCTGCAGCTTTCGTGCAAAACAACAACAAAAACACACACACACACACACAAACAAAATAACGACCGAATTTTTATCACAAAGTGTTGTCGCCGTCGCCATTTTTCTTCTCGCGTGACAGCCATCCATCCGTCAGTCAAATCGGTGCGATTTCCGGCAAACAAAAAAAACACGCTCGAAGAAAGCGCGCACACTCACACACACATGCAGAAGTCATTTGGACGCGAGGCCGGTGTTTTTCCTTGCAAATTTTATTGCCGAGTTGGCAGCGCGAGCGACCCGACTCGTCATGTGCGGGGGCGGTTGGACAACAACAACAACACTGGTGGTGACGCCCCGTTGATTACGATGATCGCCCAGCCATTAAATGCTACTCATCGTTACAATCTGAAATGAAAATAAGGTGGAAAACGGGAGAACCTTCTAGCGTGAGTATCTCCAAAAGTGCTGTGCCGCATTCACTTGCCGCATGACTAGACCTCGAGGTCTCGTAACGCAAAAATCTGCCTTAAAATAGAACTGTTTTCGTTCGTTCGCCCGACAACAGCTTGTGAATTTAGGATAGAGCCGGTTGAATCGTGAAGACGGCGATGGTGACCACGGCGGTGCAAAAATGCACCGCCTGCGCTTCCTCTCGCATCATCCGCTCGGCAGGTTACCTAGAGTTTCCTCACAGATGTCAAAAGTTGACCAACACATCCCCACCGCCCGCAATATGCGTTACAAACACTCGGAAAATGTAGGCAAGAAGACACGGTTCTCTCTGCGCGGATACCGGACCGATCGTTTCACGTGCTGCTGCATTTGGTTGGCATCACACCGCTTTGCCCCCTGCCCTTACACAATTAGTAATTCGCTCACTCGAAAGCCGGTGTTAGGGTAGGTAGTGTTCGTAGTTCAAGATTAGAACCGATTAGAGTGAGCTGTGTTTGCTATTTGTTGTTGCCAAGTTGACGATCGTATCTAATCCCGAGTGACCGGAAGGGTTTTCGATAAGTGAATGTTGGCAGCGGATCGGAAAATGACAGCTATGTGACGAACGGCGTTGCCAGCAGAGTTGCCAACCTTCCAGTTTTTTCTGGAAATTGCATGTTTTTTTAAGTGGAACATTTTTATTGTTTTAACCAGTTTTTATTCATTTTTTCGTCATTTTAAAGTTTTTTCCATCTCAAAAATTATATTCTTTTCTTCCAGTTGTGAGAAACCTACCTATCGTTTTTCTTTATCTGTATCTAATCTCTAAGGGGTTCTCACTTACTTGCTTCCCATTTATTGACATTCAGTTCGATCAGGAAAGTTATGTCAGTTTGGATAATGTTTATGCAAGTGCTACTATCGAAATGTTGATCATTCATAAAATGCTGACTTCTCAAGATCATTTCGATAAAATTTTACATTTCACTCTGCAATCAAGTTTACGTTTTAAGTTCAATTATCCTCTAATGATCAACATGACGGTAATTGATCCAACTTATGTCATAGAAAGGAAGCATATGTCAATTGTTCCCCTCTTCAAAGTCTTCCAAATATTTACGATCGAAATGATATTCAGAACATCGAAAATTAATATAAGGAAATCTGAAATCTGGATTTTACTGACTTCAGTGTAACGAACGCCAGGATGCTTCTTTGTTTTGGGGTAAAATTTTATCCCAAAAACGTATGACATAAACTTTTCTCAAATTGAGAAAAATTACACATCATTCCTGATACTCCCGCATTGTTCAGCAACCATTGAGAGATTATTTTCAGAATACAAATTTGAACAAAACAAATCTAAGCAATATATCAGAAACAAAAACTATACGAAGAATTTTAACTTTCAAAAATTATGTACAAATAAAACATAATAAAGAAAATTTAAGAAACGTCAGGATTAGTCAGAATGACACAAAATGTACAACAAAAGTATAATGTTAGAATGTATGATCACAAACAGGAAAATTTAAAATGCTACTAACTGAAATCGAGACTGTATATCGTATTTTTTACTTATATAGATGGCCCGGCAAATTTCTTTCCACCCAGAATGTATTTTTTGTTATGAATACTTTCAAACATTCACGTTTTCTTAATAAGCGAACGGTCAATGTTCTAATAGACCCTTTAAAATCTCCTTTTACTATATATTTACTAGGACAGGTCGGACTCAATTACATACAGACTCGATTATATGTGATTCGATTATATACAATTTTGGACTCGATTATATACAGTTTGAAAAAACATTTCTTATAAGTCAAATATGACTTATTTCAAGAAAAAATGTAACCTTTCAACGTTAAGATGAAATTTGAGTTATTTTATAAGTAAAGTGGGATTAAAATCGCGATTTTTGATGATTTTGCTTGAATTTTCACCACAAAATGTTTATATCAATATTGCAGCGAAATTAAGAAAGATAGAAGTTGGGTGTCAAAGAACAAATTGTAGAGTAGTTTGAGAGATTTAATTTGATTGATAGAGTTCGATCAAGTTCAATATGAAATTTTGTGATAAAATTAATATATTTTAAATATTAATAATTCACTTCCAAAATGTTATGTAAATACACTAATTTAGATGTTCCACTACTGTATCCTGTACTGAATTATCTTTCTTATCTTTCAAATAAAAGCAACAGAATTGGCTTACGCAGCATACTTTTTAGTGTAGAGCCAGTTTGACTCAACAGAATCCGAAACAAACAAAAAGTTCGATAACTCTGTCATTGTTGAAATTCGAACATATGCGTAGATGGATTTTTTCCATATGATCATCTATCAGCTCCTGAGAGATGCTGGGAAAAAATATTTTTTTCATGTGAGAAAAATGTTTTCTGATTTTAAGGGGATGAATCAAAAATTAAATTCTTCTTTTGCTTTCAGTAAACGAAAAATATATGCATTAAAAACAAATAAAAACATTTTTTTGGCCAGATTATATACAGGATTCGATAATAAAGGGTGTGTCACATCAAATTGCATCACGGAAAAAACGCTGTAGAAATTCGCCCAGTAGACCGATCCTTTTGAAAATTTTAGACAGTAAAATAAAAACTATTAAACAACTTTTGGCATTTTCTTTTTATTCATACTTCGAGCCCAAGCCCGTATGCTCGCACCTTCCTCTTTACCCTGTCCATAAGGTTCCGTACAACGTCAGGTTGTAGTTTTTTTTGAACAGAAATCCATTTTCTCTTGAAGTCCGCCTCCGATTTGACAACTTTTGGGTTCTTCCGGAGGGCCTGCTTCATAATCGCCCAATATTTCTCTATTGGGCGAAGCTCCGGCGCGTTGGGCGGGTTCATTTCCTTTGGCACGAAGGTGACCCCGTTGGCTTCGTACCACTCCAACACGTCCTTTGAATAGTGGCACGAAGCGAGATCCGGCCAGAAGATGGTCGGGCCCTCGTGCTGCTTCAATAGTGGTAGTAAGCGCTTCTGTAGGCACTCCTTAAGGTAAACCTGCCCGTTTACCGTGCTGGTCATCACGAAGGGGGCGCTCCGCTTTTCGCAAGAGCAGATCGCTTGCCACACCATGTACTTTTTGGCAAACTTGGATAGTTTCTGCTTGCGAATCTCCTCCGGAACGCTGAATTTGTCCTCTGCGGAGAAGAACAACAGGCCCGGCAGCTGACGAAAGTCCGCTTTGACGTAGGTTTCGTCGCCCATTACCAGGCAATGCGGCTTCGTCAGCATTTCGGTGTACAACTTCCGGGCTCGCGTCTTCCCACCATGTTTTGCCTTTCGTCGCGGTTAGTAGCCTTCTGAACCTTGTATGTACGCAGGCCCTCCCGCTGCTTGGTCCGCTGGACGAATGAACTTGACAAATTCAGCTTATTGGTGACATCCCGGACCGAACTTCTCGGATCACGTCTAAACTGCTTAACTACGCGCTTGTGATCTTTTTCACTGACGGAGCATCCATTTTTGCCGTTCTTCACCTTCCGGTCGATGGTTAGGTTCTCGAAGTATCGTTTTAGTACTCTGCTGACCGTGGATTGGACGATTCCCAGCATCTTACCGATGTCCCGATGTGACAACTCCGGATTCTCGAAATGAGTGTACAAGATTAATTCACGACGCTCTTTTTCGTTCGACGACATTTTTCCAAATTTACGAAGAATTGACAGTGAAGCATGGCCAACGTGATCTATACACTCTTATCTGATTATAAGTGGAAGCTGAAGATATAATTCCTAAAAATTAAATTTCTACAGCGTTTTTTCCGTGATGCAATTTGATGTGACACACCCTTTATACAGTAAAAAGAAATCGGAAACTGTAGATAATCGAGTCCGCGCTGTAGTTCTACCAACCCTCGTCGTTATAATATTGTCGTGTAATATTCACAATTCTCGTTCAATATTCTTTAATTACTTGCAAATAATATTTTTCTCCGCTTCATGAAATACATGTTTGATATAAAAATATAATGAAATAAAGACAGCTCAAATCGGACAATTACTTTCTCGAGTTTTGCGCTTATCAACACATTTGGCGATTTATTTTCATTTATATAGAAATCAAACAAATGGACAAATGGACTAACAACGCTTATCGCGATGTAATTGTAGAACATATGGGAATTCAATTTTCCGAATTTTCCCATTTTCCTTCAGCGTTTTCCGAAATTTGATATTAATATTAATATTAATAAGATAAGTGATATTTTTATGGGACCCCCTCTCCATTCCAGAGAAAGTAGGATTGTCATACCATCATAGGAACATTTATTGTACTGTAAAATCCTCACATTCCAATTTTGGTTCCATTTGCTCTATTATATCTCGAGTTATGCAGAAAATTGTGTTTTGTTTGTATGAAAAACGAATCGCCTGCCCATTTCACAGGAGGAAGGTTTTTAAATCCATCATAGAAACATTTTTTTGTCTCTAGAAAACCTTCACATGCCAAATTTGTCTCCATTCCGTTGATTATTTCTCGAGTTATGTGGACATTTGTGTTTCATTTGTATAGCAGCACTCCCCTTACAGAGGGAGGAGGAGTGTCTAATCATCCTAGAGACATTTCATTCCTCCTGAAAACTGTACATGCCAAATTTGGCTCTATTTACTTGACTAGTTTTCGAATTTTTCAGATTATGTAAAAATTTGTATTTCATTTGTATGGCTGCCCCCCACCCCTCTTAGAGAGGAGGGAGGGGTATCAAACCACCATAGAAACATTTATTGTCCCCTAAAACCTTCAGATGCCAAATTTGGTTCCATTTTGTTGATTGATTGTCGAGTTATGCAGAAATTTGTGTTTCATTTATATGACAGCCGTTTTTGCAGCTCAGTTATTAACTAAATAAAAAGTTGATGAAGAGAAATCGATCAAGTCACTTACACCCCTTGCATTCTGAGCCCCTCAATTATTTTCTTGGTGATAAAATAAACTAAGTAAACTCTTCATGTTAATCTTAGCAACAGAATATTACCGGTCTTAATTAGCGTGGTAATATTCGCGGTTTCGATTAGCGTAGCAGTCATTCTTTTTGGAGAAAGTTATTCTACTGACATGCGAAGCATGTGTGATCTACATAAAATTCCAGAACTTTTATTTTCTTGGTGGGCCGACGAGAGCCTTGCTTGATGATTCCCCACACTATTCTGCAACCATGGCGTCAGTTTGAAGCAAGGATTGCAATGTCAGAGGCATCAGCGGGTGAGTAATTTGGTCGCGTCCACAGTTCAAGGGGAAACGATGACATGCAATAGCGCAAAACAAGGCAGGCCAAGTGATGTTCATTGCTTCGAGTATACAACGAGGCTGGCTTTCCAATTCGTTTGGTGTGCAATGGTCAAAATCCGTTCGCAGCAAGACTGGTTTTTAACGTTTACTTTATCTCATTAAAACGTGACCAGGTTTTTCGTGGTTTTCATAAAAAAATATATTGATGCCAAATGTCTTCAAATTGCATGAAGTCGACTCTCTGGGATCGTCTGAAAAATATATTTTTAACAAAAAAATTTTTGGCATAACAGTAAATCTGAACGTTTCGTGTAATTTTGAGACATTTTGCATCTAAAAAATTTTATTTTTAAATCTCGATTGGGTGATTTTTCAGTTTTTGACGTCTGATTGAGCTAATATTCTGCATAGGGTATTCCATCATGCAAATCAACATTTCGGTGAACGTTCCGTATTGAGATGTTCATTTTCATTGGCACTCTAAACCATATGTTTTACCTTGTATTCCGAAAAAACAGCTAAGTCCTAGAGTTGATTTTTGACGAAAAAAAAATCGAGATGACTGTAGACATTTGGAATCAAAATATTTTTTTAAAAACTCCGGTTTCAGCTTGTAAAAAATATGTGAACATGAGATTCATAAACTAGAAAACCGACAGCATTATAATTATGTTGATTTCGTTTACAGATGCTCATTCATAACGAATTATAGTCTTGCACCTCTATTTTGTCGAGTGCAGCTCACGTGAAAACTCAAATGATTTCTGGCGCCGACTATCCTGTACAAAGTTCAAACCCCCATGTAAACTGCAAATAGGTTAATGACACCGCACATGCCGTCTGACCCGAACAGGCACCAAAGCATCGTCAACTAGGCTATGTTGGGTCGACCCAGCACTGACACGTGTACTTCTGACTCCGTGCTGCAGTCCTGATCAAGACCGGGCTCACCAATTGTGAAAGGCCATAGCTAAAATCAAACGCGAAAACCGACCGACAGAAGTCCGCACTGCACTTTTCATGCGGGGGTCACTTTTTTGCCGTTTCTGCCGTTCTCTCAGCGAAAAATGTCAAGTGGCACTTTTACAGTTGGAGTGGCTGCTTCGGGCAGGCGACGACGAAAGTGGCCAACTTACAATTTGAAACACACCCCGACCACCTCCGAATTTTTCCTCACTCATGCGAACAAACACTCGAGCGTAATTGATTTCGGTGGTACCAGCGAGCACCATTCAAATTTGTTATTTTTTTTTGTGTTGAATGGTTTTTCGATTTTCGATCTTAACACGCGAAAACATGACACCACTCAGACGTTTTCCACGCGTTCATGCTTTTCACCATGCTGCTGCTGCTAATGGGGCCATTGCTGGGGTCATCATATCTTCCACTTTCATCCGGAGAAATAATTATATTTTTCCACCTGAACTGGACCGAACAGACTTGATCCACAAATCGAGCTGCGAGGGTGCCACTCTGTCATCAGACAGAGTCGGTGCAGCGAGCCTCATTTTGGGTGGGAAAATGCGTTGCCCCACCTCCAAACTAGATCATCGCGATCGTGATCGTGACCATCACGACGAATGCGTTTGGATTGTTCGAGCGGGTTTTTCGTGCCACATGCAACTGGCATTCTCGGTATCACTAGGTATGCTTTTTCGTTCACGTTCTCGCGCGTAGGCATTCGGTTGGAAGTGAGCGGGCAATAAATTAGAATTATACGACTCGAATTCAAACACTCGATTCCCGATAGCAAACAGCAGTAAATTTACTACATTGCTCTTGCGTAGTGTTTCGTAATGGCGGCGCGCTTATGCCACGAGGGCTTTTCGCGAATCGCGAAGTCAAAGTGCAAATTTGAAGCACCCTCCGGGAATGGAACTTTGGTGGCGTTTGGGCAAGTGTTTTCGCATTTATTTGCGCGGGTACAACTTTGCAGCTTGTTCCACTCTCTGTTTGTCTGAGTAGTAATCAATATTCCGGCGAAATCATGAAACACGTGATGAGAATCGCAGAAAATGTGAAGGCGATATTGTTTCCTGATGCACCCTTTTTTCATTATTTCTAGTTAATGAGAAATATTACATTGAAAATTTTTTTGTTTCCTAAATTTAATAATTTTAGTTTGCTTTCATAAAAAGAAGGGGTTACTTTATCCAACTTAACATAACCTAATTTAAACCTTATGTTAGTGAAACCCAATTAAACCCAATGACCCCTGGTAGAACCTAACCAACATTGGAAAATGTTGATACGCACGTTGGAAGTTTTGCCAGAACATCTCTCATTGATCACCATACTTTTGATAGTCCGTATTAAAACTCTCTCAAATAATCGTTTCCAGTCTTTCTGAAATTATTCAAGTTTAATTCGATTGCTTCCTCAGCAGCCAATCTGTAACAATCTGTAACGTAACTCTTCTGGATCATTGATTTGAACATTCTGTTACTAGTAGGAATTGAATCATGAACGCGTTGAGCCTCGTGTCGGTTCTCGAGCTTTTCGTTAGAAAAAAACGTTTATCACTGGGACCGACAGTTACAAAACAAGGAAATAAAAAGAACATGGTGTTTATGTCGAATTTCTTGAATTTATACAATAAATATCTTTGGGAGTGGGGACCGTCACTTATGTTGTACAAATGCTCTTGATGCATAATAATCCGGTGCTCAACGGTTCAACATAACAAAAAAGCAGGTTTATTGATTGGACAGAAGTAAGTTTCGACAGAAGTTTTCTTTCAGAGCCTTGCAATCAAGATGTAATATTTAGTTCATTTACAAGGTGGTGATTTATAAGCTCAATAAGTGTGCGCAATAATATGTATCCTGTATTAAGCTTCTAGCAATGATCAGACTTTCTCATGAGTTTCTTGCTGAGTAACAAATACCTAACGAAACTTTGGGATAGGTGAACGCGTATAAATTATATATAAAAAGATTTTGACTTTGGCTTCAACGTCGTCATGTCCAGAGACACCCTTAAAAATTGAAAAAAAGTGTCAACTCTATATTCTAAGAGGAGGTCCAGAACATTTGAGTAGATCATTCGAATCAAGGGTTCTGTGTAGAAACAAGACCGTACCACCGAATTAATAGCTAAAGCATTAATGAGAAAACCATTGAAAACTTCTGTATCATATTTATAAACAATCGATAATAGCAGACACATTTTTTTTTCTCCTTTTTTCATCTCTTTTGGGATTGCACTAATAAATGTCCATACTACGTCAACGGGGATCGAACCAAGGCCAGATGGAATGCAAGGCTTTTTAACACGACCACGCTATCCACACAGCTACTGGTGCTGTTGTATAAATGCGTGATAATAGTACAGCTCAGAGTAAAATTAAGTTGGAAAGTGATTTCTAAGAGTGAAAGGCATAAACGCATAAAGGTAAGAGCATAAACGAGAATCTATATCTTTCTCGGTCTGGATCGCGTATTTGGCAAACTATACGAAAAGCTTTCATACTTGCTTATTTGAAATGTGTCTCCTATTCCGCCCGCTAATATTCATCTGATATTGCTGATATTGCTATAGCATATATATTATACACATGATATACCAGTATCGGGGTAGCTCATTTTCTGTTATTTTTGGGCTCATTTAAAGTAATAAATCGGGATGTCAAAACATGTGCTAAAAATTAAATTTGGGTGTAGTAGAAAATCATTTTTGATAAAACAAAGCAGATGATATTCTTTAAATGAAATGGTTTCACTGAATCATGTTTTCTTATAGTTTTTCTAAGCATTCTTCCAGTTGTTTAAAAAACAAAATCGAACATTGAAAAAAATACACTAAAGAAAAAAAATCGAAATTAAAAATCACTTTTCTCTAAAACATATTTTTTTAAATTATCAAAAAAAAGTTCATGGATAGCCCTACAATCAAGTCATCCATACATCGGAAGAGGGGTACTTTTATAGGGAAAAAAATTTCTTAACAACATGTTTTCTTTGAATAAAAAAAAAAACAATTAATTGTTATTGTTTTTAAAGTCAAGATCAGTGTTGCCACATTTTCATCTGTACTGGAAGGGTAAAAAATTCTTCTCGTCTGTACTTTCAAAATTCTGTACCGAAATCAGTACCGTTGAAATGTTTGTTGCAGAGAAAATTCTGTTTTATTAGCTTAAAATATATTACTCAAGTCTCAAATTACTCATCTGTTTGATGATACCTTCTTATACATACCTCCTTATACACACTCTTGTTCAACTTAGACTGCTTACTATTAGGTGTTGGATGTTTCGAACTTCCACATGACTTTTTAGATTGCGTTCAACGTATTGTTGCTGAGCTTGTTGATTTAGAGGCTCAATTTCGTTATTGTTATGACACATGGTAAGAATATGAAAATAAGTCAGCGATGTGTCGTACAGCGAAATTCAATTCTTTTCAACCATCCGATTATTGTCCGTTAATCATGCTCATGTGTCTTTTCTGCAACAGTAATTTTATCACGGGACAATTTCACGTTTGGGGCATGGAACTCGTTCTCCAGCTCTTATAAACCCCCTCTGTAGAGACCAAAAAACGATTCTAATATGAAACTGATGCTTGTTAGATTAAAAAAGTCTCTAGGATTTAACATCAAAGGGTCGAATAATATTTCAACTATGAGTAAAACATATTTCAGGGAAAGCACTCATATGTTTGTTATTTGACAATCTATAAAAAACAATGTTTGACAGATTGAATTCTCAATAATAGATGAATCGAAACAAAGTTGGCATCCATGGTTACTGGTACATAGTTTGATTCCCGAACCTGTTTGACACATTGTGAATCACCTTCTCCACGATCTAAGATCTGTAGTGTGACAATCAAAAAGTTTATGAAACGGACGGACAATCGTAGTTTCGTGAGAACTTGATTTCTCTAGCCAGCAATTTTATCGCTATATTTCACAATATCATGGTAGATTATATGGAAAATATTTTGAATATCTATGGTATGATGAGATTCATACGACCTAGTCTATGCTGCCAGAGCTATTTCCGGATCATGCATAGCACCCACAAACAAAAAAAAATAGAATGCCATTCGTCTATTATCCGACTTCCACAAATGTTCCGAAACGTGATTCGCGTATTTGTTCAGTAAATCGAGCATGCGATCATGTTTCCTCGTTGTTGACAGAAGCCCACCCACCGCTTGGATTTGTTTATGCAAACTTCTTTTTCGGCAAATATTGACACAATAATTATCTGCAAACCTCCTCCCCGGTGGCCATAATTTGCTCGCAGCTGAAAAAGTTAGTCTGAATCACCTTCACCCCGAAGCGCACGTGACCTTCGCCATGAGACGAGAGTGTGTCTTCATCTTCACAAATCTCCATCTCTCAAGTTTCCGGGAAAAGTGTGCTGCTAAAGAGTTTTAGATAAATCCCCTCAACGCTCCTCTCGGACGTGGTTCTTTACGTTCAGATTTCTGCGTCCTGCGAGCACGTGCTCCGCAGGGATGGTTATTTTCGACAGGTGTGTGACGTACGCGTTGTTCGTCATTCGGGGGGCTCCACAATTAAGTTAGTTATGGAAGTGCGCAACTTTGAGTTAATTCGGTTTGGTGGGTTTTCACTGTTTCATAGTTCTGGATAACATAAAATTAAATGATCACGTTGGTCTGCATAACTATTTTGGTCGGGCCTAGTCAATCAAAAATACATGCTTCTATTTTCTCTCTCTCTGTGTGTATGAATGTGTGTATGAACCCACTGGAATTCGTTTTCGTTTTATACATAAACACGCAATACATCCAACGGTTAAGCATGGGAAACAGCAAAGTGTTTCGCCTAACAGATGAATGGTGAAACCCACAACAAAACAATAATTTCCTCGAATTATATTGAAACGAGGATGTAACAATTTGATGTAGTAGCTACAGCTTCCTCGATAGATCTCCTCTCGTGCTGGAGATGTTATCTCTTACAACCATTTTCCATAACATAAATTTTCCTCTCAGGTGAGCGATACATTTTCATCATCAACAAATTTCACATTGCCGTTTCTGAAACCATGGCAGGACGGGATATAAGAGGCGCTTCGATGACGATGCTCGGTTGACTCGACCTCATTAAATTGCGACCATTGGTAGTCAGCAAGAGAGAGAGAGAGAGAGAGAGAGAGAGAGAGAGAGAGAGAGAGAGAGAGAGAGAGAGGAAATCCGTTTCCAAATTTAATAAAAAAATTATGGAGCGATAAAATTCGCCTCCCGTCTCGGAGTTTGTGAGTGGGTCATTGCTCTTCGTTTTCCACCGAGCGCCGGGAGAAAATGAGTGCCGTTTCGCTCTCTCCTTCTCTCGCTGTCTCTCGAGACGCCCACGCGCCGGGGGAAGAAGACCACATGGTCGCGTTCCGGAGCGAAAAGCAACATTTTTCCAACGATGCTACCATATGGTCGCCAAATTAGGGTTTTTCCCACCTCATTTGCAATACTATTTCGATGTGCGTGAGCGTTTCGCCCCCAAAAGGTGACGACGGTACACGTGGGAAAGCGTGATTTATTCAGGGGCACAACCCTTTCCTTTTTTTTGTTGGTGAAATATCTGCGTATGATTTTGTCGCAACGGGTGGTAGCCATTTGGGTGGTGGCAAATTTTCGTCGAGTAATGAAAAATCGATAGCACAACAGCGTGAAGCTTTGGCTGTTGCTCTAATGCTCCAATGCCCGGTTTGATGTTGTGAATTCGCAGCCAAAAGCATGCAACATGCTGGCGAAATCGCA